>NC_136068.1:225246827-225890827 GCF_964261635.1 Lissotriton helveticus
AATCAATATTTTTTCATTTTACAATATTTTAACTTTTTTTTAATATAAAATAAATATAACTCATTAGGAAACTAAATGAATTTAAATTCATTCCACACATCACTTCTAGTAATTTTTACCACATAATCAATAAATATGAACAACAGTAGAGCAATGTATCATTGTATTACTTAAGTTGGATTCCACATGCAATTTTGAGGTGTCTTTAGAGGAACATTTGAGAGATCAGCTGATGTTGGGTTACATTCTTGACAAAGCTAAAGATAGTTTATGGCAAAAGGATAATCCTTCATTACAAGAGGTTCTCACACTACTTAAAATGCAAGAGCACTTGAAAGCTTGTGTTGATACAATAAGCATAGATGGGTCTTTGGGAAAAAATGATGGGGATGTTGTCAAAGAAGTGAGCGACAAATCTACTAAGTGTAAGTCTAATACCACCACGATGCCTAAGTCCTCCAATATCAGAGGTTTTCAGGGTAAATGTTTTAGGTGTGGCAACTCAGAGCATATGGTGAATTTTAAGAGTGGAAAGGGTGGAAAGCCACTTGCAGTGTCTGTGGAAAAAAGGTCATTTTTCCAGATGCTGTAAATCAGGAAAATAACTGAAGAAAGTCAGAGAGGTGGATGAGGAAGTTAACATTCTCCAGATCAAAGAACATGCTTATGAAGGGCCTTTTGAAACTGTAATGATCATTGATACGCCCGTGGACATGCTTTTTGATTCTGGGGCTAAGATTACTCTCATCCCTAAAAAATTTTACAAGCAGCACCTGTTGGGTAAGGTTGTGTTGTTGAAACCTGGCATAAAGCCAAAAGGGTATGGGGTGAGACCACTGATCAGTGAACGGAAACTCTCTGATTAGCTGGTTTCACCAATGCGATTTACATGCATATTTGAATCACAATGTAAATCCTTTTGTGTGTACGAAAGAGATGCCATCTGTCAGGTTGGTAGTAGGAGGCAATGAAGCTTGGATCACAGAGTTTCCTGAAGTGTTTGATAAGAATTTGGGCTGTCTCCGAAACTATATGCACCAGATAAAGCTCAAAACGTGTATCACTCCCAAGGTAGCAAAAGGTAGAAATGTGCCTCTGTGGTTAAGGGAAAGCATGAGGGTGGAGCTGGATAAACTTTTGGCAAATAGGATTATTCAGGAAGTGGAAGCCATGGAGTGGGTTTCTCTGGTTGTCAAGGCTTGAAAGGCCAATGGAGAGGCCAAACTCTACATTGACTTAAGAGAGCTCAACAAAGCGGTGGTGTTTGACCACTATCTGCTTCCTAACATAAGTGAAATGTTGTGCTCTCTTGTGGGTGCGAAGTGTTAGATTTGTCTTTGGACTACCATCAGGTCTCCAATGTGGCAGAGAGAAACCTGCTTTATAAGAGCGCTACTCAAGAAAGGAGTGCATTTTTATGGTGCCAAGATTGTGACAGAGAGTTTGTAGGTATTGAGAAATACTTGTGTGAAGCTTCAAATCTGGGAAGCTTTGATCTTACGAAATATTCTTATGTGATGACAGCCACCAGCTCGAAAGGGTTAGGAGCTGTTTTATTGCAAAGAGTAGATGGTAAGGGGAAGACCATTTTATTTTCCCTAGACCGTTGAGAGGCACTGAGTGTAATTATTCGGTTGTGGAGAAGGAAGCTTTAGGTGTTTTTTGGGCAGTGCGCAAGTTGAGGACATTTCTGTGGAGTAAGAGATGTTCACTGATCATAAGCCGGTAAAAGGCGTTTTTACCATGAAAGGCATTGATTTTGTGTCACATCGGATAAGAGAGTGGGTGGTGGCATTGCAGGAGTTTGATTTTAAATTTTCTTATTTACCCAGCTCTAATAGTGTTGTGGCTGATTGTCTTTCCAGACTTAGTGGTAGTGAAACTGATGTGTCTGAGAAAGGTAGCTGGTTTGGTGGTGATGAATTTGAGGAGGAGGTCAATATCTGCTTGATCAGCTAGTGGTTTATTTCTGAGAGAGAATGGAGAGAGTGTTTGTTTTATGATCAGGAATTCCAACAGGTGATGGTGAGACTTCTAGGTAGCTGGGGTGGACTTAAAGGATATTGGCAGGTCAGGGAGGAGTTAGCCGTTGTTGACGGTCTAATTATGCGGGGCAACAAATTGGTTTCCCATTGTAGTCTGAGGGACAAATTGGTGAGTAATGCTCATGCTAATCACATGGGTATAGCCAAAACAAAATTAAGAATAAGAGAAGCCTATAGGTGGCAGGCCATGGATATACATAATGAGAGAGTGGTTCGAGATTGTGCACAATGTTTGTGCAGTGATAGGATTTTGTAGTACAGGATGCAACCTATGGCAATAAGAGAGCAAGCCAGTGGTCCGGGGTTGGACATTGCGGTTGACATTTTAGGCCCGGTCAGGTTAAGAACTTAGGTTTGGTATGTATTGGTGTGTCTGGATATGTTTTCCAGAAGGCATGAGACAAAGGTTGTTAATTCTGTTGAGTCAGTGGTGGTTACTGAATTCTTGGAGGAACTTTTGGAATGGGAGCGTTTTCCGGTATCCATTTTGCCAGATAATGGGGTTCAGTTTACCTCTAATGCAGTAGAAGAGCTTCTAAGGGAGAGACGTTTTAAGCATAAGAAAGTGCCATTATACCACCCAAAGAGTAATGGTGTAGTGGAAATATTTATGAAGGTATTCAAAGAGACATTACAACTAGGGGTGGGTGAAGTGCTCCACTCCGTCCACGGAGTGTGCGTAGTGTTGCCTTCTATGAGATTCGCAAAGTAGGCGTAGTAGGCAACACTACGCACAAGCCATGGAGGAGCGAAGTTGCCTGCCACCCGCCTCCCTCCAAACCTCTTCTAAATGCCCCTAAAATCATTTAAAAAAATCTAAAACTAATGAGAACGACTTACCTGAGATGGGGCGTCCCGGGGTTCCCTCTTCCTGGTTTCTCGCCGACTTCTTTCTCACAAATGCGCAAGCGCCCGCGCATGCGCATTTCTTGCGAGAAATGCGCGTGTGCGGGAGCCCGCGCATGCGCATTTGTGAGGAAGACGTCTGAGAGAAACCAGGAAGAGGGTGCCCCGGGACGCCGCATCTCAGGTAAGTCGTTTTCATTAGTTTTAGAATGTTTACATGATTTTAAGGGCATTTAGAAGAGGGCGGGACGGAGGCGGGCGGCGCGTAGTGGGGCTACGTGAAGTGAGTGGGTGTGTGTAGATCCCCCCCACTTCATGATGCTTCGCGTAGCCCCACTACGGATGTATGACGTTATAACGCATGCATTTACAACGCATGCCATCACAACGCAATTTTTACATCGCAGGTGCCATTACAACGCATGGCATTACAACGCAGGTATTTACAACGCAGGGGCTATTACAACGCATGCCATTACAACGTAAGTATAGGTAAGTATATAATTTAAATTACAAATGTAAATAATTCTAATTTAATTAATTTAATTTAATTTAATTTAATTTAATTTAATTTAATGTCATTTAATTTAATTTAATTTTATTAATTTAATTTAAATTTAATTTTACTTTATTTTTACCCTGTACCCTTTTACTCAAAAACCCAAAACTGACTCTGAACCCTAAAAATACCCCTTTACCCAAAAACCCAAAACTGACCCTGAACCCTAAAAATACCCCTTTACCCAAAAACCCATAACTGACCCTAAACCCTTAAAATACCCCTTTACCCAAAACCCAAAACTGACCCTGAACCCTAAAAATACCCCTTTACCCAAAAACCCAAAACTGACCCTGAACCCTAAAAATGCCCCTTTACCCAAAAACCCAAAACTGACCCTGAACCCTAAAAATGCCCCTTTACCCAAAAACTGAAAACTGACCCTGAACCCTAAAAATACCCCTTTACCCAAAAACCCAAAACTGACCCTGAACCCTAAAAATGCCCCTTTACCCAAAAACTGAAAACTGACCCTGAACCCTAAAAATACCCCTTTACCCAAAAACTGAAAACTGACCCTGAACCCTAAAAATACCCCTTTACCCAAAAACTGAAAACTGACCCTGAACCCTAAAAATACCCCTTTATCCAAAAACTGAAAACTGACCCTGAACCCTAAAAATACCCCTTTACCCAAAAACTGAAAACTGACCCTGAACCCCAAAAATACCCCTTTACCCAAAAACTGAAAACTGACCCTGAACCCTAAAAATACCCTTTACCCAAAAACTGAAAACTGACCCTGAACCCTAAAAATACCCCTTTACCCAAAAACTGAAAACTGACCCTGAACCCTAAAAATACCCCTTTACCCAAAAACTGAAAACTGACCCTGAACCCTAAAAATACCCCTTTACCCAAAAACTGAAAACTGACCCTGAACCCTAAAAATACCCCTTTACCCAAAAACTGAAAACTGACCCTGAACCCTAAAAATACCCCTTTACCCAATAACTAAAAACAGACCCTGAACCCTAAAAATACCCCTTTGCCCAAAAACCCAAATCTCACCCTGAACCCTAAAAATGCCCCTTTACCCTAAAACCCAAAACTGACCCTTAACCCAAAAAATACCCCATTTAAAAAACAAACATATAACATTTTAAATATAATTATATACTTACCAGTACTTACGTTGTAATGGTATGCGTTGTAATAGCACCTGCGTTGTAAATACCTGCGTTGTAAATACCTGCGTTGTAATGGTTTTTGCGTTGTAAAAGTTTCGTTGTAATGGTAGTGCGTTGTAAAAGTTGCGATGTAATGGTTGTTTCCCCCCCACTACGCCCATTACGCCCAGGGTTAATTACAACAAGGCGTTGTATCTGAAGAAGATTGGGAAGTTGCTATGAGGAAAAAAGTATGACAATACAGATTTACGCTGCATTTCTGAACTGGTGTGGCTGCTTTTCGTTTGTTCAAAGCCAGAGAGTTGTAAATGCTGAAGTGACTCCCTTGTGGGTCACTGCAAAAAGAAGGGTTGTGAATGATGGCGTGTGTAGTACAGAGGGGTGGAGAGAGAGAGAGAGGGCGAAGCTAGGAAAAAGGAAAGTGCGGTATGATGAAAGAAAGGCGGTGAATAGGACCACAGTGAGCATGGGTGATTGGGTCAGGATCAAGTCACCAAGGATAGATGGGAGGAAGTCCAAGTTCAGTCAAAGAGTTAAGATTCTTGAGGTGTTTATGAATGCTGTAAAAACACATGATCATAACATTTTTTAATCTTAATAGAGTTGCCAAGTGTCAATCAAACGGGGTTTGTGCAAGAGGCGGGCAGTAGGCCTCATAGTGCAAGAAAGATTCCACTCTGATTACAAGACTGCATCTGCTTAAAGATTGTCAGCATTTTCTGTTTCATTTGCAGTATTTTTATTCGTTTTGTTTTTATCCAAATTTTTGGGTTATTAGGAGGGAGGTATTCTGTACGTATCTTTGATGTAGTACTGTTGGTACCCAAGTGATGGTATATGGGATCAGAATGTGGGTGGTTCCTAGGTTGGAATGTGGATTTCTGAGGGAGTGTAAGTTGGACGCGGCTTACTGGTGGATGAAGTCTCTGTAACTGCTGTACCTAATAAACTGGCATTTATCACTGCTTCATAGGAGTCTGTCTTATTTCAGGGAAGCAGCTCACCTTTACAGCATTCCCAGATTTACAAGGATCTGTTAACCTGGGAATGTGTCAAAATTGTATGCCTCCCTAGGGCCGGTCGTAATGAGGAGACATATGTTTATTAGTCCTCATCTGTTCCTTTTTCTATGTGTGCTGCATCCTACAGCACACATATAAAGAGGAAAATGGCTCTTAGGATTGTTTTTGTGCAGGAAGGTGCCACTTCCTGCACAAAACCAATCCTGCCAACAACGCAGACACCCTTGCACCATGGTGCAAGTGTGCCTGCATTGGTGCAAGGTAGCCAAAGCGACACCAATGCAGTGGGAAAGGACAGGAATGCAGCATATATCATAAATACAATGCATTCCTGCCCTTTCCTTTTGACGCAGGGCAGCATAGCAAAGTGACTTACTGTGCTACCCTGTATCGCTAACTTATAAATTAGGCCTAAAGCCTGCTCCCAGCCTGCGAGATATTTAAAGATGGTCCCAAAGGCTTGGAGTGTGTTTGTAGTCTGTTACCCTACACGCACTGATGCGGGCAGGGAAACAGAACACACATTGCTTCCGCCCAGAGGGAACGAGCATAAATCGCTGCTCCTGCTGAACGGAAGCATTACTGGCACACACACCATGGGGGTAGACAGCTGGGGCCATTGTGGCCCTGGGGCTCCCTCCGTGGCCCCAACATAGGTATGTGGCTGCACCTATTGAGCACCAGAGCACCCACCTCTGGCCACAGTGGATGGGGCCCAAGAAAGGCTGATGAGTGGTGCCTTTGGCCTTGAGCCGCAGAGGTTGGATTGACAAATGGTAATTAAATATTACTTTGCATGAAATAAAACATAGGAATTCACTGAAAAAACTCAACGGTTACAGGGACGTTATAGTTAGCAAATAGAATTTTAAAAACTGTAGAAATAAAAACAAACAAAGATGGTATAGTTAAGCTCAGAATTTACATACACAAAACCATGGAAATTTAGCAGTTATAGTTGGAGTTCTTTCAAGAAACTATAACTCGTGCCCTAGGATAACTATAACTCGCGCCCTTGCCATGCACTGCTAATTAACCCACATATTACATCACTCATGACATCTTCTGTGACATCATTAATAATATCAATACAACATTTGAGGTAAAATTATTGATGAGAAAGCTGTGCATGGTGGGGGTGCGAGTTACCTTAGGGCATGAGTTATAGTGTCTTGTCATAACTTTAACAATAACTGCTGAATTTCTCTGGTTTTGTGTGTGTGAACTTGGAACCTAACTCTAACGTCCCTGTAACCTTTGTTTTTTTAAGTTACTAAATATATATATATATATATATATGAGAGAAAACAATCCTACTTCAATGAAGAAGAGGCACGTACACGAGGCATGCATGGATCAGGCTTCTTTATTGATGTTTGGCTCTCCCACGACCCTGCAGTAAAAGAGAGACGCGTTTCGCCTGCACAGCAGGCTTTGTCAATCTAATTGGCGCCATAACATTATTGGTATATATAGAGATAGAGCCCTCCTCCCTCCTTCAGGCATACATAGACATAAAAGATAGACTGCATGGTTGCCATTATAAACAGAAGACATACTGGCCTTCAACATATGCATACCTTGCAAAGTGCAAGACATTCAAAGTAATAAATTACTGCATATTGCACTACAGGCAAATAATGTCCACAATAAAACATGAACGAATTCATAACATATGAGTCAAAAAACAATTATATACAAGAGTCTGGTTAGCCTGAAAGTCATGAGGGCATGGCGAGGAGTTGTCAAAGTGAAACACCATACTGGCGCCAAATGCTCTCAACATGCGTTGCCTTCCTGATAAAAAATCTACTGTGTACAGAAAGATTTAGAAACTGCGTGAATGCAGGTTGTGCTGCCTGTATTGAAAATGTTTACTCGCTCCCACTTCCTTGTCTGTCCGGTACAAAAAGACGAAGACATGCTGAATGACTGTTTCTGCAAAGCAATGTTTTACAAATGTGCGCGAAAATACGCACTCTTGATGAAGGCACAAAGAACTTATAGCGTTGCCACAGGGCTCCGAGTTGCATAGGTTGTGCATATTTCCAACGGCGGTACTCCGAGTGGGACTACATCTCCCATAATCCCCTCAGGCGGCTATACAAGTCAGAGTTTCATCAGAAACCTTTGCGAAGGTTAAAAATGCCACAGCTTCATAAACCAATGCAGTCAATACCGGAACATTGTCCCACGGAGGGCTTAAGATCAAAGATAAAGGGCATAAATGCAGGGGAGTCTCGCAAATGTCTGAGTTGCCAGGCAGCACAAGATCAATTAATCATAGGCACACAAACAGGGTAGTAGGAGACCGAAGTACATAAATTCAGTGTGCCCCACACACCTCACCGTTTATGCATCAGCAACCACAGTGCCCAGTCACCAATATATTATATACATGTATGTGTTTGTGTATGAACTCAAAGAGCAGGATTGTTTAAATCAGCCACATATAGACTATTTTTTTAAAGAGGGCTCCAAAAGGTTGTTGCAGCAGCTGGTGTACTCTGCCAAAAACAGCAATTGACTTGCATACATTGGAAATATTTTCATGCACAAATTGTAAAGAGGATTGTAAATATCTTCATGGTCTACTTGCTATTTAAGTTAGACTTGTTAAGAACTTAGGGAACATAGAATAATTCAATAAGCAGGTCTTTACAAATGGCATTAGTCATCGCTACTCTTTGCTGCCTGAGCTCTGTCGAGAGCCTTCATGTTTAGTTGTTGCTGCTCTGATGGTTCACTCAGTTGTTACTGTTCGCTTCTTCCAGACCCTAATCCATGAGATTATACAAGTAAACTTTGAAGACTTGGATGTTCTCTTCTACCTTCAATAACAATGGTTGTGTGTCATCACTGCGGCCACCGTTAACTTAGTTAGGCAGTTATAACACATTAATCATAAATGTTGACCATGACATAAGTACAGCATTGCTAGGAGTTCTCGATCAGCCAGGGAAATTAGGAGAATAACAAGAGAAACTCCCCCAAACAATTACCAATAGTAAATGCAGTAAAAATACTCAACCACTGACAATCTTAAAATCTCCATTGTCATACATCCTTGCCATAGTAGATCAATGAGTACCCAGGGAATCCCAGTGAATGGTCTATGCTGGCTGTGTAAGGCTATTCAATACTTACAAATTTACAACTAAGAGAATGATGCGTGGACACAACTAATATATATACAGCGATGTCAGCCCAGCAAGGCGTTTCAACGCGGGGTGCTAGGGCCTGGTGCAGATGCTGCCACCATTAACTTAGTTGATCTTTATTGAGGCTGATGGTTACTTCAACCATGGTCATTACAGAGGGTATACACTCTACTCCACTTTCCATATTACTACGCTAACACCAGTCCTTGCAATGTGATTGCTGGAACCATATCAAGTCAAGTGTAATTGCACGGCTGAAGCAATGGTCAGTCACAGGAATGGTTAGTCAAAGTAATGGGAATGCATCTCGCAACTTATGAAGTTCTACTCCTGGTATTGGCAAGCTTGTTGAGATTCTGGTGATCCTGCATGTATCTTGTCTCACCAACATTATAAAATATAATATTCAAGCTTGATCATTCAACAGAAACTGCACCTGCAACCAAAAGCACTCAGCATTCTTTGGACTTTGATATCCCTTGCACTCTAAGGGACACTTATACAGGGCATTTATACATGGCACTAACAATGACATTGAGTCGCCATGACTATGCTTACATCCTGACCTTTTGATACATATGAATAGCAGACATATGCCATTAGTGTGGCCTTGGAGAACTGCAGGCTGTAAAGCGTATATATTTCCAAATAGTTCTGGCCTTTTTGCAGACACGAGTCTCAATAGCAGCATATTGTGTCCAGTTAGTTGTGAGAGTTTCAGTATAGTATGTCATGTTGATATTAAATCCCAGTTAATATCAATGGGGTATGGATCACTTTTACCTGCAACCAGGGTTCGCGAGTACTAACCGTCATTAGTTAAAAAACCCTCATTCACGTAGATAGGTCGTTAGGCGGTATATCTTGGTTCTCCTCCTTAATCAGATGCGTGACAGCATAATCATTGGGTTTCTTTTATGCTTCCTCCACCTGGAGGGAACACTGTTTTTAACTCTCCCCTTGCTCTAAACTGAATAAAGTTGAAGTTTAGGCAGCATGTGGCTCTTTTTAGAATTCACTCCACTCGAGCACCCGCACTTTTTTCCTATTACTGATCACTACTGAAATAACCAGTGGTTCTCTCCAGGTGGAGGAAGCATAAAAGAAACCCAATGATAATGCTGTCACGTATCTTATTAAAGCGGAGAACCAAGATATACCGCCTAACGACCTGTCTACGTGAATGAGGGTTTTTTAATTGATGACGGTTAGTACTCCTGAACCCTGGTTGCAGGTACTAGTGATCCATTCCTCATTAATATTGACTGACTATTAGGAAGCTGAATGGACCATAGTTCCTTCTACCTCCCCCATCCTGGATTTCAATAGATATTAAATCCCAAGCATACGTATTATGCTCTTTGGATGTGGTTGACATTTAATTACAAAATTCACTTGTTTGAGTGCAGAACCTATGGATATCCAAGATCTGTATTGACGAGATTCAAAGTTCTTCTTCCAGTAAAAACGTTTTGTTTGTCTGAATATCCATTTAGAGAAAATAGACTGCTACTTTAATGTTTAGGCTTCTTGTGTTTTAAGGTTGGTTGTTGCCTAGTGTCAGTTAGTCAGATTAAGCAGTGTATGGATATAGTGGCATATTTATTTATTTATTTATTAATGACACTTATAGAGCGCGTACAATTACCCGTGGGCGTCTCGGCGCTAATATGCAATGATGTCTCTCCCTGATCAGTATGTTCAGAAGCTTGATTTACTGATTAAATAACCATGTTTTCAGTTTTTTTCTAAACTGAAGCAGTGAGGAACTTGTTTTTATGTGGTTTGGTAGGGTGTTCCAGATTTTAGGGGCCGCAATTGAGAAGCGGCGGTCGCCCCAAGAAACTGTTCTGCTGCGTTGGACCACTAGTTGGTTAAGTGAGGTAGATCGAAGTGTTCTGGACGGATTGTAGGGAATTAGTTGCTCTTTGAGAAAACGCGGTCCTTGGTCCTGCAGTGTTTTGTAGACTATGCACAATGATTTGAATTTTGCCCTATTTTGGATAGTTAACCAGTGGTAACTTTTCAGAGTGTCCGAGATGGGTGCGAATTTAGGTTTTTTGGACAGCACGCCTGCCGCTGCGTTCTGCACGGTCTGTAATTTTTTGGTAACTCTGTTTTGTGCATTAAGCAGAAGACCATTACAGTAATCTAACGATGTTAGGACCAGGGAGGTGACTAGCGTCTTGGCTGCTGAATCTGGTAGAAACGGTGTGATTTTTCTTATCATTTTAAGCTTAAAATGGGCGTTAGCTGCCACCTTATTTGCGTGGGCATAGTCATTACTTAATGATTATTAAGTATTTATAGAGCGCCTGGCCACCCTTAGGCATCCCCAAGCTATCGGTGACAAAAAAAGTCGGAAGGCAGGCTGATTATGGCGAGATTTGAAATGTGGGGCAGTGGTTAATGATGAACACCACTGGAACCTATTTCAAAAGACTGGGACTCTATGCCACTTCTCCCACTGTCCAGGTGTGCAGCAACCTTAATTTACAAAAGTAAGAGACTGCAAACCAGTCCCAATTTTATTTCCACTAAGGTCATAGAAACAACAGAAAAACACCCAAAACAGAGATCCTTAACCAATTAATTTATTGTCAGCCCTTCTTTCGCAAACCACTATGGAAATAAAAGAAAGCCTGTTGCTCACATTCTTGGAAGATATAAATGCTGCTCCTCAGCCTGGCTGATTGGAAAGCCAATAGGTGAGTCCTATCAGAGGTGGTCAGGGACTCCACAGGTAGTGGCGTTATAGCTGCTGCCGAGGCATGAACAAAAAGAGAGGAAGGTAAGGCCTGCCTCCCTAGCACAGAACTACTCCTCCCACCACAAATGTTGGGGACCTGTACTTTTTTTAAATGTATTATTTGGTATAAATGAATACAACATGGTGCATTCCGGGATATTATGTAGTATGCAGAATGTGGCATTGTTTTTAATGCATTGTGTTGGGGAAATGGTACTGTGACCATTAGCTGAGTGGTCTGAACATTGCCTTCTGTTTAAATTAATGAATGAAGTAAAAAACCCAGAGCTCGGTGTGGTAGTCGGAAAATATATTGTCATTTGAATTGGGTGCAAAATAGGCACATACCTCCCCATAAATGAGGATGGTCGAACCAGAGATTCTTTAAAAGGTGTTGACAGTGGTTTGATAGGGTTTGACACCATGCACCCTGGTAGTCTAGTGGATAGGATTTGGCACTCTCTCTTGATAGGATTTGACATCTGGATGGTATCTGCAAGTTATAATTTCTTGGTCTTTGATTGTAATGCCAAGTCTTATCTGCTTAATTTCGAAACTGAGCAGGAAAACCATTCAGTAAGAAGGACTGTAAATATATTGCACCTGATGGTAATGCACTTTTTGAAAATTCTAGTGCATGGGTTTTGAGAGTTCCAAACAAAATGTAATGTTACCATTTTTCACACCTCCCTCGCTAGTAGTGCATTTATGTGTTGGCTGAATTCCTGTGCCACATTGTGGTGGCACTCTAATGCAACTGCCATCAATTGCCTTATAGTGTCCCCAAACCAGCTTCTTGATTAAAACACTAAAACCTTTAGCAAAGTTAATGAATTAAAGAACCTTAGCAAGATTGGCGAAAGTCAGGTTTGCAAATTTCACACTGACTAATAGTAACGTATAGTGGAGTTTTATCAGAATCACATACAAAAAAGAACAAGGGAAGTCTTGTTTACACATATATATGGTTTATTTTTGCATGCAATATCAGTATTTAGTCAGTACAATGGAGAATGATGTGCAAAAATGGTCTTTATGATCATTTTTCTGTGAATTGATCCCCTGCATCCCATATTCATCTACACTCCATTGTGTGCTCCGTTTCCTTCGGGTATAATCTGAGAGAAGTTACGAATTCAAAAACAGTAGAACTAAATGCAATTTGCCTGAAATCCATTATGAACACTAACTGTAGGGGGCGTGGCTTGCAGCCGACGATGGTGGCTGCTTGAACGAGGAGCTCCGCACTTGAGCCCTATTAATCCTGACCAAACGCCGCCCGAGGCCCCCACCTCCCGCACGGCGATAGGGGAGCGAGTGCCCCCCCTTTGTACCTACAAACCGGGAGTGGCAGCGGACAAGAAAACCTGCTGGGGCTCGATTGCCGACTGGCCGGCGAGCCGCGGAGGATGAACTAAAATGGCGGCTGCGGCGGAGAATCGGACCTTTCTGACACTGCGGCGGAGAGAATAACCGCTGAAAGGCAGGACTCCGACTGGTGAGGCTGCGACCGGAGGACGAGCCTGGGGAGGTCCATAACTTCAGAAGTGGCAGCGGGAGTGAGGCGAGACGGCGCAGAACAGCAGAAGAAAAGACCCGAGATCCTGCCGAGGCTCGCGCCCGGGCTGGCTGATCGGCGGCGAGACGGGAGCTAACATGGCGCCTGCAGCGGCTCCTTCGGGACCCTGAAGACCGCTGCGGAAAAAGCGGTTATAAAGGTGCAGGCCCTCCGCCTTAGGAGCAGCGTCTGGCAGTCACACCCGGGGGGCCTTTGCACCAGACTATTACTGGGGGACTGAGGCGAAGCTGAGCCTTTAGTGAGCAGCGAGGCAATTGGAGCCCGAGGGGGACCTAGCCGGGATCTCTGCTGCGGATCCGCAGGGCGAGAACAAATGTGGCGAGGTCTGCCCTGGCTTTGCAATGCACCACGGATGGTGGAAGATATTACAGAGTAGCGCTGCCCCAAACTGGTACTGCAATCGGACCCAGGAAGACAGGTGACCAGGACAGTTGAAGGGGAGGCGGAGGAGCCGGACCGCAAGCACCGCCCAGCCTGCAGAGAGCAAGAGGGTGCAGTAGCTGAAGCAGGGTATGACCGCTGAAGCGCTTAGACGGAGCCACTCTCTAGCGGAGCTGCGAACTGCGCTGAAGAGCAGAGCGGGGTGAAAAGGCGACTGCGTAACAGGCAAGCGCTGCCAACTGTAACCGGCGGTGGAAACGACTCCCTAGGCCTGGAACAGACCCCTCAGCATGCACTGCGCCACGAGGTGGTGAACGCTGTGATCTACGCCCGGTAGGCCCCTGAGAACTCGAACTGAGCATAAAAAGCGGCAAGTAACGGACTCCCTAGTGGGTGATAGAATTGGGGGCCCATTGCTAGTACTAAAGGTGGACACTGCTAGTGGCGAGGCACCACCTCCGCATAACATCGGGTGACTGGATCTGGGCACTACTGGCTCGCTGGTGAAGCGGGGAGGAGACCAGCGCTCTGTGGGAGCGATCACGGGTATCAATCCCCGGGGCCCACTTACAAAGAACTAACTGCAAAGGACGGACCAGTCCAGTCCGCTTCGGCAATACCTGATGATGGGGAAACTGAAGGGGAGTAAGAGCGGTACCCAACCACCCGTGGGAGAAGAAACACCTATACGGGAAGAGCAAGAGGAACCTGAGCAAGTGAAAAAATGCCGTCTTCAATCTCAGGGAATACTTACTAATAGAAAAAAGAACTTGGCACAGAAGCTGAAAATATGAAAAGACATCTTTATTAAATTTTATAAGTGAGGCCACGTCACACAGAAGCCGTAGCAACTGAATGAGGTAGTCTGGGGAGTACAGAGGACAGAGACCTTATATATGCTCAGGGATACAAAACTCAGCATAAAAGTAAGGGGCAGTCCTTGCTTTTGCAAGCATGCAAAAATGCCTAACATGGACATGCAAGTTGAACAAACCCAACATTCTTCTTTAGACAAGCCGGACAAACCCATAATAAAAAGGACCACAACCCATATCGTAAATAGACCATAAAAGAAGAAGCAGAAACAGATAGAAGTAGGATAAGGCATGTTTGTGTGCAGTAAAACTTTATGATGTCCTATGCACTGATCCTTAATCTTGATCAGCTAAAGGGCAGGAACTGGTTTAACAAGGTCAGCTTCAGGCAACAGGGTCAGTTCACTCAGGTCAAATAGGAGTCAGCATGAACTCGAGCTAAGGTGTACATGTCCTTAAAAGACTAGTTCAGCCACAATCATGGCCTATGTGAGGGCAACCACAAAATGGCTGCCATACACAAAATGGAACCCACAGGTTCAGAATTCACAGAACCTCAGATTCTCCTTTTGCCCTTACATAGGCAATCACTCAGTCTGTATCTGAATCGATATCAATATTATCCATTATTCCCTTCACTAAGGCATTATTACTCGAGTTATCTTTCATGGAACGCAAGGGATAGACTTCGTTGGCATAAATAAACATAGTCTGATATGCCCATACAGACCCATTGTAACTAAATGACAGAACCAAATAGGGAATACCTCTATCTGTAGTATGTGGCATAAGACCACACACCCAACAATTAGTGGTGTTCATTACTAAATGGTGTTGATGCAGAAGCTGTACAAAGGAATTATTAGTAATTATTAGTAAACTATGACCTCCTAACCAATTCATGTTCAGGTAAAGTATGGAAAGAATGCGAAGAAGTAGTAGTAGGAAGAGACATAGGTTGGGAGGTGGGTACAGATATCAATTGGGTAGCAAAAACAATCCAACCCACAAAAGACAACATCATGCTTAAAAATACTAGAAAACATGTTATTGAGAAAATATGGACAACAGGAGAAAGTAATGACCACTATTACAAACAAAATTACCATTTTTCACAACTCTAACCAGAAAGCAAATCCTAAAATTATCTAGTAACATTTTTTATGGCTCCTATGCATTTCAGTAACTTATTATATGTTCAGGTGAAACAGTGGTGATCCTCATCAATGCTCTGAGGTGAAAAAGGGGGTACTCTTCCACAGAGAATGGATTTTATTCTGCTTTTACTAAACAGAATACTACTTTAAAACAATACCAGCAAAACAGCAAAAATTAGTCTCCTAACACCCATTTTATGCAATCGCACGTGAAATACCCAGAGTCCGTCCAAGCCTCTCCGGCAGGCTTCTATTGTTCATCAAATCCTCTTCTGTTGTTTTCTTCGCATGGGCCTCTTCATTCAGGCCTTTCATGAAAATGGTCCTTCTCAGTATCCGTTGGAGTGCCCTCCTGGCAAACACTCGCAGCTTATTTGAAAGTCTCAATGTCTCAAGGCAGTGCACCAATATCTCTCCTCTGCGGCAGGCACTACAGATAGTGTGCTCTTCATTGATCAAGGGCACAGATCATCTTATGCAGATCCGGGTCCACATTCTCAGGCTCCAACACTCATTACTCAGTGTCAGAGAACGCTCAGGCTGCTCTTTCATGGGCACCACAATGTAGTGCCTTTTGCCACTCTTGGATCCTCCGGTGCACTGCACTTCCGTTGGAGCAAAGGAAAAGGGGTGTGTGGCCAAAACTCAGGCCAAGGGGCTCAATGGACTGCCTACTGTCAGAGGTTACCAGCACATGACAGGTGAGAAAACTGAAACAACAGAAATCCTTCTCTTTTGCTCTTTTGCACTGAAACTTGTTCTGTGATGTCCAATGCCGTCTGATGGAGCAAGTACGATTCTTTGGAGATACCATGGATGGTGCTCTGGCGATCACTGTCCAGCCTTGCTGCTTTTCTGGGTGCTGAGACTGTCACTGATGGGAATTAGCTTTTCATCAAAGGTCGGCAGGTTATTATGACTTAATCTCGCAGAACCTAGTGACGTAGGAAATGGGACACAATTGTTATTTTCCTTCAATTTAGTACAAAAACAGTTTGTTTTTAACAAGAGGATTGCAAGCAGGTGGCCTGCAATCTGCGAGGGAGTGGCCATACGCCATGAGACAATTCTGGTCTAGAACACACTGTCATTCTCATAGAATACAAAAACAAAGGCAATAAGCAAAACAGTGCCTCTAATTTCTTCAATTGCGTTTCCATGTGAGAGCATATCCTCTACCATCTAAGGGTAGATAACTATATGAGAATGTTATCTTAATGGATGTCCTCACACATAGTGACATCGTCTAATGGGGTAAACACATTTTTTCTCTCAATGATTAAGTCTAGGTGTTCCTAAATTCCTTATCTAGAACATCTCAAAGGAGAAATCGCATAATACAGATTATCAGGGGCGTGAAGTAGGCCTAAAGAAAATTCTTAAAAACCAGTCTGGTCATACAAAAGGGAATTATACATAATATAGGGGTTTCTGGTACATTACTGCAATCTGGAAGTGTGAACCTAATACAATAATAATAATAAAAGAAGGCTAACTAGTGAAAGGATTATGGAAAAGGGAAAATGGGACTAGGACACAGCTAAAATCCCCAATTACTAGGCACGACGCAACATCAATCAGGGGAGAAGTGACGAAAGAAAAATCAATAGGAAGAACAAGAAATTTCTTGGGTGATAGTCAAGCATGTAACACAACACCAAAGTGGGGGGGTGATACACAAAAATCAAAATAGTTCACGAATTTAACTCTACCGCTGGCCTCTACACCATATACGGTAATCTCAGCTAATGTTCCAGTTCCTTTTTCAGGGGAAAAAAAATTAGACCTTGTTTCCTTTATGGTACAAGGCCATACACTATTCAGGAAGCAGAACAAAACTGACTAATGTAATATAAAAATTAGGTCACCATGCACAAAAGTCACAGATCTATAATTTATCCTTACGTCCAATTCAGGATACATAAATTTAGGGCTGCCTGTTCCTTACAGGAATGGGGGCAGTAACGTGACTGTAGGTGAAACCTTGTTTCCTGTATATTTCTTTTATTTTACTTCAATACTATATAGCCAATATAGACATGCACTGGTGAAGTGTTGTCTGTCTTGCTCACAGGATGAAAAAATATCATATCTGTGAAATTTAGCGCAAATTCACCCAGCTGTTGTACAGGATACACATCGTCATGTACATCCCTTCACAACACAGGTAAACTTGTAATAGTATCATAAGCAGCAACATAAAACAAAAAACATGCAAAAAAACGCACAAAATGGACATGTCAAGCCATCAGACATACTTGCTGTATATCAAGCACAAAAAAGCATTGACAAAACAATAGCATATATAAATGAGCGGTGACGCATAACACCATGTCAGGGTTAAAATCCTTACCCTCCTTTTTGACAGTAGATCCCCAAATAGTGGATATCTGCTGTCAAATACAACTTTCAGACACACAGAACCAGCAAGAACAATTCATGACAGAACCAAATACACAAACATGAAAAACGCATGGACATTTCTTTCCAAAGGAGTTACGCAAAAACACATCTCATTTCAATCAATCAAACTCACGTGTCTTGTCAGCCTTAAAATCACCCAGAGCAATCCATGGATGATCTGTGAGCAGAAGCAAAAAAAAATAAAAAATACACAACACACAAAAGAGAAAACATTTCTCATAACAAACAAATATTCTGTATAACTTGTAATCAGAAGACCAAACATGATACAAATGAACAGACACAAAAATAAATTTCCATTACTTAACTGTTAGCATCTTGTCAGTCAGCTTGCAACATTAAACTAAAACTAAAATTCTTTCGCTGACACTCCATGTTAGCTTTGTGCCACAATTTCCACTTTGAAAAATAATTCTTAATTGGCAAATCGTTCTCACTTAGGCATGTAGCCTTCAAAATTTGAATAAAGAGCTTTCTCTTATTTTCTGTGTAAAACTTAATGCAATACCTCATTTTCTGTCAAATAAAAGCAACTGTTCTTATGGAGAAACTAGAAAACCCTCCCTTTTTAGAGGCCTGTTTAGCAAGGTCATTCTGCATTTCACAGAGACAAGGCCCTAATTTAAAAGGTCACAAATGTCAACATGACAGCCTCCTTCCATTGTTTACAGGGAAACTAAAGATAACACCTCAGCGCGACTTGAGCGAGCCTCTACAGCTCTACTAGCCCCCACCCTCTGCTCATTTTGAGACTGACAAAGGCAAAAGGCCTTCCTAATTCCTCCTAACCTGCAATAATTCACTCTATTTTGAAAAATATTGTCTCCTTTTTAGGCGCTAAAAAATTATCTCTGTTTCCAGATTATTAAACAACATTTACTGTGAATAATTCACAGAACCTAATAACACACATACCAGTTTTAGAACAAGTGCTTGTTGCAATGGTACTTATTTCATCAACCTTAAATGAATCTCACTGGGCCATTTAAAAGCAAACCCCAAATGAGGACAGCCAGCAAATTTGTATTATACCTAAATGTATGCATTCCCTGAAGCCTAAAAGCACTTTAAAGCTATCATAAATGGCAAAAATACCCAAATTCGACTTTGATATTTGGGGCACTTAAAAATAAATATCTTATAAGTATGTTACATATTAATCATCCTCAGAATGTTCTTTACACATTACAGATATTAGACATTAGACATATCTCATGCAAATTCTTAGAAAAATTAGTTTTTTACGCCTGCGCTAAGTGAGATGTCATATGCTAATGTCCTCATTATGCAGAGCAACACAACTCAAATTAAATTATAATGCTAGGAGGTCACAGTATGAGCATTAAGCTTTATGAATAGTAAAAAACGAATTTTGTAGCACTTATTTTTAATAATTATTTTTCATAATTTAATAATTATTTTTAATAAACCCAATCATTTTTGATAATACCACATATAAAAGCAAGCTGCTTCCCTTGCCTATCATTTTTAGACGCATTCATTTATAAGCCTAAGCACAGAAGCCTAACTTAAAACAGAACAAAATTTGGCGCCACATTTTTCTTTCTAAAAAGGACAATTTTTATTTAGCAACAGAGCCCAGAATATGCCTACAAAAATGCTTAAAGAGAGGAAACCCTAAATTGAAATGTCTTCCTGTAATACAAAATAATGAAGAAATGCTATAAGTTGGTTTTTCTACAAAAACACACCATTCGTTTTTGGGGGCCTTTTTATTCCTAGTGAATGTGAATTTTAATTTTCTTTTTTTAAGCATTTAGACATTTTGCTTAATAGACTGAAAACATACAAAACCACAAACACACATTTGAGCTCATTTCAGACATTAACAGAAAGGGGTGAAACACTCAGGACACACAATACGGCGCGCTTTAGCCATGCATTTCCTTAAATAGCGCCATCGCTATGTACTTACCGAAGTTGCACTAATGAGAAAACCACATAGACATTTAAACACACATTTAACCCACAAATCAATACTCAGAACAAAAATAAAGGACAGCCCACAGACTGTACTTAAACCAAACTATTTGCAAATACTAGTTGTAAGTAATATTTACAAGAAACGCTTCTCAATAGTGTTCCAAAAGACTGCAAAAACAGACTGCTGCATATTCAAGAAGCCAAAACACACTTAATTCACTAGCTTTGGCTGGCAGAACACCAAAGAATCGCTCTGCATATCTTGATTTATAAAATTGCGCAGAACAAAGGATCCTTGTTTTGTATTATGTCATATTTTAATTCCCTGGGGATACAAAATCACCAAGGAAGAAATATGTTTGTATACTTAAACCTATTTAAGTATTCCTTCTAGGAGAGCCGGCTAATTAATTTCACATCACACTATGGTACCTTTCAAATAAAGCCACACATTATTCTATGTGAGCTTTTAAACAAGCATGCCAAAAATATTGCAAAATATACAATATTATAATCAATGTAGTGCTTAATGTACTTTTCGTACGTGCACCGTTCAACTAAACCAACTAGAGAAAATTCTCCTCATTACCTGTTCTACACAAATTGCAATTCGCATATACAAACCTATACAAATCCAAAGTTGCCCAACTCAAATTCCAAAGTTCCAAAGTTACAGTCCTAACTTTGCTAAGACCAGGCATCTTATAGCTCACTAATCTAGCTTCAAACTTCAAGGGGTTATCAAAAACGATATACTCGAAAATATACGAGCCCCTCGGCTTTGGTAATTGCAATAACCAAATCAAAACCAAGAAACCAACCCCTCGGCTTTGGTAATTGCAATAACCAAATCAAAACCAAGAAACCAAACAAAGTCGTGGGAGCGACCCACTTGTACTTCTTATTCTTATTAATCAAAAGGTTATCGAAATTCTAACTGTCAAGTTCTACATGACCTAACGGTCTTTTTTAGAATACTCACACCAAAAAGGTTCTCAGTCAGGAGTGACATCATGTGGAGGATCAAAATCAGGAAGATCAGAAATATACTGGGCTGCAGAAACAAAGAATCTCCAGAATCCCTGTGCACAGAGTACCTCCTTAGTAGAATCCTGTTCTGTCCTCCTCAGTAGATTTCAGTCCTCTGACAAGATCACTCCCACAGATAGTCACTTCTCTGATGAAGCCCACGTTGGCCGCGCCATTTGAAGAAATGCCGTCTTCAATCTCAGGGAATACTTACTAATAGAAAAAAGAACTTGGCACAGAAGCTTAAAATATGAAAAGACATCTTTATTAAATTTAATAAGTGAGGCCACGTCACACAGAAGCTGTAGCAACTGAATGAGGTAGTCTGAGGAGTACAGAGGACAGAGGCCTTATATATGCTCAGGGATACAAAACTCAGCATAAAAGTAAGGGGCGGTCCTTGCTTTTGCAAGCATGCAAAAATGCCTAACATGGACATGCAAATTGAACAAACCCAACATTCTTCTTTAGACGAGCCGGACAAACCCATAATAAAAAGGACCACAACCCATATCGTAAATAGACCATAAAAGAAGAAGCAGAAACAGATAGAAGTAGGATAAGGCATGTTTGTGTGCTGTAAAACTTTATGATGTCCTGTGCTCTGATCCTTAATCTTGATCAGCTAAAGGGCAGGAACTGGTTTAACAAGGTCAGCTTCAGGCAACAGGGTCAGTTCACTCAGGTCAAACAGGAGTCAGCATGAACTCGAGCTAAGGTGTACATGTCCTTAACTCTTTCCATGCTGATGACGGAACTGCTCCGTCATCAGCCGCGGTGGTGCTGTGCTGATGACGGAGCGGTTCCGTCATGGCCCGCCCGATGTGCCTGCGCGGCGCTGATTTCGCGCGTGCACGGCGTGTTCTAGTGAGCGGGCGGGGCCATGACGGAACTGCTCCGTCATCAGCACAGCTCAACCGAGGCTGGTGACGGAGCGGTTCCGTCACCAGCATGGGCGTGCCGCGCGGCCCCCGCCCCCTTAGCACTGCGGCGGAATAGCCGCCGCAGCGAAGAGGTTAAAAGACTAGTTCAGCCACAATCATGGCCTATGTGAGGGCAACCACAAAATGGCTGCCATACACAAATAGGAACCCACGGGTTCAGAATTCACAGAACCTCACAAGTGCGGGACCCTCACCTACAGCAACAGCTTGATAGAATCCTGTTGGCAATAATGGACACCCGTACGGCGCTCCAGCAGGACATAGCACAGGTAGCCACGGGACTGGGCTTGTTATGAGCCGATCATGGGAAGTTAGCCGTCACAGCAGTGGAGGACGCGCTCCAAAGCATTGAACCACTACAAAAGGACCTCAAAGCTACTCTGACCAATGTGTTGGAACGAGTGGATGCCTTGGAAAGAAGAGTCGAAGATGCCGAGGGTCGCAATCGCCGGAACAACATCCGCGTAGTAGGATTGCCAGAGAAAATTGAAGGATCGAACATGGTACAATATTTGGAAACCTGGCTCAAAACAGTGGTGGCACCAGAGGGTTTATCTACCTTCTACACATTGGAGCGAGCGCACCGGGTGCCTGCTAAACCACCTCAACAGGGCCGACCTCTATGACCAGTAGTGGCCCGACTGCTGCACTTTCGGGACCGGGACTTGATCCTCCAGAAGGTGCGGGTGGATGGCCCCTTCCAGGTGGAGAATAGTAGGGTCAATATCTTCCCTGACTACACATACGAAACCCAACGCCGTCGAACCTCATTCTTGGCGATCAAGAGGGAGTTGCGCACCAAAGGACTCCAATAATCTCTCCTATTTCCGGCCAGACTTAGGGTCATTGTGGATGGCAAAACATGTTTTTTTGAAACCCCGGACGACGCCTGTGCTTGGCTGGAACGCTACAAAGCTGGAAAGGATAACTGCGAACAAAGAATGCGGACCGCCACAGGGAGCTTGCCTCCGCGGAAATCGCGACGGATCCGAAATAGGCAGCGGGGACTAAGGAGGCCCTCCGTGTCCCAGACGGAAGCAGAATGGCAGGATGTGTTGGCAGCGGTGTCCACGTTATCGACTACACAACAACCTACATTGGTGGATGGCACGGACTCGGAGAAAGATAACACCTGATCTGACACTGAACACTCTGAAACGGACAGCGTACGCTTACCGAAGGCAATGGACTTCCTAATGTGACCTAACAAGGGAGGTTGGTCGAATGAGTGATGCAGTGGGGCGGGGGGGAGTTTCGGAGGGCACTAGTTATCTGGGCTTAATGGGACAAGGAGGACTATCGGAGTAGGTGGCCACCGGTTGGCACACGGTCCCCCCTCATTGCCCTTAAGGCATGCCCACAATGTCTGCTGGCGGGCTTCGAAATGTGTTAGAAGTTGTATTAGTTTGGATGGGAACTAGGTGGTTGTTGCTAGGTCCTGTTCTGGGGAGAGGGATGACAGGGGATGTTCGGAGGGGAGTTTAGGAGGGATAGTCACTGATGCAGATGCAGAATCGAGATCTATGATGTACAGGACACTAATGGAAAATGGGTGATACAGCGAATTTAAGATGTATAACATGGAATGTGAGGGGGCTTTATACCATGACAAGACGGCATAAAATCCATGCATATTTGGTTCCCAGGGGGGTACACATAGCACTGCTCCAGGAAACGCATTTGACTAAAGCCGAGGGTATAGCGCTGCAGCCTAGGTGGAGGGGCCAAGTACATAACACCACATACTCGCTAGGGGTGCACTGATCTGGGTTAGAGCGGGAGTCCCTTTTCAGGTTACTAGCCAGATGATAGATCCTGACGGCAGGTTTGTAGCAATACAAGGGAAACTTAGAGATAAGGACATAGCATTCTGTAGTATATATGCACCTAATGTTGATCAACTGGAATTCCTGGCGAAGCTATCTGGATCTCTGGCACACTATCTTGCTAGCCCGTTAATAATGGGTGGAGACTTCAACTCCGTTGCGGATGTTTCTCTTGATAGATCGCATCCCCCACTTGCCGAGTCTCCAGTCCGTAGGTTGACTAAGGGTAGGCTAGACTGGCAAACAAGAGGGGGCTTAGTGGACATCTGGCGTGCACAACACCTGCTGGAACGGGACTCCTCCTACTTCTCCGGGATGCATGAATTACACGTCAGGCTAGACGCGGTACTATGCTCCACACCGTAATACAATCTGAGTATCTAGCTAGGACGATATCAGATCATAATCCTCTGCTCATCACGATGCACTGGAGGACTGGAGTATCTTGCATCCCCACTTGGAGATTGCGCCCGAGCCGATGGACGACCCACTTTTTCAGGAGGCGCTGGGAGAGGGGATTACCCACTATTTTGCAGAGAATGCACGATCAACGGCCATGAGAGCAACGGAATGGGATGCTTTCAAGGTGGTTATCAGGGGAATTTGCATAGGGGTGCGAAAGGTACAACTAACAGATCTGGCCACGGCTGAAACCAAGTTACGCGAGTTAGAATTAGCGAGGCCCGGCCACCCCGAATTGCAGGAAGAGGTTAGCACAGCGAAGGAAGCAGTAGCGGCAGAAATGGAACGATTGCGTAGCTACGACCACAAAGCTTACGAGATGAGGGCACATGCGGAGGGTGACAAAGCAGGGACATTGCTGGCCTGGTTGGCAAAACCCCACTAAACGAGTTTCATCTATACTGGCGCTAGAGGCAGAAGATGGGAATGTAGTCAACACTCAGAACGAGATCCTGCAATGCTTCTTGCGTTACTATGAGAAACTGTATCAAAGCACAGTAGTAGCCGGGGACCCTGCTGTTGATGCCTTCCTTGAGGTACTACAACTGCCAGAGCTAGAACGGGAACAGGCAGAAAGCTTGGGTAAAGACATAGAACTGGGGGAAATCAGAGGTGCTATTAAGCACATGGCTCACAACAAAATCCCAGGTATAGATGGCTTACCTATTGAATTCTACGCAAAATATATAGATGTACTAGCGCCAAAACTCCATGAGGTCTACAAAGAGGCAAAAGAACTCGGATAGTTTCCCCAGTCTATGCGGGAGGCGCTAGTGATCCCACTGCTGAAACCGGGTCGGGACGGGGGGGAGACGGCCTCATATTACCCGTTGTCAATGTTAACCATCGACTACAAAATACTTAGCAGTATATTGGCAACCCGGCTTTTAAAACACATGACCACATTGATCCATGTAGATCAAGCTGGCTTTATACCGACAAGAACCACAACCATAAATGTAAGGCGGTTGGTGCGCCTACTGGAAGAGGACCACCCTGAGGCACAACAACCCATGATATTATCAGTGGACATCGAAAAAGCATTCGATAGCTTGGAATGGGGGTACTTGTACAAAGCGATGGAGCGCTTTGGCCTAGGAACAGACTTCCTACAATGGACAAAGGTGTTGTATACGTCGGCTGTAGCCAGAGTAAGAGTGGGAACGCTGATATCAACGCAATACCCGGTCAGTCGGGGAACAAGGCAGGAATGCTCGCTGTCCCCCCTACTGTTCGCCATGGCGGTAGAACCTCTTGCGGCGAAGACCCGGACGGGAGACTACTATGGGGGCTTGAGAAGCAGAGAAGATCAACAATACATATCGCTATATGCGGACGATCTGCTGCTCTTCCTTGAAGATGCTGGCAGAGCGTTGGTGGGCGCTGGCTCCCTGCTTTCGGAATTTGGCACCATATCAGGCCTGAAAGTAAATTGGCCGAAAACATGCCTGTTCCCGGTGCAGCAGGGGGAGACACGGCCTATAACAGATAGGCAGGTGAGATGGGAACCCAACTGTTTGAAATACCTGGGTGTACATATTTACCACACGACGGCGGATATGTTGGAAGGGAATGTGGGGCATGGAATATGAGCTCTAAAGGGCAGCATGGCTTTTTGGGCCACCCTTCCGTTGTTGGTGACAGGCCGGATAGCCCTATTGAAAATGATAGCGCTCCCGCGCTTCTTGTATTATTTTAGAACACTGCCGATATGGATACCGGGTTCAACTTTTAAGTTGCTGAAATCGCTCGTGGTGGCCTTCCTCTGGGGTACGGGTAGGCGCAGAGTTGTGCAGGCAACGCTCGCCCGGCCTAAAGCTGAAGGAGGATTGGCGGTCCCAGACTTCGAACTGTACTATCTGGCAGCCCAACTGCAGTTTTTATCTCAAGCAATAGCGAGGGAATTCAGAGGACCGGAACAACAAAGAGGTAGGGGAATACCGCGCCATATCCTATCGTTTATAGCGTTGCAACAGAGGCTGAACCTTAAAGATCTTTTACTGGAAGAGAGAATGCTTAGACTCTGTTGGAACCGCTCCCAACGTAGAGTGGGAGTCCTACACCCGTATGCGCGCGAAATCCCGCTGGGAATGATAACGGCGTTGCCGCATGGCGGGGACTAATCACAATTGCAGGCCTGGGAGGAAGCAGGTCTCCAAGTTTTGGGAGATCTGTACGAAGATGGGGTCATGTTACCCTACCAGGCACTACAGGATAGATTTGATCTTCCGAGAGGAGGATTTTTGTTGCATGCAGCCTTGACGAGGGCAATACTGGCACACTGGCGGAAGGGCTTACAGAACCTAAGACGACGATGGCCTGCCAATATACCATGTTGGCGGCTGGGACCTTTAAGGCGGTCAAGTGTCTCTACTCTAGAATGCTTAATGAGGGGTTAACTCCTCAGGAAACGCTGAAAGGGAAGTGGGAGGTAGATATAGGGAAAGAAATCCCTGAAACCGCCAGGACGCAAATAATGCGGAGAGCGTGGAAGAGCTCAAGAAATGCGAGATTCCAGTTAGTACACTTCTACATCCTCCACAGAGCGTACTTGACGCCTGGAAGGATCTGTAAATATTTTGAAGTTGCAGAAGCGGCATGTCCCAGGTGTACACGAGCTGGAGTGGAATTAGAACATATGCTATGGTCTTGCCCAATGATGGGGTCCTACTTGGTGGAAGTGGGAGACACCCTAAATGAGATAACAGAGAGACAATTGACATTTGATATGGCCACTAGCGTCCTACACTGCTTCCCCCACACATCCAAAAACAAGATAACGAGTAAATTCATTGACATGGGGCTCATATTAGCAAAACAGGAAATCACAAGACATTGGAAAGCGACAGTAGGGCATAACAGCAAGAGGTGGAGAAATGAGTTTGTAAAGTGGGCGAATAGTGAGAGCGCACTGCGATTTCAACAAGCGCGAAGGCGAGGTAATGATAGAGAACTGGAAGCAGCGACAGCGTGGGAAACACTGGTACAGGCATTATGGAACTATGAGACTCAAGAGGACTAGCTGGAGTGTTACACCATACAGGGGAAGCCCTGTAGCATGACAGGAACATCGATAGGATTAGGATATAGGGTTTTTCCTGAACACGAATGATATAAGGGATTATTACAGCTCTATGCATCAGTGACGAGAACTGGGAGGAGGGAGGGAGCAAATATTGTTAGAAAAGGGGAGTTGAGGGTATAAACAACGGGGTTTATTGGGCTATATTAGGGGCACTGATTGCTCACAGTTGACCCATAGATATGACACTCAACGAGATTTAGACGGGGTTATCCTACCACAGGGAAGGTAATATTGAGGTCATTGAGTCACCTGTGTTTATGTCTGTTTTGTACGAAAAATCAATAAACTACGTTTAAAAAAAAAATGAACACTAACTGTACAACAGTTGCAACACCAAAGGGCGATGCAGCGTGTGCAATGTAATTCATTTTATTTATTTATTTATGTACTTACCTCCGTTTGGCTGCATGCCATAGTTTACTACCCCCCACCCTGCCCCACCCCCACCCCACCCCACCGCCCTGCAGGACTTCCTCCAGAAGCTTATACTGACCATGAGGCACTTGGAATGTGGGGTTAGGGACCGATATCCAAAGTCCTGTTGCGGTCGCTAACCTGTGATTCACGAAACTGCGGCATGTGTGCCCACAAAAGTACTTTCAGCAATATAAACAAAGCCCTTTTATCAGTCAATGAGGCAGAAAAGCCTTTCTGACTAATAAATAGATTTTTGTGACCTTTTCCTAATTGCAAATAGAGGTGGTGTGTGTGTGACTTCCCACTCTTACCTTTAAAGGTATTTAGAAATGGTTTGTGACTGCAATTGTGGTAGCTAACCAATAATCAGTTGCCGACATTCGTGTTGGGGTGGTAACTGCTTCAAAAAAAGGGAAACTGCCCCTTTGTGCACACATGGACAGCTTTCCCTTTCGGAATCTGTTATGATTTGTCTTGGGTACTATGGATCCTCCCCAGAGTTCCAAGTCTCTGCTGCTCAGCCAATGAGTGAGGTCATTGGATGGTTTGAATGTTGAGAGTGTTTGTGCTTCGATGAGTGGACAGTTAGATTGAGAAGGGCTGAGCAGCAGGATGCTGCGCCGGTGGGGCTTTACCTGATTTATCTGTAACCTACAACTAAGCCAATAAACCTACACCATTTATAACCTACAAGACTATATCCTTGATTGTAACAGAATCATTCTCGATAGACTTGGTGGAGCAGGAAGTGGTCCGGGGGCAACTTTGACTTTTCCTCCCAATATATTCTCAAATGTCGGCGATGTAGATCTTACATGCCTCCATCCCTGCACTCGCAGCCAGTCTCTGGGGGATGTGGGGGCATAAATTGAAACCTGCCTGATTATTATTCATAAGGCTGTTTTTTTGTTTTTTTTGCAATCCCTTGCAAATGCATAATTTGCGTTGCGACCTGTTAGTACATAGGTTGCCTCACAAATTGCACATTCATTCGCAAATCAGTTGATGAGCAAATTGCATGTCCTGGTTTGCAAATGGATGTCTATACATCTGACCCCAAATTATTTTAACTTCTGCAGTTTACTGTGTAGCTTTGGACTCCTGGAGACAAACATAAGCCAGTCAGTCACCGGAGAGCATCCTTGGCAGGGTAACCCTACACTGTTCTTTAGAGAGTACATTATCCTGTGTGGTACATGTAATATCTATATGTATGTATACATAGTTAAACAATGACCTGGTTTGTTTGCCAAGCCATTTGTATGAGTGCCGAATACTTAGTTTCATCTTTGGGACAACACAGGATTTGTACACCCCCCTCCCACACCCTCCCCGCCTACATTATGACAGTAGATTATCACTGTGTCCCAAAGCTTTTAACGTAAGATCGCAGTTAGCTAATGTCAACAAGTACTGAGCTCAGATAATTCAAGGTGTATTTGATTTAGGATTTAAAAGTCGCGCAATTGCTTGTTGGGTTCTTGTCGGACTTTGTTTAGTCTATTGGCGGCCAGTGGAAGCCCGAACTAATTGACTTGGCCTCGGAGTAGGCTGCGCCCCAGAAAAGAAGAAAAACACGATTTGCTTATTTTTGTTTTGTTTTAAAGATAGTTGTGGTGATGATTTCTCTTGAGAGTGAGGGTAATCACCTTCCTTTGCCAGTTGTGAAAATGTGAAAACATCCAAAAGTTAAATATTCAGACCCATATAATTTAACTAAGTATATCACGTAGCAGCCATTTTGGAAGGAGAGGGTGTATCAGCACCGTATGAGGATGGTGATTGATAGTTCCCTGATAACCCCTTGGTTTCTTTGGCAATTAACTTATCAAAAATCGACCTAAAATAGCAAAGGTTTTTGCAAAGTCATACGTTTCTGAAAAACCTAGTAAAAATGTGTTATGCGGCCTATTGTTTCAGAAATTAAATGGAAGCTCTCGCGTGGAGCAACATTATAAAACTGTTTAGCCAAAAGGTAGACTGGTGCGTAGGAGTAAAGCACCTGTATAGAGAAAAGCGGCCCCAGGCAGCCTCTGCTTTTTGCGAAGATTCGCGTTTTTTCGAGGCTCATGTCTGATTCATGTGTGGAAAAGGTCAACGTATGCATGATGTACAGAGGTGCGGTACACATGCACAATTTTATTATATGTGTGTCTGTTATCCAGAGCGTGTGCAAAAGTGAGTCTCCCAGAGGTGTTGGGCATAAGCGGTAAAGCCTGGAGCATGCAATGCAAAATATATAGTCATCTACCGAGGAGTAACTACGAGGTATATATATATTTATATAATCTATATATATATATACATTTGTTTTTGTTGGGAGGGGGTGGAGCGCGTTGCACATTTATCTAAGAAATTTATGTACCAATCAAAACTTTCTGTCCCAGAGTATGGAAAAGTCCTTATCAGTTAATTGGGTGTTAGATTGAGTGTGCACATCAACTGGAGAGAGAGAGAGAGAGAGAGAGAGAGAGAGAGAGAGAGCGAGAGAGAGAGAGAGAGAGAGAGAGAGAGAGAGAGAGAGAGAGAGAGAGAGACGCAGCAAGGAAGGGTATGTGACTGGGAGACGTTGTCTCACCTCCTTGCCTTAGACCCATTCTTCTTAACATGTATTCAGTACATTGGGGTCGACCCCTATAAAATCAAAATGTGAAAAGGAGATATAAAATATTCAGAAATGATCAACAAGCAAACCCCCACTCGTCCTAATTTAAACCTCAAGTGTAATATTTCACTCACATTTTTAAAAATCTCATTTTAAAAACCTCAAAAGTCTCCCCATTATTGTACAGAACTGTGCATTACAAATACACAAACTTCTTCAACCTTTCATTATAAAAATATACAAACCAGTAATGACTTTGTTCCTAAAAACAATAGATATTCCACCATCCTGTTGATGTTTATCAATGCAGAACTCATGAGTTGTTTCTCATTAAATACAGAGTATAATTTAAAAACAGTAATGGAGCATAGATCACGTGATGACACAAGGCACCTTTCCCTTTCGTTGTGTGGGATGACCTTCTTATTTTTTAATCTTGGGGGCATTTAGGAACATTAATGCAATCAAAGCACAGATTCGAAAAGTTATGGTGGAAGTACTTGTTTCGTCCTCCTTGGTCTCTCCACAGCCCGTGGCACTGCATGCCATGCCTCGCTGGAGGATAGACTTGAGAAGGTAGGCGAGTGAATGCAGACTTTGAACTGGTTTCAGTCTTTGTTAACTGGCTGCAGTCAGACCCTCTACCACCTCTTTTCAAATCTGCAGGTACCCCTAATCAGTGCAGAGGTCTTCTGAGAGTCCCACCTAATTTAATCTATGCAGCTTTGCCCATGCATTTGTAATTAAAGAACTTCAAATGACTTGTAAGTGCTATTCTGATGACATCCAGACCATTCATAGGGATGTATGACGTTACAACGCATACTTTTACAACACCTACCTTTACATCGCAAGTTTTACAACGCATACCATCACAACGCATAATGCTTTTGGGCGCTGGATAGAGAATAGTTTAATTTACTATTCCAACTCCAGTCCCCGTGGATAGTAGGGAAGGTGTTGGATAGTACATTAAACCTATTCCCTATCCTAGAGCGCCCCCCAGCGCTATGCGTTGTAATAGTTTGCGTTGTAAAAGTTGCGTTGTAATGGTAGTTCGTTGTAAAAGTTTCATTGTAAAGGCTGTATACCCATTCATAGACTTGACAGAAAAGGTGAACCTGTCTGTAATACTTTTAACCTTGAGCTCAAAAGGGTATCAGATTGGATATTGACCAACTCTTTAAAACTACATTTTGGGGAACAAAGAGGTGCTAGCATTGGGGATGTTCCACTCCCTCTGGTCCCTTGGTTGATGGCCTGATGACCTTGGTTACCCCCAAATCTAATTTAGTCTCTGAACTCAGATTGAGAAAGTTATATCTTCTTGTATTTTACACTTGAAGATATTAAGGAAAATCCTGTCCTTCTTTCCCATATCGGCTCACTAGCCCACAATATAAGCCATGGTAGGAGCTCATCTGGACTACTGTAAAGCTAACTATCTCGATCTACCTGCTGATTCAATCGAATAACTTCAGCTGAGTTCAAAACAGTACCGCCAGCTGCATCATGCCTCGATACCAAGTTATTTAAGGTCTTCCTTGACCTTGCATGGGCTTCTGATCCAGAAACAAAATCTGTTCAAACCTCTGCATATTAGTTTCAAGGTTTTGCTTAACCCTGGACCGGTATTCATCAAACAGCTTTTCTTCTGCTGCGCTCCCGCCAGAAGATTGCAGTCTACCTTTAGTGCCTTCTTACAGATCCAAAGAAAAAGAGATCTTCTCAAGGTGGCAGATCACTCACCTACCAGGTCACCAAAGCCTGGAATTTTCTACCACTTGAATTGAGAAGGCAAACCAATCTGATTATTTTTAAGAAACATCTTAAGACCTGGATATTTATGATTTAGGCCGTACCCCATGGGAAAAAACGATTACTTGTGGGTACACATAATTACAATGAACTTTAATAACCACAATACACTCAGAGGACTTTTGCTGATATGGTCGTGATGTGCTCCCCCAAAACTTTATAATTGATTACCTAAAGGTACACTTGAACCACAAATGAATTTAAGATGGAAGCTGGTAGAAGAAATTAGATTTTATCGAATTTCAGAACAACAAATACATATGTTATCTATTATTTAAGCGGTTATTGTTTTTTCTCAGGACACTAATAAAAGACCAGGCTCGACCAATAATACTGCCACTTTTTTTCTCAAATTAATTGTTTCAAAATGGACTTTATCCATGTTGCATATTATTATTTTTTGGGACCTATTTTTGTGAAGTGCCTAAGTTCTGTGACTGGGCGTGACAACTGAAAGAGAGGTTGCAATGCAGAGTTGTATTTATTAGATACTTTTACCAATGTTACAGTTCTTACCATGGTGAAAACAGGGAAGATGCCCAAAACATTTTTATAACGTGTTGCAAAAGACCTTTTGATTTTTCTAAACATATATGCATAATATACTTACCTCAACAGGCTTTCAGCATTTCAGCAAGCTTTCCTCATCCATTGGTCTCTCATTGTGTCGTACACATTTGGTTCCACACACCACAGCTTACACAGTAGGACAGTAGGTCAGCCTACATCAGCCACTGGCTAACTTCACTTTGAGTGTTTACATTTTGCTCTTTCACAAAAAGCACATCAACACACCTGTGAGTATCCTTCTGTGCCAATGGTTTTATATTTTACTTTTTAAAACTTTAGTGTTGCCTATGTGTTTTGGGCAAACACAACAAGATGATGGACAGAGTGCTGAAACTTTCCACTCACCCCCAGTCAAAAGATATGGGTAAATCCATAGTTTTTCTCACCATGCCACCCTAGTTCGGACCCAGCCATAGGCAAATCAGTCTTAAAAATGCTCCCCATGGGAACAGTCCAGCCCAAACTGCCAGGCCAGGTCCTCCCTGGACTGGAAGAAAGCATCCTGGGACAGGTTTCAGGGTATCACCTCTCCTCAGCAAAGGTAGCTTGAATCCAGTGGCATAGCAAGCAAGGGACCCACGTCTGGGCATACCCTTGGACACTTATGGCAAACATAGAAACACAACAAGATGAAGGACAGATGGCTGAAACTTTTCAAACACTCACCCCAGTCACGAGATCTGGGTTAAATAGTTCTTTTGCTCACCATGCCACCACAGTTTAGATCCATCCATATGCAAATCACTCTTGACGCTGCTACCAGTGGGAACAGTCCAGCCCACACTGCCAGTCCAGATCCTCCCTAGACTGCAAACAAGCATTAAAAAGTTTCAATACTCTGTCCATCATTTTATTTTGCGATGCTGCCTATGTGTTTTGAGCCTAATGTGATCGCAATATGCTTTCCCCCCTTGCCTGCTGCAGTTGCAAATTCCTTTTGGAGGGGCCTCTGTTTATGTGACTGCTGCTATTTGAGAGCACACTGGATTTTGTTCATTTGAAACAGTTCATTAAAAAGTTATCCTCTTTTTGGTATGCACACAGTAAAGTGCATTTATACTGCACTCCTATATGTCATGCAGGTATGTATTTATACTGCACTCCTATATGTCATGCAGGTTTGTATTTTAATTGGGGAGTACAGTTACATGTGTAAACCAATTTAGTTTGTATGTTCTGCTTGTATGGCTTTTTAGTTTGATTTCAGTGCTCTTGTATGTCATGCTTATTTAGACATTTATCTATCACATTACTAATTGAAGTTGTGCCATGTATTCCAATTTTCAGTCCAGTCTGTCTATCTATTTTTGAAACCCTATCTGTTGGTCTATCAGTCTTTGTAACACTACCTGTCTGTCTCTCTGTCTTTGATTCTACCTGGCTGCCCTTCTGTGTAGCTGTCTGTCTATCTATCTACCTGCCTGCCTACCTATATGGTTTCCTGCCTATCTACCTGTCTGTCTGCCTACCTGTCTGTCTGTCTGTCTGTCTGTCTGTCTATCTATCTATCTATCTATCTATCTATCTATCTATCTATCTATCTATCTATCTATCTATCTATCTATCTATCTATCTATCTATCTATCTATCTATCTATCTATCTGTCTGTCTGTCTGTCTGTCTGTCTGTCTGTCTGTCTGTCTGTCTGTCTGTCTATCTATCTATCTATCTTTGTAACTCTAGCTATCTGTCTATCTTTGCAACTCTATCTGCCTATCAATCTATGCAACCATATCTAGTTATAGTTGCAACTCTATCTATTTATCTATCTATGTAGGCAACCATCTCTGTCTATGCAACCATCTCTTTATATCTATCTATTCAATACTCTATATCTGTCTTTGCATGCCTCTCTTTCTATCTTTTCAACTATATCTGTTTGAAATAAAGGCTTACAAAAACATTACAAAAAGAACATTAGCAAAGGCTAGAGGCTGTTTATCAATGCCAGGCCATTGTCTTTTCAGGTCTGTAGTTAGCAGGACCTTTTGATATTACACACTTATGTGGGTATAACACAGTTATGTATCCTTTTCAGCCAAACTTCATCCATTTGTCTGTTGTTGTGTCATTCATATTTTTCTTCTGCCCACTCCCGCACACATCATGGGTGATGGGTTGGCATACTTGGCCTCAGTCATTGGTTTACTTCAGAATGAGTTACAGCATTCTGCCCTTTCACAAATAGCACATCCACACACAAAGTAGTTCCCTTCAGGGCCAAGAAGTACTATGGTAAAGGGTGCTTTTATGAGAGCAAAATATATGTTTGCCGTTATCCAGTGATTGTATTGATGAGAACTTGGCAGTTTCTGTAAAAAGTCAATATTCAAAAACCATGACAGAACAATACAATAGTTGCCAAAACCAAAAGACCGGCAGCCAACGCCAGACCTACTGGTTTTGCCAATACTTGTTTAATGTTTGTGACAAAATATGATGCATTTTTCAAATCACCACTTAAGAGAGCTTTCTGTACCATGAAGCTTATTGGGAGGGAGATGATAAAGTAACTCTTAGTTGGTATTATGAAATTACAGCAAGAGGGAGACAACATTAGGCCACGTCCTGTATAAACCTTCTGTCACGCTAAGTTACCACAAATGGATGTACAGTGCTTGACCTCTGGTAATCGAAGGCAACTCCCCTGTGATGTGGGTCATGTGCCCTTTTGATAGTCTTGGAACAGAAAACAGAGAAAAAGTCCAAATTCACATCCTCTGTAGGATTGGAAGCTGTGCTTAGGACAATGGAGGGTTGAAAACGAACTGATGTTCTGGTACTTACAGCGCTCAACAATATCCGAGCGGGGGCCGACTCCAAGGTTTTACCAAAAAGAGGTGTATGGCCATGTTTGTACATGCTCACCCTTAAAGTGGATGTGTCAGTTTTGTTCCAAATCATAACAAGCATTGACAAAGCCAAAAGGCCTGTCCTTGGCTTTGTCAATCCTTTGTAATGGGTTTTGTAAAACTCTTTTTTGAAGAACTGCAGGGCCCTTCCCAATATAAAAAATATATATTGGCAGTGGTTAATTTGTAAAAAAAATAAGTACTGGGGCTCCCGTTAGGAGGCAGCTTGCACCAGCCCATTTCTCATGTTAGCTCCGCCTTAAACAGAACCAGCTACTAACCATGAAAGTAGGGAGAGGATGTGTATTAATGGCCAGAGCTGCCAACTTTGGAGCTGGGGAACCAAATTCGAGTCTCGATGTCGGCTCAACGTCCCTTGATTCTGGGCAAATCACTTAATCTCCCGGTGCCAGGCATAAATGAACGTGTCCTTAACTGGTGCTCATGAAAAGCTCCGGTGTTGAAGATTAAGTGCTGGTGCTGAGCACTGGAAACCACTGGCTCAAATCAAGCACTGCATATTGGCTAAAAGCAAAAAATATTTTTCAAGCGTTACAAACCACACTTATAGCCTCTAGTACTGAAGGGAACTACTTTGTGTGCTTGTGTGGCTTGTGAAAGAGCAGAAAGCCATCAGTCACAGTGAATTTTCCTAATGTCTGATGTGGGCTAACCCACTGCCCCACGCTGTATTCTGCAGCGAGGAAAGAAAAATGTGAATGACACATAACAGACCACTGGATAAAAAAGATTGGTTGAAAGCCCTTATAAGCATATTATGTATATCATTTTAGTAAAATCAAAAGTTCTTGGGTAACGGTAGAACTATAAATGTGTGGTCTCCCAGGCACATTTCATAGGGTAGTGTGTGTGTGCACATTCCATAGGTAAACAACCTTTACAACGCAACTTTTACAACGCACTACCATTACAACGAAACTTTTACAACGCAAAAACTTTTACAACGCATACCATTACAACGCATGTTTTTACAACGCAAGTACTTTTACAACGCATGCCATTACAACGTAAGTATTGGTAAGTATATAATTATATTTAATATTTTATATGTTTGTTTTTTTTTTACGTTTTCAGTTTTTGGGTAAAGGGGTATTTTTAGGGTTTAGGGTCAGTTTTAAGTTTATGGGTAAAGGGGTATTTTTAGGGTTCAGGGTCAGTTTTCAGTTTTTGGGTAAAGGGGTATTTTTAGGGTTTAGGGTCAGTTTTCAGTTTTTGGGTAAAGGGGTATTTTTAGGGTTCAGGGTCAGTTTTCAGTTTTTGGGTAAAGGGGTATTTTTAGGGTTCGGGGTCAGTTTTCAGTTTTTGGGTAAAGGGGTATTTTTAGGGTTCAGGGTCAGTTTTCAGTTTTTGGGTAAAGGGGTATTTTTAGGGTTTAGGGTCAGTTTTCAGTTTTTGGGTAAAGGGGTATTTTTAGGGTTCAGGGTCAGTTTTCAGTTTTTGGGTAAAGGGGTATTTTTAGGGTTTAGGGTCAGTTTTCAGTTTTTGGGTAAAGGGGTATTTTTAGGGTTCAGGGTCAGTTTTCAGTTTTTGGGTAAAGGGGTATTTTTAGGGTTCAGGGTCAGTTTTCAGTTTTTGGGTAAAGGGGTATTTTTAGGGTTCAGGGTCAGTTTTCAGTTTTTGGGTACAGGGGTATTTTTAGGGTTCAGGGACAGTTTGGGGTTTTTGGGGTACAGGGGTATTTTTAGGTTTCTGGGTTAATTTGGGTTTTTGAGGTACAGGGGTACAGGGTAAAAAAAATTAAATTAATTAAATTAAATTAAATTAAATTATATTAATTACAATTAATTTAAAAAAAAATATTATATACTTACCAATACTTACGTTGTAATGGCATGCGTTGTAAAAGTACTTGCGTTGTAAAAACATGCGTTGTAATGGTATGCGTTGTAAAAGTTTTTGCGTTGTAAAAAATTCGTTGTAACGGTATGCGTTGTAAAAGTATGCGTTGTAACGTCATACATCCCATTCCATAGGACCATGTGGCAGTGTGTGTGTGTGCATTTGGCCTCCACAAGCCCTCCAGGGGCTGTAACAGCTCTCCCAAAGTGAGGGTGGTCATACTTCCCTGCAAGTTCAATCCTTGACCCTCACATTGTTAGATACAGGTTCAGTTGTGCACATACCAACATTGCGGCAGAGCCCATACTAACCATATCTGTGCGTGCACATACTGGCATCCATTTAGAAGGAAGGCAGTTACCCCTTCATGGAGTGTTTAGAAAGAGTCCCTGTAACCCTCTTTGATGGCAGCCTAAAGGCGCGGAGAAGATTTGCTGGATATGCACCGCCTCCAGGGTCCCACAGGCAGGGCTTTAAGTGGGATGAAAAACTGGGGGGGTCTCTCAAAGGGCCATGGCCAATACCATGTAGGGCGTGGCATAAAAACACACAAGCTCAAAATCTTTGCTTAACATAGTGTGCCACCCGACTTGTATCTTGCTGTTTGTGTCATTGTCCCCGGATACATGATACAACAAGTAACATTATACCTGCAACAAGGCAGAACTATTGGCTTTGCCAATGGTTGTTAGTTGCATAAGATAAATAAGCAGCAACTATGGCTTGTATATAATATTGAAAAAAGCTTCCACTTAAAGCCCTGGTGACACAGCGACAATGTTGCTGCTCCTGAGTTTCAAAAAGAGAAGGGAAATCCAGAGAGAAAATGACTCTCTTTAAAGGATTTCCCTTCCACTACAACGCTCACCCGGCATGACGTCATGCCGTAACTTCTCCACTAGTGAGAAGTGAGCAGTGTGAGCACGCGTACATGGATGTGCCTACTGTTAGTGCAGTCCGGAAAAAATGGACTGCCTGTGCCAGGGCACAAACAGAGCCCGATACAGACCCTTTAAAAAACTACTGGTGCTCAGCACTGATGAGACCCAGCCCACTTAAAGCCCTGCCCACAGGGTTGCACTCCCTGAAGCCTCTCGTCACTGTGCATCCAGCCCTAAGTAACAGAAGCCGACACACTGGCAAAGGCAATGCCATATTTGCGTCTGCCCACTTTTACCAACCTGCATCCCCAGGCTGGCAATATCATTGTGATAACCTTATAATGTACACAGGGAATGCTGTTTCGACAATCTGCCCCGGAGCTGCCAAGTTTTCCAGGTTCATGCATGATGTGCTACTCCAGTTCAGTGCTACTCCAGTCCAGGTTTTTCCTTTGAATTCTGAGACTTGTAGTTCAGTGTGCATAACGCATGGGCCTGGAAACTTGGCGGGTCTGTGTGTTGCCTGAACGCAAGTCTTAATTGCATAGAATGACAAATCACAGAAGATCTACACTGTCGAGTCCTCAGGAAATACATCAGAGAACAGGGGGTGCCTCTGTCAGGGCCAGTGGATAAAAACATCACAGACACAACACCATTGGAAAATCCTATTCCAATATTGCTGTCCTTCGCTCGTGATTTTTTTTTGTTCATACTGCGCCGCTCTTACCTCAGCATTCCTAAACACCGCGCTGATGATTAATCGCGCGCAGGCATGTAGCTGCAGCTGCGCAGCCAATTCTTGTCCAAACCCAGCTATGAATAACTTACGCAGCAGCGAGAAGTGGAATAATAAATACACAGACCAAACATAGGCAGATATCCAAGTCCCTCATCAGCGCGCGCTTCCAGTCCTCCATCTATCAACAGCACGCGCCTCTCTCCTTTCCGAGTCGACAAGAGGCCAGGGAAAAAAGCACCTTTGATTGGCACTCGCGGCCGATTCATGATATCAGGTTAATTCGTACTGCCTATCTTTGGCTAAGCAGAGTCCAAACACAATCCGCTCTCTGGCGCAGCCTCTTCACCCGGCCAAGGCCCATTGTTCATGTTAAGTGCTCTTGGAATTATGCACTGCTGTCATCAATGCAAAATAATTCAACCAATGAAGGCGTCAGTCAACAGTCCCCAAGTTCAGCCTAAGTCACTCCCAGTGCTTTCTTGATATTATGAAATCCTGATGCATTTTGTTATTGTCATTCTTTGCCATTTTAGGATCTCAACAATAGCCATGAAGTCAAATAAATGAATGGTAAAAAAAAATGCATACATAAATACATTCACACCTAAAAGAGTTCTGGTCAAGCTAAAAACTGTCATTCACATTTTGCTTACGCCGACTAAAGCATCGAGCTTGAGTTAAGGAGCTGGCCCACTTGACGAGCCATTGGCACTGTGAGTGACGCCATATTGCCTGATCACATGTGTACATCTGTCTAAGAGGGATAAGTGCCAGGGTTGGTGGGTCAGTTCATTACTTTAACCAGTGTTTATTTTGTTTGTCTGTTTCCATCCTTTATTGTTCTTCATGTTGGTCACCCTTATTACTATAAAATGTCTTCTTCCTTTTGTCGCACATGCTTCCATTATTTTTCTAAACATTTTCATTGCACCTGGTTGCCAAGAACCAAGCTATTGCTTTTTAGGTCTCTGCGTGACTTATTGTAGACGAGTAGCAAATAGAAGCCCCACCCACTCTCCGCCTAAGTTTGCCATTGGCTTGTGTCATTGTCTGTCCTAAATACTGGCTTTTAATTCATCAACAGGCTTGTTAGTCCCTCCTTAGTACCGCCTCCTCTTCATTTGTCACCTCCCATGGCGACTGGTCCCTTTACTTCAAGTGTTACACGGTACGTGTTATTTAGGCTGTAAGCACTATTTTCTTTAATGAGATTCTCCTACTGCTTTCTTAACAACCCCCCTTCCTCACGTTGTCCGGGCCTTCTCACCCCCGCACCTGCCCGTTGTCCGTGCCTTCTCCCCACCACCCCCGCCCTCCTTCCCGTTGTATGTGATGACTACTATTTGCAATGCAATAGGTCTCGCGTAAATGCGAGAATTATTGCATTGAAAATGTAAAATGTAAATGTGTGAAATGTCCACTCCTGGGCACCCCCAAGGTGAAGCCAGGCATCCAAGCGCTGCTGGGGCTGTTGTGGAGATTTAGCAAGCTATTGCCCAGAGTCACAGAGTGGGACCCATGATTAGACTAGGCACTTAGGAGAGAATTATCAGGTCCGGGGAAGGAATTGAACCCTGGTCATGGGCCAGACCTCTGCATCAGGGTCTGCCGCTCTAACCATTGAGCCAAGCTTCTCCTCCAAAATGCTTGTTGAAGTGTGCATGGGTACTTGAAAACAATTTCCCAGAGGCCGTTAAGTCTGGTCTGTGATGTGACCAAGGGCCACATGGGTGCCAGCAGGGTGGCGGTCGGGGGGGTAGCTGTGAGGGGGTGGTGGTAAGGTAGATAGATGTAGGAAATGTAAAGTATTTATATATCTAGTGTCTGAAATGCACAATGTGAAACTAAAAAACTTGGGATTAATCTCGCCTTCTCCATTTAACCAAATTGTGTGATCTTATGCAGTTGTTTTATTTCACTTTTCCTCCTTTTTCTCCATTATCTCATTTGAGGACCTCAAAATACATTACTTTAGAATGCGCGCTGTACAAAACCTTCTGTGTTTGATTTAATAAACTATAATGTTGCTCATTTATAATAGAAACAGGGCCACCAAAAGAGTTCACATAACAACTGAAATGCCTCTTAGTTCACTATTGAATATACAAAGACAAGACAATGCCTTGGAAAAAATCAAACAAAAATAGGTCGGACAGATATTTAAATTACCTCTCCCAGCTAGTTAATTTTTTAGATCTAATCTAATGGTTTAACTAAACTCACTCTCCAAATATTGCCTCAAAACAAATATCCAATGCTTATGATTAGAAAGTGTATGTTTTATTATCACTTTGCTTTTTCTTATTATATCTGTTTTTTTCAAATCTAAACACATAAAAGTATAACATTTACATACATATACAAACATTTATCACAATAGCCATATATATATATATATCCAACCAATAGCAGATCCCATTATAAGAGCTGGCGCTTGGAAGTTAGTAAATACGCTGTCTGTTGGCAGTCTGCTGACAGCGTTCTGTGTACTTGCAAGCTTCAGAGTTCTTGCCAAACGCGTTTCGAGAGCGGACTGCTCTCTTCTTCAGTGGCATCAGATTTCTGCACTGAGGCGCTAATCAATATCACCTGCTTGTTGGGCGTGGCCTGACAGCTTGGCCTTATGGTATTTGAAGTCCCAAGTGGGAGCGCTTACTGTGCAGTCTCTTAAAAAAGTAAAATCCCAAGTGGGTCGAAGTTTTCAGTTTACTTTTTTAAGAGACTGCACAGTAAGCGCTCCCACTTGGGACTTCAAATACCATAAGGCCAAGCTGTCAGGCCACGCCCTACAAGCAGGTGATATTGATTAGCGCCTCAGTGCAGAAATCTGATGCCACTGAAGAAGAGAGCAGTCCGCTCTCGAAACGCGTTTGGCAAGAACTCTGAAGCTTGCAAGTACCCAGAACGCTGTCAGCAGACTGCCAACAGACAGCGTATTTACTAACTTCCAAGCGCCAGCTCTTATAATGGGATCTGCTATTGGTTGGATGTTAAGCGGCTGTCCCGGTCGCATTAGAGCTGCCCACCGCTTCTTTGCGGGTCCTGTCAGACTCCACTGTGCGCTGAACACCAGGAATGGAAGGCGAGCAGGTGCTGAAGCAGATTGGCGCCTTCTCTGCACACGTTGACAGTCAGAAAGCAGGGCAGCACTACGGGGTCTTGAAAACTTCGACCCACTTGGGATTTTACTTTTTTAAGAGACGGCACAGTAAGCGCTCCCACTTGGGACTTCAAATACCATAAGGCCAAGCTGTCAGGCCACGCCCTACAAGCAGGTGATATTGATTAGCGCCTCAGTGCAGAAATCTGATGCCACTGAAGAAGAGAGCAGTCCGCTCTCGAAACGCGTTTGGCAAGAACTCTGAAGCTTGCAAGTACCCAGAACGCTGTCAGCAGACTGCCAACAGACAGCGTATTTACTAACTTCCAAGCGCCAGCTCTTATAATGGGATCTGCTATTGGTTGGATATATATATATATATATATATATATATATCTCCAAAGGAATCCCGCTCCGTGAAGAACAGGGAGAGGCCACACAGGGGGTAGCTTTGGAAGATCTTTATTCAATTGCAGCTTATGCATAATGCATTTCAGCTCATTGGCCTTCTTCAGATGCTGCTGCCTGAGCAAAGAATGACTCCACCCTCACCTTTGAATGTCCAGAAGCACTGCCATTGGCGGAAGTCCGCTGACCACAGGTCACATGGTGTAACTCGACTGCAGCTCTCTCACAACTACAGCTCCCAGAGTGCTGTTCAACTGGGTAAGTGTTAGTAGGCAGTTGCTGAATAAATCAATCCTCATAGTTAAAGGCTTTGAGTTCTGGAAAGGTGCGAAGTGTCAAATTAGGAGTTTTTGCACCAAATGGAAGTTCATCTTCCTCCGGTCCCCTTTTACGTTACAACCTCGGGTGTGTGTGCACCTGCTGAACCACGAGACAGCAATACAGTGACCCCGTCTCCTTGTCAGTGACAAGCTGCACCACTCAGTAGTTCAGAGTGCGGGTATAAAACTTATTTGCACCGTAACTAATAATAGAAACACAAAGTTGTCCACTACACTTGTTGTTTCTCGTAGCCCATATCAATCGAATCGGATGCTCTACCACGAATTTAAAATGAGTATTCCTTAAACATAAGATCACCCTTCACAAGAAGCATTCAAGGTAATCAATGTTGTCCTTATATTTATACAACTGTTCTTGTAATTGTTTCTTATGTTTTTAAGTTTATTGGGTGTCTTCCATTGTGTTGTCGACGTGTTTCAGCCCATCAATGTGCGGGCCTCATCAGGACTAGGGCTCCAGAGTAACCCTTCTTAAAACAAAACCTTCGATATCGTTCATGTGGGTGCCTATTGTATAGGTACAATATTACTGCCGCTGTTGGCCTTCTTAGAAGTAGCCAAAGCACTAGATAGTTTAATCACCTCAAGGGGTGAATTGAGCAGTGAAGAAATAACTGCACTCGAACCCTTCTGCGTAACGCTTTCTCCCTCTTCCTCTCGTTTGTGTCACTACTGACGCTGGCTTGTTACTTTCATCAGCCGAATACACATCATGGCCGTATTCCTCACATTTTTTACTAACTTAGGACAACTTAAGTCTCAATGTCCATCATTCATGACGTTGCTGTTTAACATGTGACTTGAGCTACTCTTTATTCTGTGTCATAATACTCATAGATCTCATTGATGGATTCAACCCAGATCTGTGACTGAGATGAGTGTCTGAAAATTTCTCCTTGTGTTTGCTTTGTTCGCCCTAAGTCGGCTGGGTATCTAGAGACATGGGTCTCTTGCTCACTTTGCTACTGGATTCAAGCTAGTCTGGCTGATGAGGGGAGTTACCCTGAAACCGGTCCCTGGAAGCTTGAGTCCACAAGAGGCCAGGGAAAAGCACCTTTGATTGGCACTCGCGGCCGATTCATGATATCAGGTTAAACCCTGACTTGGCAGTTCGGGCTGTACTGTTCCCGTGAGGAACAGGGTCAAGACTGATTTGCATATGGCTGGGTCTGAACTGAGGTGGTGAAGTGAGCTAAAGAACGATGATGGATTCAACCCATATCTGTGACTGGAAAGTTTCAGCGCTCCGACCATCATCTCCTTGTATTTCCCCGGCTCTGACACCTGCATGCAATTGGGAGATTTAATGCAAAAGGTTCGCACCTTGACTGACACTGGAGATTGGTGGCAAATGGGAAGTCAGTTATGTACTGTGTGGTTTACTGAGGATTAATGAGTATTATGTGAATATACCATTTTTTGTAGATGGATATAGGCTTAAAAGGGGTTTAGGAAGACAATTCTGCCCACATTATCGTTGTTGGAAATTGGGTCACTGGTTGAGGGGGGTAAAACCCTGCTCAAGCAGAAGCCACAATTCCTGTCAGGGTGGAGACACAAACAGACCCCAAATTAACTTCTGCTTAACTCTTTGGTGACTTGGCTTATGCTGTCAAGCTTAAGTTAGAGTCAAGGTGTAATGTATTGATGCAGCAGGTGAAACAGAAATAAAGTGAAAACACAACACAGGAAAAATCCCACACCAACTTAGAAAAATAGAGTAAAATGTAAATAAACTATTTGGCAGCAAATGACAAAACTGCCATCAGTAGAACCAGAAATATGCAATTTTAAAGTTTTTAGGGAAAATAGTGCTAAAAAGCACAAAGTGCCAACTGTGGTTATCGGATCGCGCTGGACCAGTACAAAGTCACAAGTTCAGGCTCACCACGATGGATCATGATCCAGATAAAGGGAACGAGTTAGGTTCACTGAACAAAGAACCTTGGATCCTGGCTTGCAGAACTTTGCAAGATGCCGTGTTGCGGATGCGTCATGCAGCCAGTAGCTTCAAGGATGCTATGGGGCTGCAATGAGGAGTCCTGTGTCATGGTTGAGGAGGCCATCGATGATGAGCTTGGGATGCAAAGTCCTGCATTGAAGATGTGTTGCGCACCCGTGGTTCCGACGATACTGCCAGCCTGTGATGAGGAGACCTGCCTTGTCATCGAGGATGCAGTTGACGAGGTTCTTGCGATATGAAGGCCTGCATTCAGGATGCATTGCACAGTGGCAGTTCCGTGGAGACTGGAGACTGCAGGCTGCGATGCGAAGTTCAACTCCCAGGACCACAGCTGGGCCGGACGAGCACATTCAGGCCCACATCCAAGGGTCCAGGACTGGGGTGGTACCACTTAGAGGGTAGTACTCACAGTAGATATAGTCCAGGTGCTGGGTTCAAGGTGGTTGTAGCCTTTTCTGTCCCTAAGGCTCTGATTAGGAGGCCAGCCAAGTAGCCCTTAGAGTCATCCTAGTGGTCCTGGTTTCAAGATGCACGGACAGTCCTTTTTACTCAGGCAGCAGGGTACTAGGACAGCAGAGTCGCAGTCCCACTTGTAGAGCAGCGTAGCAGTCTTTCTGAGGTCCAGAGGTGCACTAAACAGCTGTGTCTGAAGTTTTAATATTTATACAAGTTGCCCACTTTGAAGTAGGAGATGGTTCTGGAGGTTTCCACTCCCAGAGGTGTCTGGAATTTCCTCCCTTCCTGCCCCGGCCCCAGCTTGTCTGGGGTCACAAAAGATTAGTGGCAAACCCTTTGTGAGTGTGCTCAGGCACAGCCTTTGAGGTGTGCAAGTATGGTAGGTGACAGCTTCTCCCCCTCATCAAGTCAGAGATGGCCCATCCTGTCAACACCTATCCCCTCTTTATCTCAATGTCTGAAAGTAATACACAAAGACCAACTGCCAGCGACACCTAGTCATGTGACTCAGGATGTAGGCCGCAGACACCAAATGATTAGGACAAAAAAATGCCAACTTCCTAAAAGTAGAATTTTCAGAATTATGAGATAGGTAGACCTCACAGTAGTGAAATACGAATTTAGGAATTTTACACTTGTCATGTATTCCTATAGGTTCTGAATCGATCCCCCTATTCCTGACCCTATTCTAGTTAAACAAATCAACAAGTTAACTAGCAGTCAGCCCATGAGGCAAAAAACCCCCATGATGCAGATACCGTTATCTGACGCAGTCACACTACGGCACAGGAACGTGTTATCTGATTAGGTCATAACGCTTGCGATCTAATTAGACAAGCGATATTCCTCCAGCCCCTGATAAGGCATACGGAGTTCTCATAACAAATCAAACCTATGACAACCTGGGCAAAACCCTGCGGCCATTGTTTTGATTTCACCGAGAACTTTAGTAAAAGAATGTGCTAACGAGCAAATCGTATGACATCTTTATTGACGTATCTATGTCCATCCTTACGTCAATCTCGGCACCTTAAAGGTATAAATATTACCGATCTTGCCATATACAAACACACGCGTGGTGACGAGACGGAGCAGCCATACTTGCCGAAGCCGAGAGCAGAGCAGACCCCGCTGGCAGCAGCCCCGCCTTCCTGACGCGCTGAGAGACGCGCTGCTTTCTCCTGCCGAGAATCCAGAACCGGCGTTTCTGGGCAGCCCTCGCAGGCCGCCTGGAATATCGAGACCAGAGAAAGAGATACCATTCCTCATTCATCCTAACTTCCAGGTACAGAACTGAATAACCCCTCACAGAGAATTCTTTAGTTATTCACTTGGCAAAAACAAACTTAACTTAAACTGTAACTTTCTATTCCCGCCCACGTATTAGGCTTAGGTCAGGTACACGGGGTAGGCGTATCTAGAAACACCAGTTGAGTACGTTTAGTCAAATGTATATGTGTATGTAATATATTTTATTCATTTTAAAAACATCATATGGCTTAGAAACCATATCAATGTTTTTACAGTATTACTTTATACTATTGCTTTTAATGTATGCACTTTACTTAACTATAAGTATTGCAATAATATCGATCCATTTCTCTTGTATGAGAAAAGAGACTGATCAATAAATAACATCTTTTATTGAACACGCCCGTCTCTTCCTTTTCTCTACATTCTGATGAGACTAAGAATGCACGTACTGACTGAGTAAAATAATTTGCCTTTTGGTCACACGACTCTCGAGATTGACTCTTGATTAGGGGAGAGCAAAGTTGTCATGTTCTATGGTTGTCAGAAACGAAATCCCTTCTTGTCTAATCAGGGAAGTTAATTCCTCCTTGAACATTCGAGAAAGTTTCTAGCGAACTCTGAGCTACGCTGGCAAACCCAAAACTTAAGTCTAGTATCGACAATAGTAGACCTAGTTAACGTCTGGCCTAGGCCTTTACTGCTGTAGGTATTATTCCAATGCGCAGAGCCTATTGGGAAGATAGGAACTACACTACATGGTGCCCAACGCGTTTGGAAAGGGCGATAAAACTAACGTAAGACATTTAGAGTAACTCAGTCGTGCTTTCTCACTCAGACCCCTTTTCCCAAATACTCCAAAGACGTCTGGAGTGGGTGAAAGGTAATATCCTCCAAGACCGCGCAGGAGGGAACTCCTATGTATGGTTCTTGGTATAGTCAACGTTGAAGGATAAACAGTTCCAAAATATTGTGTATCTAATCTTTGGTTCCATAAGAAACCTGATCTGCAAACAAACAAAAAAACCTTATTGACAGTAAAATGTCTGACAGTGATGAAGAAAGAGAGGCAGTTAGATTAGCAGCTGGAATAGCAGCAGCTGATACTGCAGCACTAGATGCGGACGGGGATATAATACTCATCCCGGTCACCAAAAGGAAATCTATAACCTTAAAACTTATAGAAAATGGACTGACACCTAGAGGTGGCACAGTCATATTCGTAATTGAGGCACACGAATATCGGCAGACAGAGGTATACTATACATGGATACATTTTCCAGCAGCAAATGCTGTAACAAAGTACTTCCACTATTACAAAATAGAATTACCACCCGACATTTACACTCCTTTCGAGGAGGTGGAAGTACCACTCAAATTCCAAGAGCATTTGCTCTTATTTGATGGCGCCCTAATACATAATAATCACATCACCAGGCTCGGTCCTTTAGGAAGACCAGGAGCAACGTGGCCGGTCTTAGCCGGATACACACCACACCCAGACATCGAAGGGATGTCTACAGGAGAGCTGTTAATACAGCTAAAACAATTACTAAAAATTCACAGACAATTAGTCCAGTATGTAATGCGGACTTCAACAATTCAGCCAGCGATTAAACTTCCACAGCTGACCCCTCACCAGGGGAACACAAATAAAATTACACCACAGAACATCCAATCCTGCCTAGGTAAAGTACCGGCTAAACGGGAACAAATACCATTCTGGTTGGCACAGAAAATTACCCAAATAGAGGCGGTGTTTCCTGACACCACCCCGCTAGAAAAACACAGGATTCTGACTATCTGTCTTCCTATAGGAATCGCACCACACATAGAGGACTGTGACACTTGGGGTACAGTCTTTGCTTCCATCTACACAAAAACGCACGGTGTTCCATCCATTTCGGTAATACCTGATGTGCTAAAACAAATTCAAGACGAATACGGTCCAGAACCTGCTTTAACTCTTGGTATGAAATTACTGAAAGACTTCAAGCAGGTCTCGGCTATATTATTAGCCAATATAAAAGGTGAAGCAGCAAACGTGGCGATCCGCCAGAGGTTAAAAGAGACAGATATAGCAGACCAACCAGCTGAAATTGCCAGAATCATAGAAAAATCCTATGAGGAACTAGGTAGAGATAGTTTAGGTGGAATACCAGTAAAACCGCAACTGACTGAAAGTCCAGAAAAAATATTTTTTAATAATAATTCACCAAAAAAGAACTGGGATGGAAACAAACAATCCAATCCTAAAGAAAAGAAATTCCAGTCCAGAGGAAGGTCTCCTAGGCGAAGAGAAAAATCTCCAAACCGAAGACAGAGGTCACCGCAGAGTGACCCCTCTGGGAATAGATATAACCTTAGAAATAGGGATAATATTAAAAAACCTGATAGATATCAAGACATTGATATACGTCCCTCTCAATCTTTTCAGAATTCCTCGCAGAAATCGGAAAGAAGAGGATGATCAGAACAAAGAGAAGAGCACGCCAAGTCCAAAGACAAGGAACCTGCTCAGCTAAAAAAGAAATTACAATTTCCAAAAAAGAAGGTAGCCAGTATCAAGGTAGTGAACAATGCCGAGAATACTGAGGACACAACTGAAAAACGGAGAGTGGGCTCAGACAATGCTAGACAGTGCAGCAGAAGTGAGCATAGCTCGCAAAGTCCTTATGAATCATCTGGAGACAGTGGACACGAATGAATATCTTCAAGTGGAAACTGCAGACACCAGGGTTAGCAAACCCCACAAGATATACGAGATAACATTGCGTATAGAGGGTGATAAGACTAGGAAAATAAGGGGACTATTTTGGGATAATCTCTCCAAGGGCTATGATATCCTTCTAGCTGAAAAAGACTGGCCACCAGAGTTTGTCAGGGAGTGCCCTCATGGCGAAGAAGTAATTATGCCTGCCTTCTCAAATCAAATTCCAATTCATAAAAAATACACACTTGCTAGAAAGTGGGCAGTGGCTTTAGCACCTGCTTTATATAAAAATCATGTAGGATGGGATGAGGATTCTCCTCCTCACAAAATCCAGTTAAAATCACAACCTACTGCACAAAGGCAGTACCCAATTAAGCAAGAAGCTAAAAAACAGGTAAATGAAATACTAGATCAGCTAGAATACCAGGGGGTGATTGAAACTTGCACCTCACAAATGAACAACCCTTTGTTTCCGGTCTCCAAACCAGACAATTCATATCGTCTAGTTTTGGATTACCGACACCTTAACACATGTTGCAAAACTTTTGCAGTGCAAAACTCACACAGTGCTGCACTAATGAATAACATAGTGCGCAAAAAATACAAAACAACCTTGGACATCTCCAATGGATTCTTTTGTCAAAACATAGCACCAGAGAGCAGATATTTAACTGCATTCTCAGTAAATGGCACTCAAAAACAATTCTGTCGGTTAGCCCAGGGGTACAAGAACAGCCCAGGGGTATTCTCAGCGAGAGTAACAGAATTACTTCATCTATATGATGATGAAGCATTATCTTATGTCGATGACATTTACTTAACAGATGATGACTTGGAGACTCACTTGAAGAGAGTGAACACCATAATACTTGGGTTCGCAGCAGAGGGTTACAAATTCAACTTTAAAAAATCCAGAATTGCCCATCTGACAGTCCTGTTCTTAGGATATGAATTATCAAGTGAAGGCAAAAGCCTGGCTGACAATTTCCTAGAGAAATGTGCCGTACTCCAAGCACCTAGAACACTAAAAAACTTACAGTCGATTCTAGGATTCCTAAATTTCGGAAGAACATACATTGCAAATTACGCAGAAAGGGTCAAACCCCTTTATGATCTAATTAAACCAGACTTTAAAAGATCCAGTTGGACTCAAATACACACAGAAGTTTTGAGATCCTTACAAACAGACATGCTAATTAAAACAAAATTAGAAACACGTGATAACACACGCAATCTTGTGATTCGAGTCATCCCAGGGAGATGCGGATTCACATACCTGACCTCTAATGAGGGAGAAAAGGTACCAATTGCATTCAAATCACACTTGTACACTAAGGCTGAAATGAAATTTAGCCCAACGGAAAAAAATTCTTACAGCAACACAGACAGCTATAGCAAAAGAACGAGCCCTGGCACAAGGTAAACGAATAATAATCATGACACCAATACCAGCCCTAGAGGCGGTAACAAAGGCAAGCATTCCAAATGCTAAAGCACTCCATCCGAGATGGATACAATGGGCTAATTCTCTTGCTGCAACAGACGTGGTGTACGAATTTGATCCTTACTTAAAAACACAAGAATTTCTCCAATATGAATTTGAATGTCCTCCGCCAACCGAAATTCTGCCTCTAGACCACTACGGCTGTATAATATATACAGACGGATCAGCACAACCCGCAGTGGGGGGTAAGCAAGCTTACAGTGCTGCGTGCGCGATCGTTAAAGGTCGCTGGCACGAAGGAAAATTTAAACCAGCAATCACTAAAACACAATCTTTAGGAGATTGTACAGCTCAGCGAGCTGAACTACTGGCGTTCAAGATGGCGCTTGAAAATACCGATCGAGAATTCCCCACACTCATAGTGTGCGATTCGTATTATTGCGTTCAATCTTACAATGAATACTTGCAGATCTGGCTTCAGAATGGTTTCAAGGATGCGAAAGGTGGCACAATCAAGCATAAAATGCTCTGGGAACAAGTAGTTCTTTTACAAAAAGAACTACCAAAGACTCACGTGATACATACACTGAGTCATCAGCGTGATGGCGTTCACGTTGCAGGGAATTCATTGGCTGATGAGGCCGCGAAGGCAGCTGTGCAAACGGCTTCCGTAGCTGCCGTCACCCGGTCAAAAACAAAAATAGACAGCGAAATATTACAAGCTGTCAGCGCTTCAGAAAAGGATTCGATAGAACCACTCCCTAAAGGCTTTCCAGTAAAATACTCATACATAACTGATGCAAACAATGTTCCTTTTGCTCGAATCCCTGGAGTGGGGGATAGGGCAATTCCAAACATGGAACATAGGTTAGGACTAATAATAGCGGCACATGAAGGGCTTGCTTCTATTCATGCTGGCGTCTCAGCCACAGTATCATTATTAAAGCAGAGATACTGGTGGCCACAAATGAGAAGACAAACAAGGAACTATGTTCTAGAATGTGAAATATGTCAAAAAATGAAAGTATCAACGGTGAGACGTCCAGCGCAGACGCCCCTTCTAATCTCGGATAAACCATTAGCCTGTGTTTATCTAGACCACTGCGGTCCCTTGCAAAGGGATGGTAACTATAAATATATCTTGGTCGCAGTGGATTCATGCACGAGATTCATATGGATGTGGCCCCAGCGAACGGCTGACGCCAGAACTGTTATAAAAGATTTGCGAGTCTTTATCGGCACATACGCAATTGGCATGCTGCATTCGGACAATGGTCCTGCTTTTAGCTCTCGGGCTTATAAGGAGGCCATGGTCAGCATGGGCGTGCAATTGCGGTACTCTTGTCCATTTCACCCTGAGGGAACGGAATTGTTGAAAGAAAAAACCGTGACATAAAGCAATCTATAACGGCAAAGGTATTAGGTTCGGGAGCTGGGTGGGTCAAACATCTAATAAGTGTCCAACGTAGTCTCAATAACTTGCCAAGAAATTCTCTGAAGGGATTCAGTCCGTACGAATTATTATTTGGAACTAGGATGTTGATCTCTGACCTTGATAGTCAGACTTCAGTGGTGAAAGAAAAAAGCTTTGATATCAAAGACCGTTTGGCTATTTTGCAGGACTTAAACAAAACAAGAAAAGACCTGAGCAACATAAAGTTGAAACAACAGCCAACAACCACTGAAGAACCACCACCTGTCCCAGCAAGACCTGTCTGGATTCCAAAAGTCGGGGATCTAGTCAGGGAAAAGATCGCGGTAAAGAAGGAATTTGGGCCTTCTTACAGAAAAGCAGTTCCTGTCTTGTCTGTCAACGGGACAAGATCAGTTGTACTACCGCCACTTGCTGGTAAAAAGGAGAACCGAGTTGTATCCATCGACCTGGTAAAACCACAACATGTGGCCGATAACAAACAGTAGGCCAAGTGGACTCCCAATAAGTAGCAGAACACCAAGGTTTGCTACCAGTACAGAGCTCCTAACGAAGAGGCTCATCACATTCGAAACGCCTACAGAAGAACAACAAGCACTATGCAACAATGCAATAGAACTCAGACCTCTGAAAACCCAAATAAAAACATTTAGCAGAGACACACCACTCTATAATGAAGTACCAAGTGACAATGCAAGAAACAAAAATCCTGAACCAATTGGAACAATTGACAGAACTGCATCCGGCTACTTCATAAACTTCGATGATTCCTCTGAAGGCTTCAGTGAATCAAAGACACAGCCATCATCAAAATCCTTTAAAGACAAAGCTAAGGAACTTTTGAATCAACTGAAAGAAACATATCTGATTTCTCCATGGATTGAATTTTGGGTGGGTTTTGGTGCATTTATCCTCATACTTTGGCTCATCATGGTACTTACTTTGGGACGCTTCATTGAGGGAAATTATGCTAAAATGGACACAGCAAGTCAGAACATCAACTTGATCCTCAAACCACACACATATTCACACGTCGAGAAAAGAGAACTTTCTTCAGCCAACTTCACAGCCAATCCGATACCTGGTGGGGTAGCCTGGGACAACACTGACTATGAAATTTATGGTCCGGTCGAGATCCTGAAATATCCACACCAAATTAAGATCTCATTGAGTGACTTTGCAAAACCAAACTCATTTGCTGATGATTGGGACTTCGAAAATATTAATAATATGATGTCTGACTTAGTAATGTCTGCTAAATTTACCAAACATGATTATTTGCAGGGTTCTACAAATTATGACAGTATGTATTGCTATAACCACTATGGTAATCACTTTTTACATAGATCTGCACAACCTAGAAATGTTTTAAATTATAATCAATGGGAACATTGTGCAACACCTCCAAAAGGGAGCTCAAGAACCGTATACGACAAATATTCATATTTTTCAGGTTTTAACACAAGTAATGCTGAAACATTTTATTTTAAATTGTCGAACAAGACAGGAACCAAAACCATGATAACCAACACAAAATTGTTATATTCAGACTCATTTTTTGAACAAATGAATACTTTTGGATTTGATTATTGGGACAAAAATGTTGAATTGAAAAGTGTTTGGGGTACAAAAGAATGGCAAGTACAGGGTATAGAAGCTTTGTTTAGAGCCTGCATGATCCCAGAACAAATGATATTTTTAAATGACACTGTTCAACAGACCACCTGTCTTGGCTTAGCAAAAATCAAAGATTTAAATAAACCGTCTATTCCAAAGCCAATAATGTTTAGCAATAACTCTGATACAGATGAAGAGATAGACGTAAACCATATATTAAACCAAAACAGAACACATCCTGATTGGAAACAGTGGTTGATCTGGCCCACAGATACTAATAACTGTCAAGACAGATTCCTGAACAAAACACAGGGTTTCAAAATGACCAGGCCAGACCCTAGATATCCTCAAAGACATCACCCAGGGATAATAACCACCTACAGTGTGGGCAAATTATGCCTTCAATGGCTACAAACTTCCACACTGACAGAAATTAAGCAACACCTAACTTTACTTACTGATGGTGCTGACTTGCGTGATTTCACTTTGGGACCACGCAAACAGCGTCAAAAGCGTTTCATAGCAGCCTCTGTATATGCAGCATACAATGAGGCCTGGAAGGTTAATCAAATTGAAACAGCAGAGAGAATACGGGAAATTGACCGTATTAATTTGGAAAAATCACTTTCTGTAGTGGACAATGGGTTAATGACTCTGTCCTCCAGAATTTTTTCATTGGACAGCATTGTGTCTTCAGCAATCGACATATTATCGCAAGACTTACTGTTATTACAACATGGTCAGTCACAATTGCGTTCTATTGTACAGCTTGGCTGGACGTTACAAAATCTGCGTTCAGGCTATGTGCCTTGGCGTTTAATCAACACAACGTCACTATTCCAAATCTTTAACCTTACTGATAGACAAATCGGTATGGCGCAAAAGGGTGCTGATTATACAATCTTGAGCATTGAAAAACTAGAAAGATTACCAGTGACAATGTCAGAACGACCTGTCAGTGAATGGATAATACACGGAATCATAAATATTCCAATCTCAACCTTCAGGTTTCAATACTGCCAAAAATATATACAGGCTGGCATGTACGAGAAATTGGGAAAGGGGTACCTTAAAACAACATGGAACCTGCCCTATTCACATGCATGTGTCAGTAATAAAGGACAGAAAGTGTTTCTTAGTGGCAACAATTGTGCGATGTCACTAAGTGGCACACTTCTGTGTAACGGAATTCGTTTGCATGGAGCCTGTGAAGGGAATTCATACAACCTTTCATGTCACCAGCAAGGCGCACCTGCAACAGAAATAGAACCATTCTTTCAAAGACTCTATAATGGGAGTTACATTCTTATTGTAGACCGCAGATGTTGTAGTCTTATGCCCGGGACTCCTTATCTAGTCACTACGACTGCGAAGGTCAAGTGCTGTGGACGCTCATTGTTCCCCAGCTCCTTCCCAGACAGGGAGGCAAGGGCATGGCCCGATTTGAAAATTACTTCTATTCGAATAGATACTTTAAGCAGAATGAAAACAGTGCTTCTTCAGACGCCTACCAGGCTCTCGTCATCAAAAGAAACTTATGATCTACAAGTCGCAAGGACGACTGCAGAGATACATACATTATTATCAACTAATTCCCCCGTACATTTCGCGGAAATCCTGAATGAAATCTTAAATATTTCTGATACCAATGGGGTCTCAAATGTATTTAAGAAAGTATTTTCGATGGCATTAACACCATTCAAAGCCATACTGGGTATTTTTCCAGATTTCGTCCATTCGATTTTTGGCGGACTTCCCCTGATCCTGGGACTAATTGCAGGAATCCTATTCTTAGTCCTTATTTTTCGTTATGGCAACCCATGTCACAGACAAAACTCTTGCGACAAGGGAAGAAACAATCCTAGCCATTGGATACCGGGACCGGATATCAAAAATCCTGGGACTCTCCCGGCTTAGAGACCTGAACATGACTTGGTTTCTATCATTTCGACCAATGTGGCAAAGATGTGTTTTACCTGTATTGAGGTGTCTGCTATGCAGAGAAGAATGCGTGTTAGACACCTGTCTGACGCTACAATCGGATGCGCCAATGGATGCAGAAACATTGTTGAGCCCGATCAAGGTTCATGCTTTGTGCTGCCCTCAAAGGCTACCAACCCTGATGACGGCATTCGTGGAAGCTTCACCACTACGATTGATGGGTAGTGAAGTTCAAGATGAAAGCAGCATCGAACAGGTACGACCTTCTGTCAGTAATGTAAATCAGAATGTCAATGGAGACAATCATGCGCAAGAATGCATGATTACACCTATTTCCGAGTTAGTGGAACTTTCCCAGGAAGCTGTTGACAGTTTTTTCGAAAGCCTAAATGATATGATGTTCTCACCCGAACAGAAATAGAGACTTTTGAGCAAGCTCGCACACGGCGTTCCCTGAATTCGGCCTTCAACTTTAAAAATAAAGTCACATGAACATTTTCGCTCCAGTTCACGGACAGCAGTTTTTTCAGCAGCCCCAAATATTTTTGCATATTTTTCGGGACACTATCTTCTGCTTAAAGTAAGAACTATTCTTAGAGAACTAAGGTTTCTAAATTTTAGATAGCTTATAGACATTAGCTGCCCGCTGGCATGTTCATAAAGATATTTTATTCTGTGATGGAATGGTCTCAAAACTTTTTTCTGTAAGACATCATTTCATGTGTAATTCTCATATACCAAATAAGCAATAATGTATACAAATGCAATTACTTTGGCATTTTTCTACAGCTTGAGTGCATACTATATATATATGTCTGCAATTTTTCAGTATATTTGAAAATTTCAAAATGCATTTATGTATTTTGGGGTGGTAAGGTATACACACTACTCTATAGTATGTTGTACTATGTTATACTATGCCTAGATTAGTAAATATGTCCATAGTTAGCGTGGAGTGGGTGTCATGTATTCCTATAGGTTCTGAATTGATCCCCCTATTCCTGACCCTATTCTAGTTAAACAAATCAACAAGTTAACTAGCAGTCAGCCCATGAGGCAAAAACCCCCCATGATGCAGATACCGTTATCTGACGCAGTCACACTACGGCACAGGAACGTGTTATCTGATTAGGTCATAACGCTTGCGATCTAATTAGACAAGCGATATTCCTCCAGCCCCTGATAAGGCATACGGAGTTCTCATAACAAATCAAACCTATGACAACCTGGGCAAAACCCTGCGGCCATTGTTTTGATTTCACCGAGAACTTTAGTAAAAGAATGTGCTAACGAGCAAATCGTATGACATCTTTATTGACGTATCTATGTCCATCCTTACGTCAATCTCGGCACCTTAAAGGTATAAATATTACCGATCTTGCCATATGCAAACACACGCGTGGTGACGAGACGGAGCAGCCATACTTGCCGAAGCCGAGAGCAGAGCAGACCCCGCTGGCAGCAGCCCCGCCTTCCTGACGCGCTGAGAGACGCGCTGCTTTCTCCTGCCGAGAATCCAGCACCGGCGTTTCTGGGCAGCCCTCGCAGGCCGCCTGGAATATCGAGACCAGAGAAAGAGATACCATTCCTCATTCATCCTAACTTCCAGGTACAGAACTGAATAACCCCTCACAGAGAATTCTTTAGTTATTCACTTGGCAAAAACAAACTTAACTTAAACTGTAACTTTCTATTCCCGCCCACGTATTAGGCTTAGGTCAGGTACACGGGGTAGGCGTATCTAGAAACACCAGTTGAGTACGTTTAGTCAAATGTATATGTGTATGTCATATATTTTATTCATTTTAAAAACATCATATGGCTTAGAAACCATATCAATGTTTTTACAGTATTACTTTATACTATTGCTTTTAATGTATGCACTTTACTTAACTATAAGTATTGCAATAATATCGATCCATTTCTCTTGTATGAGAAAAGAGACTGATCAATAAATAACATCTTTTATTGAACACGCCCGTCTCTTCCTTTTCTCTACATTCTGATGAGACTAAGAATGCACGTACTGACTGAGTAAAATAATTTGCCTTTTGTTCACACGACTCTCGAGATTGACTCTTGATTAGGGGAGAGCAAAGTTGTCATGTTCTATGGTTGTCAGAAACTAAATCCCTTCTTGTCTAATCAGGGAAGTTAATTCCTCCTTGAACATTCGAGAAAGTTTCTAGCGAACTCTGAGCTACGCTGGCAAACCCAAAACTTAAGTCTAGTATCGACAATAGTAGACCTAGTTAACGTCTGGCCTAGGCCTTTACTGCTGTAGGTATTATTCCAATGCGCAGAGCCTATTGGGAAGATAGGAACTACACTACACACTACCAGCACACGCAAAACTTGAAAATGTATATGTCTATCTTTTCAAATATACTGCACTATGGGCTGTATAGGGCCTGCCCTAGGGGTGTTTTATAAGTATTAAAAAGGGAGGTTTGATTCTGGCGAGGTTTATCTTGCCAGGTCGAAATGGCGCTTTAAAACTCTACACATAGGCTGCAAGGGCAGGCCTGAGACATGTTTTACTAGAGACTTGCTAGTGCATTAAAAGTTGCAATTGGGTGTAAGCCGATCTTCCCATGTTTAAAGGAGAGAGCACAATCACCCTAGCAACGGTTAGTGGTAAAAGTAGTGCACATAGTCGTAAAGACAGCAAAAACGAAGTCAGCAAAAACAGGAGGATGGAAGGAAAAAGTTGGGAGAAAACCACACCAAGGATGTCAGGTCAATTAGGGCCATGGAGACAGTGCGCTGTATGCAGCAGGCAATAATAATTTTGGGCTGAAAAGTGATAATCAAGTTACACAGTTTTTGTGAGCCCAGATATCTCACATCAAAGCAGGGGTATGATGCTGTGAAAATCTGACAACCAAAAATAATGATATCACAGCACCAATAATTTTAGGATGCGGGATTACAAGTAATCCCATATAAAATTGCTTATAGAATAGAAAATAACATGCTGAAAACTGTGTGAACACACCATTTTCCACATGTTCTTCACAAATTCCTTTTTGCTCTGACAAACTGCACCCGGTTTCACCTGTAGAGTATATACTCAACATTACCATGATAGTTTCACAGGAGGGAATACCTTATGCAAAATTACTGCATGCCTCATAATACCATTTTAGTCACAAACTCCTATTTCAAGCTAAATGTGTATTGAGAGCCCATTTGAGATGTAGGTTTAAAGAGTGAGTTTGTCGTGACTGCATGGCTGAGCATCTTACCAAACTGCTCTCCGACATTGTTCTGAACAGTGCCTTTTTTATCAGCCTTTCCCACTACTCCTTTTTATAAACCGAGTTGATTCACTGAGCATCTGAAACAGAATAGGTTACACCATCACATCAACCCAGGTCAGACTCAAGTGCTAATTTTTAAAGAACATCTAGTTTGCTTGTCGCGGTAACTAACGAGTTACAAGTGGTCAATATTTTGGATTATGGGCACTATATTTTAAAATTCCTAGTTTTGCTATTTTCTCGAAAGCCCGTGAGAGGCCTTGAAAGAAAGAACCAAATCGTGTTCGGGTGTCTCAAAGTGCAATCAAGTAAATTTTGCACATTTCAGAAAAGGGATTTTCACCATCTTTTAGTGTGCCAAGTAGATCAGATGTGTAGCATTTGTTCTGCAGTGTAAGTTTGTTTATTGTCTTCCATCGTGAGGAAGTTGTATCTGGGAATCAGAGATCTACTGTCTCTTTCAGTGAGTATAACAGCAGCACAAATCTAGCACTGGGTAGAAAAAAGGCACGGTCTTCTGCATAGCTTCGTAGAGCCTGATGTCTGTAGTGGTGGAAATAGAAGCGAAGCAGGTCTCCATTCACATAAATCCCCCTAATCTGGCAGTGGCCAATCAACGTGTATTTGCTAATAACCATAGGTCAGCAGCAGTAGCAGTACAGATGAATAAAAATGGAGAGAAATCTAAAAGGTTTACCATACTGAAAAAACAATGATTGGGAATTGCAATCCATAACTGCAAGCTCTAAATTCTGAGAACATTAACATTTTTTGTCGCTCCCTCCTGTCAACTCACCTGTCAGTCACAGCACCTCTGCAATAGTCACTCCACACAGACAGTGGGTTAAGAAGGGGAGACATGGGCCTCAATGCAAGAAAGGAAAGTGGGCACACTCCCCTGGTTTGGCAGTAAAAGCGTGACCATAATTTGGGAGCAATGGGCACCTCACACTTCTGGATCCCTGCACTACTGCACCTGCTGCACTAATGATAGTTATGCCCCTGCACACAGGTGCTAATTCAGAAACACGTTGTGCCTCTAGTAGATCGGGTTTTCCCCGAGCTCATATTTAACCAATTCAGAAACACAGACAGGAACACAGGAAGTAGTAATACAGGAATACTTTTACTTACTCTTAAATTCCTTTATGAATTGACCACAAAATATCCAACTCCCTAATAATTAAAAATGAATGTAATAATGTGGTAGCAGTTTTTTAAAAATGTATTGTGCATTAAAAAAGTTTAATTAAGTTAAATTAATATTTAACATTAACAGATTTTTATTTCTGTATTTTGTAAGTTTAATAAATGCTTTTCCATAGCGAGACTACTTCCCTGGTGATGAGGACCTCCACCTACCTGTGAAAAGTTACAAGTAGCAACTTTACAATCATAAATTTGCCTCCACCTCCAGAATTCAGGGGCAAATTTACAAGCCCCTTGCAACACTATTGTGCCGCCGTTGCATCACTTTTTATGACGCAGCGGAAGCGCAAACAATGCGCCACGTTGCACCCCATTTACATGACGCATCTAGGGAGATGTGTCACCTTGTAAAGCCCTGCATCACATTATACCTGCATCAGGTATAATGTATCCAAAAATGAAGAGCCCACAGCCGCGATGTCCTCACAAACTGACACTTTATTTGGTCTGTGCGTGGCAGTTAAAAACTCTTTACCTTACGCGTTTCGGCGCGCATGCGCCTTGTTCACAGGTGAGTTCATTAAGTCCAAGTGGTCAGTGGCCCGGCATAAAGACCACATTACCCATAATGCACCAATATTCAAATTAGGTATCACGGAAAGTTCTCTGTCCTTCGGATGCCTCTGGGTACAATTATACAAGCGTAATGCTATTTGCTGCCACCCACTCGATAGTATGTTTGGGATGGAGCGTCGTGGTCTGCCAGAAGGAAGAAGCACCCCCTTCGTCTCCCTTTCTCATGACCAACACCTAATCGCCGCGGAAGTCCATTTGCGTTGGTGTGGTTAACGAGCGAGTCATGCCTCTCTTAAACAAAAGTTCCAAATTGCTCCATTTTTCCGAGGCCCCCAACTCTGCAGGGCAGGCTCTGAAAAGCAGGAACGGAGAATCCTGCAGGTACAACAGCTCCAAAAATGAAGAGCCCACAGCCGCGATGTCCTCACAAACTGACACTTTATTTGGTCTGTGCGTGGCAGTTAAAAACTCTTTACCTTACGCGTTTCGGCGCGCATGCGCCTTGTTCACAGGTGAGTTCATTAAGTCCAAGTGGTCAGTGGCCCGGCATAAAGACCACATTACCCATAATGCACCAATATTCAAATTAGGTATCACGGAAAGTTCTCTGTCCTTCGGATGCCTCTGGGTACAATTATATAATGTATGCAGGGTGGGTGTTCCCAAGCAGGAAAGCCTTATAGATGTGATGCAGTGAAATCTACATTTCACTGAGCTACTTCTAGGGCGCTTGGAGCAGGCGTAAGAAGTGAAAGTGTATTGAGAATAGGCCTCCCTGTGCATTGCTGGAGTTGCGTCGTACTTGCAACACAACTCCAGCAATGCATTACTTTTGCGCCAACTAATGCGTTAACATTTCGGACACATCTGTCAATCTTTGCGCCATGGTGCGCGCATTGGAAATACAGCGCATCCATTGTGGTGCAAGGTTTTTGCATGGAGGTGCAAGGAAACTGAAGCATCTGTACAAATGCGTCAGTTTCTTGTAAATCTGCCCCTCGGTCTACACTTTTGACTAACTTTACGCTTGTAGATACCGTGGAAGAGGTGTGGCGCCGCGGCCAGGGCGACTGACGCTGGAATCTGGGGACCACGGTTCGATCCCCGGCTCCGGCGGCAGGTCAGCCCAGCACCATGTGACTCTGGGCAATAGCTCGCTTAATCTTCCCGACGGCCCCCCAGCGCCTAGAGACCCTTACGGGTGATTGTGCGCTTTACAAATGTGGACTTTACTTTACTTTACTTTAGATGGTGAAATGCCAAAAGCAGTAAAATTACTCAAAAGTGTAAGAGTAAGCTTACAAGTGTAGATTTACGCATGTGTAAGTTTACCTCTGTGAATAACCTTCTTTCTGAATTGCACCACAGCATTATGAAAGTGCATAATTTCCCACGGTTATGAAAACATGCAAGAGCGAAATACTACAAACACTGTTTTTCCTGTCAGTGTTTACCTTCATTTCCCTGCTGTTGGGAACTGCCAGCGAGTCATCGAGTTTACAGTCACCCCCTCTGTGAGAATTTAGGGCTAGGTAAACTCTATGCCTTTCGAGCAGCTTTGGCACTCGTCTTCGTCACGTGACTAAATTTTGTGAACAGTCAGCGCCTTGCCACTGTCTCTCTCTGGTGTGGAGCCAGGGAGGGCTGCCCGACTCCCAACAGAGAGGTGCCGCCTGTCTAGCTCAGTACAGACAACAATAAAAAAATTCAGGCGCATCACCACCCTGAGAGCCGCCCCCATCTTGGAAGCGTGTCCCGCATCAGACAGTCAAAGTCACTCGAAACCTGAGGGGAAAAGGTGATTAAGGGTCATGAGGAAATAAGGTGCTGCGCGGCTCCGGCTGAAGGAAGGTGGAAAACCCGTAACCTGTTTGACTGTTTCCAACACGCCATGAATCACCTTCGCGGAGACCGTGAATCAGGTGTTTGAGGCTGCGGAGCCGGTTTATTGTCTGCCGTCTGTTCCAGCTTTCACGAGCGCTGAACCTTCCGTCCTTCGTGGAGATTGCTGCTGTTTTCATCCCCGCTGAGGAGTATTGCGCAATCACCCCGCGTGCCCTTGCTGGCGCGAGCCTGGCCTCTGTGGCGCAACTAAAGAAAATAGAAAAGGGGTTAGGTTGCCGAAGTCAGACATGAAATGCAAGTCCAGTCAGAACAATAAAAATACCCCGGTGAAGACACTAGGGAGAGGAAACTGCTGCAGAAGTCTGGAGGCATTTCTAGAAATTTCAGATAGAGGTACCTCCCTCCACGTGCTTCTCCAAGAACAGGGGGCTTTGAATGCATTCGGAATAAAGATGCTGGCTGGGGCAATATAAACTCGAGACTTTAGTGGTCACAATGCATGATGGCCTTGAAAGAGCGGGGGCCAGGGTAGGCCATCCTATCTGAAACCATTGCAAACCCTTCTCTCTTCCATCCCTCCACTATCCCTTGCAATCCAAATAAAATACTAACATGTCCATAGCTTAAATTAATTTCATATTTTCCTAAACAAATTCACCACTAATCCTTTTTTGGTTCTAAAGTAGCGTGCTACTCGACTTCATCAGGGGTAGAAAGTGCTATGTGGGAAACGGGCAGTACAACGCGGCCGTTTCCACGAGTAACCATAACCACGCATGCATTACAACGCATGCGTGGTTCCACGGAAAGCCTTTACCACGCATACCTTTACTACGAGATACGTAGTAAAGGCATGTGTGCAAAAGGAAACCAAAAAACGGGGGGGGGGGTGCCTCCCCCCACCACAAAAAAAAAAAACGTAGGTTAAATAAAGGGGGGTTGGGGGTCTCCCCCCCAAAAAAAGAAACTCACCTGATTCAGCAAGATGAACAATTGTGGAGGCAATCGGCGTCGTTAGAGGAAAAGGAAAGACATTTCCGTTTCCTCTAAATGACGTGAAACGTCACCTCGGAAGGGCTTGGAGTGGAGAGGACGTGGAGAGGTAAGGAGGAATGAGGGGGTGGTTTCAAAGGGGAAAAATATAAGGGTTAATTTACAGTGATAGGAGATATCCTTTAACATAAAAATGTCAATAACATGCATAGTTCCACAATAAAAAACGTTGTAAAAATATGCGTGTTAAAGGCATTTTCGTGGTAAAGGAGATGCGTGGGAAAGGAATTCCGTTGTAACGCATGCGTGGTAAAGGCATGCGTTGCAACGGAATTCGTTGTAACATCATACAACCGCGCTATATAAATGCAAACCATTCCCTCTTCTTTGCCTCTACTATCCTTCTCAATCCAAATAACAGACTACCATATCCACCGCTCACATTAATTTAATATTTCACTATACCAATTCACTACTAATCCTTTTGGGTTGCGGAGTAGTGTGCTACTCGCCGAAAAAGGGCCTCAACGCCTCACCAGGGGTAGTAAGCGCTATATAAATGGAATTACAATACATGAAGAAAATTACATAAATCAATGTACTATCTGTATAGTTGGGTCAATGAAAATAGTCACTACTTATGCAGGCAATCAGACATTCATCTGACTGCTCAATCCGGTGGGTGAGGTTTCTTAGTTCACCCTCTCATCTCTTTGGGACGTGGGCCTTTCTACCCTCCCAAGCAGATCCTAGTGGGATTCTTTACCCACTGAAAGTGCCTAGGATGATAATTTATTCGCCCAAGGGTGTGGATAATAACTCAATGAGGAAAGGATGAGGCTTTGAGAGCTCCTGTGATGAGCTAATCTTCCTGCATCATACAAGGGTCCACTAAGATGGACGGTCATGCTTGCGCTCCCTTTGTGCGAAGCGACTTGGGAGCTGCCTGTGTCCCGACCCACTGCTAGTCACCTCCCTGAGCTTGTAAGTGGAGTCGGACCTGGCACATTCTCACCTTCCAAGGTTCATAGCCCTGCATTGGTTTCCCACACTGTGTTGCCACTCACTGTCTTGCAGGAGTCGGGTGGCTCTGACTTTTCAGGAAGTACTATTCATTTCCAGCCCATCTTAGTGCACAGATATGCCCTCCCGTGAGTGTGTGCTGTCAGGTTGAGGTATCCCTTGGGGAACCCACTCCCTCAAGGGTGCAAACAGTGCCTAAGTCTGCAACACAAGTCTTCCATGTTTGGCAGATGACTAAAACTTTGGTTCGTGATTGAATGTTGTCCTTTTAAGCAAAATGTGAGACAGCCCTAAAACACACAACCGGTCACCTGTAGGCACTGTCACTCATGCAATGGGCTCTGCTTCGGACACATAAGGCTGCAGTGATGTCCATTGCACCATCCTCACTTGTACTTAAGTGTCACTTTGAGTGGGACGGGAATGCCCCAGACGTGGGTCCTGTGCACACTGTGTTCCTGGAACCAAGTTGTACATGGCTGATGAGTCCATAACTAGGGCCAACCCGGTACTGACCTGCTTGTATTCCTGTTCAGGGAGGACCTGATCTGGCAGTTCGGGCTGGCCTGTTTTGTTTGTAGCAGGGTCAAAACTGATTTGCATATAGCTGGGTCCTAACTGAGGTGATATGGTGTGCAAAATAACGATGCATTGGGATGTGGCCCAAGTAATTACCAGTGGCTGAGATTAATTCAAGCATTCATCCATCACTTTTTTCAATACTTGAGTATTCACTTGCTACACAGAATCATCTTGCTCCATTTCTTGCTCGCTCTGGTTCTTCATAGTCTTATATCTGCAATTAAGCCCTGGCCCCATCCCATAAGCCCATTATGTATGGATCCCCTAATGAGCTGTGATAGACAATTAGTTAGGCTACCTGGAAACCAATGGGGCTGTCTTGGCCACCTTCTGTAGCCATTAAGCACTTAACCACTAGTCAGCCATTTTTGTTAAGCTACAACATATCTGCTTTCCAGACATATAACAGAGCCTCTCTTAGCTTTCTTCCAGAGTCTGTATTCTTTTCTGTACTTGACAGAATCATATTCTTATTTCTGTTTAGGAGTAGGCAAAATTAAGTAATTTTTTTCTTACAAAATTTCAAGGAATTCCATGAACATTTCTCAAAATTATGCTTTTGTAGTGAAATGTTGTTTACCTGTATCTTGCGTCACTGTTTTACCCACTCTCATAAGTCAAAACAGTCTTGTGAGATGCTGACAGGAGACTGGTGCTAGCAGAAAATGTCTCTTGGTGAGACATTCTGTGTGCAAACCAGTTTCCCACTCGTATCTTGCAAGAGCTTTTTTAATGTGAGGAGCACGCTCAGGTAAAAAAGTTACATGATAGTGTGTAATGAGAAATTTCAAGACATTTTGTGAATTTTGCATGGTGTGAAATTTGAGTACTTTGCAGATTTTTGTGGCATAATTATACTTTTTCTCAGGCCTACTTATGAAAGACTACCATGACTGCACTGAACACCCTCCTGTCCTCCATGGCTGAGTAAATGGCCCCTATCTAAACCCAGAACTGAGTTACTCTTGCAGAGTCACTGACTGTATGGCAAGGCACTCTTTCTCCCTTCTGGTTCTTAAAGTGGCCCTAAAATCCTTAGGAGGGTATGTGCTGTCATTGCTTAATTTGTAAATAAATAAGTGTCAGGGCTCTCATCAAGAGGTCACTGCAGCTTGCACCATCCATTGTCCCTAACAGCGATGCCAATGACAGTACCAGCACAACTATTAACCATCACTCTGATACAAGTGTGACAATTCAGACTATTTCAGGCCCCCAAAGCTATAAGAACGGCTTGAGCAGCAGGTAATAATATTTTTTAATTTATATTAAATTACTAATTTTCTGTTGTTGTGGTCATCTCTAAATTATCAAGACAGCGTCACCTTGTGGCAGACTGTCACAAGCACCTTTGTTGACAATTAAGTGCCGGTGCGGAGCACCGGAAACCACCAGGTCAAATTGAGCACTGGTTGCTCTATTTGACTGCACTGACTCCCACTGGGCCAGAAGTCACTTGTAAATCATTGGCAAGGAGAGTTAACCACTCTTCTGTGATCCTATGTTGTGTGTTACCTGTGTATATATAACAGCATCTTTTTAGGTCTGTCCTAGAAACCACTTGAACATTATGTCCAACCTGGATCATAAAAATATTCAGGTATAAAAAATGTAAGTTATGCATAGGGAGACATGGGGTCATCCCCCTTCATAAATGTGTCCGTTCAGCTGTCTGTCAAAATTTTCTACCTCCCCCTATAGAGATTTGAGGCAATATGTCATCCCATTGCAGCCATTGGGTCTCTGGCACTGTGAGTGTTGGCACTTTGCCCAATCACATGTGTACAAAAGGAGTGCAGTTCAGGGGCATTGCTAATGGGATATAACTTTACAATGACAATGCTTTTTTTCTTTCCATTCTTTACCCTTTTCTATTTGTTTCAGTCATACATATGCGTTTAAACTATATCTGCTGATCACAGTAATTTAAAAGTAATAATATATTTCCGGTGAACGAATAAGAGTCCTGTTTTCAATTTATGTGAATTAAAATTGAAAAAAGGCCTTGATACTTGTTCTTAGTACATCTGATGTGTCTGAAGCACTCGTACTGTTCTATTAAAATTATAAGCAATAGTAAATATATTTTTTATGTACATTTTTTTGCAAGCGTGTGGCCAGAACGTGTAAGCAGCACTTTTTCATTCTTTTCTTCTTTTTTTCTGGCTGTGGTCACGCAGTTGGAGGGACACCCACAGCTGGAGTTTTTCCATAAACATTTTTATTGTTGTTCAGTTTCAACAAGTTCTTCATTTGTACACCTGCAGTCATATGATGACCTTAGAGTGGTACCAGAGTGGGAGACTCTTTACATATTCAGTGCACGACACGATAGAGTTATAACGAAATGTATTATCACCGGCTTGGAATGCATGATGTAAGTGGTGGTGATGTTTAATATGCATGGTTTGGTTTCTCTTGACATAGCCATTAAAGCAATATGAGCCGAAGTTAAACACGTTAATTAAAGAAGAGTGCAGAGCTGAGGGCTATTTTACAACTTAAAGTCCTCTACTTGCAACACAAAGGTGTGACGCACACCCCGCATGGCCAAGGGTCATGTTTAACCTCATATTAGGAGTGACTCCTATTTGGCCGAACCACGAGGTGGTGTGCCCTGCAGTCAGCTCATTACACTCGTCTGCTGGGGGATACCCTTTTAGACGTTCCACATGGCGGTGGAATTAAGACTGCACAATCAAACACAGCTTGGGGGTTGGAGCCGAGACCACACCCGGTGCGCGTGCGCACCTGAACCATGATTTTAATACTGGCAATGTGCATTCTTCCACAGCTCTAATTTTGTAGTGTGCCACAGATCTCTGGCAGGATGTAGGCAAAGTGCGCGGTTTTATGCTATATGCAATGTGCCTTATGAATATGAAAATAAACTATCACCAGCTAAGGTATGGTCAGGGCCACTAGAATTATGCGGCAAGGGAGGGCCAAATTGAGCATTAATGTTGACTAGATTAAGCAGCATGAAAAGGCAAATTATGCAGCATACTTTATAAAAGTCTTACTTCATTATTTTGTAATTTAAAAACATGCCAACACTATCTGAGCACTGGTTTAATCTCCTAAATACCAATTTAACACCCAAATACAGCAATAAATAAAAGAAAGATGACAAGTTAACACTACTTTCCACAGTGCAGCAACACCATTTTAAGTAAAGTTTGTTCTGTATGAGCTAAAAACATTTTTCGGCAATATCTGCCGATTATGCAGCAGATAATGGATTATGTAGCAAAAGCGACAAATCTTTAATTATGTGGAGAACACCGCAGCTGAAAAATCGCATAATTCCAGCGGCGCAGGGTATAGTTAATGTGCTGGTAAAGTGTTATAAAGGGACAGATTTTGATGTCGGGTGGAGAGTTTCTGACCAGCGGTCGAAGGCTCCCCGCCATACATCCCGAGGTTTCCCTCTGACTACCGTATTTTGATTACGGCGGTCAAAGGGAAACCCATGGGGGGATTCCTCCACTTCCGATGGGCTCTGTGAGCCTGTCGGTACAGGAGCAGAATTCAAAATTTGCAAACATTCGTGACAAGAATTTTCAATTCTATTAAGGACTAGGAGGCGAGGATTATGCTTTCTCATTTCTTTAATGAAATGCCCAGCAGCCAATAAAAACAAAACTACAAATCCCATGAACACTTGGGAATGACCATAGAGGTTACACTATATAAGGTCCCAACACTAGTCCTTCTTCCTCTTTCTTTGGGAAAACAGTTCAACATCGAAAAACAATCCCAGGTAGAGTAACAATAAAAGTTCCAAGCACGCTGCCGAAATCCAAAGGATCCTGTAGCAGAGGATGGAGGAATCCTGGGTCCGAGAACAAGGAGACATAGGAGACTCTCGAGGAAGATCAACCACATCATTTCTGGTCCGAACCTGAAAAAATACAGAGCCGTAATATCCAAATAATGGAGAAAAGGTCAAGCAAGTCAGGGGGGGAAAAGAACAAGGAAAGATAAACTGCAACAATATGCAAATATTATACAGTACATAACAATGCAATATATAGTCTGAACAAGGGTGGGATAATCCTCGCCTCCTAGTCCTTAATAGAATTGAAAATTCTTGTCACGAATGTTTGCAAATTTTGAATTCTATGTCAGGACAGGAGGCTCTGATTATGCTTGTTCAAAGCTCATCCAGCACAACAGAGGCAACACTAACAATTGGTTTATAATAAAATTGTTTGAAGACAGAGTCTGAAGACCAGTCTGCAGCCTTCATAATGTCAAACAGAGTAACACCCATGGAATAAGCTTTTGAGGCCATTGCCCCTCTAGCAGAATGTGCCCCAAACACAGAAACATCAATGCCTGCCTCAGACATGAGCCAGCGTACCCAGCGAGCCAGAGTAGCCGGTGCAACAGGACGGAAAGGCTTCTGCAAGGCAATCAACAACTGACCTTGCATGTCCGTACGCAAAGAAGCGGTACTCACCTCATAATCCTTCAAACACTGGACAACACAGAGATTGGGATGATCAGGAAAAGAAGGATATGTTATGGAGGAAGTGTTGGATTTAGTTCTCCTAGAGAGAGTGAAAGTAACACCCTCAGGGGTGAAACTGCGACCCGCAAGGTCCAAGGCGCGAACATCTGAAATTCGCTTGCAAGACACCAGACACAGTAACATGGTCAGTTTGGCAGACAACTGTTTACGGGACAACAAAAGATTAGAAGGCCAAGCCTCCAAAAACCGCAGGACAACCGAAACATCCCACAAAGACACATATTTCGGAGTGGGGGGTTTCGCAAGACGAATCCCCTTAAGCAGTTTGGAAAGCAAATGATGTTCACCAACAGGCTTACCATCAATGTGGACATGGCCCGCAGAAATAGCAGAACGAAAACTATTAACGGTCCGGTAAGCCAGACCGGAAGTGGCCAAGGAAGTAAAAAAATTAATGATCAGACTGACATCCGCAGAAACGGGATCAACTTCCCGTTGAACACACCAATCACACCAGCGTTTCCAAGCTCCTCGATACCGTTTGTGTGTATTGGGAGACCAGGCGTTACTAATGAATGTGGCAGCGTCGCTAGAAATGCCTGGGATCGACCAACGATCCCCGAGATTCGCCATGCCAGTAACCGGAGAGTGCCGGAAAGAATGAGGGGATGAGGATCTCCGAGAGGATCCTGCAACAGATTCCACCTCAGGGGAAGAAGGAGGGGAGGCTCGCAACACATCTCCAGGAGTACCGGGAACCAGGCTTGAGCCTTCCATAAGGGAGCAATCAGAATCAGCTCCGCTCGAAACCGCTTGGTGTAAGCAAGCACTCTGGGAATCATCATGAACGGGGGAAACGCGTAACAAAGAGTCGACGGCCACTGTTGGAGAAAAGCGTCCGTGGCCAGAGCCAAGGGATCCGGTCTCCAGCTGTAGAACTGGGGAAGCTGCGCGTTGAGGCGAGAGGCAAACAGATCCAGGTGACACTGGCCCCACTGCCGAAGAATGGCACGGAAGACTCGAGGATGAAGTCTCCAGTCGCTGAAATCCCGAAGATGGCGGGAGTGCCAATCCGCAACCTGATTGTTGCGGCCCGGAAGATACTCTGCAATAACCGTGATCTTCCGGTGGAGGCAAAAATGCCAAAAATCTTTGGCGATCTCCGCCAAGATCTTGGACCGAGTCCCGCCCAGCTTGTTGACATAGCGGACCGCGGACACGTTGTCCATTCGGAGAAGAATGCAACAACTCGTTTGTAGGGGGGAAAAACACCGTGTCGCAAAGGAACCCGCCAGGAGTTCCAGACAATTTATGTGGAGAGACAACTCCTGGGGCGACCAACGACCCCCTGTCGAAACAGACCCGCAACGGGCTCCCCAACCCCACTGACTGGCATCCGATTCGATCACCAGTTCCGGAGATGAACCGAACAGTGCTCGACCGTTCCAGGCTTCCATGTGGTCCAACCACCATTGCATCTCCCCCCGCGCTTCCTCCGAAAGAGGAACTTGATCCGAATAGCGGAGGCCTTTCCGGAGATGCTGAATCTTCAGGCGTTGCATCGCCCTGTAATGAAGAGGACCTGGAAAGATCGCCTGAATGGAGGAAGCTAGAAGACCTACCACACGAGCCAACAACCTCAATGACACAGTCTGTTTGGAAATAACAGACGTCAACTCCCTCCTGATGTAGCGGAGCTTCTGATTGGGCAAAAGAAGTTGGCAAGTCACTGAGTCTATCTGAAAACCCAGAAAATCGATAGATTGAGTGGGAACCAAAACCGATTTCGGAACATTGACCAGAAAACCGAGAGACTGCAAGAGTGTGATGGACCACTCCAGGTGCTGCAGAAGTCGGAGAGGGCAATCCGCCATGAAAAGAATGTCGTCCAGATATATGATCAGTCTGACCCCCCTGGAACGAAGATGTTCTACAACTGGTCTCAGTAATTTCGTGAAGCACCATGGTGCCGACGAAAGGCCGAACGGGAGAACCTGATACTCGTACCAGCGACCCAGCCATTGGAACTGGAGAAAACGACGATGGGGCCTGTAAATCGGGATTGACAGATATGCGTCCTTCAGGTCCAGACGGACCATCCAATCTCCCTCCCGAAGGAGATCCCGCAACAGATGGATGCCCTCCATCTTGAAGTGCCTGTAGACCACCCCGCTGTTGAAGTCTTTCAGGTTGAGAACCAGGCGAGACCCGCCTCCTTTTTTCTCGACCAGAAAGACTGAGCTGACAAAGCCCTTCGGATGGCGTTCGGTAGGAACAACCGCTCCTTTCTTGAGGAGAACCTCGATTTCGTCTGAAAGACAAGCCTGAGAGTGACGGGAAAAAAGCATAGGAGGTGGAAGACGGGTCTGATGTATTGGGTGATAGAACTCTATCTTGAAACCCTGAACAGTTTCTAGCACCCAAGCATCGTTGGAGATCATGCGCCAATTGTGCAGGAAAAATCGCACTCTGCCCCCCAACATCACATCGCATGCTTGAAGTAGGCTCACCTGTAGTTCCGGAATCTTGATAGTGGCCTTGTTGTCCACCAGATCGACCTTTGCCGTATTGACCTTTTCCTTTACGGGAAGGGTAGAAATTGGCGCCGGTGGAGTAACCAGAGTCATACTGCCCACCACGCTGCTGCGAGGCTCCTCTCTGGGACTGTTGCTGCGACCCACGGACGAACGATCGTCCCCGTTGTCGTCCGGCCTTGGCAAAAACCGGACGCATGGCCCGGCGCAAGGACGCCTGTGCCCTATCAATGCCGCTGAAGGCGGACACAAATTTAGTCAGTTCCTTCAAGAAGGGTTGGCCAAATAGCAGGCCCTGCGCCTCCGGACCGGCCTCTGAAGTTGCCAATTCTGCCAATTTGGGATCCAATTTAAGGAGAATGGACCTACGCCGTTCTGCAGAAATTGCACAATTAACATTTCCGAACATGCAGACAGCCCTTTGAGCCCACTCAATGAGCTCATCAGGATTGACAGTAGCCGAAGCTTCCTTCGCCTTGAAGCCGAGATCCAGGATCTTGGATAGGGGGCCCAGCATGTCCATCAATTTTTCCTGGCAAGACCTCCAGGAACGATCCAGGCCCTTTTTAGGATCTTTTGAGTACTTCTTAAGGTAGGTAACCATCATCGGGTCCACCTCCGGAGTCTCTGCTATGTGGTCCGCAAGGTCCGGTCTCGGGCATTCGGAGCGAAGTCTAGCCCGGACAGGCGCCTCAAAGGGTTGGCGAACATGCGCCTCAAGATAAGCGGCCACTGCCGGAGCGGGCAACCACGAAGTTGAATGAGGATGGACAATGTCCTCCGGTTCGAAATTCAAAAGGGGGGGACGCTCAGAGGCGTCAACAAAACGCTCCTTGCGGAGACGCTTCTTAGGAGGGGGAGAATCCTGACCCGAAGAAGCCTGAGCATGGTCAGACTCCTCCATGTAATGTGACCCAGAAGATTTGGGCTTATCAGAAGACAAAACCTTCGCAAGTTTCTGAAAGTCCGACGCATGTGGGTTATGAGGCGACTTGGCGGACTTCTGGGAGGGTGGCAACCAACCCTGCTGAACAGCATATTCATTCAAATGACGTTTCAGGGGATTAATAGCTCTAACTAGCGCTTTATTCACTGAAAGCTGTACACCTTTATCTAATTCCTCCACCAGGTTGTACTCAAGAGGGTCATCCTCTTCCTCATTGTAATAATAGTCATCATCAGCTTCATAGAAATCAGCCATTGCACCAGAGTGCAGAAATTCAATGCCCACAAGATGACTGGAACAGTAATGGAGTATCAAGGATACAAGTAATGGGGGAGTGACAACCCCAAAGCAGGCTAAAAGGAGGCTGGAAGGACCAAACTCCAGGTAAACAATTCAAACGTGGAGGGAGATAAGCCTGCCCACAAATATTCACTCTAGGCAGAGCCTATGCACAGAAAATATCAACCGAAGCACTTTCCTGCGCTCCGGCGTAGACGGGGTCGACAGTTCAGGGCTGTGGGCGTGAGCGCTGGTGAGAAGCGTTCCTTCACTCGACCGGCGTGAGGAGAAAACAGCCACAAGCCGGAAACAAAGCAGCGCGCATGCGCGACGCTGCTGCCGCTGAAACACCGGCTCGAGAGCGCTCGCGCTCTCCCAAGAAGCCGGCGACCCCTGCTCCCACTCCACCAACGCAACCGGGCACCAAAGCGGCCAGGCGCAGGGAGGCGAACACACGCTCCCAAGAAGACACGCCGCAAACGGACGCGCAAAATACCGGCACCGAAGCCGAGAGAAAGTACACAAGCACCGCGCACAAGAAACACAAGCAGCGGAATACCAGGCAAGTGTACACAACAAAACGCACAATAGCAATATCAGTAAATAAAGGTAAAGAGACTTAACTGGCTGCGGAGCAGCAAAGAAAGAGGAAGAAGGACTAGTGTTGGGACCTTATATAGTGTAACCTCTATGGTCATTCCCAAGTGTTCATGGGATTTGTAGTTTTGTTTTTATTGGCTGCTGGGCATTTCATTAAAGAAATGAGAAAGCATAATCAGAGCCTCCTGTCCTGACATAGAATAGTAATCCCTTCATTGACAGCGGAGCCAGGCTCCGCTCCGCCGGCGGGATTACGATGTCGGTGTACGACAGCCAATCCATGTCCACATTTCAGACATGGATTGGCTGTCGGAAACTGACTTTGGGTGCCCCTATCAGGGCACCCTTCCTCTCTAGCCTTCAGCAATAGGGCCTGGGGGCACCTATGGTGCCCCCTTAACATCCATGCACCGTGTGTCAGGCACCACATTGTGCCTGCCACACGGTGCATGGATGTTTTTAACCCTCTATTTCTCAATGGAAGCTTATGTTGAGGGTCTTTTCCTCCCACTGCACAAGTTTCCATTGGGAAATAGAAACCTTAATAGAGCGGTAGGAACTGCCAGCCTAAGGTCGGGTGGTTTCTTTCCGCAAATGTGTCTGCTAGACATCGTAATAAGGCCCTATGTTGGGAATCACACTAATTGTATAATGTAGAATGTGCAGGTCAGCTGCCCGCTCCTTGTAGCATGTACCTGTGAAGGCTTCATCAATGTGATGACTATTAACATTTTATGTAAAGAAAGTATAGGGGGACCCCTTAGGAACAAATTGGGACCAGGGGAAATGACAGAGAAAAGTGTTGCAATGTCCCTACGTTAGAGAATAATCAAAAGGTGGGGTACCTGCTACGTAGGCCACCCACTAGGCAAATTCCTTTACTGGACACAACCACTAGAGTTCAGTTATCAATGGGTAAGTTCTCATAACACCAGGTTTTTGTTTCAGTCATGGACATGGACATATTAGCATATCACTGTGTAAGGCATTTCATGTGACAAGAAGCAATCTAAATCAAAAGTTTGGTATGTATAAAATAGACATAAGTTTATTACACATTTATCTTGAATTTTTTAAAAAGCAGATATATTGTACACAACGAATACAACAAATACATAAAAATATACACAAAAAATTGTTAAAAATGTTCAAAGGAACACAGGTCGACGCGGCGTTTCGGTTTAAAAAACCTTCATCAGGACAGTTTCTTCAGATTTTGTGACTGAATTCACAATTTGTTCAGTCACCAGCTTTTGTGATGACAAAGCCTAGATGTGTCCTGGTTTGGGTCCACATATGAAGATAGTAACGTCCCATATATTCGGGATAGGATAAAACGTTTCGCTCAATTGTGAGTGTTGATTACTTATCGCTGTATCGGAGGGGCCACCAGAGGATTCGTACACTATTACATCTGTATACACGATAGCAATTCTTGCGTAATCGCTATAGCCGTTTAGTACATGTGCTTCATGGGCTGTTTTTATATTGCTTGCGATATCAGTTCCATCTGCATAAATAGAGCTGGCCTCCCTGCACCTCCGTCTACAGCGTTCTGGATTCTGATGATCCCAGTAGGAAACCATCATCAGAATCCAGAACGCTGTAGACGGAGGTGCAGGGAGGCCAGCTCTATTTATGCAGATGGAACTGATATCGCAAGCAATATAAAAACAGCCCATGAAGCACATGTACTAAACGGCTATAGCGATTACGCAAGAATTGCTATCGTGTATACAGATGTAATAGTGTACGAATCCTCTGGTGGCCCCTCCGATACAGCGATAAGTAATCAACACTCACAATTGAGCGAAACGTTTTATCCTATCCCGAATATATGGGACGTTACTATCTTCATATGTGGACCCAAACCAGGACACATCTAGGCTTTGTCATCACAAAAGCTGGTGACTGAACAAATTGTGAATTCAGTCACAAAATCTGAAGAAACTGTCCTGATGAAGGTTTTTTAAACCGAAACGCCGCGTCGACCTGTGTTCCTTTGAACATTTTTAACAATTTTTTGTGTATATTTTTATGTATTTGTTGTATTCGTTGTGTACAATATATCTGCTTTTTAAAAAATTCAAGATAAATGTGTAATAAACTTATGTCTATTTTATACATACCAAACTTTTGATTTAGATTGCTTCTTGTCACATGAAATGCCTTACACAGTGATATGCTAATATGTCCATGTCCATGACTGAAACAAAAACCTGGTGTTATGAGAACTTACCCATTGATAACTGAACTCTAGTGGTTGTGTCCAGTAAAGGAATTTGCCTAGTGGGTGGCCTACGTAGCAGGTACCCCACCTTTTGATTATTCTCTAACGTAGGGACATTGCAACACTTTTCTCTATTAACATTTTATGATCATTATCATCATTATTACTAGGATTGTGATTGTGTTTGTTATTCTTATGCTTATTATTATGACTGTGTTAATCTACATGTCTTCTTTTTTTGCAAATTTTATGCAGAACCACGTAAAAGATTTATTTGACCCCTGATGCGTAAATATGATTTTAAACAATGTCGTGTCGCAATGTATTTTCTACAATCGTTGCCTAATCCTATTGTCTGTTTTTCTGTGGCGTCCTTTTTAATCCAATCACGAAGAATTAGGAAATTGCACCATACCCAAGAATAAATTGTAACTGCTCGCATCAGCTGGCTTTTACTAACTGTTCCCTAATGGTGTTTGTTATGATGTTTTTATCTTTTTTTAAATCTTTTTATGCATAGGAGTATCATGTACAGATGTTTTTACTGTACTTTTATGATCTTATATTGAAAGCATCGAATAAAGTAAATTGACTGACTGACTGTTAATACTGCTGCTGCTAATGATAATGATTATTATTAAAAATATTATTAGTGGTAGTATTTGGACTATATTATTATATTTATTATTTTTAACAAAAATAATAATAACGCTGATGCTAACAACAATAATAACAACAATAACTATAATTAGCATTATAATGTCAATAACAATAACTACAATAATGAAAATAAGAATAAATAATAATAGGAATAATAAAAAAAATAGCTATAGCTAGTAGTAGTGATAATTGTAGTAAACGTAATAATAATATTCATCGTTAAATAACAGTGCTGCATTATTCAGGACTTCTAAATTGTGCCAATGCATAACAAATTTCAGTCACATGTGAGCGCCATGATATTCATAATTCATATATTGATCATTCATATGTAGACTGAAGGAAAAGATGAGCACGCAATGATAGCATGTGAAGAAAGCATAGTTGTGATATTATGGGAAGGCTCCCAGCCCTGACGATGTACCCATTGACCTCTAGAAATAATAATATTGAGGTGTGGGGACTTCACATACTAAAGTTGGTTAATTCTCTAGAACTCCCTAATTCATCTCAACTTACATGTGGAGCACATATCATTCTGATTTATAAAGAGGGCCATTGACATAATTCAGAAAATTATTACCCAATTAGATTGTATTGAATCTATCAAAAGGATATATCAAACTGTTTTGGTAATGCTAATTAGAGGACCGAATGAGCTCAAATAGCAAAATCTCTCTTTTCCAGGTTGGATTCCAATCAGATCATGTGTTGTGGTTAAACCTCTTCATCAAAAAATATGTTTCCCTGAGTAAAAATTCGCTCTATTTTGCATCTGTAGATCTAATATGTGTATTTGTCAGTGTTACAATATCACAATTACGTTTTTTTATGGAAGGGTAAATGAGTTCCTATCCAACTTTTAGGGGCAATTAAATCCCTTCACATCAATAACTTTGCCAGGACCTAATATGAACCCAATGGTTAAACAAAAAGGTACTGTTCAGTCCTTAGTGCTGTTAGGCAGTCTTTGTGCTGTCATTTGCCTTGTTTAGTTGTTATATCATCAACTTGACTTAGGCCCTCGATTCTAACTAATTCGATACCCTAAAAATCACTGGTGATCGTGTGACAACATTGTTGTTCGCAGACAATACTTTAGTTGTCTCTAGCAGTGCCTTACTTGGTTATGTACTGCTGTTTCAGTGTTTGTTTTACAATAATTGACACTTGATGACAAACAAAAATGGGTTCCCCTAAATAAATCACAACTACAATAGAATCTGGTGGTCTCAGAGAGAGGAGCAAAAAACAGGTTATCGCAACAACTAAGATTAAAAACACCCAGCGTATATCCAAAAATTAAATGAACCCAGTAAGAGTGTATGAAGAGAGGCAGCCTTCGCCAGATGAGAGGATGTCCATCAACTACCAAGAGAGGTCAGTGTCATTACTTGGATATCCTTCCTTCCAACTACAGCTCTTCCAGATCCCTGAGAGAGATACTGTGGATCAGATTGCGATAAGGCAACATCAAACAACAGCAGAAGGAAGTGCAAGCAAGAAAGAAGATTACTTGATTAACTATTATCTCCTTTTGATAGTGGATGTCAATAGCTTGAGTGATGGAATAGTCAGTGCAGTGCTAGTGAGTGAGATTAAAAATGGATATTGGAGAGAGAAAATTACTTTAATAGAGATATCTCTGCCAGTCTGTTTAAAATAGTGCAAAAGCATTTTTAACAAATAGACTGCTTTACAATATGGTCGACTAGTTTCAGCCTAACGGGCCCCTAGCCCAGGCTTTCTTCAGGACCTAGATAAGATTGCTACTGCATTCTTGAGAAAAGTGAAATGTGCTGACAATAGTCGTCAGAATACAACCTTTATAAAAATACCTCAATACAAGCGGAGTGATCATCACACCTGTAAAAGATAAGCACATACATCGTCATTGTTAACTATGAACCAACTTATATATACTCTCCAAAACTGGTATCTCATAGCTAAATATCATTCAATAGCTACGTAAAGCATATCTGATTTGATTCCTTGCACCACCGTTGAAAAAACTGGTGCACTCACCTGTTTTGTATGAGATGAAAATCTCACCTCACCCGGTAACAACTCAGGTATGGGAGATCCCTCCCTGTAGAGAAGTAAATAAAATAAGCTATTCAGAGGAGCATGTGAATTAGTTCAAATCACCGTCTGCACCTTCATGGTGTGCCATATACTCTGATGCTATACTCGACAGTGAGCTACTTTGCTTACAAGTAGGAAGACACCTGAGAAACCACCCAGGAAAGACATGGTTGACTTATTCATTAGGTGTTTGTCACTTATATTTATATTTAGAGTTTGTCACCTGTTCAATTCCTGGGAAATAATCAGCTTGCGATATATAGTCAAGGAATGAAAACAGAATCGTTACTTAGAAACACTGTCTTTATGGGCTTCTGTGTCGATAGTGACGTATTCTGGCTCCACCTAGTTAATACAGCTCAGACTACACAATGACATCAGCTTGCCAGGAAGCTGTAGTTCTCATTGTCAGATCGCGCATTATTTACAGACACGATACTACTAGAACTACAGTATAGTTTATTATAAAAACCCTGGCAGAGGCATTTCGTTGTTATACTATCCTACTTTTGGAACTGTAGTTCTAATTAACCAGTTGCAAGTATATTTAGAACATGCGATATTCATAGGACTTCAGTATTGTTTATTATAGTAGCCCTGGAAACAGTATTCCGTTGTTATATTATATTATTGGACCATTGCTGTGCCGCTTGGTTCTCTGTCTCCAGTTATGAAGAAAGGGGACCTCTACTGCAGATGTTTCTTAAAAGATTCTGATGGATGAATCCCATACTTAAATCCATATATTGACATTGTCCAGCCTTGGACGGATTATTACCTCTATTCATATACATATATGACAAATGTAGGGTCGCACTGTCTTATTACAAATGTGAATCAGACTGTAATGTGTTCTATGCGACATTAGTCACGGAAAGGCAAAACAGAGTTTGGCACCTCAAAGCCAGTGTTAGTGCTGCTCGTTCGACGGTCATATTATATCAACTTTTGATAGCAATGTTTCGCAATTTGTCAAAAAGTTTATAGTGTGTCCATTTATGACCCAGTGACAAAGCTTGATTCAGAGCTTATTTAGTAATACTGATGTTCAACGTCACCTGGGGTAAAGAGGGGGGTAGAACTTCTTACTCTAATTTTATATATCTTTATAGGGCTGTCCACGGTATATCATCGTTCAGACTCTTGATATCACTGTGAAGTTTGAACACCCATTTTTGTTCTTTGATAAAAAGAAACCTGGCCTTATCACTCACATGAGGTGGTATATACGGCTTTTCCAGGACAGTCCATGTGAATTCTTCTGCTTTGAGATTGCTTTCAACAAAATGCCTTGTCAATTTGGTGTTGGCTTCCTGCATCTGAATGTGCTTTTGTGCTCAAGCATCCTTAATTTAACTTTTGTGTCGTCATCCCCACATATTGATATTTGCAGGGCACTGTATCAAATAGATCAGATTGTCGCTGTTGCAGTTGGAAAAAGTCTTCTGAATCCAAGGTCTCATGGTCCCAATATCAATAGTTTTGGATTGCCTAGTTTGTGGGCAAATAGCACAGGATCCACAGACTCCCTTGGACCCTTTCTTCTCCCTTCGGGAGTCGTTTTGTATGTTCCCCTAAATAAAGACTCGAAATATCATTTCACTATAACATTGTAATCAAAATACTGCAACTACCAAAATATCATGGACAAAATGTCAAACGTAAGCATATCGTCTTGTTTACTCTTATTTTTACTGTAGCATTATTATACTCTGTTATATTTAATATCAGTATGTAAGTTATTGTGAAAATAATGTTCAAAAATTATGAAAGTGATATATCATTTTTGGGGGGTTGTTGGGTTTTTATGTGGATTGTATTTGATATTTTATTTTACTCAAATTAAATTGATTTCTTTGGTAGTGTTTTATTTGCTATTTATTTGTTTAAATGTTTAATGCATTTTTAAAATGTATTTTATTGCATTTTTATTTTTCTCATGTGGGGTTTATTGGGGGATGATTCATGTTTGAATTATTCTACTTTTGTCTTAAATATCAACATATTTTTAATGTACAAAAATATTTGTTCCTACGTTTTATAAACTATTATTTAGGTCATTTTATGGGTAGAGTTTTGTATTCGGGTTTGGGTGAGCATTAGCATTTCTAAAGTAAAGTATTAATTCATTTTATGTGTTTAATATTTTAAACTCTTAGGGCTTGATTAGTTTGGCGGTCAGACAAGCATCCAACCACCATCGCAGTGGGTTATAAAACCGACCGACATATAGTCAGTGGTTCCACCCGCCAAATTAAGATACAACCGTCGTGTAGGCGGTCGGAAACATCCCCTTTGGCATTGCAGCTTGTGCTGGACCCCGAAGAGGGCCGCAGCACAAGCCGCAGTGGAAAAGGGGATGTTGTGAAACATCCATGTCCAGTGTGCCAGGCACCGTATGGTGCCTGGCACGCAGGCATGGATGTTTGGGGGGCATCGCTGGTGCCCCCGGGCCTCATGGCAGAGGCCCAAGGGGGATGGGCACCCTGCATAGCATAGTAAAACTGACCCTCCTTAATGTATGGATTTTCTCTATTGTTTCCTAGATTGGATTTAGAATAGTAAATCTGATCCCTTCCCCTATGTGTGCCCTTTCCACAATGTTTGTAAGACTAGTGTTAGAATACTAACTCTGATATCCCTTCCCAATGTATGCATTTCCCTAATGTATGGTACAATAAAGTTATGATATTAAATCTCACCCCACCTTCCCAGTGCATGTGCTTTCCACAATGTTTGTTAGAACTGAGTTGAATATAAATTCTGACACCCCAAATGTATGCACTTTCCCCAGTGTTTGTTATACTACAGTTAGAGTATTAAATATGATCTCACTCTCTTCCAATGTAATGACTTTCTCCAATATTTCTTAGTCTTAGCAATGTAAGCAATGTTCCCAATTTCGGTGGGATTTTAGTTAGATTAGGGTATTGAAATTGTTTTTATTTGTTTGTTTAAATAATTTTGGATTAGTGTTTAGTTACAACATGTTACAGTATATTGGAATTGTTAACAATATCTTGGTCATAGTTTTATATTAGGACCCATGACTTTCTAAGTCACCTCTCCAGCACCATTCACTCTCAGGATAATGAGGAAGAGTTTTTAGGATCTCCAGTTGTTCTACTAGGAGGGGAACCCATACTTGGGTAGGGTCCTGGGGGCTACTTAATAAATTTCACCTCTGGGAGGGCCAGTCTTTATACACACCAAATTGCATAACTAAACACTTTAAATATTTTTTTTCAATGTATATTACTGGATGAAATTTAAAATCAAATTACATTACAATAATGGAACCCTCAGTAAAAATAATACATTCATTGTTTTATTTCAAGGCATTGGTATGTCAGCTGTTACATTTTTGCAACATCTTCTATCTCTTAACTCCTAACTAATACTGCCAGGAAATCTTCAGTCTTTACCCATGCCTGAAGTACTTCTTTTGTAAAATAATAAGTGCTGGAGCACAACGTTTTGCTGAGAAGTCAGTAGCCGGTGCTGTCAAAGATTGAGGTGCCAAGGCTGCATAGGCTTAGTTTTTCCTCAAGCCTCCCAGATGCGGCTGCTCCTACGATTCATCAGTGGTACAGGGAAGGGTGGGGGAAAAGGCAGACGAGGGGGGAGAAAAAAAATTCACTTACCTGCCAGCTAGCCGGACTCCGCCTCTCTTCCGTCCTCTTCCTGGCTTCTGTTGGAGCAGAATAGGCTCCCTTAAGCCAATCACAACACTGCAATGCAGCATTGTGATTGGGCTGAACGCCATGGTTCAGCGCACAGATGGGGAATGGAAGCCAGGGTATGTTATCCACCCAGGCTGGAAAGCAGCCTGGGTGGAGAACATGCAAAGTGCACATAAATGTTTACCGGCCCCAGAGGGTTGGCCTAACATTCATGCACAATTAGGAGGATGCAACCACTGCTCCCCACTGCAAAGCCGCACAAAACTGCCCTAGCGTGGAAAAATAAAATGATAATAATATCTCGTTATTACCAGTTTATTTTTTCCCTTTTTTGTCGTGCTGAATAGTGGGGCGACACTCCTCTGCCTTAGCTGATGACCCCCCCATGCCTCCTTTATCTACCACCAGACACTTCTTGCCTCTTTTTGTCTCCGTCACAGGATCCTTTCATTCCTGCTTTCTCCCTTTGTTATTGTTTCCATTCACTTCCTGCTTCTTTCCCCCTTTTGTGTTTCTCTCCCTCTTGGTCTTGACCAAAGTCTGTGGAGGAAAAATATGTGGTGGTCCCTAAAATGAATGTAGGTAAGCCCCACCAGCAACCACAGGCTCAAATAAAGCACTGCATGTCTGTTCTTTTCTTACCTGCAGGGGAGGACTTGCAAGTCATTTTGTGTACATACTACAAATTATTCCTCCAGACTACACAATAATGTTGAGCAATATAATTATTGATGGCTCACATTTCTAATGTTGCCTTTGGTACTTCTGCCATTTATCCCCACCCCCCCACACTGCCCCCCAACCCCGATTTATAAAGGGGTACAACGCTGCTTCTATGTTTGCATTAGGTTACTTTCACCCAGAGAGAATGTTTGTCTGTAGCCTGCTTTATTTAAATAAAAACAGATTACAACCCACCTGGGGAAGACCCCTGGCAGCTCTGCTCCTTTGATACCCTTTTTGCTTTTGCAATTTCCCATTCCATAAGTTGTCTCATTTATTTGAGGAACCAATGATCCTCATTCGCTTTTTAATTTTTATTATTTTGTCAAAAGAGATGGGTGAACCCCAAGTAAAGTTAGTCCATCAGCATTTTACATCATCCACACACCACAAAATTAAACGCGACCCCTAAATTTAGAATCAGGCATTGTGGCAGCCAAACCTTTACAAAGATCTCTGTTGCTGGACATGTGTGAATAATTAAAGATCTCAGCTCTCATTGACATCTTTGATAAATTACCATAAAAGAAGGTGATGAAAGACAGAGTCTGAATGTTGACAAGACTTTATTTCCGCTTCTCTATGGAACAGTAAGCGCCTATGATGGGTTTAATTGCAGTTCAGTTTTTTTTCAGTTTTTTAACGTCTTTAATTCGAATTTTCTTCATAAAAGACATGCATATTAATACAAGACATACAGCAAGAATATACATATACAAATTTTAAACAGACAAAGAATTTGTTTAAAAATCTCGATTAAATGTACATAAGAAGACGTCCATAAAAAGATTAAAACAAGTATATAAAAAACAACCATTACATTTGTAATGCCCATGTAAGATAGATAGACTATGGCAAGCTATTTTAATTTTAATTTTTCAGTTTAAAGTGCTACGAGCGTCCCTAGTTCTAATTAGCCAGGCCCGCCCGAGGAATTTTGCCAGCCCTATGGATAGCCATTCAGATGACTGGCTGGGTTAAAATGTAAGCTTGACCCTTTGTAAAAACTTCTCAAACATTGCTGTATTTGTAGAATAAATCAAAACTATGGGGGGCAGGTGAGCTAATACCACCCCTTTCTAGCAAATGATTATATACTGCTGTGGGTCTTGGTAGGGGGATATGAGGGGTACACGGATAGAAATCATACAAATCCCAAATCGTAATGGGACCGTCACCTTCGTGAGGCTGGGAGGATCTTAAATAGGGGACGATGTTCCTATTCCTAAATTTAACAAGAATTAAGTCCCCGGGAATGTCCTTAGGTAATGACCCTAGCCAACCCACCCTTCTAACACGCAGGATACCACCGTCTTTATTGGGTGGTAGGGGTCTATTTTTAGCTAACCAATAGATGACCTTGTGTAATAGGTCCTGATAACTCTCAGGTTTCCTGTGGGCGAGAGTCGGTACACCTGAAAGAACAAGCACAAAGGGTGCGGCTGCCGGAGGTAAGTCTATACATGCAGCTCTATTTGGCTCTGCTCTAACAGCAGAGTAATTAGTTAGCACAGGATTTGGGGCATTTTTAGTGACCAGTGGGGGTTGACTCTTGGGAGGCTGTCTGTCAATCGGGACATTTTTTCTCGTATTGGACAAAGATTTGCAAGCGATTTTGGTAGCAGTTTGAGGTAGCATGCTGGGAAATTGTCTTACAATTGGAACAGTTTTTGTGGTGTCAATTACCATAGGCACTTCCGGTACAGTTTGTGGGATAGAACAATTAGGTATCGCCATCTTTATAATGGATGAAGAGTTGGCTTTAATAGCTGTCTCTATGCTTGTCAGCCTATCCCCTAAAACAGTAATTAGATCTAACAAGGGTGCTATTACAGATCTTAACATTAGTTCAAGCTGAGGTAGTAATTGCAATTGAGGCGATGGTACTTTGTCCTCCAAACTTTCAGCGACCCCCCTGGGTGTGATGGAGATTGTGGCAGGCGATGGGGGATCAATACAAAGTTTTTGTGTTTTGGGTTGGATTTCATAATCATTTACCCCGTCATGTTTCCTTTTTGCACTTTGTCCCAGCGACAGTGCAATTGCCTGAATGTTGACCTCATGGGGTGGTATGGAAGGTTCATGAGATCTGTCAGCGGGAGTATTAATACTAAGGCCTTTTTCGGGGGAAGAGGATTTTACTGGGATAAAGTTGGTCCCGCACAAAGCGTTTAATTCCTCCCAGTAGGACACAATTTGCGAACTTTTAGGGGTAAATGACGGGGATTGCATTGTATCGAGGGGTTGGCGGCGGTCATCATTATCTGTGTCGCAGATGGTGGTAGGTGATGCATAGCTCTGGATAAGCTTTTCCATTGTCTAGCTGTAATGTGGGAATTTAATAGGCCCCCTTATGCGTCACGAATAGTAAGGTATGTTCAAAAATGGTGTTTGTGATGGTGAAGCCAAAAGGTCCATGGGTAAACAGTAAATGGTATACAAAACTATACCTTCTTTTGCTGGGGAGCCAAGGGAGGTGGCCCGTCCCGTCCACCTCCTGCCTCTGAGGGCCACAGAGGGCCCGCCCTTTGCCCGGGCTTAGCCTGGGCGCCGACCCGCGCGCGTCCCGCGACGCGGGATGGGTGGAAGAGTGAAATAGGCTGAGGGTGGGGGCGCGGCTTACTCCCAGTCCAGGTGTGAGCAGAGAGGATCCTGGGACTTGGAGTCCGCCTTGGTGTTCCGGCGTGACTGCAACAAGCCCAAGATCACGAAGTAATGCCCCAAGCAATCCTCCCAAGTCCGCTGGTCTCCGTATGTCAGGGCAGGGCAGGGCTGGATTCCGGCAACAGCTTCTAATTTTCCCCCTGGACCTCCACGCTGCGGCACCCGCGGAGCGGGTGCGGCGAGGTCAATTTGTGTTGGCTGAGGGCGGGGGCGCGGCTTACTCCCAGTCCAGGTGTGAGCAGAGAGGATCCTGGGACTTGGAGTCCGCCTTGGTGTTCCGGCGTGACTGCAACAAGCCCAGGATCACGAAGTAATGCCCCAAGCAATCCTCCCAAGTCCGCTGGTCTCCGTATGTCAGGGCAGGGCAGGGCTGGATTCCGGCAACAGCTTCTAATTTTCCCCCCGGACCTCCACGCTGCGGCACCCGCGGAGCGGGTGCGGCGAGGTTAATTTGTGTTGGCTGAGGGCGGGGGCGCGGCTTACTCCCAGTCCAGGTGTGAGCAGAGAGGATCCTGGGAATTGGAGTCCGCCTTGGTGTTCCGGCGTGACTGCAACAAGCCCAGGATCACGAAGTAATGCCCCAAGCAATCCTCCCAAGTCCGCTGGTCTCCGTATGTCAGGGCAGGGCAGGGCTGGATTCCGGCAACAGCTTCTAATTTTCCCCCCGGACCTCCACGCTGCGGCACCCGCGGAGCGGGTGCGGCGAGGTCAATTTGTGTTGGCTGAGGGCGGGGGCGCGGCTTACTCCCAGTCCAGGTGTGAGCAGAGAGGATCCTGGGACTTGGAGTCCGCCTTGGTGTTCCGGCATGACTGCAACAAGCCCAGGATCACGAAGTAATGCCCCAAGCAATCCTCCCAAGTCCGCTGGTCTCCGTATGTCAGGGCAGGGCAGGGCTGGATTCCGGCAACAGCTTCTAATTTTCCCCCCGGACCTCCACGCTTCTCAAGAGCTCAGCTCATAGGTTGAGATGAGTGTAGTCCCTTGCGTTACTAGGCGCCTTTATAATCTTGGGCTCTAAAGTTTAGAAATACATTCCAGCTCATTAAAAGGCCAGTGCTAGCATCCTTGCACACCAAATTACATTACAGGAGTGGCCATCTTCTGAGCATGAAGCCACTTATAGGCTCCAGGTTGCTGCTAAGGGTTCTTGCCATTGCCTTTATGACCTTCTGAGCCAGGAGTAGCATTGGTAGTACCAGGCAGCTGCCGTCCGTGCAGGTAACAGCGGTGGGGTGGTGGAGCCGTGTAAGGGGGATTCCAAGAGACGATGAAGAGGGAAAAGAAAATATTTATTTAATTTTCCCCAGCATCATCCCTCGGAATCACCCCTTACGCGGCCCCACCTCTGTTACCTGCACGGACCGCGGCTGGTACCAGGGAACATCTGACCAACACTAACTAACTTCATAAGGCTACGGAATGGTAATTTTAAATTATAATAGAAGATTGGAATGTTGGGAGCTCTATTGTAGGCAATGGAGTGCTCCGGGCTTCTAATGGCCGGTAGATGTCCAGAGCTCCATCATTCCAATGTTTGTTGACAGCTGTTGCTGTAAACAAAAGTCTCAATCCCCTTAGGCTCCGTGAGGCTGTTGTTTTACAAATTAGAACATTCTGCCCTCTAGGGGAAGAATATTCTAATAGCCTCCCCAGCGGGTTCTATAGGCCATTAAAGGCCTGCTCCCTTGTTAAAGGCTCTCGCCTTCGGCTTGGGCCTTTAACACTGGAGCGGGCCTTTAATGGCCAATAGAGCCCGCTATGGTGGGCTCTAAGGCTGTATTGAAACAAAACTGTTGACCAGATATAGCACAAGAGCCCTACTCACAGCTGGAAAAGCCAACCTAAATTCCGTTGTTAGTGAGTGCGAAGTATGTGTGCTTTCCCTTGTAGAGAAGAAATAAACTGTACAAAGTTACTCTCCAAGAGCCAAGCGAGGGGGATAGTGGAACCCCAATGCAAAGACTATCAAATGTACCTTTTCCCATCCACCACTGTAAAATCATTATTAATTTGGCCCCACAAAACATCCCAATATTCAACAAGGCTTCTTAACTTTGTCAGCTAGATTTACTAATATTAGTGCACGTCACGCATCGCTAAATATGCCTATGTTGGACTGCACCAAAGCAATAACGTTGCATTGTGCCAGAGTGTTACAAGCTGAAAATGCCCATGTACACACATATGGTAACAGAGCTCTCACGCCATCTTAAAATTGTGATGCATATGCAAAATTACATTGCAATACAACACAAAGTAAAAACGTACCCAGAAACCCACACAATTTGCCAAAGAGTGCCTACATAGAAGGAAGAACACATGGAAGTGATTAAGAACCAAACATGGGGTGGCATTGCAAGAGGAACAGCCTGTGAGCCAGGAGCAATTTGTGAGCCATGAACCAGAAGGGAATGGTACAGCAAAAGGATATTGTGCTACATATTGAAGGAAGTGGAAATATTCATTGTTGAGCGCAACAAAAATGAACACTTTAGGGGCAATTACAATGGAGGTCGGAAAGCCTGCGACCTTCGGTCGGAGGCCTTTCGACCTCCATCGTCGGTTTCAATTTCACCAGGCTAATTATGTATCAGCCGGTCGGAGTTTAAACCAGCAGGTCATTCTGGCTGGATTCCAACAGACTCGGGCAGTCGGAACTGGCTTGTAATCCCAAAGGGCTGCCATTTCTGTTCTTGGGATTAGATGCACGGTTTCAGGCATGGTTTCCATGCCAGCCTATACGAAATGGAAACAACGTCGGAAAGCGTGTGTGGGGCCTCCCAGCACCCAGGCAGGGCCCCCTTGTGTGTGCGGCCTCCGGTTGGGGGCTGAGGGGGCACCTATGGTGCCTACCACGAGGTGCGGGGATGAACAAGCCTCCCATTTCCCTATAGGAGCATGTCTTACGGCCGGTTTATCGAAGTAATACATGCTCCCATAGGGAAATGTAGGAATGCGACGAACAGTGTTTGGTCGCATCCTAAGTAGGCTTTTGGGATAGCCAAACGAAGGTCGGTCGGTCGGTCCCAGGACCTAGTGAGTGTCGGGCGGACTTAAGTGCGCCCGACATCGTAATTAGGCCCTTAGTAACTTTAAGAAGCATTGGCATAGCCAATAGGTCTTGCCTTTCGGACCTTATAAGTGTTTAGCCATGCAACAGTTGATGTTGTTGCACCATACTTATAAGGTCCCAAAAGCGAGACCTATTGGCGATGTCAATGCTTGTTTATTATTATATGTAGCCATGCTGCTATATACCATGACTACAAATCATTGCCCAAGTCGACAATGTCCATGCTGTGCAGCATGAACAAAAGGCAATGGTCGAGCTAATAGTTTTCAAAGGCGAGACCTGTTGGCTTTGCTAATGCATGTGAAGTCTTGGCACAACACCCCTATGATTCGGAGCAGATCAGTCAATCTTCCCATGCGCAAAAAAGAGAAAATAATATGAGATCTGTGAAAAAATCTTATCATATAAAGAAAGCAATTGCGCCCTTGCATGTGCCATAGTAAAATATAGCTACAAATGGCAAGAGACTCAACAAGGACGACAGTGATGAAGAAAAAATGAAAGAAGTTCATGATTCACTGCGCAATCAGCGGAAGGACAGCAATAAAGCTGAAGCAATCAGTACTAGGTCCATCCTCCAGTCAAAAGAAGAGAAAGTGAAGCCAGCGCGCGCTGGTCAATTAGAAGGCAGAAATAAGAGTGACAATGAAGGCAACAAATGTAAAGCATTGGGTGGGCCACACACCCCTTGTAAATATACAGTATCTCTTGCAAGCAAGATTGAATGCAGCACATGCGCTGCTTCGGGGGAGACCTAAAAAGAGCTCATAATACAATCTCGAAAGACAAACACATTAAACTTAGAAGTCCTCACTGGTTCTATTACGCGTGAAAATGAGGAGGCTGTTCGAAACATGCTGAACTTTAAGAATAATTGTTATATGTAAAATATAATAATTATCATGGGAAGTGCAATATGCGCCATCTTCTCATTTTGTACTGGCTTTTTTTCACTACGATTTGTGCGGGTCACATTTCAGTATTCTTTGAGAATGCGTTGTAGTCTATTCTGTGTTCAAGTCACTAGACTTCAATAGAGTAATATTATTTTTTTGTTGCAAGGTGCTTTAAATAGTAGAGGCTGTCTCGGAGCACTTTGTGTGGGATGGAGAGCTTTAGAAGGGGCTAGAACTGCAAGGACTATACAGATGTCACGCTCTGATATCTTTGGTTCATGGATATTGTTGCATCGTCTTCATTTCCACCTCCACCAGGCTACATTTAAATTCATTCATTCTCATTCATCACTGTGGGCTTAGTTGATCACTTTTTCGCAGGATCTGGATCTGTGACTTTCAGTCTATGTACTGACCATACAAGGTATATTGCTTGCATGAAGGGCAGAACACAATAAATTGACGAAGGCGCCAGGCTAACATATCCGTCGGTGTGAGTCTCATGGGTGCTCCAACCACTTTTAGTTAGAACATGCATCAAAAGCTAAACAATGGTAAATAAGCCATCCTAAGCCTTTTCCATGACTGAAGTGGTCAGTGCTATGCTTGTGTGACACAGCAGATCACAGGGCACGTTTTTCAGTTCTGAAAGGATATGGACTTACCGTGGAGCGGTAAGTCCTAAGTGCAGCGAAGCTGGCTCAGGTGCTGCCTGTCCTGTTGCCTGTTTGAGGCTCATGGACGTTTCTCGGAATGACAGTGAACATCTGCTGGTGGGAAGCAAAATCCTGCGGGTGAGGAGGGTGCATGACAGGCGTGCTGAGGGAGCGGGGAGAAGTGTGTGAGCCATTCAGCTGATAATTCTGTTGTTATGGGCTCGATCTTTTGCTCCCAGACAAACCTGTGGGTCGCGGATAGACAGAGCAGAGCTGTCAGGAGACATCAACGCACGGTGATCTGATGAACATCCTCGCTGCCGCAGTGAGGAGAGGGGTCAGTGGGAAGGTGGGGGGGAGAAGAGCCCCGAGCGACCGGGAAGAAAAGAGAGCGTAGCCTTCATAGAGGGGAAGGGTCGAGGTGTACAAGCAGATTGAGGAAGGTGGGCGGCGGCACAGATCTGTCAGGGTATTGTGAAAAGGTTAAGTAGCAGGGTTGAATCAGCGCATTTTGTTCAAAGAAGCTTAATATTTGTACACAGAGGGCAGGTCATGACAATGGGAGAGAGAAGTGAAGGGGAAAAATCTGCCGAGCGGAAAGACGTGTTGTTAGGTTTTGAAGCTCACGGTGATGAACATGGACGCGGCTTCGAGGCTCAGTCAATGTATGGCGTTTACTTTGCGGGAGCGAGCTTGATAATTACAAACAGATGGCGCCGCTGTTCGCTCCCGCAAGGTAAACGGCATACATGCACTAGACTAATAGGAAACAGTGCAAAACATGGACGAGTTTCAACAAGAGCCCGGAGTGATTCCAAGAGGTCACTCCAAATAGCACATGCGCGCTGGGTAGGCGAGACCTAAAAATTCCACATAGTACGAAAATGCTGCTTTGTGGAATGCCATTCTTTCAAAAAGTAATGCAGTGGCACCTACCAAAAAGACTGTTGAAGATATTTTTTTAAAGATGGTATGGCATGAACCACTGAACAAAAGAGAAATTGATGATAAAAAGAAATGCAGGAAGGACTCAGTGGAAATGAGAAACCGGTGTAAGCTACAAATTAACCTAAAATGGTGACAGAAATTGAATGGGGAAGCACGGCTGAATTGAACAGAAAACCACACCAGGCAGGACTGTCTATATATGCACATGTAGATTTTAAGCACATTATGGTTCTATACATAGGCTTCTCCAGTCAAAGTTTAACTCTGTATTGTGGAAGTTATATGGCTCACCTTCTAAAGGTATATATTATAACTGTTAGGCACACATCAGCAAGGGTATTACATTTTGTCTTGCACATTGGTGCTAAGTACTGAGATGACATGAAGCATTAGCACATCTTCATAAACAATGATGCATGTCCTGGGTCAGGCATTGCACCGTATCATGTATAATGACATTGCATCTGGAAGTCCATTGTCTTTGAAGGGCATTATCCATGACTTGCTCCAATTCAGATATACCTCATGCAATGCATTTAGTGCAACAAGCCAAACATTACAATATTAACTCATAGTATTCATGTTTAACTAAACCTTCTACACTGATCTTCATAAACATTTGCACAAGTGTTAGTGTATCATGTTTTTACTTGTGCCATTCAGGACCAGCCAACCATTTGCAGTCTCAAATGTTCCTTTCCAGTGTAGGTGGAACCAGTATAGCAGGCAATAGAACACAACCTACCTAAGTCATTGTTGTGTCTGTGCTAGTGATTGGTCTATGCACCGAAGATGGCACTTTAATATTAGAACAAGACAGTATCACTAAACCACCCCAAGAATAGTCAACCAGAACTAAAATTGCAAGATCCACTTCAAAGTGCTGATTACATTAGTTTCTGTGAAAGATGTGGATTCAACATGAATAGGAAGCAGGAGCAAGACTTCTGACCTCCTGGTCAGGGAAATTGCTCCCCCCTCGTGCAGCTCCGTTGTTGCGCTGCTGCCCCCTGCACCTCCCTGCCTTCAGGTAAGGTGTTCGAGGCCCTCATTCACCCACAGGGTCCTGCCTGTGCCTCATCCATGGTGGTCCAGTGGGAGAGCCTTGCTCTTCTGCTGGTCCGCCCGGCCAGCCTCCTGTCTGCTGCCCTGCTTTTTCTGTCTGTGCCCTGTTTTGTCTTTCTGTTTTTAAATTAACTTTGTTGTGCCCTGTTTATGTCTCTCTGTTTGTCTTTCTGTTTTTAATGTGACTATGTTGACCGTTTTGTGCCTTTTGTCTCTTGCTCCTTGGTGTTTTTTGTGCCTCTGTTGCCTCGTTATTCCAGTACCGCTGTCTGCTGTTGCCTTGTTGCCTTTTGAGCCTTTTTCCCTATTTGTCACGGTTTTTGTGCCTTATTTGCACTGCTGCTGCTTCGCTTTCTCTTCCTGCAGCCATCCCTCAACCCAACCCCTACTTAATGTAGGAGCAGCACGTCTGCGCGCAGTGGGCACACCGCTGGCACGCCAAAGTCAAGCCCGTCTGCGCCCAACAGTGACCGGCCCACGACCAGCGCCAGGCACCCTAGTCCTCCGACCCCCCCCCCCCCGCCACTACGTCTCAGCAACCATCCACACACTCAACCTCGGAAGAAACAACAACTGCCAGCTGTCGACGCAGAAACACCACCCAAGGCCAGTTCTCCTGCCTACACTGCTGCCACTATTTCACCAAGCTCCGGACCCCTACTGCTACCGCCAGCCCACGGACGCCAGCGAGCCCAAACCCCTGAGCTGCATCCTCCTCAACATTCGCTCCCTACACAGACACGCTTCTAGAAATCTGGGACCTCCTCAACACCCTCTCCCAACAAGCTTAAATGAAGCCTCACCTCATGGAAAACCTCCACTTCTAGACCAACCCCAGAATAACTCTGCACAGAACTCTCACCTACAGACCTCCCGGACATCGCGCACCATTCGACATCACCATCGCAGACCTCATTGCACCACATGCCCTCACCTCCACAGACTGCGCACTTCTCGGAAACCTGAATTTCCACCTCAGGGACCCCAACTCCACCACCTTCCTAGACAACCTCGCCACAGCAGCAGCTCATCACTGCCCCCACCCACAAGGCAGGACATACCCTCGACCCCATCTTCGCAGGAGGAAACAACATCCGCTTCAGCCACACCACCCAATCCCTCTGAACGGACCATCATTGCGTCCACTTCTCCTTCTCAAAGCCCACCACACACAAGCCTACACCATGCCCCCAATGCAGAAAATGGAGCAAGACCACCGGAGAGCACCTCAACTCTGCCCTCAGCCGCACTTCTCCTGCCACCACTACCGACGCCAACTCTGCAGCCAACATACTCCACAGATGACTCGCAGACTGCCCAAATACGCTCCCCTCTCCAGAACTCCGGCAGACAACGCACTTCGAAAGCCTCCTGGTTCACCACTGACCTCCGAGAATCCAAGCGCATGTGCCGACAACTCGAGAAAGCATGGAGTAACAACAAAACCTCTGAAGCACACACCGACTACAAAACCACCATGATAGAACACCACCAACTCATCAGGTCCACAAAGAGGAGTTTCATTCAGGACAGAATCCTCTCCAACTCCTGCAACTCTAAAGAACTCTTCAGGATCATACAAGAATTCGCCAAACCCCCCAGCAAAATCTCGGATGTCCCTCTCTCCCAGGATCTCCACAACAAAATCAGCTCCTTTTTCCACCACAAGATCAAGACCCTTTATGACAACTTCGATTAACAGACCCAGGGGACAGTCACAACACCAGCCCCTAGCAACACCATCCAGCCTACCATTAACGCCTGGACCCCGGTCACCACAGAAGACACCACAAAGACCATAAGGAGCATTCTCTCAGGAGCCCCCACCGACCCCTACCCCCCTACATCCTCTACTGAGCCGCCTCCGCCATAGCACCTGAACTACGATGTACAATCAACTGCTCCCTTGAAACAGGCACTTTCCCCAATGACTGGAAATGTGCAGAAGTAAAACCCCTCCTTAAGAAGCCCTACGCAGACCCGACAGACCTCAAGAACTACAGACCCATCTTCCTCCTCCCCTTTGCCCCCAAAATCACAAAGAAGATTGTCAACATCCAGCTCACGAACGTCAAAGAATCCAACTTTATCCTCAACACTTCTCAATCTGGATTCCACAGCAGCCACAGCACCAAGACCGCCCTCCTAGCCGCCACAGACAACATCTGCACTCTCCTTGACCAAGACCCCACAGAAGCACTCTTCCTAGTGGACCTCTCAGCAGCCTTCGACACCATGTTCCACCCCACACTATCCGCCAGACTCCACGATGTGGGCATACAGGGATCTGCCCAAGACTGGATCCACTCCTTCTTTTCCGACAGAACCCAAAGAACAAGAATCCCACCTTTCCGCTCCGAACCCACAGAGATCAGATGCAGAGTATCCCAGGGTTCCTCATTCAACCCCACGCTCTTCGACATCTACATGACGCCTCACGCAGCCATCATCAGGAAACACAGACTCAGCATTCTATCTTACGCCGACGAAATGCAGGTCATCCTCTCCCTCACCAAGGAACCCAACATCACCAGACACAGCTTCCAGAAAGGAATGAAGGATGTCCCATCCTGGATGAGCAGCAGCTGTCTGAAGCTCAACTCAGAGAAGACAGATGTCCTCATCCTCAGGACCCCCCCGCATGAGAGAACACCTGGTGGCCACATGCCCCCAGCAACCCTCCAACACCCAAAGCCATGCCCACAACCTCGTCATCATACTCAACTCCTCCCTCACCATGAACCATGAATCGACAGATCAACGCGACAAGGTCTTCCATGTGCTTCAACTCCCTCTGCATACTCCACAAGACCTTCAAGTGGATCCCCCTGAAGCCAGAAAGACTATCACCCACACTCTCATAACAAGCAGACTGGACTATGGGAATGCCCTCTGTGCCTGAGTCAACAAATCTTTACTACACAAACTTCAGACCATCCAGAACACCGCAGGCAGACTCGTCCTCAAGATTCCACGACAAGACCACATCACCCAGCACCTTTGAGACCTCCTCTGGCTCCCCGATGAAAAGAGAGTGACCTTCAAGCTGCTCACTAATGCCTATAAATCCCTCCACAACACTGGACACCAATACCTCTAATGAAATAATCTCCTTCCATGCCCCCAAAAGAAACCTCAGCTCTGCCGACCTCGCCCTGGCCAAAATCCCTCACTTCTAGAGAGCCAGAACAGGAGGAAGAGCCTGCTCATACAAAGCAGCTAAGACCTGGAATGCCATAGCCCTCACATCAGATGAAACCCCACACTGCAAGCATTCAGGAAGAGCCTCAAGACCTGGCTCTTCCGATGACTCTAAGCAGCCTGATAACCCTTCATCCCCCAGCGCCTTGAGATACTCACGGGTGAGTAGTGCACTTCACAAATCCCTGAATGATTGATTGATTGATTGATTGACTGATGTCAAAGCAAACACAAGAACATCTCATTGACATTGTCAGTAGGACAATAAAATGTCAGTTTCACACTGCTACTCTTGCTGAATATTTAGTGGCATACATCCATGTTGATTTGGAAGCCACCCAAAGGCACATGCAGGCCTTATATTTATTACTGTAGCAAGAAAAGTTTCACATCACCTTTATGACAATTTTGGAGGCAACCTTGATGGATTACAAGGAAGCCTTATTGTAGCATGCAGTACAGAATGCCATTGAGATTGAGAGGTCCATAAAGGAAAGTTCCACTGGGCTGGGAAATTCTCTGGGTGTTTGTGATATGAAATGAAGACTGAAATAGACAAAATAATGACATACAGAGGCATAACATTGACCAGGAGTATCAGTAGTTGTTCTTTGCCGTGGCGTTGATGTGTTAGGTTATGATGGTCTCTTTATACAAAACAAGGGAAACCCAAGGAAGCAATAGGTCAGGGACCTTGGGTAGTTACGTATTTATCGAGGGCAACGGTCCCTAACCACTGTAGATTGGAAAGGAGGTAATAAATATAGACTAGATAGTTGCTATATTCTCTGTCCAGCCGGACAGTATTGAATATTGTATATGCCAGAATACATAGAAATTTGCAGTGTGAATACACGCGGGACACCATCCGATGCCCGACTAACACACTATGGACGAACGAACAAGGGGGTAGGGGTGGAGGAAAGTTAAGGCAGTCTGTTTTTCATACGTGTTATACAGACAAAATTGCAGGATACACAGTTGCTTCAAATTATACAACACAATTATGGGTATATAGTGTAATAAGGTCGACGACGTTTCGAACCCTATACAAAATACAGAGTTCATCTTCAGGACAATTGATACATGCCTTTAAGTTAAAATCAAAATAATGAGGCCCACAGCTGTGGGAGTACAACATTTGCCACAACATAACAGATTGAGGGAGAAACATGGGGAAAAAAAGGGGGGATAAAACTGTAACAATTACAATGGGCACATTTTGCTAGAACCACAATTAATGCGTGAACAAGGTGACTAGAGCACTTACTGGAGGTCAGTGTTGGCAGGTGAAAGCCTAATGCGGTCAAACAATGTGCATGAGGGTGAGAACCTAATGCGATCAAAACAATGTGAAAACCGCATGCACGAGCAACAGACAAGCTGGCAACTGCAGCCGGCGTCATGAAGTGCTGGCATCCGGTCAACGTAAGCTAGTAGGCGCGGTTGAGGTGAGACTAACTCAGCAGGGAGTTCATACGTGAGTTGCTCACGTATGTCTTTGTACCCAAGGCCTGAAAAACATCAGTTTATCCATCAGGACTGCCACAACTCTGCTCCAATTCAGGAATGAGTCAAAGACACACCTCTTTAAGGAATGTTGAATCACAATTTAGTACAGTTCACAAATCAGCTACCCCTCCAATCACTTGAGTAATGTATCTTTGCCTTTGACCATATTCTGCACACTACTGCCTTTTGACTAAGTTAGCACAATACAAATACCCCATACATACATATAAAAATACATGTATACATGCATACATACATTCACGTTTAGAAATCACTCATAAAACAAGAGCTTCATTCATCAAATAATCATCTAATTAAATAGAATGAGAAGAGGCGAAATCAATGACGGCAACTATAATACAAAATAGGAACACTTTTTTTATCCATGCTCTTTTATTAGCAAACAATATGAGTAAAATGTTCCAATTGTTTAAAAAGTAAATCACATTCCTAATTAACTTTGAGGATCTCCTTCTACAAAACAAGTCAATTCAACAGTCTTTGGCATCCTTAATGTGTAATAAATGTATATATACTAAAGGTACATTGTACCCAAAATTCCTTAGAATTGACATAATTAGTCAAAATTGTTTCTTGGTTTGTTATTTCTTCTAGTGAGCACAGATCCAAGGTCTTCATTTAAATATTTTGCTCCTAATACAGCTAAGAGCCATTTTTATATCATGCTGACACGTGTTTCAGGGGTTCAAGCCGCTTCTTCAGGGCTCCTAAATACAAACAAAATGATGATAATGCAATCCTTATTGCTTATGACAGAATAATAATAAATAATACCACATTGGCGCCATGGGCCAATAATATCCATCTTCACTACAAACTCACAGAAATATATGCTTGTATTTGTTTTTGAGAATTGGACTGAGGATCCTACTTTGGTTCTAATCCTACAGTCTGAGATACAATTAGTTGAACATGAAATCTTATTGACATCTATTGATCCAATTTAGCAATTTTTGTGGTGAATCTGGGATCATACCAGGTTCTGAACTTGGTGCAGCAAATGTCTAACAGTTTAAAGCCTGCCACTGTGTTGTTTGAGATGACTGCTTAAATACTAGAGTATGCTGATTAACGGAGAACACTAATTTACCAATTTCAATATAACAAATTAACTATGTTGGCAGTGCAGGAATTGAGAGCACTCATCCCTGTATTTTTTTTATTCTGAGTTTATTCAGGAAATAGGTCTATTATTTTGATCTTCGCCCACTTTGTCACCAGCAATATAGTGGTCTTAAAGTTGCACTAGTGACATAAGGCCTTTATTTCCAAGTCACTTAACACCCATCATTTAGCTTCTCAGGTTTGATTGTCGCCTGGTATGCTCATTATGCATTGCCACTAGAATTATGAAATTCGGCAGGTGTAGCGTTTTTGGCAAAACTATGAATTTGCCGCACCTGCCAGTCAATCCATTATCTTTTGTATAATCTGGAGATGTTAACAAAAAAAACCACTTTGTTTCTATCTCAGTTGGATCAAACATTACTAAATCCATGATGACGTGTTCATGTGCAGTGGAAGGCCCTTCAGAAAGGTTGATGGGTCATCTTTCTGTTATTTACTACTATATTTATCTGTTAAACTGGTACTAATGAGGTCAAATATTTGCCAATACAGTGTTACCATGTGCAAAAAATTCACAAAATAATGAAGCAATACTATCGCGAACTGTGTGACATTATGCCGCAGATTTGCCTTTTCTTGTTGCATAATTTAGTCAACCCTGCATCCTAATTTTGTCCTTCCTAGCCGCATAATTCTATTGGCACCGCATATATCGAAACAAGTGAGTGCGTCTGTGTGATGGACCTTATCTTCAAGCTCCGTTGACTCCTCCTGATCATTGCATTAGGGTCATCTGGGTGAAAACACCAACTTTCTTCTGGAATTGAAGTATCAACATTAGTAAATCCCTACAATTCTGAACAATTAAAGACTGTAAATTTGGACATCAGATTAAATTACTGAGTTGCTGCAACAAGCCTGTTTTCCTAGTCATGTTGTTGACATGATGGTTCCATGTACAACAACAAGCAAGAATGATGCCAAAATAATAGAATGAGCTACGGTGATTGATATCACTGTTATTATACAGGAATTTACGAACCGTGTGCTTCTTTGTTATGATGGTCCCCAAAGTCCACTAAATATTACTGGTATTCGTGCCAAGAGGGTGGATGCATCTGCAACAACTGCCATGCCATGCATGGATATTTTTAAGAAAGCGGTACAAGTTGTTTATCTACATACTGAATAAAGAAGGTGAAAGTAAACGCCCTTGACAGGCTCTCCTTAATACCAGGAAATACCTTGTGGTTTCTTTACAAAGCCAAAAATGTTCTCTGCAGCTCTGACGTCAACGAACATTCTATGAAGCATTAATCTTTTTTAAGAAAGCGCATCTGAGTCTAATGGTATTTACTCTTAATCTCTGCTGATGAGTGAGCATATCCCGACAAAAGTAATCTTAAACTGGTGAAATGACTGCTTTGTCATTGAGCCGCCACTAGACTCTATCCAACCCTTACTTACCATATATTATGATTAGAAACAATAGAAGGTAGGGGTCTCATTTATGAGGCTTTGCGTCACTTTTATGCCGCTGGTGCGTCACTTTTTTGTGACGCACCAGTGGCGTAAAAAATGCGCCTTGTTGCGCCATATTTACAAAGTGACGCATCTAGGTAGATGCGTCACTTTGTAAACCCCTGCGCCACATTATACCTGCGCCAGGTATAATGTATGCAAGGGGGGCGTATTGACGCAAAAAAGGGTCGTAGAAGTGACGCAGTGAAATCTATGGGATTTCACTGCGCCACTTCTAGGACACAAATGCGTCAATTTATTACGCCTGCCTCACAGCAGGCATAAGACTGACGCAGGCCCTTTCACATGGGGCTTGCCCCATGTGAAAGGATACATTGCTGGAGTTGCGTCACTTTTGTGACACACTCCAGCAATGCGGCACTTTTGCGCCATACAGATACGTCAGAAATACTGACGTATCTGTAACTCCTGGCGCAATGATGCGTCATATTGTAAATATGACGCATCATTGGTGTTGCAAGGAGGGCGCAGTGAAAAGTGATGCATCGCAGTTTTCACGCAGCGATGCGTCACTTTTCATAAATGAGGCCCTAGGTTTTTAGTGGGAGGGATGACACCAATGGCTGACTCTGTTTACAATCCTACTGAAAATCTGAAAATTGAGTACCATACATTGGGTTAAAGTAACATCTGTTATTTACCTCACCTGAAAACAGCAGACATATAGTATCAAGCACGATAACATTCTGGTGCACATGTCAAGAACTGAAAGGTCAGTGAGCTTTAAACCTTTTATGCACAGTTACTCCCTGAGTACAAAGCACGTTGTCAGGGATCCCAAATGATGCAACTGCCTCACACCTCCCCTCACCCTGCTCCACATCCCCCCAGAAGGGGAGCTAACCCCAGAGAATGAGAGCCATTGGGCTTGTGAGCCTCTGAAGCATACATTGTGGAAAAGGGATCAAGCAAGGACATCTCATTGGCATTGCAAATGGGAGCCTATTAGTGGCCCTTGGTCCAACGGGCAATTATCTTCCAGAATTATCAAGTCCAACTGCAATAGTTTATTCAAGTAAAGACCTCGACAAAAGACAAATTGCTCTAACTTAAATTAAAAACATAAACGATTGTTGTAAAGCATATTCATTTCATGATTACCGAAGGCAAGTAGGACCCTTTAATTGAAACCAGTAAAAACTTCCATTTTTAGCATTCTTATTTAAATTGCATCTTTCACAGCACCTGAGGGCATACAGAGTGGGGGGATCTAAATTTTTGGAAAATATCAGGAAATTATGTGCAAATTATGTTAAATTGCAAAAATGTACACGCTGACATCTTGTTTGAAAATTAAATGCCAGGGCACATTCAAAGGTCTTCCTAGATAATTTGAAGAGAAAATATCTATCAGTTGAAGTTTTCATGTTCTTATAAGACATTTTCTGCTCAACCCAGTTTCCCCCAAGGAATGGTCACAAAAAATGTATCACATTTAATCTCAAGAAATGTTGTGAAATTTAGGAATTTCGCAAGATTTTGCCTACATATAAAAAAATCAATGGGTCCACTCTACCTGGGCTTGTAATGACAGAGGATGGCTTTTGATGACTCCAGTCACTGCAAGGTACCAGAAATATAGTAACCACCCGCTTTGCTCACAATTCGCAAGAAGCAACAAAAATATAATTCATTATTTGAAAATATATGTGACTAAATTATTTAATATTTATATACTAGAGTGAGGTGGTGGTATTTAGTCAGGAAAACATTATAATTTGATGTACCTGTCCTGCAGGGAAGCTTGTTTAAGAGGCTGAGTCGTTCTTCCCCCATCACACCAGGCCCCTCCACACCCGCAACCACTGACTTGCACTGGTCACACACTATTTGTGTAAGAGCTTTAGTTGACTTTCTGTAGGAGAGGCAAATCCCTCTACATGATGCATTCCTCTGCATTAACAGTATTCATAACAGTGACATCCATTGTGCTGAAGGGACAGGAAGTGTATTTAGTTTGGGTAGTATTTAAGTCATATTTTTTTTAGTAATCTTCCTGATCTTTAATAAAATATTCTCTTTTGTTCCTTTTTGGGCCTCCACCGTTTTACCCTCTTGCCCTTCTTATGTCTTTAAGCATGGCATGCTTAATTGCTTATCAAGTGAGCCTTGAGTCAATTGTCAGTTCTCTGAACCATTGCTTTCATCTCTTCTTGTAAGCCTGTAAGGAAGTGGAATTTACTCTACTCAAAATGTCTTACCGTTTTGGAGACACTATTCAATGTATGAAGACTGTGGGTGTGTTTTACGCTGCCACTCTTAACTTTTGATTATCAAGAAATCATTCACATATATACAAACAGTGCTTAATTTGCCATATAGCTTCAGATGGCAAAAGTTTTTTTTGGTAGCTCGCTGCGGTGGCTGCTGAAAGCTGGATTTAACATATACCAAGGCTGTTCAGTCTGTATTATCCCTCATGCGTCCTTATTCCAATCCACTAGACTTCCTGTCCCGGTTTCTAAATCTAGATTCGTTTTTTTTCATGAATTCCATTTGTCATTGTTACCTATAATTCTCTTTTTCACCTGTTTTCCCTTTTCTGTCCTTCTCTATCTTGCTTAGAGTCAAGTTTATGAAAAAGTCATGAGCTTCAAAAATGATGGCTGGTTGTACACTACACCACCTGAAAGCAGAAACACTATTTAAACAGTGCCCACTTGACATAAATACTAGTTACGGTTTCATAACTAAATTGGACAGTAGATAGGTGTTTTCAAAGTTTCCTTTGAGAACAAGAGAAATTATAGCAACAGAAGATGTCTGCTTACCTTTTACTTTAATCATGGGGGGATAGTTATGGATATGGTCACTTTCTGGTTTTTCCATGAAGTACATGGTACGGTTTGTGAACACCTTCCAGAAAAACAAGGACTTGTTCCAAGTGTACATAGATGCCACTAAGCTGTACAACAGTTTGTGCACCACAAAACTTGTTAAGAACTATCAAGATCTACTAACTATCTTTACAACTTATCTTCTTGGATGAACAACAAGAGGTTCAACGAGAGGCCTCTTAGGATTTTACTCATTGATAACAGCAACAACATTCAACAATATACTGACTACACACATCCCCACTTGAAAGTCTCTGGCAATCCAAACATCTAATGCCTCAAATATCTAACTGAAACGCAACCTCTCCAAGACAGAATTCCAACTACCCACTAAGAACGATAAGCAAAACTAGTTAACACCTAGCCCAGCGACATATCGTTGTCTTTCGAATCCCCCTACCCCGTCCCACTGCTCTTACCTGCACGTGCCGCTCCTGTTTGAACCCCAACTTTGACCCAATTGCAAATCCCTGGTATTTTCCATGGACGCTGAACACATATGAGAACCATGGTGACCTAGAATGAGCTATGACAACACCTCTGTATATAGCAGTGGTGCCCCTAACTCTTTTTTAAAGAACATTGCATCAAAATGAAGTAAGAATCCACCTCTACTCTCAGAGCTCTGCTTCTGTTCCAATCACTGATTAACTTTATCTCAGCCCTGGACCCTTTCCATTGCTTCACTACCTTTTGGCTAGAGTCATACTATTCAAGTAACACATAGATCAATACATAGCGGATCCATGTGCAGAGAGACTAGCCAACCTATGGAGACTTCTTACTCTTTACCAATATTAGAAGGATGTAACCAGAGTGCTTTCTGACATACATTTGCTATGTTGAAGGTATTTATTTAGATCTATATAGAAGAGATATTATCCAAGAGAATTTCACAGCTTTTACAAAGGGTATGTGGACATATCAGATTTTCAAATTCACTGTTCATAATAGTCAAACAAAGAGAATATGGAGTCTTGCCCTGAGACCTAATATCATAGGCAGACCTCTTGCTTGTCCTTCACCGACATCTGTTTCCAACAGTCACAAGACAGCTTTAACCCTGCAGTCTTTAGGAACAGAATTTTAAAAGAATTTGCTAACTGACGAAAGGGAGTGGAGCTCAGGATCCACATACTAAAGCTCAGAAAGAAAGGAACACACGTCGGCGTGCAGGGGTGGGGCTTATAGGCTGCTCTGCTCCATTACCTCCAGGGGTAGAACAAGTCCAATGCAGACCACACGATGCCACCAAGTGGCATGCGAGAGCACTGCAATGAAAACTTCCAGGCCCACAATAGGTTAGGAATGTGCAGTTAGTGGTATCCATCAGAAGCAATTTAATTGAAATTGTAATGTATCTGTCCAATTCATTTGCATCTCCATTCAGGCACAGTTTGTATGTCCTGGTTTTAAGGTTTTGTTCACCTCACAAACATCACCATGAGCCGTTCATGCTGATCACAATTGTCACTTGAGTCGCCACCCTTGTGCCACTTGAACATACCAAGCACCAAGTCCAATTCGGGTTGTTTTGTTATTTATTTATGTACAGTGCTGCTACAACTGTGTTTCTTACTTTTCTCTAATTATGCGATGCCATGAGCACGTTCCAAAACGTATCGACTCTCCTTGTTTCTGTCCACGTAATGCTTTTCGAATACATGTCTAATTATCTCCACAGTAATACCAGTTGGGATATTGCCTGTCTATTCTGATTACCTACCCTGAATCCATCGTAGTTTATGGGTCATGCTCCTGTAGTATTTTACAACATCAGCTAATCTGCAGCATCTAAGGGACTTCAAATTGAAGGTACCAGTATAATGTTCGAGTGCCTGGGAACAATGGAGGTGGGTTTATGTCTAAGAGTAGCTATACAATGAGATTATGCTACAGCTCTCATTCACTAAACAGATCAATGTAATTTTCTCATCCAAGACCTATTGTAGGTCTTCTTGACAAAATAGTTGCCATTCCGGGCATGCTGTCAGAATTCATAGGATATGAAGGACATCTTGGAATGTCATGATGATACATGGGCATACAATGCAGAGTCGATGCATGTGCTGCAGTAGTGCATGTCTGTACTTAACAAAAACTGTAAGGTTATGTTTAGAAACATGCTTATCGACTAATAAGGAAATGCACGTATGTAATAGAATAACATTTTTTAGGGTGAAATATATTATTTAAAACATTTAATTCTTTGCATTTTATAGCAGAATTTGTATATTTTCAGAAGTTATGTTTGGGGCAAAACAAGTAACAAGTATATTCAAAATTAATATTTCAGTGATATTTTGTTGAAAGTTCAGGAAACCTAGGGGTCCATTAGGATGGCGGACGGACTTTGTCCATCCGCCATCCCGGTGGAAACGGGACCGTCCGCTACGTGTGTGGCGGTCCCGCCATAGCAATTATGATGCGCCCGCCACAGTGGTGGGCGCATCCAGCATTTTTAACATTGTGGCGAGCGGTGCTCTCAGCACCGCCCGCCGCAATGCTAAAAATGCACGTTGTACATTTCAATGCACAACATGACAGGCACCGCGCTGTGCCTGTCATGTTGTACATTGAAATGCTGGGGGGTACCATAGGTACCCCCCATGTGCACCCCCCACCCCCCTTCACCCTGGTGGCCCGCAACTGGCCGCCAAAGCAAAGACCTTATGCCTTTAATGCCGCCACGGAAAGGCATACCCCGAAGCCCATCCTAATATGGCTGGTGGTGTCTGATAGACACCGCCACCATATTAGACCTTTTCGCCGCGGTCGCCTTGCGGCGGATGGTCTTTCCGTCCGCTGCGGTCCCCCCCGCCATTGTAATATGGCAGGGGGTAAATTGCTGGTGGACGATGACGGATGGCGGACGGATCACCACCGCCTGCATGGCGATCTGTCCGCCATCCAAATCGACCCCCTAGGTTCTTTGGTGGAAAATGACACAGTTCATGGGGAACTATTTCATTAAAGAAATTGGTAAAGCTTTTAGTGATTTTCTCACTACTGTTTTCTGAGGCCCAAGTTTCTAATATAGTGGGCCATGGCTGTTCTCCAAATGTGTAAGAACTTTGTAACATGAGTAGAAGCCCAGACCTGGGTCCCATTCACTCCCTGTTACTGGAACCAAGCTGTACCTGGCTGATGATTCTTAACTAATGCAAAATCAGGTGTGGGTTGCTTGTGTTCTGTTTCAGGGAGGACCTGGCCTGGCAGTTAGGGCTGGATTGTTCCCGTTGGAGCAGGGTCAAGACTGATTTGCATACGGCTGGGTCCAAACAGAGATGGCATAGTGGGCAAAAAAACAAAGGATTGAGATGTGGGCTGAGCGATTACCAGTGGCTGAGATTATTTCAAGAATTTCTTCCATTGTTATTGTTATTGTTATTGTTAACTTTGATTTCTATAGCGCCAACTCACCGAGAGGTCTCAGGGCGCTCACGACCGAAGGACAACACAGCTCTTTAACAGATCGATGGATCAGTAGCGTGCACAGACTAGTGTAAAACCAAAGCCTCTCTAAATAACAGTGTTTTTAATAATTTCCTGAAACGTAGGAGGTTACCTTCTTTGCGAAGGGACTCAGGTAATTTGTTCCAGATTTGGGGAACTAAAACTGAGAAATATCTTCCACCCTTCGTTGCCAGTTTAAACCATGGGCAAACTAGCAGCTGAGCGTCAGATGACCTCAACCTTCGTTCAGGTTTATGAATCTCCAATCGTTCCTTAATATAGGCAGGTGCTTGGCCATAAATCGCCTTATCGCTGTACAGAGGCTTTTAAACTCTGCCCTTTGCCTAATAGGAAGCCAATGGATGCTCTGCAGCAAGGGGGAGGCGTGGGACCTTCTTGGAAGTCTGAAGATGAGTCGTGCAGCATCATTCAGAACAACCTGCAGTCTATTTGTCAGATTTTTCGGTAGACCTAAATAAAGAGCATTCCCGTAGTCCAGCATCGAGATAATTGTAGCAGAAACTACAGTACGAAGCATGGATGTGGAAAGAAGGGGAGCTAGTTTGCGCAGTTGTCTAATTAGACCGTTACAGATCCCCACAACCGACGAGATCTGGTTAGCCATTGACAATTCGCTGTCAATCTTAATTCCAAGGCTTTTCACCTTGTCACAGGGTGTTGGGGTAGGACCTAATTCTTGAGACCAATATAGGTCACTCCATGGCGAGCTTATGGATGAAACCACTAACACCTCAGTTTTTTCAGGATTAATTTTCAGCAGATTTGCCGTCATCCAGCTGACTACAAATGTGAGAATATCCTGAGCGTACTTCTGTGCAGAGACTGTATTGTCTATGCTAAGTAGTAACTGGGTGTCGTCAGCATAATTAAATACGCGACAGCCCATGTTTACCAGGGAGTTGATCAGTGGTTGTGTGTAAACATTGAATAATACTGAGGATATGGCTGACAGCATCGAACGCCGCTGAGAGATCTAAAAGTATCAGGGCGTTCGGTTTTTTACTGTCAGCCATCCCCCTAAGCTCATCTAGCACCGAGAGCATCACCAACTCAGTGCTATGGTGTGCACGAAATCCCGCCTGACACTCCTGGAAGAGATGGTGGGACTCCAGGAACGAGGCCAAGGACTTCAGCACATGTTGTTCTAGGACTTTGGACAAGAACGGTAGTTGGGAAATCGGCCTGTAGTTTTTCAGAATGGTAAGATCTGCTCCTGGCTTTTTTATCAAAGGCTTCACTCGGGCTTCCTTGAAACTAGCTGGTACCATCCCTGTTTCCAGTGAATTATTCAGGAGGAAGATAATCCGGTCTTCTAGAATGGGCAATGCCAGACGGAAGATACTCGGGGGCATGGGTCTGCCGGGGAGCCAGATTTAGTTTTGCTCATAAGTTGTTCCAGACTCATCGAGTCTATTGATGGAAATTGTGAAATAGTAGCTTCAGAGGGGGTCTGAACAACCTGGGGTATATTAGTCGCAGGTACTGTGTTCTGCCTAATATCAGAGAGGATAATGTCTACCTTCTCCAGAAAGTAATCTTGATACATGTTGCAGCTAATTATTGTTTCAGTATTTTCAGGTTTTTTGCTCAACTCAGTTAAAATTTTGAATGTTTCTTTCTGGATATTTTCAGCTTGATTTATCTGAGTTTCGTAATAATTAGCCTTCGTAGCCAGAATTAGTTTTTTATATGCGTTGAGCAGGTTTTTATATTGAATTCGGTCCCCTTCATCTTTAGTTTTCCTCCAGCTTCTTTCAGCTTGACGGAGTTTCTTTTTATACTCTCTTAAAGACGGTGTAAACCATGGTGCCCCCTTTCCTACTCCTTTAGCTAGTTGTAGCTTCTCTGGTGCGATCTGATCAATCGCTTTCCTCGGATTACACACTATATCTCTATAGTCTTGGTCTAGATTGCTCTTCGAAATCTTTGATTTAACAAGTTCCGAAAGATTGTCCGTTAAAGTTTGTAAATCAACTTTCCTCCATTGACGGACTTTCTTCATTTTAGGGGGAAGTTGTGTCGGCTTTGTATCTATGGGGATGTTACAATAGATCAAATAATGATCAGACCAAATGCAGGGTAAGATATCCAAAAGGGTCACCTTAGGATCTAAAGTCCAGATAAGGTCAAGGATGTGTCCTTTTGTGTGGGTGGGGACCTTTACCAGCTGCTTAAAGCCTAAAGAAGACATAGTTGTGTCTAAGCATCGGGCTCCCGGTTCCTTATGGGCTTTATCCCAGTGTAAATTGAAGTCTCCAGTTACTACTACCTTTTTATATCTTGAACAAATATCAGATATAATAGGCATAAATAGTTCATTGAAAGCTGGGGTAGAATTTGGTGGACGATAGACAGTGAGGATCACAAGACACAAATCATAGAACATGATTTTTACTCCAAGGACGTCAGCCAAATCTACTGTTTCTGCTAGTATCTTAACTACTGTAAAAGATTTTTTATACAGGATTGCTACTCCCCCCCCTCTAGCGTCGAGTGCACGATTGTGCCATATAATGTCATAATCATTCGGAAGAGCGGCTATAATATTTGGCAGTGAGTTATCCCCAAGCCAGGTCTCATCATGTTTTTGATGTCCTGATCATGACCGGTATGCCCAGAAGTGAGTCCTGTGCTCATTGCAGTGGGGTAACATAAAATGATGAGGTCAGCCTGAAGAATGTGAAGAGGAGTTCCCCAGTCTCCGATATCTCATAGATATTCATTGTTTTTGCTGAAAGGGCCCCCATGAAATATTCAGAGGACCCTGAAGAATTACGGCCCCATCTGCACCACACGGGCTGCAGCAGCCTATGTGACGTCCCTGGCTCACTGTACCACTGAATCAAGCAATACATAGTTGATGAGCCCTAATAAGGATGAAACCAGTCCTGGGTTGCATGTGTTCTGGTTCAGGGAGCTCCCCATTGGAGCAGGCTGAGCCCACACTGGGGTGGCAAGGTGGGCGAAAAACAATGGACTGGGATGTGACCCTGAGTGATTGCCAGTGGCTAGGATTAATTGAAGCATTCCCTCCTTTACCTTGTTTTTGATGTCCTATATATACATCAAATGCAAAAGCAAAAGTTGATGGACAGAATGCAGAACAATGTCATACATTCACCCCAGTTCAGAGATCTGAACCTAAATCCATCGTTTTTTTTTTTTGCTCACCATGCCATTCCAGTTTAAACCCCGCCATATGCAAATCAGTCTTGACCCTGTGCCTCATGGGAACAGTCCAGCCCGACTGGGAACAAGCATCCTAGGACCGGTTTCAGGGTTTCACCCCTCTTCAGCCAGGATAGCTTGATTCCGGTGACATGGAGAGCACGGGACCCACGTCTGGGCATACCCTTCCCACTCGGGGTGACAAATTCAAAAGCAACAGTTGATGGACAGAATGCAGAACAATGTCATACATTCACCCCAGTACAGAGATCTGGGCCTACATCCTTCGTTTTTTTTGCTCACCATTGCTTCCAGTGGCATGGAGAGCATGGTCACATGCCACTGGATTTAAGCTAGCCTGGCTGATGACGGCTGATTAGCCAGAAACCGGTCCCAGGATGCTTGTTTCCGGTCCAGGGAAGATATGGCTTGGCAGTTCGGGCTGGACTGTTCCCATGAGGCACAGGGTCAGACTGATTTGCATATGGCCATGTCTGAACTGGGGTGGTGGAGTGAGCTATAGAATGCTGATGGATTAAACCCATATCAGTTGTATAGGGGTGAGTGCTTGCTATGTTCAACACTCTGTCCATCATCCCCTTTGGTTTTTCTCTATATGTACACCAAGGCCTTTGTTATTGCATTATGAACGGCTTCCAAAACCCTTATAGGCATTTTAAGTAAAAAGATGTAAAACCTTACAAGCAGGTAAGAAATGCACTCGCAAAGCTATTTACATGCAAAAGTATAGAATGGAAACTTGATACTCAATCTCTAGTTGTAATAGGACTTAAAACATGATCTACAAAAGTAAGATAGGTCATTGGGTATTTCAACAACTGCACAGATGTGTATCTCACTTGTAGATCCCAGTTTCATATCCAGACGTACTAAACGCAGCAATCAAGACCTCTACATTGGCAATATACCTGTTATTAAAATCATGGTAATATTTCTGAGTGTTGTGTGTCCACTATATGAAATATGTTCATGCTGAATAAGGTTGCCATTCGTTGTACTGAATTGTGCCTTTTTAAGAGTTCAAAATTCAGATTATGTGCCATTTATTTACATCTTGCTCCATGTCTGCACTCTGCAATTGACTGCAGGTTGGTAGAAAGAACGATCGAGGATTCAGCATGAACCTGCATTGCAAAGAGAGGCTGGTGCATGAAGTATCACTTCTGCTAGGGCTTTCAACACCAACCAATGAGACAAAGTGAATATGAGGCAATTTCCTCTGGGGTGATTCCTGGCTGAGACCATCTGATTAGTCCGATTCATGCCATTGCTTGCCAACCATAGGCCTAGTCTTGCCAAGTTATTTGGTTTCTCATTTAGGTGCCAAAATATGGTTGTACTCTCATGTCAACTTGCACCAACCAGGACAAGTCTCCCTACTTTTGGGCCCGATTCACAAAGGTAAAAGTACACGTTTGTGTAAGTTTACTACTTTTCGGTATTCACAAAGGTAAACTTAAACCAAAAGTCTAACTTTACTACTTTTCAGTATTCACAAAGGTATGGTCCAACTAGTAAAGTTTGATTTGTGGTCTAAGTTTACCTTTGTAAATACCAAAAAGTAGTAAAGTTAAACTTTTGGTCTAAGTTTACCTTTGTGAATACTGAAAAATAGGAAAGTCAGACTTTTGTTATAAATGTATCTTTGTGAATACCAAAAAGTAGTAAACTTACACAAAAGTGTACGTTTACCTTTGTAAATCAGGCCCTTTGTGTCTTCACCATTAGGTGAAGTACAGTAAGACCCCTTGAAGATCTGTTAGGAAAGATGAAGATTCCTCAGTCCCAAGTGCGGTGATAAGACATCAGGACAGCGGAGTACCTCAGTCTTGGGTAACTGACAGGTAATAGTGTGGTGTGTACTCTTGAGAACTGATGTTACCCTGTATACTTTGCATCCATCTGTGCGAACGACTATCTGGTTGGTCGTGATGTCATTCCCTGAGACCTGCGCTCTGTAGGATGACTCCCGTAAGCCCATGTGCATGGAAGTTATCATTAATAAGAGATGTAAGCAAGGCACCCAGCTAGTGGTGTGAGCCCGCTGTAAGAAATTCAGGGTTCCTGGACCAATGAAGGGCTATTGTATGCAAGCTGTACAATGGAATAGATTCAAGCTTGGAATACCCACATATTTAAAATACCTGTTGTGAGAAGTTGGCCTGGTATATGATGTTCACTATTCTAGTGAGCACCTTGCACCAGTCCAAACAACCCTTATGGTGATGGTTGTAAAGTCAACCTTATAGACCAGCTATCCTAGTGGTAGCATGGACAAAAGCAGTCTTAGGCTAAACTCAAGAGGGCATGTGAAGCCAGCTTTTTTACCATATGCAAACCTTTTAATATCAAATGAAAGGACACCACACAGGTTATATATTCAAAATATATATGTATTTATTTCTAAACAACCCTCTGAACTCTTTATGAGCACAGAAGCACAAGTGCATAACAAGTAACTTAATATAACATACAAAAGTTGCACAAATATGGATAGGCCCTGGTGGCCCGGTAAACCATATACGAAAATAGTGGTATAAGAACCACGTCACGAACAATGGTAAGGCCTAGGGCCTTGGGAATCACTGGGGCTACACTGGACTAACAGTAGTTAGGAAGCAGGGATGCGGGTGCAGTGTCTAAATGCACACGCGTGCACACATAGAAGTCAATGGGTGCGTAAAGTTAGAAAGTTAAAGGTTTAGGAGTCTTCCGACTGGACTAGAAGCTAACCACTTGAAACTAGGACACTAGGAGAGTTAATCTTTACAGGAACACCGCAGTACTCGCGTTCCCTCACCCACAGGAAGCGGGTGCATAGGTGTCAAAGTTTTTCGGGTTTCGTCGTGGAGTTCTATGGAGCCTTGGAGAAAAGATGCTGCAGGCGACCAGGAGAGAAGAGTCCAGTTGGATCCAAGGGTGGATCGAGGATGAAGAGTACCTGAAAGCAGAGGGGACAGAGTCTGGGTCACTAGCCAGTGACCAGGAAGGAACCAGGAAGGAACCAGGCGATGTCGGGAAGCAATCAGGTGATGTTGTGAAGCTTGTCTCTTCAGCCACGTGGACCAGGAGGTGTCGACGACAACCAGGAGCTGGATACGGACTGTTCCACGAAGGCTCTCGCTGTCGGCGGTGTCGGTGCTCGATTCAGAGTCAACAGCCCTTGGAAAATGCAACCCACGCAGGAATCGAAGATGGCTTCTGGATCAGACCAGCAAGGTCTGATGGGCTGCTCCTTTTCAGGGGTGCACGGGCCAGTCTGGAGCAACCAGACCAGCATTGGAAATTCAAGGTTTCGCCGTCACAGCGGCCACTAGCCAACGGGCAAGTGACCGGACAGACGCGTCGAGCAGGAAAATGCAAAAGGGCCCCACGCAGCACTCGGTGAGTGTATGGAGAGGGGATCTTCGGTGCAGTTGGTGCTCGGGGCTGGGGCTTCTCAATCCCCAATGCACAACTTCGAGGGTGCCTCAGAAGTTGCACGGAAAGCAATTTGCTGGCTTTCCAAGATGGCCGGTCCCACATCTCTCGTTGCCTCCACGGGTCTCAGCTTTGCTGTGGCTCTGGATCAGGCTGTTGGATGTTTGGAAGTCCAGGTCTTGTCAGGCTCTGTGTTCGAGCTCCGGCGGGAGCAACAACAAAGCAAACCATTGAGCGCTTGATGGTGCCTGCTTGCACAGGGTGGTCACTCCATGACCACAAGGGAGATCTTCAGTCTTCTACGTCGAGTAGGATGTCGAAGGTCCACAGTTTCGTATCAGAGTTTCAGTCAGGATATATCTAAAGTTTAAGGACACAGCTCCTACCTATATACCAAATCTAGGGGCTGGATTACCTGCTAGGTCCCTCCTATGGGTGTGTAGTGTGTTTATCTAGGTACCTGAATCGATATTCCTATTCTTTGCCCTTGTCCGGTTATAAATCAATAATATCCCTACAATGGCATAGAAACCCTTTTCATAATTCAGTCATAGCGCATGCTGTCACATTAAGCAAGCCTACTCCTCCAGCCCCCTAGAAAGCACACCGAGTTCTTAAACAAATCCAAGCCTCCAGCAACCTGGGAAATCCCTGCTGCTTTGTTTTGATTTCGTCCAAGAACTCCTGTAAAGCACTGTAAGAACGACCAGTTCTTAGTGACATCTTTATTGACGTCTTATGTCCAGCCTTACGTCAAACCCGGCACCTTTCAGGTATAAATATACCAACGTTGCCTTAAGCAAACACACGGTGGTAATCCTGGAGCAGAGCAGCTATCTACTTCCGAAGAGCCCAGCTGATGCGAGAGCCCACGGACGCTGCCCCTCCCTTTTGGCGCGCTGAGAAAGACGCTGTCTTTTCTCTTGCCGAGAAATCCAGCCTCCGGCTTTTCCAGCTTACCCTTGCGGGTGACTGGGATACCGAGTCATGAGAGAGAGATACCAGACCTCCTGCCTTCTAATACCCAGGTACTGAACTGACTAAACCGTTACAGAGAATTCTTGAGTCAGATTCTTGGCAAAACAAACTTAACTTAAACTGCTACTTACTTACTCCCTCCCACGTATTAGGCTTAGGTCAGGTACACCGGGGTAGGCGTAGTTAGAAGCACCAGTTGAGTATGATTAGTCAATGTATATATGTATGTATCTATTTTATCCATTTTAAAGTATCATATGGCTAAGAAACCATATCAATGCTTTTACAGTATTATTTCATAATCCTGCTTTTACTGTATGCACTTTACTTAACTATAAGTATTGCAATTGTAGCAATTCATTTCTCTTGTATGAGGAAAGAGACTGCTCAATAAATAACACCTTTTATTGAAAACGCCCGTCTCTCTTTTCCTCTGCAATCTGGTGAAACTAAGTACGCACTTATTGACTGAGTGAAATAGCTGTCTTTTGTTTTCACACGACTCTAGAGATATACTCTTATTCAGGGAGAGCAAAGTTGTCATGTTTTATGGTTGTCAGAAACTAAATCCCTTCTTGTCTATCCAGGGAGGTTAAACTCCTCCTCGCTTATTCGAGAAAGTTTCTAGTGAACTCTGAGCTAGCTGGCAAAAAACTTAAGTCTAATATAATCAGTAGAGACCTAGTTAACCTCAGTCCTACGTCTACACTACTGAAGATATTATTCCAATGCGCAGAGCCTATTGGGACTATAGGAACTACACTACATGGCGCCCAACGTTTGGTAAGGCGATAAATCTAACGCAAGACGTTAGAGTAACTCAGTCGTGCTTTTTCAAACAGACCCTTTCTCCCGTAAGTACTCCAAAGACGTCTGGAGTGGGTAAAAGGTTAAAATCCGCCGGAACTTAGTAGGAAGAGATTTCTATGTATAGTTTTTGGTTTATTCAACGTTGAAGGATACAGTGTTCCAAAATATTGTGCACCTAATCTTTGTTTCCTTGAAAACCTGATCTGCAACAAAAACCTTTCTGTCAGTAAAAATGTCAGAAACTGAAGAAGAAAGGGAGGCAGCTAGAATAGCAGCTCGTCTCCTAGAGGATGACAATAGTCTCCTGCAGACTGACCCGGATGCAATACTCATCCCAGTCAACATAAGAAAAACTATAACTATTAAACTTATAGAAAATGGACTAACACCGAGAGGTGGTACAGTCATATTCGTAATTGAGGCACATGAATATCGGCAGACAGAGGTATTCTATTCATGGATAAACTTTCCAGCAGCAAACGCTGTCACACATGAATTCCACTATTACAAAATAGAGGAACCACCGGATGATTACACTCCTTTCGAGGAGGTGGAAATCCCATTAAAATACCAAGAGCACCTGCTCTGGTTTAAAGGCGCCCTAAAACATAATAATCACATCACCAGGCTCGGTCCACTAGGTAGACCAGGAGCAACGTGGCCGGTTCTAGCCAGCTACACACCACATCCCGACATTGAAAAAATGTCAGTACCAGAACTTTTAGCACAGCTAAAACAACTGATTAAAATACATAGACAATTAGTCCAATATGTAATGCGGACTTTAACAGTCCAACCAGCTATTAACATTCCACAGCTGACCCCTCATCAGGGGAACACAAACAAAATTACACCACAGAACATACAATCGTGTCTGGGTAAAGTAACCGCAAAACGGGAACAAATTCCATTCTGGTTAGCACAAAAAATCACTCAAATAGAGGCAGTATTTCCGGATAATACCCCTACTGAGAAACACAGAATTCTGACTATCTGTCTTCCAATGGGGATCGCACCACATGTAGAGGACTGTGACACTTGGGGCACAGTTTTTGCTTCCATTTACACAAAAACACATGGTGTTCCATCAATGGCGGTAATACCAGATGTGCTAAGACAGATTCAAAACGAATGAACCTGCTTTAACTCTGGGTATGAAATTACTGAAAGACTTCAAGCAGGTCTCAGCTTTATTATTATCTAACATAAAAGGAGAAGCAGCATCTGTGGCGATCCGTCAGAAATTGAAAGAAACAGATATAGCAGAACAACCATTTGAACTTGCCAGAATCATAGAAAAATCCTATGAAGAGCTAGGAAGAGATAGTTTGGGTGGGAAACCAGTAAAACCCCAACTAACTGAAAATCCTGAAAAATATTTATTAAAAATAATCTAAACACTCCAAAAAAGAGCTGGGATGGAAATAAACAATCCACTCCCAAAGAAAAAAGATTCCAGTCCAGAGGAAAGTCTCCTCGGCGGAGAGAAAGATCTCCGGACCAAGGACACAAGTCTCCCCAGAGGGAGCCCTCTGAGAAAAGATACAACCTTAGAAATAGGGATAATTGGAAGAAACCTGATAGATATCAAGATATTGATACACGTCCCTCTCGATCTTTACAGACTTCCTCGCAGAAATCGGAAAGAAGAGGACGGTCAGAACACAGGGAAGAACACGTCAAGTCCAAAGACAAGGAACCTGCTCATAAAAGTAAAAAAATTACAATTTCCAAAAAAGAAGGTAGCCAGCATTAAAATAGTCAAACATGCCGAGGATCCTGAGGACACAACTGAAAAACGGAGAGTGGGCTCAGACAATGCTAGACAGCGCAGCAGAAGTGAGCATAGCTCGCAAGATCCTGATGAATCATCTGGAGACAGTGGACACGAATGATAAAATTCAGGTGGAAACTGCAGATACCAGAGTTAGCAAACCTCATAAAATATACAAAATAACATTACGTATAGAGGGAGATAAGACTAGGAAAATAAGGGGTCTATTTTGGGATAACCTCTCAAAAGGCTATGACATCCTTTTAGCTGAAAAAGACTGGCCACCGGAGTTTGTCAGGGAGTGCCCTCATGGCGAAGAAATGATTATGCCTGACTTCTCAAATCACATTCCAATTCATAAAAAATATACACTTGCAAGAAAGTGGGCAGTAGCCCAAGCTCCTGCATTATATAAAAACCATGTTGGATGGGATGAGGACTCTCCTCCTCACAAAATCCAGTTAAAATGTCAACCAACTGCACAGAGGCAGTACCCAATTAAGCAAGAAGCTAAAAAACAGGTTAGGGAGATCTTAGATCAACTTGAATACCAGGGGGTGATTGAAACTTGCACCTCACAAATGAACAATCCTTTGTTTCCTGTCTCCAAGCCAGACGATTCATATCGTCTAGTTTTAGACTACAGACACGTTAACTCATGTTGCAAGACATTTGCAGTACAAAACTCACACAGTGCAGCACTAATGAATAACATTGTGCGCAAAAAATACAAAACAACATTAGACATCTCTAATGGATTCTTTTGTCAAAACATAGCACCTGAAAGCAGGTATTTGACCGCTTTCTCAATAATGGGCTCACAAAAAAAATTCTGTCGACTCCCACAGGGGTTCAAGAACATCCCAGGATTATTCTCAGCAAGAGTAACAGAGTTACTACAAATGTACGATGATGAGGCATTATCTTATGTCGATGACATCTATCTAACATATGATGACTTGGATACTCACTTGAAAAGAGTGAACACCATAATACTTGGGTTCGCAGCAGAGGGTTACAAATTCAACTTTAAAAAGTCACGAATTGCCCATCTAACTGTCCTGTTTTTAGGATATGAATTATCAAGTGAAGGCAAAAGCCTGGCAGACAATTCCTTAAAGAAATGTGCTGTAATCCAAGCACCAAGAACGCTGAAAAACTTACAATCAATTCTAGGTTTCCTGAATTTCGGAAGCACTTACATTCTAAATTATGCAGAGAGGATTAAACATCTCTATGAACTAATAAAACCAGATTTTAAAACAATCAATTGGACTCAAAAACACACAGAAATTTTGAGATCATTGCAAACAGACATGTTAGCTAAAACAAAATTGCAAACACGTGATAACACACGCAACCTTGTAATCCAGGTCATCCCAGGAAGATGCGGATTCACATACCTAACCTCTAATGAGGGGGAAACGGTACCAATAGCATACAAATCACATTTGTACACAGAAGCTGAAAAAACATTCAGTATTAAGGAAAACATTGTACATGCGGTTCCAACAGCTGTAGCAAAAGAAAGAGACCAAGCCAAAGGCAGACGGATTACTGTTATAACAGCAGAATCAGCCTTTGAGGCATTAACAAGCCCATGTAATTTAACTACCGTGGCATTAAATCCAAAATGGATACAATGGGAAAATTCTCTTGCTACAGACAAAGTGAAATACTATTTTGGCCCAAACATGAAAAGATTAGAAAATCTAGAATATGAAAGAGAATATATTCTGCCAATCGACATTCTGCCCATACAACAGTACGCCTGTGTAATATATACAGACGGATATGCACAACCCTCTGTTTGGGGAAAACAAACCTATAACGCCACATGCGAGATTGTTAAATACGTGTGGCGCGGAGGTAAATTGAGACCTCTGGTAACAAAATCACACTCTGTAGAAAATAATTCAGAACAACAAACTGAAGTAATAGCGTTAAAAATGGCGCTAGATAATGCCGATCGCGAATTCCCGACACTAATAGTGTGCGATTCATATTACTGCGTCAAATCATACAATAACGACTTGCAGAAATGGGTTCAAAACGGTTACAAAGATGACACAGGTGCCACAATAAAGCAAAAATCGCTTTGGGAACAAGTAGTTCTTTTACAGAAAGAACTACCAAAGATACATACACTGAGTCATGAACGTGATGGCGTTCACGTTTTAGGGAATTCATTGGCTGAGACAGCCACAGCGGAAGCAACTAAGCAGGCTTCCGTAGCTACAAAAAAGCGTTCAGGAAAATACGTAGACGGGGAAACGATGCTGGCGGTAAAAACGTCATCAAAAGGCGACTTTGCAGTGCTACCCGTCAACTATCCACTCAATTATACATATATAATCGATGCAAACTCCGTTCCTTTTGCTCAAATCCCTGGAGTGGGGGATAGGGTAATTCCAAACACGAACAGGAGAAACTTATTAATAGCAGACGCACATATGGGTGAGGGTCTAAGACACCTTAAGGAATCTCTGAAAGAATTACAATCAATATACTGGTGGCCGGGAATGAGCCTGCAAAACTACGAATTTGCATTTTACTGTCAAAACTGCAACAGAGATCGCAGTGGCGAACTGCCCGGAGTATTGCAATTGCCCTTCTTTTAGATATCACAAGAATATCAATACGAAATACCCAGAAAAAATGCGTCCCTTTAATAATTATTTAAGACTAGTTTCACTTAAAATGCAGACCCCAGCTCTCGGCTGACGTCTGACGTCTGAACTGTTATAAAAGATTTGCGATTCTATAGCGGCATAAACGCAATTGGCATGCTACACTCTGACCAGGGTCCTGCTTTTAGCTCTCGAGCTTATAAGGAGGCCATGACCAGCATGGGCATTGCATTGCGGTAATCTTATCACTTCCTTCCTGAGGGAAACGGGATTGTGGAAAGAAAAAACCGAGACGTAAAGCAATCTAAAACGGCAAAGGTATTAGGTTCGGGGGTTGGGTGGGTCAAACATTTAATAAGTGTCCAACGTAGTCTTAACAATCTGCGAAGAAATTCTCTAAAAAGTTTCAGTCCGTACGAACTATTGTTCGGGACTAGAATGCATATCCAGGATCTCGATAGTCAGACTTCAGTGGTAGAAAGAAAATGCTTTGAGATATATCAAAGATCGTTTGGCTATTTTACAGGACTTAAATGAAACAAGAAAGCACCTGAGCAACATAAAGTTGAAACAACAGCCAACAGCCACTGAAGAGAAACCACCTGTCCCAGCAAGGCCTGTCTGGATTCCAAAGATTGGGGATCTGGTCAGAGAGAAAATCGCGGTGAAGAAGGAATTTGGGCCTTCTTACAGAAAAGCAGTACCTGTCTTAGCTGTCAACGGATTAAGATCAGTTGTACTACCGCCACTTGCTGGTAAAAAGGAGAACCGAGTTGTATCCATCGACCTGGTTAAACCACAATCATGTGGCCAATAATAAGTAGTAGGCCAAGTGGATTCCCAAGAAATAGCAGAACACCAAAGTTTGCTACAAATCAAGAGGTTCAAACTGAGAGACTAATCACATTTGATAAACCTACAGTGAATAAACAAGGGCTATGCAACAAAGCCATGGAACTTATGCCTCTTGAAACCCAAATTGCAAAAATTCGTCAAGAAACACCTGTCTACAACGATGTAGCCACAGACTATGCTAATGAAACAAAGAAAAATCCAGAAGCAATTCCAATAATTGACAGAACTGCATCAGGCTACTTCATCAATTTCGATGACTTTTCTGAGGATCCGAGCGAACCCGAGGAACAGCCAACATCAACAAAAACTTTTAAAGACAAAACTAAAGAACTCTTGCATCAACTACAAGAAACCTATCTGATTTCCCCATGGATTGAATTTTGGGTGGTGCTAGGTGTACTTTTCCTCCTGCTTTGGCTCATCATGGTGCTATGCTTGGGACAATTCATTGAGGAAAAATATGTTACAATGGAGACAGCAAGCCAGAATATCAACCTGGTCCTAAAGCCACACAAGTCTTCACACATCGAGAAAAGAGAACTTTCTTCAGTAAACTTCACAGCCAATCCGATACCCGGTGGGGTAGCATGGGACAAAACAGATTACGATATATATGGCCCGGTCGAGCTCTTGAAGTATCCTCATCAATTTAAGGTTTCATTAAGTGACTTTGTAAAACAGAGTACATTCTCTGATGATTGGGACTTTGAAAGTATTAATGATATGATGTCAGACTTAGTTATGTCAGCAAAATTTACAGAACATGATTATTTACAAGGTTCATCGAATTATGATCAGATGTACTGCTACAACCACTATGCTAACCATTATTTGCATAAATCTGCTCAACCTAGAAATGTTTTAAATTATAATCAATGGGAACATTGTGCAACTCCACCAAAAGGTAGTTCAAAAACATTTTACGAGAAATTCCCATACTTCTCAGGGTTTAACACAAGTGAAGCAGAAACATTTTATTTCAAACTGTTAAATAAGACAGGAATGAAAACCATGCTGACAAATACAAAATTAATCTATTCAGAAACATTGTTTTAAAAAATGAATACATTTGGTTTTGATTTTTGGAAAAATAACATTGAAACAAAAACCATCTGGGGTACTAAAGATTGGCAAGTGCAAGGTATAGATTCATTATTCAGAGCCTGCATGATGCCAGAACAAATTATATTTTTGAATGACACAATTCAACAAACAACCTGTCTTGGCCTAGCCAAAATTAAAGACTTAAACAAACCGTCTATTCCAAAGCCAACACCTGACAGTAATAGCACTACAGATGTTGAGATAGACGTATCCCATATTTTAAACCAAAACAGAACACATCCTGATTGGAAAAAATGGTTGATCTGGCCCACAGACACAAATAACTGTCAAGATAGATTCCTGAACAAAATACAGGGGTTCAAATTGACCATGCCAGACCCTAGATACTCCCAGAGACAACATCCAGGGATAGTAACAACATACAGTGTAGGAAAACTCTGCCTCGAATGGCTACAGACATCCACACTGGCAGAAATTAAGCAACACTTAACTTTACTTAAAGAAGGTGCTGACTTGCGTGATTTCATTATGGGACCACGCAAACAGCGTCAAAAACGTTTCATAGCGGCCTCTATATATGCAGCTTATAACGCAGCTTGGAAAGAAACTCAAATTGAAACAGCAGAGAAAATACGGGAAATTGACCGTATTAATTTAGAAAAATCACTTTCTGTTGTGGACAATGGGTTAATGACTCTGTCTTCCAGAATATATTCACTGGACAGTATTGTATCATCTGCAATCGATATAATGGAGCAGGACTTACTAATGTTACAACATGGTCAGTCCCAATTGTGTTCTATTGTACAGCTTGGCTGGACGTTACAAAATCTGCGTTCAGGCTACGTGCCTTGGCGTTTAATCAACACAACGTCACTGTTCTCTATCTTTAACCTTACTGATATACAAATCAGCTTGGCACAAAAACGAGCAGAATATACAATTCTGAGCATTGAAAAACTTGAGAGATTACCATTGACAATGTCAGAACGACCTGTCATTGAATGGATAATACACGGAATAATAACTATTCCGATAACAACATTCCAATTTCGATACTGCCAAAAGTATATACAGGCAGGCCAGTATGAAGGGTTGGGTAAAGGATACATTAAGTCATCATGGAAATTACCTTACACACACACATGTTATAGTGAAAAAGGACAGAATGTATTTCTTAGTGGTGATAATTGTGAAAAATCACTAAGTGGTATACTTCTGTGTCAGGGTATAAATCTACATGGGGCCAGTGAGGGGACTTCAAATAACCTTTTCATGTCACCAGCTTGGCACACCTGCAACTCGAATAGAGCCATTCTTTAGACGGCTTTCGAACGGGAGCTACATTCTAATAGTGGACCACAGATGTTGTGGCTTGGTGCCAGGAAAAGCTTATCTAGTAAGCGTTTCTTCCATGGTCACTTGCTGTATGCAAGTATTGTATCCGAACGACACTCCAGACAGGGAGGGAAAAATTTGGCCCAGTTTGAAAATCTCTTCTATTCGAATTGATACTTTAAGCAGAATGAAGTCTGTTCTTCTACAGACGCCTGTGCCCTTGACGTCATCAAAAGAAACGTATGATCTCCAGGTTGCAAGGACGACAACAGAGATACATGCACTATTATCAACAAATTGCCCCTTACATTTCGCAGAAATGCTACACCAAATCTTAAACATTTCAGATACGAATGGTATCGCGAGTGTATTTAAGACAATTTTTTCGGGACTGTTGACACCTTTCAAAGCAGTCCTGGGCATCTTTCCTAATTTTGTCCATTCGATCTTTGGCGGCCTTCCACTCCTGTTGGGACTCGTAGCAGGCATTTTATTTTTGATACTCTTGCTTCATTATGGCAAGCCATGTCACAGACAAGACTCCAGCAACAATGGAAGAAACGATCCTAGCTATACGCTATCGGGACCGCATAACTAAAGTCCTTGGATTAGCCCGGCTAAGAGATCTAAATATGACCTGGTTTCTTTCATTCAGACCCATCTGGCAGAATTGTATCTTACCTGTGTTAAGATGTATGCTGTGCGGAGAAGAATGCGTGTTAGACGTCTGTCTCACACTACAATCAGAAGTACCATTGGATACAGATACTTTGCTAAGTCCTGTAACGGCTCATGCATCGTGTTGTCCCCAGCGGTTACCCATCCTGATGACGGCATTCGTTGAAACTTCACCACTGCGATTAAAGGGTAGTGAAGTGCAAGATGAGAGCAGCATCAACCAGGTACGACCTTCTGTGAGCAATGCTGATCAATACATCGATGATAGCAATCACTCTCACGACTGCACAGTTGCGGCATTTTCCAACTTGGTCGAACTTTCACTGAAGCGGTAAACTGCTTTTTTGAAAGTCTGTCTGAAATGATGTTCTCCCCTGAACAAAAAGAATAACTTTTAAGCAAACGAGCTCTCAGCGTTCCCTGAACTCTGAATTTGGCCTTCAGCTTTGAAAAACAAAAGCTTCTGAAAATATTTGGAACTGTTTTGACTTCTTCCCTTGAAAAACAAAATTATTTTTTTCCCCGATTCCAAAATATTTACCTTTTTTGGCACTCATCCTCTGCTTAAAGTAGAACTATTCTTAGAGAACAGAGCTTCTATTTTTAGGAACTCTAGAGACAATATATTACCTCAGCCTCTAGCATATTTACAAATAACTGTATTTATATGTGATGAAATGGTCTCGCACTCTTCTTTTCTGTATTAAGAGCCATTTCATGTGTAATTTTCGCAAAATCATTCCGCTGATATATAGGCATCCTTTTTAATGAATGATTACACTGCTTGAAATACGGTACCTATACTCATTTTTCGTGTATTTCGCATACGCCATTCCAGATGCAAAGAATGTATTTTGGGGTGGATCGGTATACACATGCACCATTAGATATGTTTACTATTGCTTAGGTTAGTAATTATGGACATGAATTCGTGGAGTGGGTGTAGTGTGTTTATCTAGGTACCTGAATCGATATTCCTATTCTTTGCCCTTGTCCGGTTATAAATCAATAAAATCCCTAAAACGGCATAGAAACCCTTTCATAATTCAGTCATAGCGCATGCTGTCACATTAAGCAAGCCTACTCCTCCAGCCCCCTAGAAAGCACACCGAGTTCTTAAACAAATCCAAGCCTCCAGCAACCTGGGAAATCCCCGCTGCTTTGTTTTGATTTCGTCCGAGAACTCCTGTAAAGCACTGTAAGAACGACCAGTTCTTAGTGACATCTTTATTGACGTCTTATGTCCAGCCTTACGTCAAACCCGGCACCTTTCAGGTATAAATATACCAATGTTGCCTTAAGCAAACACACGGTGGTAATCCTGGAGCAGAGTAGCTATCTACTTCCGAAGAGCCCAGCTGATGCGAGAGCCCACGGACGCTGCCCCTCCCTTTTGACGCGCTGAGAAAGACGCTGTCTTTTCTCTTGCCGAGAAATCCAGCCTCCGGCGTTTCCAGCTTACCCTTGCGGGTGACTGGGATACCGAGTCCTGAGAGAGAGATACCAGACCTCCTGCCTTCTAATACCCAGGTACTGAACTGACTAAACCCTTACAGAGAATTCTTGAGTCAGATTCTTTGCAAAACAAACTTAACTTAAACTGCTACTTACTTACTCCCTCCCACGTATTAGGCTTAGGTCAGGTACACCGGGGTAGGCGTAGTTAGAAGCACCAGTTGAGTACGATTAGTCAATGTATATATGTATGTATCTATTTTATCCATTTTAAAGTATCATATGGCTAAGAAACTATATCAATGCTTTTACGGTATTATTTCATAATCCTGCTTTTACTGTATGCACTTTACTTAACTATAAGTATTGCAATTGTAGCAATTCATTTCTCTTGTATGAGGAAAGAGACTGCTCAATAAATAACACCTTTTATTGAAAACGCCCGTCTCTCTTTTCCTCTGCAATCTGGTAAAACTAAGTACGCACTTATTGACTGAGTGAAATAGCTGTCTTTTGTTTTCACACGACTCTAGAGATATACTCTTATTCAGGGAGAGAAAAGTTGTCATGTTTTATGGTTGTCAGAAACTAAATCCCTTCTTGTCTATCCAGAGAGGTTAAACTCCTCCTCGCTTATTCGAGAAAGTTTCTAGTGAACTCTGAGCTAGCTGGCAAAAAACTTAAGTCTAATATAGTCAGTAGAGACCTAGTTAACCTCAGTCCTACGTCTACACTACTGAAGATATCATTCCAATGCGCAGAACCTATTGGGACTATAGGAACTACACTACAGGTGAGAACCAGGAAGGGGGTGGTTACACCCCTTTCCCTTTGTCCAGTTTCGCGCCAGAGCTGGGGCTGGAGTGCCCCAGCACCGGTTTGAACTGGACTATGCATGGGACACTTTGTGTGCCCCAGGCAGTGTCTCATTTCATTCAGCCCTCCCTGACCCAATACACTATAGCCTGTCTGGGGTGGTGCTAGCACCTCCCTGTGACAGGAAAACTATTGTCCAAGCCTCCCTCGCTGGAAGGACTCCCAGCAGCAGGAGGTCAGACTTGTGTCTGTGGCAGCAGCATCCATTTTGTGATGCTGAGGCTCTGGTTAACTTTAACCGGGATTAATGGAAGTAACATGTCTTCTCCCTCTAGAAGGGTGGAATGCTACCCCCGTCGCCAGGACTGGCGAGGGGGTAGTATTCCAAAGCGTATTACACCTTACACGACATGTTTTGATAAAGCCAAACCAAAGTTAGCATCTGACCGCGAGGTACATAATGCACTTAAGAGTATATGGTATGGCAATATCCTAGAACAGCTCTAAGGACATGGTTCCGAAAGCTGCAGACAGGCTCAGCTCATGCTAGAGCACCATCTCACATGAAACCAAGCATTCTGCCTTCAGGATTGTTAAGGCCTGCCATAGGAGTGACTTATAGGTGTATATGTGTCTAGATATATGGTTAAAATGGTAGGTGGATTCGCACTCCAATGTTTAACTATCAAGAGTCAATTAATACTACAAATTTGAAGATATGTAGTGTGTTCTCTAGTTATGAAGGAGCGTGCCCAGCTCCTCGAATATGGAAACTAGCTAAATACGAGCCCGAAAGAAACCGGAGCTACTAGAGGCACAGCGTGTGGGCCTTAAGCCTGTATAATGTTCTCAAAAAGATTTCTCAGTATCATGTGTTAAAGTATGACAAGATTTTTATTATCTTGTTTTTAAACATTTGTGAAATGAAACAATATACATTCTGTACGCTGTGAATTGTCACACAATGTTTTCTATGTCATTAAAGAACATGAGCAAAAAATAATTCAACAAATCAAATAATTCTGTTGAGTAATCTAATTACATAACTCTTAAGAGCATCAACAATATTCCAAAAACCCAATGCATTTCGGGTTCTCCTGGAACCCTTCGTCAAGGGATGAACTAAGTTAACAGTTGAATCTTGTATAAATGGCGTCTTGTGATGATGTCTTTACAGGATCTACAAAACAGCAACAAAAAACATATCTGTATAGTACACGATCCATGATTACATGATTTCTGACCACGTCAAAAAGTGACTAGGGAGTGCCGCTGAGAAGAAACCTGTGTATGAGAAAAGACTCCGAAACCAGTGCCGGAACCAATGTGACAAGTACTTAATACAAAAAATACCTAGATGCTAATGTAACAAAGCGTAACACATGGCAACCAAGAAAGTGATCATGACAAAAGATCAAAAAGTGTAATCTGCATGCATAAAAAGAGTGCAAAACCCGAAAAGAAAACCTTCATGAAGAAACAGAACACAATATCTGGTCCTAAAGATTATCTTACCAGACGGTCATCCACAAAGAGTATATGTCTGTGAGATTTTAAGCTGCCATATAATGGCTAGGTTGCCTCAAATGCAGTGACCTGAATAAAGAAACGAAACATAAGGACCCCTGAATTCAAAGCGTGAGTAAATAACAAACCTAGCTCACCAGCCGGGAGACTTACCCATGGAACTGAACGGTATACAAATCTTTAGTAACCGGGTCCCTGGTGTCTGCAAAAAAGAGTAACGTGTCCTTACTACAAATTCTCAGAAATGAAGTTAAACTAACATAAAGCAATGGGACAAAGCCTCCAAGTTTACCTCACTCTTCGTTGCTGCCAAACAAACGCGAGTCCGCCCTGCAGGTCACGTGGTGCGGAACTCGCGGGATGCATAAAGGGAAAGAGTGACAAAACTAAAAAACGGACTACGCATGAATGGGAAGCCACCTCGGGAAAAAACACACTTACGACTCGATCGTGGCAACAACCCACTATTAGTGTGTGTGATAAAAATCGAGGGAAGATGTTTAAAAACAAGATAATAAAAATCTTGTCATACTTTAACGCATGATACTGAGAAATCTTTTTGAGAACATTATACAGGCTTAAGGCCCACACGCTGTGCCTCTAGTAGCTCCGGTTTCTTCCGGGCTCGTATTTAGCTAGATATAAGGTTAGACATAGGAATACTATATCTAAGCAAGGGGTGATTACACGATCTTGCCCCAGCTGAGTGATCAGCCAGTTGTGTCATTTTGGATGGCCAGCTAGGGGTGGCAAAATGTATGCTGCAGCCCCTGTTAGGCCTTGGATGCACCTATGCCCTGGGTACCTTTAGTACACTATACAGGGGCTCATAAGGTGACCCAATATCCAATTAGGTATGTACCTAAGGTACATGGAGTTCATTTTATAGAGACAGCAGATAGCCTGGGGCCCTGATTAGCAGGATCCCAGGCCAACTAAGTCGAAAACCAGCTAAACACAAGGCAAAAAATCTGGGGTAACCATAGTCAGGTATCCACCTTCCTACACCTGTCTATTTCTTTGTAGCTATGCCCAAATTGCCAACATATATAGTACCTCACTGGGAGGTAGATGTCAAGAACGGCTTTAGGGGAAATGGATTACTTGTTGGTCCTTACGGCTTGTATTCACTTCTGCTTGATTTGCCATTGAATTGCTGTTTTAATCTATCAACTGTATAAAAAGTGACTTAAAAACAGGATGGGAGGTACAGTGTGTAGATTCGGGACAGGATCGAATGTGCCATATCAAATGTCACATTTTCTTGTTTGTGGAAAGAAAAGGATAAGTCAATATTTCATTTTGCAACTCTACTGCTGCAGATTTCACTAGACTCGACATTTCCCACTCCTTTATTTACTGGGCGTGGCGTGTTGTTCTTTATTCTAAAGGGACTCTAAGGTAGCGGGACGAAGTATTTCAGTACGTCCTTAATATGACAATTTTTCAAAATGCAGAATCATACATTTCTAATAATGCCCCGGGTAAAAATCAGCAACAGAGGGTCGGAATGGGAGAATCTTTTATGGCCAAATATAATAACAAAAGGAAATCTATTTTGTTGCAGCTTGATGAGAAGGGACCTGACGGATGAGTTGATAAATGCTTTGCCTCGAAATGGACAGGGTTTATAATTCTAAATTGGGCCTGGAAAACGAAGCATGGCATGGTCAGGGCCACTGGAATTATGCGGCAGAGGAGGACCAAATCATGCAGCAGGGTTGATTACATTACATGGCAAGAAAAGACAAATTATGCGGAATAATGTGGCACATTTTGTGATAGCTTTACTTCATTATTTTGTCACTTTCACACCTGTTAACAGTATCCGAGAAAAGAGTTCACCTTAATTAGGACCAATTTAACACATAAATAATGCAATAAGCAATTAAAATTTGACTTGTCAACCTGTATGAAAGACTTCTGATGCACAGGAACCCAAGTCGCCATACATTTTGTAACTTTTGATCCGTTTGAGGTGAAAATATGTTTGTTTTTGGTAGTATCAGCAGATTATTCAGCATATGATGGATTATGTGGCAAATGTGGTGAACCCATACTTCTGCAAAAATCGCCACAGCCGCAGAATCACATAATTTCAGATGCCCTGGGCATTGTATAAATCGTTGGCATTAAAAATAAGGCAGCAAGTGGGAGTGACAAAGGAAATGGGGAAAAAAAGAAAAGTTTGAGTGAGCTCATACCACATAAGTGGGACTTCCTCTTACTTGGTTCGCAGATTGTGATACCAAGGGGTGCACAGTAAAGCTCTGCAGGAGGTACAATAGCGGGGTACCTCAGAAGTGGGCTGGGAAGTGGAGAAAAAAGCTTGTGGCAGTGCAGACTGGAGTGGATGGGGCGAATTGGTGCACTAAGTTGTACTGGGTCACATGTTAAGTACACATACACATTTGGACGCTGGTAGACCCACCATCTAATTCTTATTTCCAGCCTAAACTATTTATTGTAAGTATTGTGAAGGTCAATCAGAACAAATAAAACCAGACAGGAACCTAGCAGGATAGGAAAGAATGCGCATTGGCCTGAGGATGTATCTTGACACATTGATGACTTCAAAATAATGTACGCTTCAGGAAAGTTTTGTCTATTTATGAATGGTGGAGATGTTCCTAGTTAGATGGACAATGGACTAGATGATCTTACGCACTAAGTTAGACAACAGCAGTGTTCCAGAGTTATTGTCCTGTGAAGCGTGAGGACTGACACTCGAGAATGACAGATTCCCAAAAGGTTTACAAGAACAATTTGTGGTACTTGAAAAGATAAATGTAAAAAATGAGAATAAAGCTTTGTTTAGTACTGATCTCAATTAGGGAGCCAATGTCTTAAGAACTGACAAGACTGTCGAAAAAAGATGCGATTCATCCAGGGTGACATCCTGGAGCTTGTAAGGGACACTGTGGAGCTTGAAAATTGCTTGGTATGTAGGAGAAGAATTGTTTTACCCTCACTGAAGAAGAAGCTGAGTATTGGTGCAGAGCAGTGAGGTACTTGATATAGCAGTGAGGAAGTAAAGCCCAAGGAAAATCTGATGAGGATCATAGTTCAGATCACAGTTCAGATTCTGACTGTAAACCAGACAGCAGTTACTTCCTTCATTTTTTAAGGATAGCAGAGTACTATGCCAAGATTTTGAGGGATTTTACTTGCAAGACGTTTTGTATTCGCAGCTTTTTGAAGAAGGGTTGTCCTGTACAGGATATATTAGTATCCTCTGTGAGGTGACAAAGGATGATCTGTAATGACTCAAACTAGAACTGTAATGAGCTGAGCATTCCTTGCACCAGCCCAATAGGCACATGGTCACATGGCTTCGGGTGGTTTTAATTCAAGAAAAACAAAGAAGGAAGTAACTACTGCATTTGCGTCAACGTTAGTGTGTAAGGCACAAATTAAACATTCTGTTATCGATTCCATTTTTAGGTAAATTTGCGCACTACAGGCATCAGGGCTCGAGTCGGGGTACCACGCGGGTGGACGGCGCCCCCCCACTTATTTTATCGGGGGGACGCCGTCCCCCCTGCCAAACAGCTGGACTTCACTCTTTGGCCTCTCTGGGACAAGAAGCTCAGCATCTTTCGTGATGTCACTCCCTGTCGTGACGTCACTTCCGGTGACAGCGTCCCCCCGCCTCTTTTTTTATGACTTGTGCCCTGACAGGCATTATTACGAAGGGGAAGTAAAGATCAGGTCATATGTAGGGTGCTAGCCAAATAGTGCAGTGTTCTGTGTCAGTAGCCTCGAGAAGCTTCCAGGTGTGTGTCTGTTCCTGTGTCACAGATTCGTTTCCTAGCTCTACGCTGAAGGATATCACTCAAAATGAGGCGAGCCTTTTAGAACCTGTATCAATAGGTGGCATTCAAATGGCTTTTGGAAATGGTTGACCCTTCAAAAGGTATTACTGCAAACTACTTCAAAAATGAAGTAGTTATGTTCTTTGGGGAAGAGAGCTAAATGAACACCCAGGCTGGATGGGAAAGTTAAAGAATGAAGGGATGTCTCACAAGTATTATTGAGACACATCAGTGGTCTGTGAAGACTCATTATGAGAAATAGATTGAAATTTGGATAGAAATGTAATTGCCAAGAAAACAAAAACAAGAAGTGTCAGGTTTCCTAGGTCCGCGATAATGGTAGAAAAATTGACGTAAGCTGTTTTCACCATGAGTGGACTTGTGTTGAGAATGGGTAGGAATACAATAAAGAGAGAATTGAAAAAAAAGAAATGTGATTGCAAGGTGCTCCTCGGAAATAGAAGAGGAAGCAAGTGGAGTAATCCTATATTATACTTTTGACTTTACCCTTCATACTGCACTTCTGCTTTTTGAAGCCCTTTATTTAACAGGTGTTATTATTGCACATTTACCTGTACTTAATTTACTGACCTCAGAAGGCAAGACAGAGGAATATGCCATGGCGTATCCAAACTCTTCACTTGAAAAACACCTTACATATCAGTGGCAGGAGAGCTCACTGAGCCATGCTTTTTGAGTCCACTCCTCCAAGATTTGGTGAGCAGAACCAAGGGGCATATTAGCAAGAAGCTTGTTAAATTATTGCCGTTTTAGCAGCAGGAAACTGACGCTAAATCGGCGATAATGGGCTTGCTAATATGCGTCATAGAATTCCAATAGAAGCCCAGGTTAGATGACCTGCACATCTAACCTGGGCTTCTATTGGAATTCTATAACGCACATTAGCAAGCCCATTATTGCAGTTTTAGCGGCCGTTTCCAGTCTCTAAAACAGCGATAATTTTAACGAGCTTCTTGCTAATATGCCCCTTAATTTCACTTATGCTGGCCACCACCAAACATAGTCTCAGGGTGAGAGCGGACCACCCTTCCTCCAAAATAAAACAAGTAACAACAAGCACATGCCCAACTCAGGAGACTAAAAAAGGCCAGCTTCTCTATTGTACAATGATGGGGTGTGAGCTGAATGTTTGTTTGTTTATTTGCTTAATTATATATACAAAGCACAGCATTTACCAATGTATGTTTCAGAGAGCTGTAGAGCATAAATGATAGTGTGGAGCTAGAGGTATAACCAGTTCAGTTGGTTAAATGCTGTTCTATACAACAAAGTTTTCATTGGTAACAGTTTTGCATAATACAAAATGCATGAATGTTACAACCATATAGCTACCCGAGCTTCTACTATAGCTTCTCCCATCTGACCGTTTCCAAATGTAATCACCTGAGCATTCCCTGTATTTTCACTTTCTGGATAGGTTTGAGATGCCTCTGATCTAATGGATCCCTCTTCCACAAATGAAAAATCCAGTATTCGTAAGGGATGTCTTGGTAATCTCTGAGGACGGGAGGCACTAAACTGGTATTCTATGTACAGAAAATAGAAATTGCGATTTCCTAAGTGAGATTCTCACTGAATCACAATTAGGAAATCGGAATTCCTGATTATACAAAATTATGATTTAAAAAATAGCGATTCCTCATAGGTTCACAAATAGACCCACCTCATGAATGTTAATGAGGTAGGTCGCAAGACCACCATGTCTGTGATTGCTTTTTAAAAAAAGCTCTCTTTTTTATTTTTAAATGCAGTCCTTTTTCTCTAAAGGAAAGCGGGATGCATTTAAAAAAAAGAAAATTAAACAATTAAGATTAATTTTTTTAACGCAGGGGTAGTCCTACAGACCACTGCCTGCTCTTAAAAATATTGTTAAAACCTTAACAAAAGGGAAGGGGTCCCTTGAGGGCCCTTTCCCATTTGTGAATAGTTACCACCTCATTTGAGATGCTGGTAAAAAATAAAAGCTTTGCAACTGTAATTCGGTCGCAAAACATTCATACATACCACTAAGATTCTGTATTTGAAAGGGACGCCCTTAACACGCCCCTTCCAAATACAGAATTGCAAACACAGATTGAGGTTCAGTAACATGTTACCAAATCACAATTTGTGATTTTTACATATGTAAAATCATGTTTGCAGTCAGAAAACAGCCTGATTCTGTGAATCAGGTGTTTCTGACCACAAAAATAATGATCTGTACATATGGCCCCAGTTCCTTTCCTGGTTACTCCCCTTGACGATTGGTAGCAGCATCTTTTTTATCTTTAGTTAGCATCATCTGCCTTCAGGGGGTGGTGCTTCCTGTCACACCAATGTATATTAAATCCCCTGACCTCAAGTAGCAGAACCTGTTGTTACAATTAACAAACATCTTTCTCTGTGAATGTTGAGTGCAGGGTTGTGGATGGATAATGAACACGGAAACTGCACGATCAGACCACCCCTTACTACTGTTTTCCCAGGTACTATCTGTGATACACATGCATGTGTTCCTACCAAACATCCCTCCTAGGGTTACACTTTTTGTAGTGTCACCTGGTCACCAGTGACTACAATGCATTCTGGGCCTGTGACAGTCTCGTCTCTTCGCAACATCTTCGCCTTACCAAAAGTAAGAGAATCTTCTCCAGTGTGAGTGGTGTGGATTTTAAATGTATGCATTCACTGTAATTGGCAGCAGGCCAACTGGTCTCCACTGATCGTTTTAAGCTTGAGCCCCGAAGGTACACTTTCAGATATAAGCCAGACCTATTGACATTGCCACTGTTTGTTTATTTAGTGTATACTTTGTTTGACAGCAGAATATATTATACTGGTGTGATGACCATGAGTGAAATAAATCAGATTTTAGCAGCTCAGTCGGAGGAAGAATATAGCGTAACAGCACGACAACATCTCACTGGTTGCCATACGCAGATACTTGTCTTATCCGGAATGAGATGTGTGAGTACAAAGTGCAGGTCGAGATGTCTTATCCAGAATGAACTGCGAGCATGAAGTGCATGTAGAGCATTCAGATGGCGTTAGTGAACCGTCGTCATCGTTGTATTCCATTGGTTTGGGGTTAGATTCAGGGATGCGCGTCTCCGCTCTGAGGCATTCACAAACTATAATCCATTCTAATTGGCCATTGTGCCCCCGGAATGCCGGGCGTGCGCGCGCCTCGGACCTCGCTGGCTCAGCCCGCACCGCGCGCGGCCCCAACAGATGTCCCCAGTGCCAGTCTACAGGAGCGGCCTCGCGCTGGCCGCGGTGCCCCCCTCCCCCACCGCGGTGGCAGCAGTGACATCTGTTGTGACAGAGCGCGCCACGACCAACCAAAGCCCTGCCAACCACTTGGAACCGTTTTAGTGTCTTTTTCTCTGCATTTGCACGAGTTCGAAATAATTCAGGAGCATGATGCTCATAGACAGTCCACTTAATTTTTAAATATTATACAAACATCTTGACAACTAGCAAAATGTATCAAATTAACAGCCACCAGGGGAATGAACGTAATGCATAGGTAATAGAAAATTACTTTGTCTTGTAATAGTCCTCAGGCAACGAACGGAACTGTTTTTTCGGGTTTGAATTGGCAGGTATAATAACTCAACATTTTACTGGTCTATCGACCATAAAGTATTGAAAGCTGTTGTAGCAAACGGCAAACCTCACATGAACATGCATTTCCTTCAGACCCCAAACTCGCTCATTTATAACTTTCCACTAATTTCAAACTGATTAATTTGTTTTTTTCGCCTTTTGGTTACATTTCGTCACTTTATAAATAGTTGCAGCTTTACTGACTTATTCAAGGATTAACTAGTGCGCAGACCTCATTTGCCGAAGTCAGCGTATTTACTGAAAAATAAAATGAGTGTAAAACAGTGGTCAACCATGGAGCCCACCAAACATGTTGTGTAAGCATAATAATGATGCAACATGGTTGCTCACTTGTGTTTCTGTCAAAATTGGTAAGATGGTTCAGCGAGTTGACAAATGTGGTGTTTTGGAGTTTACATTTGAGAAAAAGCTTTCCACTTTAGTGGGATGGTTAATTGAATACAATAGTAGGGCGCTGGTTCATTGCAGCGCTTAGTACCTGCAGAAGTGTGGTATGAAATAGTTTATTTTAAAAAAGTGTCTCTGTTGTTAAGTAAGTTGATGGTATCGCTTGAACCACATTCCAGTCCATCCACATTCCAGGCCACTCTAGACAATGACCTGCCATATGTAAATCAGCCATGTACTGCCCAAAGAGAAATAGTCGAGCCCAGACAACCTAGCTAGATCCCCTCCAGTCTGGCCTGTAAGTAAACAGATTTTGGTCTAGTATGCCTCGTCAGTGAGATATAGTTTAAGTCCTATAAGTAAGTAAGTAAGTATTGAACTTGTAGAGCGCGAACTTAGCCCAAGGGCGTCAAAGCGATATTAGCGGACCTGCAAGGGCAGACAGAAAGACGTGCTCATACTGAGGTCTGTGAGAAAAGCCAAGTGGCAGATTTACAAGCCCCTTGCGCCACTTTTGCGTCCCTTTTAACATGGGAAAAGTGAGGCAAAAGTGGCGAAAGGGGCTTGTAAATCTGCCCCCAAGTCTTTAAGGCTTTGCAGAAGAGATAATGGGAAACCTGACTAGATAGCTCTTCCGGGAGGGCGTTCCACAGTCTAGTGGTAACAGAGGAAAGAGCTCTACCTCCCCATTTTGCTTTCTTAGACCACGGTACTGTTAACAGATTCTCATCTGAGGACCGGAGTAGCCTGCTAGGAACATAACGATGGAAAATAGCCTTAATCCCCTCTGGGCCTGAACCATAGTAGGCATCATGAGTCAGGCACAATGCTTTGTGCCTGTGGTACAGTGAACACCACTCCCACCTTTCGGTTTACCTCTTGCACTAATGGGCCCGTATTATAATAAATATGGCACATTTTCTTTGTTTGTGCCATGATGCACCTTTAAACAGGGAAAGTGTGCCCTTTTATGATGAACGTGCTGCCCTCGTGCAGGTCTGGTCGCAGCGCACTCAAGTGAAATAAGAAGCAGCTGCTTCAAATGTGCTCCGTGTTTCTCTGTGCAGGCGGGTTGCCGCCCTCACTTTGCAGAGGGATGAAAGAGCCCCCCCAGACAGGTGTAGGGGGTTATCTAGGGAGTCCTTGGGGGTTCCTTTTTTCCCCGCAAAAGGGCTGCCTTTAGAGGTGCACTGACAGTGTGCCCTCTTTTTGTAGCGCACTTTCAGTGCGCCTCCTAAGGGAATGTTTGCTTCAGTGCCCGGGCCGCATCTGTGATATGGTGCGGACGCAGAGGCAAAGTGACTTCCTCATTTGCATAGGGAAAAGCCTCATGCAAATGAGCAAATGCCCTATTACGATAGCGCTGGCACTACATGTGTGTCAGCACTATCAGCATTACAGAAGGAGCCGCATAAGCGTCTGCAGCCTCTTCTGTAATACCAAAGTGCCCCAGGAGCAAAAAAAGTGGGTGCTCAAAGAGGGCATACCATCCCGTTGCTCCCCCGAGGCGCTTACCTGATACAGCCTATGGTGTCTACTGCAAGAAACAAAGTGATGGGAGGCATGGTTGAATTATTTTTACCCACTGGGGGCACATTTCAGTCCTTCATTTTTTGTTCAAATACTCAACGTTAAAGAATGACCCGCCATATGCAAATCAGTCTTGGGCCTGCTCTAATAGGAATAGTCCTTTGACGGCTGAAGGTTAATTGACTCTACAGAGAATGAAATTTGTGATGACATGCAATATTGCACCAATTTATTATCATGGTCATTACCACACTTTATATCCCAGGTCTATCATATTTGAGATCCTGCTATTATTATTTCCCCCTTAAATGAGCCACCAAGGAATGGAAAAGGAAAAGTTTAATGACTGCCCATGAAGTGGGAAGAATTCATGAAACTTTAGCCCTTGGAAAGGCAGGTCAAATCCCCCAACTGCGCCCAATCTGAAGTTTAACTCACCAGGCCAAACAGTGATGACAGTTTTCCTGCTGCAGGGTATATCCTCACACAAACTTTTTTAAATAATGATGTGAAGACATAACAAAGCTGACTTTGCAACTTTGCACACCCCAAGTAATGTGTTCAGGTGAAATTGTACAGTTGACTATATATAAATGCTTTGGGAGCCCAATTCAGAAAGGACTACGGTATAAAGTCAGGTACAAAGTCAGGTATCTACCCCTGTAGAACTAATCCTACCTTGAGTGATGTATCATATTCTGGGGATTCACAGAGAATTCCATCAGTACCACAGGAAATCTATGACAGTCATATATCTTCTGGATTACCCCAATACCGAACATTTATGTATGCAGATTTTCTATCAGGGGGAATAGTTTGCAGGTGTAAATGTTGGAGAAATGCGAATTACCAGAAATCCCCCCCCCCTCTCTATCCACAGGAAGAACATCTTCTCTCTTATTTGTGATGTATTATCCTTTGAGAAGCCATGGTGGGACAATATGACCTGCTGAGCCTGACAAGGTGAAGGTCAGCACGTTTAAAGAGAGGCCCATGAAAGAATGGTATGCTTTGACCTCAGATGTTGTGTGTGTGATGACCTTCAGTGGGCTAGTCCATGGACCCTTGGTGGCTTCATGGGCAAAACCACAGTGATTTTCTCTCAGCACTTGATGCAACAGTGAAAGCAGAAGACCCTGCTTTTCACTGCAATCTTCTATTGTTTGCCCCCTATTAAAATCAACCTAATCAGCCTTTTGCCTGCAATTCTACTTGTTGCCTTCCATGGATCAGCATCTTGTAATATTCTGAGATGGAACAAAGATGAAATAGTTGAATTCATCTAATTCACTGGTAACTACTCAGCCACATGTTTTCCTGCCATGCTACTTCCGATTATATCCAGCCATATGCATTGATCTTGCTCTAATTGGAAAAGTCCAGCCTGAAATTTTAAGCCAGGTCCTCTGTGGACTGGAATACAAGGAAACCATAACCAGCTTTGGCCTATTAGGGCCTTTTTGTCAGGTTCAACTTTGTTCCTGTGGCACAATGACCATGGGACCCACATCTGAGAATACTCATCACACTCGTGGTGTCAAAAGTAAAATACAAAAAAGCCATGAACGGAATGTTTGAATTATTCTCAGCCACTGGTAATTACTCAGGGATGCACCCTCAGGGCATTGTTTGTTTGCCCACCATGCCTCCTCAGATTGGACTCAACCATATGCAAATCAGCCTCAGTGCTGCTCCAATAGGAAAACCGGTCCTTGGATGCTTGATTCCGGTCTGGGAAAGACAGGGCTTGGCAGTTTGGACTGGACTTTTCCCATGAGGCAAAGGGTCAGAGCTGATTTGCATATAGCCAGTGTCTAACCCAGGGTGGTGTGGAGTGAAAAAAACGATGGATTTAGGCCCAGATCTTTGTACTGGGGTGAATGTATGACATTGTTCTACATTCTGTCCATCAACTGTGTTTTTTGTAATTTTCACCCCGAGTGGGCTGGGTATGCTCAGACGTGAGTCCCAGGCTCTCCTCACCACTGGAGTCAAGCTATCCAGGCTGAATGAAGGCTGATAGCCAGAAACTGGTCCTTGGATGCTTGATTCCGGTCTGGGAAAGACAGGGCTTGGCAGTTCGGACTGGACTTGTCCCATGAGGCAAAGGGTCAGAGCTGATTTGCATATAGCCAGTGTCTAACCCAGGGTGGTGTGGAGTGAAAAAAAGATGGATTTAGGCCCAGATCTTTGTACTGGGGTGAATGTATGACATTGTTCTACATTCTGTCCATCAACTGTGTTTTTTGTAATTTTCACCCGAGTGGGCTGGGTATGCGGATGCTTGATTCCGGTCTGGGAAAGACAGGGCTTGGCAGTTCGGACTGGACTTTTCCCATGAGGCAAAGGGTCAGAGCTGATTTGCATATAGCCAGTGTCTAACCCAGGGTGGTGTGGAGTGAAAAAAACAATGGATTTAGGCCCAGATCTTTGTACTGGGGTGAATGTATGACATTGTTCTACATTCTGTCCATCAACTGTGTTTTTTGTAATTTTCACCCCGAGTGGGCTGGGTATGCTCAGACGTGAGTCCCAGGCTCTCCACACCACTGGAGTCAAGCTATCCAGGCTGAATGAAGGCTGATAGCCAGAAACCGGTCCTTGGATGCTTGATTCCGGTCTGGGAAAGACAGGGCTTGGCAGTTCGGACTGGACTTTTCCCATGAGGCAAAGGGTCAGAGCTGATTTGCATATAGCCAGTGTCTAACCCAGGGTGGTGTGGAGTGAAAAAAACGATGGATTTAGGCCCAGATCTTTGTACTGGGGTGAATGTATGACATTGTTCTACATTCTGTCCATCAACTGTGTTTTTTGTAATTTTCACCCCGAGTGGGCTGGGTATGCTCAGACGTGAGTCCCAGGCTCTCCACACCACTGGAGTCAAGCTATCCAGGCTGAATGAAGGCTGATAGCCAGAAACCGGTCCTTGGATGCTTGATTCCGGTCTGGGAAAGACAGGGCTTGGCAGTTCGGACTGGACTTTTCCCATGAGGCAAAGGGTCAGAGCTGATTTGCATATAGCCAGTGTCTAACCGAGGGTGGTGTGGAGTGAAAAAAACGATGGATTTAGGCCCAGATCTTTGTACTGGGGTGAATGTATGGCATTGTTCTACATTCTGTCCATCAACTGTGTTTTTTGTAATTTTCACCCCGAGTGGGCTGGGTATGCTCAGACGTGAGTCCCAGGCTCTCCACACCACTGGAGTCAAGCTATCCAGGCTGAATGAAGGCTGATAGCCAGAAACCGGTCCTTGGATGCTTGATTCCGGTCTGGGAAAGACAGGGCTTGGCAGTTCGGACTGGACTTTTCCCATGAGGCAAAGGGTCAGAGCTGATTTGCATATAGCCAGTGTCTAACCCAGGGTGGTGTGGAGTGAAAAAAACGATGGATTTAGGCCCAGATCTTTGTACTGGGGTGAATGTATGACATTGTTCTACATTCTGTCCATCAACTGTGTTTTTTGTAATTTTCACCCCGAGTGGGCTGGGTATGCTCAGACGTGAGTCCCAGGCTCTCCACACCACTGGAGTCAAGCTATCCAGGCTGAATGAAGGCTGATAGCCAGAAACCGGTCCTTGGATGCTTGATTCCGGTCTGGGAAAGACAGGGCTTGGCAGTTCGGACTGGACTTTTCCCATGAGGCAAAGGGTCAGAGCTGATTTGAATATAGCCAGTGTCTAACCCAGGGTGGTGTGGAGTGAAAAAAACGATGGATTTAGGCCCAGATCTTTGTACTGGGGTGAATGTATGACTTTGTTCTACATTCTGTCCATCAACTGTGTTTTTTGTTATGCTCCAATAGGAACAGCACAACGAGCCAAGCCAGGTCCACTCTGAACCAGAACACAAGCAGCCTAAAACAGGTTTAGGCCTATTTGAGCCTCTACGGTGGGTGCAGCTTGGTTCCAGTGGCCTAGAGAGCAAGGGACCAATGTATGTGTTTACATAGTACACTTACAAAGAAAAACACGAGAAAAGGGGTGGACTAAAACTGGGATGAGTCTGAGCACTTCTGGAAGGTCCCTTAAACGACTCACTGCCCTCCTCTTCCTGTACCACTGACTATTACCTTATGGTTCATGGCTATAACAGAGGCATATAAGTCAGACTCCTGGGGTTAAGCAGTAGGGTGAAGAGGATCCCTCAATGCCCTACTCCCACGGGCTATACACTAGGCCCCATGTGTCACTTACGCACCTCTGCACTTCCTTTGCTAGCCCCATGGCGCCTGGTTTGAGTTCAGCCTCGCATAGCCTCTCCCTACAGCATTGTGGAGGTAGTTTATTGGTCCACCAACCCCAAAAAAATGTTTTATCAGCCTTGTGCACAACAGACTGGGCACCCAAGCTGTGCTGCACAGCCGAGTGGAGACCAAAAAGAGGCCCTCCAAGGCCCTAACTGACATTAAACCAGCCCTCTTAGGCCAATCAAGGCATTGCTCTCATGTAGTACCCAGGGCTTTAAGTGGGATGAAAAAACTGGGGGTCTCTCAAAGGGGCGTAGCCAGTGTAATTAGGGGCGTGGCTTTAAAACACTTACGCTAAAAATCTGTGTTTAGCATAGTGTGCCGCCCGACTTTTTCTGTTTGTCATTTCATCCAGATATATGATACAAAAAGTAACATCATACCTACAACAAGTAAGGACTATTGGCTTTGTCAATGATTGTTAGTTGCATAAGATAAATAAGCTGCAACTATGGCTTGTATATAATATTGAAAAAGCTTCAAATTAAAGCCCTGGTGACCCTACCACAATGTTGCTGCTCCTGAGTTTCAAAAAGAGAAGGGAAATCCAGAGAGAAAATTACTCTTTGAAGGATTTCCCTTCCCCCACAACGCTCACCTGGCATGACGTCATGCCGTAACTTCTCCACTAGTGAGAAGTGAGCAGTGTGGGCAGCACACATCGACGAGCCTGCTGTCTCGAAATGGGTCTCTATCGGGCTGTTTTGCGCCCTGGCACTTTTTTTCCAGACTGCAGTGACAGCAAACCGCTGTCACTGCAGTCCGGAAAAAAACACAGACCGTCTGTGCCAGGGCTCAAAACAGAGCCCGATAGAGACCCGTTTCGAGCCCCCCATAAAAAAACTGCCGGTGCTCAGACCCCTTGAGACCCGGCCCACCTAAAGCCCTGGTAGTACCAGCATGAGAGCAGCACCGTGATTGGCATAGGGAACTAGGACGCTTGCATGGACTGCCAGGAGTCGAGAGGAGAGGTGCAGAGCGCGGAGGCCGGCAGGTAAGTGCCTTTTTATTTTTTCATTGTTTATCCCCACCCTACGCTGCCCCTCCTTCCCCGCTGCATTGCCCCACCACCTTTATGTTACAGCAGCCGACACTGCATATGGGTTCAATCTACAAAGGCTAGTGAGAATGGACTGCATAGCCATCTTTGCATTCTTTTACATTACCTATTTATTATGCCTTTTATTTTTCGTACTTTCTCCACAATAATTCACTTTTATATTTTGTATGTTGTATTGATTTTGTTGCATTGCATTGCTCTCCTTTTTATCACTCCATCATTGTAAGTTTTTATTTCTCTCCCCCTCACTCCCTTCTTATTATTTCTCCACCATTGCTCCCTTATTAGTACTGTCCCTGATTTGTATTATCACCATGCTTTTCTTTAATAAACTTGATTTTGAACTGAAAAAGAATGGACAATCCTAGAACGAGATGCTTTTCCATGATAATGCTCTTGTGATGTAATCAGGCTGCGGTCCCCGGCCCGCATGCCTCACCTCTGTCAGTGTGAATCACTTCCTGTTGCTGGCTGAGCCTCAACGCAATGCCTTTGAAGTACGGTGGCCCAATCGAGAAAGGCCCCAATGGTTCTCTAACACGGTGACCACAAAATGTTGTTAAAATGCTCGCCACTGTCACCTCTGTGACACCTTAGCGCAGAGGTGGCCTGGGAGCGCGGCCCACAGAGCCCCCCCCCCTCAATGACGAATGCACATGGGATCAGACAACACCCACGATCCAGGCGGGACGCAGAGCCTCAGTAAGTAAAGGAGAGAGGACGTGCCTAAAATAAAATGAATCTGAATTGTGTGGTGTAACCGGTGCCTATGTAAAGCAGTCCAATGTCCTTGGGCCGAGCTCGCGCCACACAAAATTGCAAAAATAGAGAACAATTAACCAGATGCCCACTACCACCATTGTTTCAACACTAGCAGGACTTCCCCTGAGGGCCCACACTATGCACAAATTAAATTATTTGCCATTTTTATATACTTTTAGGTTATGTATAACGACTCCAAAAATATGCTGTTTTTTGTTAAGCCTTTAATTTATACAGGCTTTATCCCCGCCTGGTTAGTTGGTTCGACGGGATAACGCGCCTGCTGCTGACATTTCAGTTGCGTTTCCAGCTTGGACCCATCACAGGCTAAGTGTTTTTTCGAGTTTTAGCAGAGTATTCTCAGACTAGCTGCTTGGAGGAGATCGTCGTTGCCCACTCAAACAATGCAATATATTTCCCATACAAATGTATTCAGAGACGACAACATTTTCGGAATTCCTTGCTCAGAATGTGCCAGATTTTCCCAAAGTCCGTGCACGCCGCACGTAGCCGCAATAGTCCGCACAAACTAATTCTGCTTGTAGCGAGTCTTTCTTCAATTGCTTGCAAAGATTTACCCCAAAATCTCGCCTCAGAATGAACCGAACGTTCGGCTTGCCTAAGGTAGGGGGCGGCAGAGTTTGCCCGAGGTCCTTTGCGTCCAGTTCTGACAGGAAAGAGTAGTAAAGATTAGATTTTCACTGAGGCTGGAGCGGCCGCGGACATCTGCTGGCCTCCGTGGGACAGCATCAGCTGATCCGGGAATGGGAACCTCACGCTGGCGTCCCAGGGACGCGTCTACCGGAGACAGGCTGCGCCGTTCCCATGCAGCGTCTCACGCCAGCAAGGACGAGCCCCGCGCTGGCAGGACGCTCATTTGCATTTTAATATGTCCGTGAGAGTGTTTTTTTGCAACATTTGCTTGTCAATTATAGGATTAAATAACGCCAAATGCACTCTGTGTCAAATGCTATCATGGCACAGAGAAGTGCTTAACTTTTTATAGAGAACACGTCACGCTTGAAGGGGGTATATTAATACTTTTGTCCAGAATCTCGGAACACTGAAAGGCAGAGTTTCCCCGCAGAAATTCAAACCGGTGATGTCAGAGGTGCGCGCTGAAGCTCTTTACAGGTGCTTTAACCCACTGAGCTATCACCCTGATTGTTTACCAGCTTCGCAGTAATGCTGATATTTCCGGATCTGAAAAGGAGTTTTCTTCACCAGCGGAAGGACAAGGAGCTAAATGAGTCACATGCCTCAAAAAAGGCTTCTTTCAAGTCCTTCCAGATGGCCAGAATGCTTGCACGCCGGAACGTCATACAAATTAAAAGAACTGAGGTTTCAAAAGTATAAAGAACACATTTTTGTGGCAATTTTCCACGGGTTGCGTGCTCATTAAGAAACAATACACTGTGCGTAAGAACGACGAGTTATGTTTTTCTGGTTTTGGGCCAGCACGAAAGGGTCGTAGGCAGGGCCGGCCTCCAGCATGGGCGAACTGGACCCATGCCCAGGGCGCCAATTGTCTGGGGGGCGTACGGAGCTGTGTGCAGTAGGGTTATGGCAGCAGCAGCTCCCATCTCATCTTGCTCCAGTCTTGCCCCTGCCTGTTTGCTTCTGTCTGATTTGCCGGTTTAAAGCGGTTTTAGTCCTTTATTATCATAAAGTTTTTAACACATCTTAAGCACTCTTCCTTGCCTCCCCTTCACCCTCTGACCCCTGCTGGCACACATCAGCAAAACGAACATCTAAGTGAGGTAGATAAGCTACCAGTGATTTAGGGAGCTGGAGAGGTCCGGGGATGTTTGTGTTCAGGGACCAGTCGCTGCTCATCCAGGTACTGACCAGTGAACACAAATGTAGGGTGGGGGAGTCGACAGACGAAGTGGGAAACTTAAATAGAACAAGTGGTAAGTGGTATTATCTTTTTTTGTAAATGCTTTTGCACATTATTTTTTGGGTTGATTAAACACTCGTAGTACTGAGAAGGTGTGGCACAGCTTGGCTAACTTATTCAAAATATCCTCAGATACCTTCCCTTAATGCTGGAATGAGGAGGAAGAGCTTATTCTTCACACTAAAATGGCCCTGTGGGTGAAAGTTATCGCAAAAATCAGAAGAGAGCTGCAATATTCGATGCAATTCTGTAAGCCAGTTACTCTCTCTCCCCAAAAAGTTTCAGCGCAAGATGACTGCAAAAACCATTTTTCTCATATATTTTTGTTAAAAAACCTACCCTGATCCTAAAATGGACAACACATAAATATATATTTTTTCATTCTAAATTTCTGGGGTGTACTGATTGGGGATCCCATGTCATGTGCGAAATGTGATGCCATTACACTTACATCACACAATGAGAAAAAAAGAAGTGTTAAATCAAACAATATGATTTTCTCACATAATCATGGTTAAAAATGTTTAATTTGGCTGCAGATGTTGTAGTCATGAATGTTCTTTAGACCTGCAATGGATGCAAAGCTTCCTCCAATAGGTCAGGTTTTCTTCTTGAGATGATTGCTGAAGATGCTCGGAGAAGTGGCCCATCTCATTTTGAGGAGGAGTACTCGCCTGGATATGAAAGAAGGAAGGTTACAGAGTGGTTGCTTAAGCAAGGAAGTTAGCCTGCTGTTCAAGCGGAATCTGTCAGGTAGAAGAAGGTTTGTGCATCATTGCCAAGAAATGGTAGGAGGAATCTGATGCCAGTATGGATACTGCACCACAGAGGAAGACTCTACACTAGATATGGTGGAAGAGGGAGCAGAGTCCTACAGAGCCTGGGAGGAACAGCACTGGTCATGGCATAGACATGGAGCAGTACCAGTATCAGGAGTGTAAGGTCTAGCAATTGCATGGACCTCATGTGACTCCCTCGCTAGCATGTTATACATAAGCAATGTTTTTCCCCCTGTTTTAATCAGGCCCTTCTGAATGTGGGAGTGATGCTGCTGAACAGCATCACTAGCAGAAAGTTGAGATATCCAACGCACAGGTTCATACGAATGCGTAAGCCAACAGCTGATTGGTGATGACAAACGCACCCCACCATGCGCATTACGACTCTGTTGAGAAACAGGGTCATGTGAAACAGGTTGAATAAATACAAAAAAATGAAAAGCTGCTGATTAACCAAATTTGAGACTAATGTTGCCAAATCGTGTAATTTGTGAATTGTGCCTTTTAATTGTATGGCCTATTTTTTCTTTCTTAGTGTTACTGTTGAGACCCGTTTTTGTTCAATTAGGATTTTTTTAATTTCATTTTTTCCTTTTGGCCTGACGTTTGCATTGTAGTGAAATTAAAACTTTGATTTGCTGCACAAAAAGAAACATTGTTTGTTTATTATCTTGTGCCAAGTAACAGTGATTTTTTCTTGATTGCTAATTTGGTCAACATTCTAGTCGCATAGACTGTCAATGGACGTAAATGTAATAATTCATTTGAAGAATGGTTTTGCAGTGCCTAAAAATTAAAGTTTTTCTTGTGAGCAGTAGCGGTCGGCAGTCGGAGTTACTGCAGGGCGGTGACGTGGGCAGGGGGAGGGGCAGGGTGGGGGGTAGTAATGTATGGATTACGGAGTTTTACAGGTAAGTAAGCATTGAAATAAATAAAATGAATTTCGTTGCGCACACTGCATCACCAAATGTGATGCAGTGCGCGCAACGAAATTCATTTTATTTATTTCAATGCTTACTTACCTGTAAAACTCCGTAATCCATACATTACTACCCCCCACCCTGCCCCTCCCCCTGCCCACGTCACCGCCCTGCAGTAACTCCTACTGCCGACCGCTACTGCTTGTGAGAGATTCTAATGAAATGAAATGAAATGAAACGAAAATTTATAAAGCGCAACTGTCACTCCTAACGGAGTCTCCTGGTGCTGACTACAACCGGTCAGATGGATGACTTAAACCTAAATAAGCTTTTGGCAGCATTCCACGGATAGCCCATAAATCCATGTTTTTAACTGTTTTCTGAACTGCCCCTTTTGTTTAATGGCCCTCAGTTCATTGGGCATGCTGTTCCAAGCTTTGGCTCCCAGAACAGTCGCTGTCCTTCCGCCTCTGGTGACTAGCTTAAGCGCTGGGACGCTATGCGGGTTGGCCGTAGTTGACCTTAGTGTTCTTATCGTGATATATGGCTTAAATCTTACTGAAAGATATCCCGGACCTAGCTTGTGGAAGGCTCTAAATGTTATCAGGATCAGTTTGAACAGAATTCTCTTACAAACCGGTAGCCAATGGAGAGTCTTTAATGCAGCTGTGGCCGAGGCTCTGCGTGGCAGACCCAACACCAATCTGGCTGCTGCGTTCTGGACTACCTGTAGTCTGCTTAGGATGTTTTTATTGATTCCCACAAGGAGACTATTACATTAGTCCAATCTTGATGATATCAGGGCCACTGCCACTGTCTTTCTAGCCACCAGGGGAATCAGGTTGAAGAACTTTCTCAGGGTTTTTATAAACCCAAAACAAGTCCCGGTCAGTTTCAGGACATGGGGCTTAAAAGAAAGACCAGAGTCAAACCAGACACCTAGGTTTCTAGCCACTTCCACAGTTGATGGCGGTGCTGTGGTGTCATCTGGCCACCAATCCTTTGGATGGAAAGGATTGTCTTTCCCAAGGTAAGATTTCTGTCTTGCTGGTATTACAGCAGAGGTGATTTTCTCTCATCCACTGCAACACAGCCGTCAGACAGTTTTTAAAATTTTCCTCTGCCTTGGTGTTGGTCTTATCCAATGAGAGGATCAATTGGGTATCGTCGGCGTACAAAGTTATCTCGATCCCATAGTTGGATATCAATGAGACGAGTGGGGCCATATATACATTAAACAACAGAGGACTCAAAGAAGCCCCCTGCGGCACCCCTGTAGAAATGACTTGTACTGGTGACCTGAATGATCCCAGCGCGATTGATTGTGTCCTGTTAGTCAAGAACGATGTTATCCATGACAAGGCTTGATCTGATATGCCACATGCTCTTAATCTGATGAGCAGGACTTTATGAGAGATTGAATCAAACGCTGCTGATAGGTCTAACAGTATCAGTACGGCCTTCTTTCTCTCGTCCATGATAAATTTGATGGTATCTGATATCTCAAGTAACGCCGACTCCGTAGAATATTTTGGTCGGAAACCATATTGGCGAGAATGGAGAGCCTTTGTTGTTTCTAGGTTGTCTGCAAGCTCCTTGTGAACAATTTTCTCTGTAATTTTCCCCAAGATGGGTAACAAAGATATTGGTCTGTAGTTGGTAATGTCTAAGGAGTCAATATTTGGTTTCTTTTTTAAAGGTTTTACTATGGCATATTTCCAATCGTCCGGAACTGACCCTGTGGCCAGAGAAGAGTTCACAATCTCTTTTATTACCGGGCTGACTATATCTATTATGTGGTGTAGCAACAGCGGAGGGCAGGCATCCATTGGAGAACCTGATTTGTTCTTCTAAGCAAATATGTCAGAAAAAATTAATGTCCACAAATGTGCCATTAGTCATACCAAACATCACAGCAATCTCGGATCACTTGGTGCAGGAACGAACATCAGATCACAATTCAACGAAACCTAATAACAGGGAAATAGGGCAAGGGACATGAATGTTGGCAGAGAAATGGGGATCACTAAAAAGGTTTGATGTACAAACCTATGGATTAGCTACAAAATACAAAATGCAGATTTATGCTTCTGGCTGTCATTGGTTAATGTATAATAATTATATACATTGTGTCGGTAATTGGGTCAATAGTTCTGTCGGCTGAAACCCTCCTCAAGCAGCAACCAGCATCTCTGTCAGGGTGAAACACAAGAAAACCCCAAATGAATCCTCTGATAGCTTGGCACAAGAGCAGTCAGGCTTAACTTACGGGCAATATGTAAATTATTTTTGCAGTACTTCAAACAGTAATCACGAGTAAACACAACAAAAGAAAAATCCCACACCTATTTAAAAAATTTATTAAAATAAATTAAAAGTGAATACATTATTTGCAACCAAAACGACAAAAAATTCAATCAGTAGAACTGGAGATATGCAGCTTCAAAGCTTTAGGTAAAAATAGTGACAACTGTGGTTATCTGGTCGCGCCAGATTGGGACAAGTCACAAGTTCTGGCTGAAAGCGATGGAGCATGGCCCGAATACAGGGACCAACCTAGGCATGCTGAACAAGAGTACCTTAAATTCTGGTGGAGGGGCGTTGCAAGCTCCCTCATCGAGGAGGCATCACACAGCACTGTTCTAAGGAGCTAAAGTCCTACATTGTCATTGAGGAGGCAGTCAATGAGGGCTTGAGATACCATGTCCTGGTCGAAGATGTGTCACGCCCCCACGGTTCCAAAGTAGCTTTGGGGCAGCGATGTGAAGTCCTGCATTGTCATTTAGGAGCTTGCAATGTGAAGGATGCATCATGCAGCGGTGGTTCTGTTGAGATTGCAGCTGTGGTGTGAGGTCTTGTGATGGGGATGCGACGCACAGCAGCAGTTCCAATGTGGACCTACGTGGAGAAGCATCACTCTGCATCAGTTCTACCTACAGGACCACAGTCGGGCTAGCAGAGCACCTTCATCCCACTTCCGAGGGTTCAAGACTGGGGTGACACCGTTTGGGGGGTAGGACTCACAGCAGACAGAGTCCATATACTGGGTTCAAAGTGGTAGGAGTTTTTTCTGTCCCTGAGGCTCTGATCACGTGGCGATCCTACTAGCCCTTGGAGTTACTCTTTTGGTCGGTCCTGGGTTCAAGATGCAGGTCCAATTCTTTAATTCAGGCAGCAGGTCAACATATTAGCAGACCTTCTCACATAGCAGCAGTCCTTTTGAGTCTTCCACAGGCCTAGAGGTGTACTGAGGAGTTGGGTCTGAGCGTCCATTACTTATACCTGGTGCCCACTTTAAAGTAGGTAAAGGTTCTTTAGGTTTTACCCTCCAGAAGTGTTTGGAATTTCCTGCCTCCCCACCCTGGCCTCAGTTTATCTGGGGTTACAAAAGATTAGTGTCAAAACCCTTTGTGAGTGTGGTGGGCAGAGATGGCCCAACCTGCCAACTACTATTCCCCTTTGTCTCACTGCCTGAGAACAATACAAAATTACCAACTGCCAGCTACACCTAGTGATGTGACCCAGGATAAAGGCAGCAGACACCAAATGGTTGGGACCAAAAAAGTTGCCATCATTCTAAAAGGCTAAGAGCTAGCAAGGGATTGAATTCTGAAAATGCAATATTATCTATATATGTTCCTCAATTGTCTGTCTCGAAAGGTCACAGTAGAGAATCAAACATAAATTCATTCAATTAAAAAAAATCTCAACAAAAGAAATGAAAATCAACTAAAGTCAAGAAAACAAGCGCATACTAGAGAGGCGGTTAGCAAAAAGTATGATTGTATTCAATAGATGGAATTTCATACAGGTACAGATCTTAAGGGTCCTTATCATCATTAAGCTTAAAAAACACAATCCAGTGGTTATAGACATCAAAGATGCATGTCTACACAAAGTCCACCCAAATAATTATCAGTCCTTAACACACAATGATTTAATGCGCTGATGTGGATCCAGAAATTGTCATTGGATAGAGTGAGACTTAGCATCGACGTTTCAGTCTCAATGTACGGAGTTTGCGAGACCATCTTCAGGACAACCAATTTAAATGAATTGAAACAAAGACCCAATAAGAACAAAAATGTATTCAAACAAATTCATGAAGTTAAAAATAGTGGAATGCCCCAGAATAAAAATTTTACATCACCTGTGATGTCATAGTGCGAGAGCAACAAGTGCTGCCACAAAAAAAGGCGGGGACGGGAGAGGGGCAAGCAGAGGGACTAAAAGAAGCAAAGAAAGAGGAGAGGGAAGAAGATGGTTTGAAAAAGGAAAGAGGGGGAGGTGAGGTTCTTTAATTTTGACTCCATCTTATATTTGTCTCACTTTGCGTTGCCTTTACACAGGCTGCTCTATTCATGAAGTGTCTCTGCCCTTTTGACTGCAACGTGTTGAAACCCCCCCCCCTCTGTCCTTGCTTTGAAATCAATCTCAGACACCAGCTGGCCTAACTGCATACAGACATGTTCTGCCATTACTGATTGACCTATAGGTGCTGTAACTAATTTACTTGTGGGTTGGGCAGAAACACGACGTAAGAGGGACGTTCTGGTTATATGATGCTTTTTTTTTAATGTTCTCCTATTGGCTAATATTTTGCAGATCTTGTATGTCCATATTAGGTATTTTGCATGCTTGCAGAAGCTAGGACTGCCCCTTTCTTTTATGCTGAGTTTGTAACCCTAAGCATATAAAAGGCCTCTGTGTTTTGTACTCTTTAGACTGCCTCATTCAGTTGCTAAAGGCTTCTGTGTGACGTAGTCTCACTTATTTAAGTTTAATAAAGATGTCTTTTCATATTTCAGCTTCTGTGCCAAGTTCTTTGCATTAGTGAGACCCCTGAGAATGAAGATTACAGTTCTTCAGAGGGAAGAGGGAAGGGAGGAGGGAAAAAATGGGGGAATGGAGGGCAGAGCGGGAGAGGGAGGAGAAGGGAAAAAGCAGAAGGGTAAGAAGGGTGACAGAGAAACATTATAAGTGCTCAAGTGCACCGTTGTAAATCCATTGAAAGTAAATATAATCCAAGAACATCAAACAAACTTACTTCTAAGAATACAAGCTATACTTAAATTCAGCAAAGATAGGGGATTAGAACGAGTCTGTGAACCAAAGAATACTCAATAAGTGTCCCAGAGTTATTCTATGACCACAAACCAACTTGAGAGTCTAAAGACGAAGCTCACCTACACTTTGCAAGTTGTTTACAAATTAAGCCAATCAGTGTGTAAATCAGGCTGAAAAATACTGCAAAAAGCAATATAATCAGGAACTGATAGTTGCATTGCTCTCAAAAGTCTGTGTAACTCAATGAATAATTTTTTCATATATAAGAAAATACAGCTTATGCATAAATTTGTAGAACAAAAAAGAATAGCGAAAAAATTATGATATCAAAAATTGATTCAATTAATCACCATATAGCAAAAATGGTTGTACAGTTCGTCTCAGGTTTGTATGCACCATTAATATTCATATCAGTGAATTGAAGTATTTCAGAGTAACAAGAATATTTAAAAATTCTAATTTACAAAGTGGCTAAGGCCTTCCACCCTACGGATGCATTCCAACCACAGTTAACTCTGTTTGTTCTCCAAATCCATCTGTTCTCATGCCTCATTAACAGAGTTTCAGTGTTAGCAGTCTTTGCATTAGGATTAATCACTTCAATGACCCCCCTTGTAGTATGTGCTTGTTTTCTTGCCTTTAATTGATTTTCTTTTCTTTTGTTGAGATGTTTATTTTTTATAAATTACATTTATCTTGGTTTGATTCTCTATGTGACCTATAGGGACAGATAATTGAAGACTATACATAGATAATATTGTATTATCAGAATTGTTGGCTTGTTACTTTCCTATATAGTTTATACCCGTACTTGTAAGGGTTTATTGGATTACCCTTTTTTCTAAAGAACATTCTAAAAGTGGCTTTTTCAAAACAGTAACTTAAAAACTGACTTTACCATTAAAGTGGGGTTTTAAATGACAATTCTTTAGACACCAAACCCGATGTTCCCACCTGCTCCCAGTTGAAAGTTATCACTTATTAAATGTAATAAGTTGACTCAATTTTATCATATGGGAAAGGTAGGCCTTGCAGTAGTGAAAAATGAACTTAAGAGCTTTTCACTACCATGGCATGTAAAACTTAAAGGTACATTTCACATTTTTAAATACACTACACCCTGTTTCAGGGCTGTTTACGCCCTATCCTTGGGGTGACATATGTATTAAAAAATGAAAAGTCTAGACCTGGCATAAGGTTTATTTCGTCAAGTCGAAATAACAATTTAAAACTGCACACACAGGTTGCAATGGCAGTACTGAGAAAAGCTTAAAAGGGCTACTTGAGTGGGTGGCACAATCAGTGCAGCAGACCCACTAGTAGCATTTTATTTATAGACACTGGGTACATGTTGTACCATTTTACTAGGGACTTACAAGTAAATTAAATGTGCAATTGAGTGAAAGTCAATTTAACCATGTTTAAAGAAGAAAGCACAAGCACATTAGACAAAAATGGGTTCAGAAAACAGGAGGGTGAATGCAAAAGGTTTGGGGATGACCCTGCAGAAAGGGCCAAGTCCAACACATTGAAAAAGGAATAGGTGAGTAGCAAAAGTGTTACTTTCAGAATTGTTGCTTTTTAGTTACTCCCTTTTCTAGAGTTTGACGAATTTTTCAAGTATTAGTGGGTTTGAGTTAAAAAGCTCATTTTCAATAACCTGAAAGTTTCTAACAACTTGTATATTTAGAATTAAAGTAAAATAATTATGAATTCTGGTACTGCATCAATAGTGTTATTTTTTTATTTGATCATTATTTTTTTTATAATTTTTACATTTTGCAAATTCCAAAAATCACAAGGTAAGTAAACATTTCCTTTTGAGTAACATGGAGAAACATAAGTCCTTTACTCTGTTACTACAAAATAATCTTTTCGAAATTCAATTTAAGACATTAGAAATTCCAAAACCTTTTTGAGAACCTCAGAATGCTACTTTCTAAAAAAGGCTCAATAGAGATTTAATTTCATACGTTCAAGACGTCAAGTAACTGTTATAGGTTCACAGCAGGCAAATATGTAAAACAAGAGATGCTGAAATATCTTAAGATTTTGTCCTTGACGCCCAACTCTACTAAGGCCTTAGTAGGTTTTTAATCTACTATCAGGTAAGAGGCACTCATAATTTCTCCCATTTGAGGTTTTCAACTGTGTGTTTAAATTGACCATTATTGGAGCTGAGGAGCCCAGATAACACAAAGCACAGGGGCAACTATACAAGTTGAGCCTTTTGGCAAACCTGAACCTAGTAACCAATAACCTTTGCAAAATTATGAGCTTGTTCACCTGTCTCACCGAGCTGCCTCTTTTTAGGAATTCAGTAGAAGTGATTTTACCATCTCGGGAGGATTGTTGTAAGAAAAGTTCATGTACTTTTTTGGAAATGTATTCAGCGAGGTTGATGATTAAGTTGATGGGCAGTACTTTTGATTCAGCAATTCAGGCTTTAATCTACGATCAGATATATTATAGGTAAAGGTTGAACTAAAATCCTAGTGCCTCTTATGTGATTTCACTTGATGTTAAGCTTGGTAAAATGGTTGGGCTTTCTGAACAACAACAGTCCACTGGCTTCATAGCGGAGAATATTCTGTCTGCGGTCTTGTGCTGGATAAATTTGTATTTGTACCAGACAGCCTTGGTTCAGTGATTGATGATTGGAAAGCCAGTATTTGTGAGAAGGGAGAGAAGATGGTTGATATGAGAAGAAATTAAATCATAGCTTCCCTCTTAGATTCTTTTACCTTCTGTTAGTTGTGTAGTAGTGGTGAACAGCACCTAAAGGAAAATATGTCAGAAAGAAGGATATATGGTAGATGGAGAAGTTGCAGAGTCACAGAGAATTTCACACTGTTTTTCTAAAACAACAGGCAATGACAAAGCAAATGGGTCTAGGTTGCAAAATATTTAAAGAAGCAGCTGCAGTGAGAAAAAAAAACCAAAACCTTTTGCATACAATGGGTCAATGAAAATGAATGTATTAGTCTCTGATTCATTGCAATGCAAGCACCCCATAGGATGCAAGCTAATAACTAAACAAATGATCACATTAAGTGAGAGAGCGATACTCTCCTGGGAGGAGCCAAGGCCCACAGTGTGTACTAAAAGAATTGGTAGCAGTAGGTTACAGATAACTTGATTGCCAATTCAGACCTAAATATGGCGGAAATTGAACTAAATGTTAGTGTATGACATAAATATAATTTTGTTCAATGCTTACTGAGCCTCTTGATAAAAAAAATTGACCAAAATGTACGAGATTTTTAAACGTGCTCCATGGATACTACTTCACACATGCAGGACTAATTAAAGCAATATTAATTTCAGCCATTGTATTGACAATGTCGCATGCCAATGGCTGAAAGTTCCTGAGCCAAGGAAGCAATGGCTGGAGGAGGCTGAACTAAAGTACCTTAAAAGAACATAGAAAATGACATGTTTGCTTTGAATGGCTGACATGACATAACACTTCAGACCTAAAAAGGGGTATGAAATTATTCGAACATGTTTATACCGGGAATGCGCAGTCCAACAGATGGGTACGTTTAGCCATTCACAACCTCCCACTATGCAATCTGTTCTCTTTTAGTTCTCCAAAATATTGACATTCCTAAACTTTATAACACATAACTTTCAATTCAAATGTTATTGATGTCACTGTTAAACCACTTTGTGCAACATGTGTTCATCGGATGTGGTTCCCGTCAGAGCCTTACGGGAAATATTCCCGCCTTCCACCTTGCCAGACTCAAAATGGTTTGATACGTTTGTATGTAAGGGGTTAGTGAAAAACATATTTTATTTTGTCCACTTTTTTTCTTGGCATGGTTAGTCAACGTTGTGACTGGAGGGCACGCAGGTTTCCTTTACTCCTGTGGAGTCGAATTGGGGTTTTCCCGTGGCACGTGGTTCCCAACGTGACCTGTTCTATTTCATGCTAATAATATGCTGATTTGATAACAGTGACTTCTAAACATGGCGCCATAATTGTTTATGTCTTTTAGACGAGTCTGAGCAATTTATAAATCACATGATGCACAAACGATATTAACGAAATGCAAAGAGCAGATTGATATTGTATTACAACACTTCACAAGTCAAGAAACCCAAAAGTAACAGAAACAAGATAAAATCATATCATGGGGTTCCAACTTTAAGAAAATAAAATAGAAACATTGAAATTATTTGTAACCAAAACGTTTTGAACAATCAAGGCTGTGTAATATATATATATTACTTTGCCATATATTTACTTGAGGTTGCAAGCAGGGCCGGACTGGGAACCAAAACCGGCCCTGGCAAAGTGCTCGGCCGCTTTGCCAGGGCCGCTTTTCGGCCGATTTTGTTACAGGGCCGATTTTGCAGCTATGCTGCAAAACCGGCTCTGTAACAAAAACGGCCCCCAGGGCCCAAAACCGGCCCCCACCCTTGCGGCCGACCGGGGGATTGCCCGGTGCCCGCAACGGCCAGTCCGGGCCTGGTTGCAAGCCTGTCAAATCGGAAACCGCACACATATTTAACGCCAGACACTTTTCGGAATTGTTTCCTTCTTCATTGGCTATAAATATCAAAATGAGGCTCTTATTTTTCCACCTTTGTACTCGATTCCCGCCCCAGTGGGCGTGGCCTACCGGGCATTCTGGTTCCCGTAGTTTGCAAGTATTGCTGCAGTGAGCGTGTTTTGTTGTTTGCATGTAACATGTAACAGTTAATCAAATTACCCAGGTGGGTTGGTTGTAAAGTCCCGCATGGCAGGGCTGCCTTTTTCCACCTCAAGTACGGACTACCTCCCATTCAGTTGGTGACTTCTATTCTCATTTCAATGGGGCCGCAGAGTTTTGTGGAATTTTACGCTATGCGCAGAGTGGGCAAAACTCTGCAATCTTCAGCAGATCTTAATTATTTACCCACCACTCATATATTTAGGGTTTAGGGTGAGTAAGGATATTTGGGTGGCAAGGGTGGGTTTAGGATTTAGGGGGTGTAAGAGAATCTGGGTGGCAAGGGTGTCTTTAGGTTAAGGGTGGGTAAGGATATTTGGGTGGCAAGGGTGTTTTTAGGGTTTAGGGGTGGTGAGGGTATTGGGTGGCTATGGTATTTTTAAGGTTTATGGTAGGTGAGGGTTTTTGGTTGGCAATAGGGGTTTCAGGGTTTATTAGGGTTTATAGTGGGTAAGGGTATTTGAGTGGTAAGGATGTTTTTATGGTTTGGGTGAGTAAGGGTACTTGGGTGTCAAGGGTATTTTTAGAGTTTAGGGTGAGTAAGTGTATTTGGGTGGCAAGGGTATTTTTGGGGTGTAGGGTGGGTAGTCGTATTTGAGTGGCAAAGGTATTTTTAGGGTTTAGGGTATGCAAAGATATTTGGGTGGACTAAAAGCACCCTGGCCCTAATATATATATATCTCGATCTGGAGCTTCGTGACAGCTTGCAAAACTGTGGTGATGTACTTAAAATACAGCGCGACGCCCCCCTGGCAGCAAGGAACATCCACTGTGATCGTAATCACTGTTGGGGAGAGAGGAACCCGAATGATTTGGGAATTAGGTGCGTGTTTGAGAGACTTTCCAACGATGCCTCCCAGTGAAGCTGTCCTGCGAGTTTTGTTACCGTGGCCAGTAAGGTGGGGCACCACATGGTGTTCGGGAGCCTAATCACTGTATCTGGGTTCCTGCAGCGGCTTTTACAAAACCCGGAGGGGACAGGAGCAGGGATTTGCGCTTTCTGCAACCAAGAGCAGGGGGCGTTCCGAATGACTCCGATGGGAGTGGACTAACAGACATTTAAACGGGCCCCCAGGTGCAATGTGGACACAGTAGTGAAATGGGCACTGAAGAAAGGCCAATGCCTGAAACGCGTCTGCCTAGCGTTTCGCTGTTAAATACTTGTGTTGAGCGCTGATGATAATACTGGTAATTAAAGGTCTCTTACCGCACTGAGCAGGTGTCGGCCGCTTCTGTCAGAGAAGAAGAGGTTTGGTTTTGATATATATATATATATATATATATATATATATATATATATATATATATATATATTCACTGAAAAAAACATAGGTTATAGACCATATATAGTTAGGAATTAGCATTTAAAAAACCTTATTTTACTCACACAAAACCATTGAAATTCCATATATAGTTAGTTGCACTAACTATATATCGCGCACCCGCAATCCACTGCTGATCATGTCACATATTACATCATTCATGACATGGTCAGTGACATCACTGATGACATCACTGATGACATCTCAAATGACATCACTGATGAGATCACTGATGACGTCATCCAGTGACTGTGTGTTTCTGTAAAGTTTAAATATGTTTTACATATTGAAGAATGAGTAGATGTATAAGTGTCTGGACGAAGGATTTAGTAGGTGCATGACTGAATGTATGAGTGAGTGATTAAATGTGTCTCACTGAGTGCATGGGTTAGTGACTAAACTGTCTTAATTTGTGCATCATTATGTCTGTTGTTCTGTAAACTGCTGCATGTGTTGATCATTAGCTATACGAGAGGCTATATGTGTTATTAATTGGTTGCCCAAGTATTTCTATGGCAGATTGAGTTTGTGTGGGGGTGGCTGGAAGGTGTGTGACTCTATGCATAGATGTGTGAGCAGTTTATTCACTAGGTGTATGAGTTCAAGAGTGCATGTGGAAACAGCTACATGGGCAGTTGACTGTGTGCATGAGTGTATTGATGAGTGAATGGATATCTCAATGCTACATGTCATAGTAAGTACATATGTAAAACACAGTACATGTGAGAGTTGGCATATATAAATAACTGTGCATGAGAGCCACTGAATGAGTGAGTGGTTGTATCGATCCTTGTGAACTTGTATCAGGGATTGTATAAGAGAGTAAATATGTGTTAGTATATGTTTCAATAAGTAAGGTGTGTTTAACTGTATAGTTGAAGAAATGGAGGTGAGATTGTTTCTTTGCATGACTGACTGGGTGTGTGAGTAACTCCATGGATGAGTGGCAGTGTGTGAGTGTCTGTATACACTGAGTGTATCTAAGGTTATATTAGAGTCTGAAGAGGTTTATCGTATTAGCACAAGAATGATGTCAAATGAGATGTCATCAGTGATCTCATCAGTGATGTCATTTGAGATGTCATCAGTGATGTCATCAGTGATGTCACTGACCATGTCATGAATGATGTAATATGTGACATGATCAGCAGTGGATTGCGGGTGCGCGATATATAGTTAGTGCAACTAACTATATATGGAATTTCAATGGTTTTGTGTGAGTAAAATAAGGTTTTTTAAATGCTAATTCCTAACTATATATGGTCTATAACCTATGGTTTTTTCAGTGAATTTTCAAGGTTTTGTAAATGCTAATTCCTAACTATATATGGTCTATAACCTATGGTTTTTTCAGTGAATTTCAATGGTTTTTTAATAGCAAATATCATAAGCTGTCGAATGTCAAGTACGTGGTAAGTGAAAACATTTTCGTGTTTATGCACACTGATCTGCTTTGAATGGTGCCCCCCCCCCTCATTTCTATTAGGAGTACTCTCTCTTTGCAGATAGTGAAAGGTAGTTAACGCAGGCCTTTGCCCCCGTTGTAATCCGTCGTGCCTGCTTCTCTCTCCATTTGATTGATTGTTATCCAAGTATTTACTGTTTTAGAATTAGTTCTCTTTGGTTCATTCTCTATTTACAAACAAACACAGAGTCGCAATACTCTGTTTAGTCTTTGCAGATAACGAAAAATCGTGTAAAAAAAAAGAAAAGGAATCGAGCAAAATCAGTAGGCCACTAATGGGATCTCTTTTTGACCTCGCTAAAATAGAAACATTAGGAACAACCCCTCATGACAAATACAAAACTAGTGAGATGAACTGAACTCCACACAATGATGGCTGCAAAACAGCTCGGCTCCGCCACCCACCCCGCCCAAAATAACGATAAAGAGCGGCTGCCATGATTGGTTGCGGAATGGCCACAACGGAGCTACGAAATGGTGGTGCTCTCATGCTAACCCCAGCTTCAGTCTGAAACATCCAGAAACACTGTAGACTACCAATTCGATCAGTTCCGGTAGCGCCCCAATGTAACCCGGTAGAGAAGAACTAGCCCTCCCCTCTTTGACTGATGGTTCTTGTTGCCTGTCCCTTCTGTTGTCATTTAACAGAACTATTTAGCCTGCTGAAAGGGGTTGTGTTTCGACTGCTGGTTGGTGGAGACATTTTGACTATATTCTGGACCTGCGTTGTCGCGTAATGCGTCATATGACGCGCCGCGTTAGCGCATCCGGAAGTCATCCGGGGCGCGCAGCGCGTAACGTAAGCATAACAAGTCATGTGACTTGTTAATAAAACTTTTCATTGGTTCATTTTACTTTTCTTATTCTAATGATGAAAGCCTTGGTCATATCACCTAAAAATTACGCTTTTAATTACTTCCGAACATTATTTTTTCTTAAATATATGTTATAATGTTCCAGGCTAATGTACTTTCCCGGAAATTTTACAACTGTCCTGCAAGTAAAATATATTCTTTTTTCGAGAAAAAGAGCGTTTCTTCGTCCCATGACGGAGCCGTTGAGCAAAAGAGGGTCGACCTGCTGTCTTAGTCGCCGATACGCCTGAATATGAGATTCTTATCGATCACTTTATGTTGCAGGAATAGAAAACACAACAGCCCTTGACCATTTATCTTTACTGCGTTCCTTCGTATTATACCTTTTACCCTTCATGTAATTGGTCTGCTTTATTTCACTTGCCTTTTAATGATTCTAAAACAGTGACTATTATTAAAAACTTTACCAATGTATATACTACTACCATGTTTTCTTTTAAAAACCTTTATTGTGAAAATTTCATTATACAAATACGAGCCTATAACCACGTGGGCCTGCCACGGAGCAAACTGTAATCGTATATGATGAATAGACATTTACACTGTAGAGGAACGTAACGGGCGGGCCATTAGGTTGCAAGAACTAAGGTGTCTAACAGTTACGGAATCGGTGGACGTACATTTTATAATTAAAATACGACAGGGCCAGTTACAATAAAATTATCTAGATATACATTTGCGGGCAAGTACCATGGGTGACGTTAATTCGAATTTTCAACAGTACAGTAATCAATAACACATCAGAACTTAATATCAATAGGGATGTCGAAATATTCAATCAATTCTCGTCCCCGCCCGCCATGTGCTTCAAAACTGCATACGTATCTCGTGATTTCAAGGTTCTGCAACCAGTACACAACAAGGAGTTACGAGTCCCATTTATTCCGGCGCCATTTTGGGCGAGGACGGGCAGGTCCAGGATATAGTCAAAATGTCTCTACCAACCATCGACTATGATGATGTTCATATGCTGTATTTATTAGAGTAACACTCATCTGCCCACATGAAATTAATTTACCACAATCTAAACATGTCATTTTAATCTTTCCAAAGTTCTTCTAAATATTTGGGACCGTTTCCCTTGGCTCTGAAGCTCTCAGTGCCACTTCTTTGATGAATGTACTAGCAGGTCAGGGGTTCTCCTCCAAATCTCTCTTTTATGCAGCACTATAATTAATTGGTGCCACCTCTCCATATGACGATGCATGGTATAGTTACCACAACTATATTTTTTTTCGGTTCCTCTGGAGAGTTCATCGTGGCAGATGAAGCGTGTAACGTACCGGGCATTTACCTTTTTTTGCATGTACAGGAAAGGAAAAAAAAATCGAGCGTCCGAGTTCTAAGGTGTCCCAGGGCCATTTTAGTGGACCAGGCCCAAATCCAAAGAACAGGCCGCCATTTTGAGAGTCCTCTTGCAGCCGCCTGTCGCTGTAGCATCAAGAGCAGCCGAAACTCAGCTGAATGGCAACTGAAACGGTAAATGGGCGCCCCACTACATTTCAGCATTGTAGGATGACCACACCAGTACAGCAACTTGCTAGACATCACCTCGGTGCCATCCGGATCTCGGCGCCCCACTGCAGATGAAGTGCCTCTCAACTATGAAACCACCACGGTGACATCCGGATCTTGGCGCGTTGTGCTGCCTTCGGCCTATTCGCACATCGGTCCGCTACTGACGCCATCTCACAGGCTAATGGGGTGACCCACGCCGAGTTTCAGCATTGTAGGATGACCACACCAACTTGCTAGACATCACCTCGGTGCCATCCGAATCTTGGCATCTCAACGCCTAGTGCTATCTTCCATACAGAAAATATTGTTACGCTGCCTTTGGCCCCATTCGCACATCAGTCCGCAACTTAGACATCACCTCGGTGCCATCCGGATCTTGGCATCTCAGCGCCTTGTGGTGTCAGTCAGAAAATATTGTTGCGCTGCCTTTGGCCCCATTCGCACATCAGTCCGCTACTGACACCATCTCACAGGCCAATAGGGCGCCCCACGCCGACTTTTACCATTGTACGATGGCCACACCAGTGGCACAACTTGCTAGACATCACCTCGGTGCCATCCGAATCTTGGCATCTCAACGCCTAGTGGTATCTTCCATACAGAAAATCTTGTTACGCTACCTTTGGCCCCATTCGCACATCGGTCCGCAACTTAGACATCACCTCGGTGCCATCCGGATCTTGGCATCTCAGCGCCTTGTGGTGTATTCTCTTCAGAAAATATTGTTGAGCTGCCTTTGGCCCCATTCGCACATCGGTCCGCAACTTACACATCACCTCGGTGCCATCCGGATCTTGGCATCTCAGCGCCTTGTGGTGTCTTCTACTCCGAAAATATAGTAGAAAATATTGTTGCGCTGCCTTTGGCCCCATTCACACATCAGTCCGCTACTGACACCATCTCACAGGCCAACAGGGCGCCCCACGCCGACTTTTACCATTGTACGATGGCCACACCAGTGCCACAACTTGCTAGACACCACCTCGGTGCCATCCGGATCTTGGCATCTCAGCGCCTTGTGGTGTCTTCAAATCAGAAAATATTGTTGCGCTGCCTTTGGCCCCATTCGCACATCGGTCCGCTACTGACGCCATCTCACAGGCCAACGGGGCGCCCCACGCCGACTTTCAACATTGTAGGATGGCCACAGAAGTGCGACAACTTACTAGACACCACCTCGGTGCCATCCGGATCTTGGCGCGTTGTGCTGCCTTCGGCCTATTCGCACATCGGTCCGCTACTGACGCAAACTCACAGGCCAACGGGGCGCCCCACGCCGACTTTCAGCATTGTAGGATGGCCACACCAGTGCGGCAACTTGCTACACACCACCTCGGTGCCATCCGGATCTTGGCATCTCAGCGCCTAGTGGTGTCTTCTATTCCGAAAATATTGTTGCGCTGCCTTCGGCCCCATTCACACATCGGTCCGCTACTGACGCCATCTCACAGTCCAACGGGGCGCCCCACGCCGACTTTCAGCATTGTTGGATGGCCACACCAGTGCGGCAACTTACTAGACACCACCTCGGTGCCATCCGGATCTTGGCGCGTTGTGCTGCCTTCGGCCTATTCGCACATCGGTCCGCTACTGACGCAAACTCACAGGCCAACGGGGCGCCCCACGCCGACTTTCAGCATTGTAGGATGGCCACACCAGTGCGGCAACTTACTAGACACCACCTCGGTGCCATCCGGATCTTGGCGCGTTGTGCTGCCTTCGGCCTATTCGCACATCGGTCCGCTACTGACGCAAACTCACAGGCCAACGGGGCGCCCCACGCCGACTTTCAGCATTGTTGGATGGCCACACCAGTGCGGCAACTTACTAGACACCACCTCGGTGCCATCCGGATCTTGGCGCGTTGTGCTGCCTTCGGCCTATTCGCACATCAGTCCGCTACTGACGCAAACTCACAGGCCAACGGGGCGCCCCACGCCGACTTTCAGCATTGTAGGATGGCCACACCAGTGCTGCAACTTGCTGGACACCACCTCGGTGCCATCCGGATCTTGGCGCGTTGTGGTGCCTTCGGCCTATTCGCACATCGGTCCGCTACTGACGCCGCCTCACGTGCCAACGTATTTTCTCCGCATTTTACACCCTATGCCGCATAACAGGTCATGTGACTTGTTTATAAAACTTTTCATTGGTTCATTTTACTTTTGGTTTCCTAATGATGGAAGGCTTGATCATGTGACCTAAAAACAACACTTTTCATTGGATGAAAACTTTTTTTTTTTCCCAAACGATGAAAGCCCCACCTTGTTTCTGGATGTTTCAGACTGAAGCTGGCGTCAGCATGAAAGCACCACCATCTCGTAGCTCCGTCGTGGTCATTCCGCGAGCAATCATGGCAGCCGCTCCCCACCAGAAGCCTGCAGGAGTCGGAGCCCCCAAAACTTTTGATGAATTCTCAAGGCGGAGGGGACGCTTTCGAGAATGGGGTCCAAGACCTAGCAGACAAGCGTCCGATTTCCAAGGTGTCCCAGGGCCATTTCAGTGGACCAGGCCCAAAAAGGAAACAGCCTGCCGCCATTTTGAGAGTCCTGTGACAGCCGCCTATCGCTGCACCGCAAGAGTGGGCGCAACTCAGCTGAATTGCGGCTTTTGACACAGTGGACCAAAAACGGACGGAATGGCAACTGAAACGGTAAAGGGGCGCCCCACTACAACAGATGACACTCCACCTGGAGAGGCCCGTTCACGCCGCCTCCCCCGGGGCGCCCCACGCCGTTATTCGGAGCAGCATTGTAGGATACCAAAACCAGTGCGGCAACTTACTGGACATCACCTTGGTGCCATCATTCTGCTGCCTTGGAACTATTCGCGCAACAGTTTGCTACTGATGACCCACCCCCCGCGACGCCCCATGCCGTTATTTGCTGGGTGGCAACTTACTAGACATCACTTTCGTGTCATCTAGATTTCAGCACGTTCTGCTGCCTTGGAACTATTCGCACAACAGTTTGCTACTGATGACCCACCCCCCGCGACGCCCCACGCCGGAAATCTGGACGTTGTGCTGCGTTGGGACTATTCGCACAGCCGACCGCTACTTCGTTGTTTTTCCCTAAAAATGTTTATATGTTATTACTATTTTTGTTTTCTTGTATATATTTATAAATTATTAAAGTTTTATAATCTTACTACTTTGTCGGAGTGCTATATATTTTTAATGTGACACATAATTGTAAAAACTTTGATGTACAAAGAGTCATCCCTGGAATCTTCCGCTTCAGGCTCGGTCCCCTCCCCAATCACAATACAGGATGGTTTTCAGATAATAGCAACGCTTCTGCTGTGACGGATCTCATCGAGTGTGGGCCTTGATCTACTATAACTCCTTTGAAGAGGGGTGATTCTTTACAGCTGTGGCCATAAACTACATCTGCAGGGCTAGCTGATACCCTAGGACCAGCCTGGACAATCGGACACAGAGGAAAAGGAGTGTCAGAGGGTGCGGTAGTGAATAGGGCGAAAGGGAGGTGTCGGGCGGGCACAGGGTGTGATTCTCAGGGAAGAGCAGCGCAGATGGGGGGAGGTTTATTACCCATGCATAAGACAGAGAGCGGGGGTGACCACTGCCTGGGGGAGATGCTTGCGAGGGTGGGGAGCCATGCTAAGGATCGACAGCGTGCACAGAGTGGGTCTGGTCAAGGCATCTAAAATGGCTGCCGTGCACGACAAAAGTGTGGCATTTGAAAAAAGACAAGATGGCGCAGACAATGTTTTTCAACACTTCCTGATTTCCTTCGAATCGAACGTTAACAGACGTTGGGGCATATTACCAAAGTTAAGCGATATTTATCCCTAACGATGCTTAGCAACGATTTTTTTACCGTCAGAAATTATCGCAGATAAACCTTGCTATTATCAAGGTTTATCGGAAATACGATAAAAAACGACCGCAATGCATTAATATCGCTGAAAACTCAGCGATATTCATGCATTACCGAGCTAATGCTCTTAGCCATGTTATCCTCCTCCCATTGGATAACATGGCTAAGAACTGCTCAGGGCAGGTGGTAGCTTTTGGAGATATTCGCGCTTATCTCGAATATTTCCAAAAGTTGATAATAGGAGATAGCGATGTTAGCGACTGTTTCCAGTCGCTAACATCTTGGCATGCCCACTTTGCATGTCATTAGTGATAAATATCACTCACATGCAAAGTGGGGCCCAAGATGGTCGCTATCTTCTACTAGCCGTCGCTAACTGGTGTTAGCAACAGCTAGGTAATACACATATAATTTTATCTCCGCGAAGCGGAGCGCTGTTACAGATATATATCTTGTGTCTGAACGTTAATTTCTCAAAATGCACTGAAGCACATATATTGAGACCTAGCAAAGGCACATCGGGCTACCAGTCCCTACAATTTTGCCAAGTTTCGTGCAAATCCATTCAGCTGTTCGATCCTACCGAGAGACAAGATGGCGGCCGCTACGGACTGTTTGGAATGTTTACAGACACCGGAGAGCCAATCAGCTTCGCTTCGCAAAGCTCCGTAACGCGAAAAGTACGCGAAGCGGTGCGCTGTTACAGATATATACCTTTTTTTGAACGTTAATTTCTCAAAATCCACTGGAGCACATATATTGAGATCTAGCAAAGGCACATCGGGCTACCAGTCCCTACAATTTTGCCAAGTTTCGTGCAAATCCATTCAGCTGTTCGATTATTATTATTTTTATTTTTTTTTGCCCCGCGGGGCCCTTTTAAAACCTCCACATCAAACCTAGGGGGTGAGCGACAATGTACTATGCCCCCTTATGGTCATTTGCCCCTTCGCTTTGGCCACCTCTTGTCTCTCGATCCTACCGAGAGACAAGATGGCGGCCGCTACGGACTGTTTGGAATGTTGACAGATGCCGGAGAACCAATCAGCTTCGCTTCACAAAGCTCCGTTGCGCGAAAAGTACGCGTAGCGGAGCGCTGCCCAGTCCGCTGTTACAGATATATATCTTTTTTTGAACATTAATTTCTCAAAATCCACTGAAGCACATATATTGAGACCTACAAAAGGCACATCGGGCTACCAGTCCCTACAATTTTGCCAAGTTTCGTGCAAATCCATTCAGCCGTTCGGGCTAAAAGTGAGGCCAACCGCCCTATGGAAATTAACATGGGAAAAACGCGTTTTGGGACCCCCCTTTTTTCTCGGCCCCCCCTTGACGAACCCCCCCAAAATGTTCAGGGGCTGCTCAGAAACAAAATGTGCCATTTTCCTGAAAATTTCAGCCAATTCCGTCCACAAACGCCAAAGTTATTAGACATAGAATTTTCAAAAAACCCATAGAGAAAAAATCCTAACTATATATACCTACTGGCGACCGCCAGTAGGTAATATATATATATATATATATATATATATATATATATATATATATATATATATATATATATATATATATATATATATATATATATATATATATCAAATGCTCCAAACACCAGCCGGTTGCACTCGTGAGCGGGTGCACGCCCGAACGGGGGTGTACCCGTTGTATTATAACAGCTACAAACAATCCACGAATCCTTAATTCGTAAAGAAAGCAGCACACACAGGGGGTGGTTCCGTATAGATGTAATAAGGGAACCTACAGCATACGACGCGTTTCGCCAGAGGGCTTCGTCAAGATATGCAAAGGGACAAGGCGTAGCAACTCATTATAAATCAGAAAAAACTCTTACTTCCGCTATTACAATGGTAAGCAAAGAAGGACTATGTACATGGTTACAAATGAAACCGCCATATTTGAAAGGTACGTATTGATCCAATTGTGTACAAATGAGAGATAAATATACAATCTATATACATATATACATGAAATACTGCACCTCTAATGCATGTCAGAGGGGTGCATAGTTAATCAAGCCCAAAATGGGCATAGTGAGTCCTTCTTTCGTGATAACGCCCCGAATGGGCATATCAAATGAACAGGTGAATTGTACAATAAATACGGGTGTTAGTAAATATACATTCCGAGATACAAGAACCGGTAACCACATGTACATACATAAATGCATCTATACATAAGCCGCGAATCAATGTATTCAACATAATCTAGCAGCATGGCACGGGAACTTATGATCCCCAAAGGGCACACCCTAAAGACATAGAAAAATAGGTCAAGCCTAAATCTAGCCCTGAACCCCCCCAAAATGTTCAGGGGCTGCTCAGAAACAAAATGTGCCATTTTCCTGAAAATTTCAGCCAATTCCGTCCACAAACGCCAAAGTTATTAGACATAGAATTTTCAAAAAACCCATAGAGAAAAAATCCTAACTATATATACCTACTGGCGACCGCCAGTAGGTAATATATATATATATATATATATATATATATATATATATATATATATATATATATATATTCACTGAAAAAACCATAGGTTTCAGGTCATATATAGTTAGGTATTAGCATTTAAAAAACCTTGGAAATTCACTGAAAAAACCATAGGTTTCAGGTCATATATAGTTAGGTATTAGCATTTAAAAAACCATTGAAATTCACTCAAAAAACTATAAGTTTTAGTGGTGTTATAGTTAGCTGGATATTTTACTCATACAAAACCATTGAAAGTGCTCCTATATAGTTAGTTGGACTAACTATATTTCACGCACCCGCAATCCACTGCTGATGATGTCACATATTACATCATTCATGACATGGTCAGTGACATCACTGATGACATCACTGATGACATCTCAAATGACATCACTGATGACATCACTGATGACATCTCATTTGACATCACTGATCATATCACTGATGATATCATTCATGTGATAATACGATGCACCTCCTCACACTCTAATATAACCTTAATATAACCTAGGTCCAGGACCGGACTGGCTACCGGGCGTTTTGAAATGCTGCTGAGCTGGGGGCTGATTTAGTTGATGGGGACCTACGTGTACTGAACGAAATTCGTTTTGCTTTAATTGTTTTGAAGCACACGCAGGTCTCCATCAACAAAATCTGCCCCCACCACAGTGAAATCAGCCCCCAGCTCGGCAGCATTCCAAAATGCCCGGTAGTCAGTCCGGCCCTGCCTAGGTCTACACACACATCTACTCATTCACCCATACAATCACTCATACATACAGTCACTCATCAATACAATACTATCATATGCACGTATACACCTATAGAGACACTCACACACTTTCACTCATCCATGGAGTTCCTCACACACCTAGTCAGTCATGCAAAGAATCAATCACACTCCCATTTCCTCATCTATACAGTTATACACACAACACCTTACTTATTCAAACATATACTAACACATACTTACTCTCTTAAACAATCACTGATACAAGTACACATTGATCCATACAGCCACTTGCATAATCACTGGCTCTCATGTATAGGCATTTATATATACCAACTCTCACATGCACTGTGTTTTACATATGTACTTACTTGGACATGTAGCACTGAGATATACATTCACTCACCAACACACCAATGCACACAGTAAACCGCCCATACAGCTGTTTCCACACCTCCCAGTCACCCACACACAGACACAGTCTCATATACAAATACTTGGGCAACCAATCAATGACCCATATAGCCACTCATATAGCTACTGATCAACACATACAGCATCTTACACAACAGCAGACATACTGATGCACACATTCAGACAGTTTAGTCACTAACCCATGCATTCAGTAAGACACATTTAATCACTCACTCACTCATACAGTCAGTCATGCACCTACTAAATCCTTCATCCAGACACTTATACATCTACTCATTCTTCAATATGTAAAACATATTTAAACTTTACAGAAACACACAGTCACTGGATGATGTCATCAGTGATGTCATCAGTGATGTCATTTGAGATGTCATCAGTGATGTCACTGACCATGTCATGAATGATGTAATATGTGACATCATTAGCAGTGGATTGCGGGTGCGCGAAATATAGTTAGTCCAACTAACTATATAGGAGCAATTTCAATGGTTTTGTATGAGTAAAATGTCCAGCTAACTATAACACCACTAAAACTTATAGTTTGTTTAGTGAATTTCAATGGTTTTTTAAATGCTAATACCTAACTATATATGACCTGAAACCTATGGTTTTTTCAGTGAATTTCCAAGGTTTTTTAAATGCTAATACCTAACTATATATGACCTGAAACCTATGGTTTTTTCAGTGAATTTCAAAGGTTTTTAAAATGCTAATTCTATTAGCGGATAACGTTTAAATATATTAATATCCTAGTGGGACCACCTGAGCAGCCCTAAGGGGTCAGGGTGTTTCTACCCTGCCCCCTTTTTGTGTTCTACACGTTTGTTTTTCTGCTTTCTTGTGCCTAATTCCTAACTATATATGGCCTGAAAGCTATGTTTTTTTCAGTGAATTTGCAAGGTTTTTTAAATGCTAATTCCTAACTATATAAGGGCTGAAACCTATGGTTTTTTCAGTGAATTTGCAAGGTTTTTTAAATGCTAATTATATTAGCGGATAACGTTTTTATATATTCAGACCTTTTTTTAATGCTAATTCCTAACTATATAAGGCCTGAAACCTATGTTTTTTTCAGTGAATTTCAACGGTTTTTTTAAATGCTAATTCCTAACTATATAAGGCCGGAAACCTATGGTTTTTTCAGTGAATTTGCAAGGTTTTTTAAATGCTAATTCCTAACTATATAAGGCCTGAAACCTATAGTTTTTTCAGTGAATTTCAAAGGTTTTTTAAATGCGAATTCCTAACTATATATGGCCTGAAACCTATGTTTTTTTCAGTGAATTTCAAAGGTTTTTTAAATGCTAATTCTATTAGCGGATAACGTTTAAATATATTAATATCCTAGTGGGACCACCTGAGCACCCTAAGGGGTCAGGGTGTTTCTACCCTGCCCCCTTTTTGTGTTCTACACGTTTGTTTTTCTGCTTTTTTGTGCCTCAGTCTATTAAGACCCAAGATGGATGCCAACACTTCCTGGTTAGAAGTGTTGACAGCCAATGAGCATGCAGCTTTCTCGGGAAGGCATGCTGATTGGCTGTCACTGTCTGTCAACACTAGCACAAGATAGATGCCAACACCTCCTGGTTAGAAGTGTTGACAGCCAATGACCATGCAGCTTTCTCGGGAAGGCATGCTGATTGGCTGCCACTGTCTGTCAGCACTCAAAACCAGGAAGTGTTGGCAGCCATCTTGTGCCTTGTTAGAACCAAGGCACAAGAAAGCAGTGAAACAAAGGTGTGAAACTCGCAAAGGGGCAAGAGTAGAATCACCCCGACCCCCTAGGCCTGCTCAGGGGGTCCCACAAAGACCCCAAAGGTTGTTTTTTTTTGTAAATGTCGGGGTACGTTCTACACGTTTGTTTTTCTGCTTTCCTGTGCCTCAGTCTACCGAGGCACAAGATGGCTGCCACAGTTTCTGTTTTGGAGCGTTGTCAGACATTGGCAGCCAATCAGAATGCATCTCAAGCTCAAAAGGTAAGCTTACAGTAAGCTTACAGTAAGCTTACACGTAAGCTGCTATAGATATATAATTTTTTTTCAACCTAAAGTACTCAAAATCCACTGGAGCACATATCTTGAGACATAGCAAAGGCACATCGGGCTACCAGTCCCTACAATTTTGCCAAGTTTGGTGAAAATCCATTCAGCCGTTCGAGCTAAAAGTGCGACCGACCGCCCTATGAAATTAACATGGGGAAAACACGTTTTGGGACCCCCTTTTATCTCGGCCCCCGCTTGACGGATCCCCCCCAAACTTTCAGGGAAGGACCGGAGCGCCGCGAGGCAAAGTTGATGAAAAATTCAGGCAGATTCCTCAACCGGCGCCAAAGTTATTCCCAATAGAATGTTGCGATTTCCCTATGGAAATCAATCCTAACTATATATACCTACTGGCTATCGCCAGTAGGTAATATATATATATATATATATATATATATATATATATATATATATATATATATATATATATATATATATATGAAAACCAAAGCCTTCTGTGAGCACACGAAAACTCCACGCAGCTACACCATCAGGAACGGACCACGGCAAAGGCAAATGTTTATAAAGTGCAAATTTATTCCATTAGGTCACAACATGACCCGTTTCGGCCAGGTTACCCCGGCCTTGATCACATGACATGTCAGGAAAAACCACGCCCTTAAATCTCATGAGGCATGCTCTAGTCACTCCCATTCTGATCATAAACAGTGACAAAAGACACAATATGAAAGTGCAAGTGCATATTTATTTATTTATTTATTTAGAGTATTTGTATAGCGCAGCTATCACCTTACAGGCATCCTGGCGCTGAGATTTCTCGAGGAGGAAGAAGCATGGGAGAGAGGCATATTCAAATCGTAATGAATAACAAAAACATTATAATTTCACAGTTAATTAATTCATAACTGAAAACTCCTATATTAGATGAAAAATCCAGGGCAAGTGCCCAAATTCTATTTGGAAAAAGAGAATATGCAATTCATAGTAAAAAAAATAATGGGAAAGAGCTGCCCTCACAATGAGTACACCCAGTGTAGTGATAATGAAGCATTGCTAAATAAATAGCCTAACTTCTATTAAAACAATGTAAAATCAGAGGCGAGTTTGTTATAGCAATTAGAACAACAGATAATACAGAAAAATATTATCCCCTGCTTATAAATATTACATGTAAAAAAGATACAGGTTAAAGAATCAAGTATATCAAATTTGCAAAATAAATATATATATATATAAAAAAAAATAGAATAATCACAGTTGAGTTAATACCAGGTATCTATTAATTCATAAGGTCAATAAAACGGATTACCCCTCCTGCCAGAAAATTCCGTAGTAAAACAAGAAAACTAGTAAAACCAGTAAAAAATTCCACAGTATAAAAGGTTTCTTTAAAATCCATTACCTAAAATTAAATAAATAGAAAACACCTAAAATCTAATTCAATATATATACACGTAGTTACAATTGATATTTACACCCTACACCTATAATCAATCACATTAAATATTTATAGCAGCATAAGAGAGCAAAGTAGAGACAGAATAGTAAAATTAATTTAATCTAAATATATGCAACAAATCCAGAATTTTTTTTTAAAATTATTTATAAAAAGTGAACCAAATCTTCCCCTGTGTTAAGTCCATTCGGTATCTTGGTGTTAAGACGAATTATGTATTGACTCTCCAATTGGCGTACTTTTTTCTCCCTATTGCCACCAAGGATGGATTTAGTGACAGAATCATTTTTTTTCATTTAAGAATCTTTATTCGGTGATTAAAAAACACCATAAAAGCACAAACATATATACAATAATAAAAAGTTATTAAACATTAGTCAAGATCCTTATACAAAGCTAGCATGGATAAAAAGATATCAATATACAAATCCATAAGCATACAATAAAGAGTCCAAGTCTTTCATACCTAACCCCTGGTCATCCTTAATCGGACCGCAACCTTAATAAAATTCATGATACAACACAGGGTAAGGGGATCGGAAGCTTTTTGCAAAAAGACTAGTGCATCCCTGGCATGTTCCTGATGGGCATTTTTTAAAATATTTACAAGAAAACTGCGCCTGGGCATAGAAAAATAGGGACAGAGCAAAACAAAATGAAGGGAGTCCTGCGGAGACCTATTGTCGCAGCCGCAGGGTCCCTTCTGCTCAATTGATGTGGAAAAACCTGCTGGGGAAGCCAACATAAAAGGAAGTAAATTCAGTCTAAAACGGCACATAAGAAATCTATCCTGTGCATTGTGCATGAGATACAGATAAGGCTCCATACCCTCCACACTCTTCACCAAATCATGCGCCCTCACAGTCTTTTTGAGTGTTTCTGCCTCAGCTCTGTAATGGATTTTCCGCTCTAGGAAAATTTCCCCTACTTGTTTCTTATGCTGGGCTAAAATTGTTGTGGGGTTCGTGAAGAGGTTTCCAAAACCTAAGTCTTCGAGGGTATTTTTCACATATTTGAGCCAAGGGATACGCATGCAGTTGGTCCTATCTAAGCAGTCCAATAAAATTTCTCTGCTTAGATGCGCCTCTGGGTTAGCCCATATTTTTAACCAGGCCACGATTGGCCTAAATTTTAACAGGTCATCCAGGTATGGCCTCCCTAGCTCCCTGTGAGCTATAAATCCAGCGGTGCTAGTTGGTACCCTCAGGATAGATTTCAAATATTTGTTTTCTTCCTGTTGGATTCTAGTAGTGTTCACAAAGCCCCATACTTCTGCCCCGTAGATTACTTTGGAGCATGATACGGAGCAATACAAATTCACCACCTGTTCCAGGCTCCATCTACCTAGCCTCCTGCCGTATCCTGCTATAGCCCCATTTGAGGCAATCATTTTGCTATAACGTTCCGTCACCAAGGAGTTAAACTGTAAAGCGCCATCGAAAGTCACTCCGAGATAAGTGAACGTTTTGACCTCCTCTAAAATATGGGTACCTATTGTATGAATACATTTTGAGGAAGGTTTTTTGCCGGCCAGGAGCACATAAGATTTACCCAGGTTAACAGATAGATCCAGGGTGCTCATGAAGTTAACGAACCCATCAATCAGGATTTGTAGGCTACGCGGGGTACGCGCGAGCAGAACCGCGTCATCCGCGTAAAGCAAGACAGGGATATGCCTCTGCCCGACCCTGGGGGAATCTGCCTTTAAACCCAAAAGAAACTGCTCCAGGTTGTTAATGTAAAGGGAAAACAGAAAAGGGGCAAGGATGCAACCTTGTCTTACTCCGCTCTTGCATGGAAAGGAGTCAGACAAACCTCCCTCCCTGTTAAATCGGACCCTGGCCGTAGTGTCGCTATGTAATTCCCTTAGTATGGTGATTAAACCACTCTCAATCCCCATACTTGACATCATGTCCCATAGCAAATGCTGCTGCCAAATCCATGAAACCCATATAAATAGGTTCATCACTAGCCAAAGTGTATTTGGCAGTCAGCATGTAAAGGTTCAGGCATTGGTCGCTGGTAGACCCCCCTGTCCTGAACCCGTATTGAGTGTCCGAGAAGATGTTATTCTCATCGGTCCACTCGGACAGTCTGTTAAGGATTGCCCTACCCAAGAGTTTGGCCGATACGTCAATCAGGGAAATCGGCCGATAGCACTTAGGGTCGTCCCTGTTGCCCTTCTTAAAAATTGGCACAATAATTGCTTTTGACCAGGATGGTGGCAGGTCACAAGAGATGGCAGTATTTATGACCCTGGTCATCAAAGGGGCCCATAAATCTATATTACTGAGAAATAGGTCAGGGGGGATCCCATCCGGGCCCGGAGCTTTATTTTTAGTCAGACCCTCCATCCCTACAGTGATCTCTTTAAGAGTAAATACCACCGGAGAAACCTGACTTAGGGTTCCCGGTGGCTCTGCAGAGGTACCGGACTCATAATTATATAAACCTCTGAAATGTGAGATCCACTGTTCCGGTAGGATGTTAGCCCCTATGTCCGGGGAATCATTTTCTTGAAAAGTCGGACTATTAATAATTATCCAGAAGCCCGCAAGATCCTTTCTTTCCCCTGCCTCTCTTAAGTCTGCCCAAGCTTCTGCCTGCAGGGCAAGTTTCCTCCTTTTAGTCTCTTTATTATATTTCTCTCTGCACGCCCTAATTTTTTGGGGGTCCCTCGGTTTTAGCTTTAGGCAGCATTTCAACTCCCTTAGTGCCTTAGAGCAGTCTTTGTCAAACCACCGAGGATTGACCAGGTTACGAGGGGGTGCACTGGACTTAAGTAGGCCATCGATCAGGTTAGCAATCTGCTCAAATGCTTCCAGTAACCTTGATCCCTGAACTTCTAAGTCTAGGCAATCGTTAATGGCCGGTAGGCCCTTATCACCCAGGGGTTTGAAAAACTTTGCCCCATCTATTTTGGACCATTTCAGTCGCCTACCTTGGTCTGTGACCCTCTCCTCAATTATACCACGGGGTCTAGTTCCAGCACCCACCCTATATGAGAGCACCAAAACGAGAGGGTTGTGGTCGCTAAAGCTGCTCCATTCTATCCCTGCCCTAACTATTTTGTTTATCAGGGATCTCAAAGCCAAAATATAATCTATAATGGATGAGCAGCCCCTGCCCTTAAAAGTTGGAGGAAGTGTACCATCCAACTGTGGGTCAATCATGGTAATGGTGTGTTCTAAGTCATACTTCAGCCGAAGTAGACCAAGAGCCGACCCAGTGGGTGTGTGAGAGAAATGCGGCCCCTTTTCCAATGGGCATTGTGACCAATCTGAATTTGCCGTGACCAATGCCGGACAGAGATGGCAGTTAAAATCTCCCATTAATAGCAGCCCAAAAGACTGCCCTTTATTTTGGGATATTATTTCTTGTTCCAGCCTCTGGTCTAATTCAGCTAGTAGCGGGGTATGGTTGTTTGCTGACTCAGTGTTATAGATGTTAAAGATAGAGAGTCTTAGCCCCTTTCCAAGGAACCGAGCTACCTGGATCCCATATGAGTTCCAATCTGGAGAAGACCAGGTGCCTGGGAGGTCTAAATCTATGTAAATGGACAGCCCGCCCATTGCTCTCCCGGATCTGGATTTTCGGGCAGGAACAAAAAAGCACTTGTACCCCTGTAGGTGGTAATTGCTCACCAAGGCCCATGTCTCCTGAACACATATGACATGAAATTTCCTAATAAAATCAACCCATTCCTTGTTGGTGAATTTACCCGCTATCCCCGCTACATTCCAGGAAATCAGTCGCATTCCCTCCCCCCTCCCTTCTAAACCCTCCTGTAGGTTTGATAAAATCTCCTGTGTTGGCCCCTGCATGGCCAGCCCATGTCCCCCTCCTGTACATTCTGTGGCTGTAACCTTGGGTTCGACGCACCCTGGTTTCCCAACGCCAGTCATTTCAGTTTGCTGAACATAAGAGCTCCGCACTCCCAACACCTCTACTAAGGCACTCTTTTCCATATGACCCTGGGGGGCATTATCCATCTGTCAATCAACCCCCTCTAAATCATTCAGACAATTGAACCGATTATAGGTGTGAAAGGGTGGTTCTGGTCGGCCAAATGAAGATCTATGGTTAGAATCCTGGTGTCTCCCCCTCCTGCCAACCCTCTCCCAGTTGTATTGCATTTGTGGCGGCTTCAATGGGACTGGAGTGATGGGAAAGAAGAAAGACACCCGAAGGGTTTGAATAGTGGATTCCCTAGATCTATTTTTCCCTTGACATATATAGGTCACTGTGTCTGTGTCCCTAAAACTCACCAGTATGCAGTCCCCAATAATGGATTTTTGGGTTCTCCCCACCCATGGCACCCTTCTTACCATTATGATTTCATTATTAAGGTGTAACGGGAGGGGTCTATTTGTGTTTAGCCACTTAATGACCCTACTTTTCAAGGCACAAAAATCCTCAGTTTCACCTATTTCAAGTGGGGGAACACCTGCCAAGACTACAGTAAAATCATTAGACTCGGGGGGTAGGTTGGGCCTACGTGATCTCGGGGGAAGTTTCATTAGGGGGATCAGTGTGGTACTGTCTACCTGCTGTGCCGAATTAACCGGACCTGACGGGGGAATGGGGATGTTAAAATTAGGGGGCCTAGTTGATACAGGGTTATTTTTTAAAGGATGTTGCGAAACCGCCCTATTTGCGGCTTGTGAGGGGACTGTATTTGCAGCCCTATTTACAGGCTGTTGGGGGGCTAAAGTAATGGGAGTGTGTTCTAAGTTCCTTTTCTGGTGATCAGCCGGGATTTTCAGACTACCTAATGTGGTCTCCAGTATGGTTAGTCTGATCTCGATCTTTTTTATACTCTCGCTAATCGGTAATAATAGAGACCTTAGCAAGAATTCCAGGTTCCCAAGCGGCACAACAGAAAGGGGAAGGTTAGCGATATTAGTTCCCACGTTTATTGTTGTTGAGGCGGGCGCTAAGTTATCCTGGGCAGTAGATTTGGGATGTGGATCAACCGGTAACTTTGTTACTAGTACAGGGGGTTTAGTAGAAGACTTCCCAAAGTCCAAACGCGAGATTTTTGGTTTATTCCTTCCCTGCACGCCCTTCGACTTTCTTCTACGTTTATTAGGGGGAGGCCCAAGTGCTCCTTGCGCAATGGCAGGTATGGGTTGAACTTTACTAGCCTTAGGACCTAGGGGTGGTTGGGAGACTAAATCAATAGTCACCCTAGTGGGGCTGGGACTGGTAACTGGAACTATACTCATAGCTTCAACTGGTGATGTGTTCATACAACCCCTCAACAGGAGTGGGACATCGTCAATTAAGGACAGCTCCTCCCTGGGCATAGTGGATTGATCTCCAAGGGGGGTGTTTTTCAAATTGTCTATTGAGCGTCTCCTTTCAGCCCTTAATCGAGACAGGTTACACTCTTTGTCCCCCTCCCCCCCCGCCCGCGAGAAATAATTCTCTAAGGTCCTGCTTTTAGCTCCTCCCGGCTTCAGTGGAGTACTCTCCTTTGCAGGGGACGGCATTATACAAATACAAAGTTATATTTGGCCGGGGATTGTGGCCAGAAGTGCGTCCAGGAATCAAATACGCGAACAAGGGGGGTGGGCCCGGCCCGGCCTCCTGCGGCCCCGGACGGCCACAGACGGTCCCGCCCTTGTCCCGGGCTTCTCCCGGCGCCCTCCCGCGTGCTCCCGCGCCGCGGGAGAACTGGCCTCAAAATATAATAATCACTGACTAGGAGGGGGAGGGGTCGGGGAGAGTGGCCCAGGTGATCACAATCCAGGCAGGCGGGTGCTCCTGGGAAACAGAGTCCCAGCACCCGCGCTCGCAGCCCCGCCTCGCACAGTCCTCTCCTGCTTGTCCCTCAGCAGTGGCCCCCGGCGATGGTCAGACTCCCCTCACGATGCGGGACCCGCGGAGCGGGTACCGCGAGGAGTAGAGGAGAAAGAGTAAAAGCAGCAAAGTCCCAAGTGCAGCGTCCGTTCTGCAATGCGTCCCACTGGGCAGTCCAGGCACACAAGTTTAAAAAGGCTCGAGGGCGGGGGGGAGGGGTCGGGGAGAGCGGCCCAGGTGATCACAATCCAGGCAGGCGGGTGCTCCTGGGAAACAGAGTCCCAGCACCCGCGCTCGCAGCCCCGCCTCGCACAGTCCTCTCCTGCTTGTCCCTCAGCAGTGGCCCCCGGCGATGGTCAGACTCCCCTCACGATGCGGGACCCGCGGAGCGGGTACCGCGAGGAGTAGAGGAGAAAGAGTAAAAGCAGCAAAGTCCCAAGTGCAGCGTCCGTTCTGCAATGCGTCCCACTGGGCAGTCCAGGCACACAAGTTTAAAAAGGCTCGAGGGCGGGGGGGAGGGGTCGGGGAGAGCGGCCCAGGTGATCACAATCCAGGCAGGCGGGTGCTCCTGGGAAACAGAGTCCCAGCACCCGCGCTCGCAGCCCCGCCTCGCACAGTCCTCTCCTGCTTGTCCCTCAGCAGTGGCCCCCGGCGATGGTCAGACTCCCCTCACGATGCGGGACCCGCGGAGCGGGTACCGCGAGGAGTAGAGGAGAAAGAGTAAAAGCAGCAAAGTCCCAAGTGCAGCGTCCGTTCTGCAATGCGTCCCACTGGGCAGTCCAGGCACACAAGTTTAAAAAGGCTCGAGGGCGGGGGGGAGGGGTCGGGGAGAGCGGCCCAGGTGATCACAATCCAGGCAGGCGGGTGCTCCTGGGAAACAGAGTCCCAGCACCCGCGCTCGCAGCCCCGCCTCGCACAGTCCTCTCCTGCTTGTCCCTCAGCAGTGGCCCCCGGCTATGGTCAGACTCCCCTCACGATGCGAGACCCGCGGAGCGGGTACCGCGAGGAGTAGAGGAGAAAGAGTAAAAGCAGCAAAGTCCCAAGTGCAGCGTCCGTTCTGCAATGCGTCCCACTGGGCAGTCCAGGCACACAAGTTTAAAAAGGCTCGAGGGCGGGGGGGAGGGGTCGGGGAGAGCGGCCCAGGTGATCACAATCCAGGCAGGCGGGTGCTCCTGGGAAACAGAGTCCAGGCACCCGCGCTCGCAGCCCCGCCTCGCACAGTCCTCTCCTGCTTGTCCCTCAGCAGTGGCCCCCGGCGATGGTCAGACTCCCCTCACGATGCGGGACCCGCGGAGTGGGTACCGCGAGGAGTAGAGGAGAAAGAGTAAAAGCAGCAAAGTCCCAAGTGCAGCGTCCGTTCTGCAATGCGTCCAGAGTGACAGAATCAATAACATAGTATTTAAGATCCTCCAGTTTATTCTGATGTACTAATTTAAAATGGCGGGCAACCGGGTAAGTTGAGTCCGAGTTAACGATTGCCCGCAAGTGCTGGAGGATCCTATTAAAAACAGGGAGTTTTGTACTACCGACATAGACAAGTTGACAGGTGCACTCTAATATATAGACCGCATATTCTGTTTTGAATGTGTAATAACCATTGATTTTGTTGGGCATGTTAGAAAAGGGGTCCACAAAAGATTGTTTATGGACCCCAAACTTACATGCCCTACATGAAGTACACTTTACAAAACCTTTCCTATCTGTCAACCAATTTTTCTGATTGGTCACTTCTGGGCTAGTTTTTACCAGAGCATCCCGCATTGAGGGTGCTCTCCTGAATGTGATAGTGGGTTGATTCAAAAGCTCGGGGTGATGGAGCGAGATAGAAAACAAAATTTTGTTTAAACTCGCAAAGTCACATTTCCATAACATGAATAAAAATATTAATGATTTGTGATATGTCGTGCTAATACAACTTAGATTAAACTTTACACGTGGGGGGACTAACAAGTGTGCTCATAAACGTGCATAAATGTTGCATCTTTTTGTTCGTGCAAAATAATAAAATAAATTATTGTTTTCGTTTTTGTCATTACTAACTGCTGCAAACTTAAAAGAAGCATGTGCTTATTTTGCTTTTCCTTGTCTGTGTGTTGTCATTTCTACTATTCTAGGTGCATATGGGTCTCATGGAATAACGGAGACTGGTAGATATAAACGCTGCTTTATTCGTTTGCAAAGGCTAGGTAACATTTTGATTAATTGGGTGGGTTAAATAATTAGTGAACCAAGGGGTGGATACAGAATCTACATTATTTCTTACATTAATACTTTTCTTGTGTTTGTTTTATATTAGAAATCATAAGTTGCCTGCTTTTGGGCCTAGTCATTTGAACCGCAGAAAAAGAGCTGACATATAATTCTGCAGAAAGTCACGAGACGCCCATTCTGAATTAAAGCGTTTATTGAAGCTGCATTCACAAAGCAAAAAACTGATGAGCTGACATCATTCTGTCGGACATGGCCAAGGTCGAAAGTGAACATTTTGTCAGTCCTTAACTTGGCATCCGCGGAAGTCGTATTGAAAGTCTATGGACGCTGCGAGAATGACTTAATACATTTGTTGCAATCTCAGGAAGCTTCTGGCTTCACGTGGAAGAGACAATGGTCTTTATGAGACATGATTTAATGGAACTTTTTGAGAATTGGGTGACATGTCACTTGTCACTCTCAACCAATGGGACGTCGAGGATTTCTGAAAACTTTCCTTTGCTAGTTTAGTTAGCGTAGAAAGGTATAAAAAGTCATGCCCTTAGGGTTGGGCTGGCTGCTGCTTTCTGACTTTCCGATGAGGGTGATGTGCTACTGGACTTTGCGTGGAGCACGTAAGAATCCTCAAAGAACTTTACTTTAATTTCTATCTATTTAGTTCAGTTAGGGAATTAGGTTTTAGAAATGCTAAACTTTATATATTTACTTTAAATTTGATTCACTTGCTTATATTGTATTTTTCTCATATTTCATTACAATCATGCTTGCTTTAATGCTAATAAAATTCATTTATAAAACTTTCAACTTATATACCATAATTTAGTAAATAAAATCTTACTTTTGACAAACAAGCTGGTCTGGGTCATTCAGAAGTGTAGGTTACTATTAGCTAGATCACGTCGCCAATGGTGGTCATTTAAATGGTATAGTTTTATTCTAATGACAATATTCTTTCTGCAAATGTATAAATATGTATATAGTTTGTAGATAATGTGTATATAGATTTATTCTGACCACCTGATTCAGTAGGCCCAAAATATATCAGGCTTATAAATGGGTCCAAATTTAGTATAGAATTTAGTTTATAGGTTATGAAGTTGGGTAGCGTAGTTTATGATATATTTTCTATAGCCCGCTGGATCAATTCTCTGGTAGCAGAAATTGATGGTTGCTAAGAGGTAACCAAGGTAATATGTTGGTTGCTAAGGGTTGCGTTATGGTATGGAAATAGGATCGATGTTTTAACACATGTTAAGTTCGTTTTTCGTGCCTATCTGTAAGCTATACCGGTATAGATTGTGTGGCGAGAAATTAGTCACGCAAGCCATCTGTTCTGTTTGTAGTGATATCGCCGAGTATCACAAGAGGTATCGCCGTGTACCATAGTGTTGTCGCCGAGCAGCACAGTTTTAGGGCTAGGTCTGAATCTTGTATAGTGAGGGTTTTCTAAGAAATTAGAGCAGCATGAGAATAGGGACAAAGCGCCTTCCATAAAACTCACTGTGATAAAAGTATTAGTTATATCCGAGCTTGAGTGAAGGGTAAATTAGCGTTGGTGCATGATTATCTATAAACAGGTTAGAGTCCTGTACGGGTACATGTTTCATATCTATAAACAGGTGAGAGCCCTGTACGGATAACGTCGTTATTTTGCTAACGGTGCATGATTTCTATAAACAGGTGAGAGTCCTGTACGGATTTCATGTGTGTTTGAAATCAGGGAATTTTCCGTATGAAAGTGCGAGTTTGAATTGTATTTTATGTTCAAGTGGAACTCTTAGAACTTTCACTTCGCGGTGGGTTCAGAGCAAAGCGAGTTCATAATTATACGTGTTAGAAGGGTGGGGTAAGGTTACTCTACTGACAATTGAATATTATCCTTAGTGTGAATAGCGCCGTCTATTCCGAAGTGTGGATACTTGAATGTATGTAAACTATCCTAAATAGTGAAACGAACAGATGTTGTCCTTATAGTCATCGTTAAAAATTAATTTACACTGAAAAGTGTCCTTAAAATGGCGCTGTGAAAAGATTTTGTGAAGGAGGGGTAAGCGCCAGGAGTGAGAAACGAGAAACCGCAGCTGCTGTGTACGTCACAGAGCCGCGCTGGGATTGGGTGACCTACGTCACAAACTATATTCTGATTGGCTCTTGAGTCTCTGACGGCCTGTGAGCTGATTGGTCGTTCGGAAAAACTCCAAAATTATTGGTGGAGCAGAAAAGTGACGTAACTCAATTGTCATTGGCTTGTTGGTGTGTTTCGCGCACGGATTGGTTGTTTTACGGAACATCCCGGAAAAATTTTACGAACGATTTTATAAATTAGTTTTAACTCTTAAAAATGAGTTATCATTTTAAACATGTTGAGAAAAAGACAACATTATTTCAGAAATTTAAGAATTTATTTTCACCTGACAAGAAAATCGAAACGCGAGGTGGTAAACTACTTCATAAGTATAAAACACCTGCAGCGTACATGGAAGGTGAATATGGATATCATACTGTCCTATGGTTCGACAGTTGGAAACGTTATACTAAAAATGACGGTGTTTTAACTTGGCCTGATGAAGGTTCATTTAATGTAAGAGTCTTAAGAAATTTACGAGAGAAAATGAATGCTCTTGTTCCAAAACCGAGACCAACTCAATTTGAAGCTTTAGTTGAGTGGGAAGACGAGATGTATCAGTTACAAAGAGAAGCTAGTGGAATTAAAAGACCTTCTAAAAATCCATCTTGGAAAAGAGAAACTCATGAAGATAGATTGAGAATGTGGAGACAGGGAAACATGAGTGAAGGATTGTATTTAATTCATGAAATGGTAATGGGTACTCCTACAGGGAAATCTATGGAAAGTGAATCTGAGGATGCAGTTATGGAAGAAATATATACAACTGCTAGAAAGAATCAGCCTAATCAGCCTTTGAGACCTCCTAGGTCATGGTCTACTCCGGTGGTTTCTACTGAAACTTCACCGAGTGCACCTCCAATTAATGAAGCTCCTAAACTTTATCCAAATAATTGTGAAATCAATGAAACTCCTAAAAGACCAGAATTCGAGAATGTTCGAAATGAAGGTAGACATTTTTCAATGACTCCAAGAGTAAGGGAACCTCCAAAAGATTATACAAGAGAGACAAGAAATGTTGAAGATGTTGATTTAAATGAATATTTAAGATCTAAAGAAGAACTAATAAAAAGAATGACAAAAGGCATGGAAGCTGTGACAGTTCCAGTAACAATTGGTCCTGTTCAGCCTATATTCGACCAAAGGGAAACAAACAAAACTGGATTAACTATTCCTTTAAATACAGAAATTCAAAAGGCTGCTGAAAAATTTTATTCAGATTTATCTGAAATAAACACTTCTAAATCGAGAATGCCTGATTTAACCTTTAATGAGGATTTATCTCCAAAAACACCTATGGGTGCTGTATCAGATATAGGGAGTCCTGAAGTCAGGGTAACCACACCAAAACTAGATGTGGCCAAATTAAAAGCGAATATCGAAGAATTAATAATTGGAACAATTGGTCCAGATAGTTTAAATTACTATCGGGATGATGAATTACTGTTCATTTGCAAAAGCATTCAGTGGAAAACGAAAAATAAATATGATCAACTAGAGGATCTAGCAGCAGAACTTGAAATCGATGTAAGTAAACAAAAGAATTTTGCAAAACATTACAGATTAGATTTTTCAGAAAGTGACATTGAGAGTTTGAACTCAATGGGAAGAATAGTTCATATTAAAGATTTGATTGTATATATCAAAAAGCTAGGAGAACTGAATAAATGGAGAGTAAAATGGACGAAAAAGAAGGAAGATGAAAGATTGGATAAATTGTCAAAACAATTTCCAATGAGAGAAGTTGCAGGTGGAGGATATGTTCATATCCCGTGGTCGAGACAGGACATTCTGTTATTTACAAATGATTTTCCAAAATTGAGGGAAAAACCAGTTGAGTGGTACAGGCAAGTCGATAGGTTTATCAAAGTGTCAAAAGTTCTGTGGATTGATTTAGATGGATTTTTTGACATTGTTGTTCCATCTGATCTTTGGACAGAATGCAAAATATCGATTAGTTGGCCAAAAGCAGAACCCGAGCGAATTAAAGAAACAGGTGCTCCTAATCCACTTGTAATGGATTTTTATGAAAAGGTAATTGTTTGGATGAAAAACAAAATTCCACCCAAAGGAGTCGATTGGGTTAAAATAGAAAGAACAGAACAGGAAACAAAAGAATCAGTTCATTCTTTTTATGAAAGACTACTGTTAATCTTTAAACAATACAGTGGTTATGAAAAATTAGATGAAAAAGACATGAGTCATTTTGTCTATAGATTTGTTTATGGACTAAAACCTGAAATTGGAGAAATGATCAGAACTAGTATTGTCGGATGGCAATCACTATCTGTAGATGATATTCTAAGAAAAGCAAAATATTGTAGCGATGAAATAGAAGTAAAACAGAAGAAGCTAAAGGAGAAAGCCATGTGGGCTCAGGTAAAGGTGGCTGAGCAACAGATTGCCAGCATGGGAAATAAGAACACTAATTTTGTTCAAACTGGAAATACAAACCAGATACAAGGAAAGTTTAAAGGTAATAATTTCCCAAAGAAATTTAGCCCAAAGATTGAGGAACTGAAGCAAAGATTACCTTGTTTTAATTGTGGCGAAATTGGACATTGGAGGGACGAGTGTCCTCATCCTCCTAAAAACTTAAAGAATCCCTTATTGAATCCACAGATGCAGAATGGTGTTGACCTGCAGCGACAGCTACAGATGCAACAGGGGTTAAACAAATTTAATATTCAGCGACAGTTACAGCAACAGCAACAACAACAGGTGAATAATCGTCAAGACCAATTGCCACAACCACCTTTTCCGAATTGTGGGGGAGTTCAAAAATATAATCCAAACGTGGGATTTCAGGGAAGTGAACAGGTAATAAAACCACAGAAACAGCAAAAGCAGCAAAGGGTTCAAATGCAAAATGCTTCACAACAATTCTTATTAACAGAAAGTCAAGACAGCGATTCTGATGATTATTGCTGACGGTGCCCGAGAGAGGAGGAAGAGTGTGTTGTTGGAGCCACTCTTGAGGTTGACCAGTCTGGTCCTTATGTAAACGGGAAAGTTAATGATGTAGACATCACTTTTCTAGTGGACACTGGTGCTACCCGTTCTACTGTTAGATCAGTGGAAATTGAAAACCTACCTCTCTCAGGGGATACCATCCAAGTTGTCGGAGTAAGTAATCAACAAATTAAAACTGACTTAACTGATCCAGTACCAGTTGAAATTGGAAACTACAAAGATAAACACAGATTTGTGGTTTGTAATAGTAGTCCAGTAAATCTATTAGGCAGAGATATCCTATGTAAAATGAATTGCAGAATATATTGTTCTCCTGATGGAGTTGAGTTACAAACAATGGAGGAAGATGGTTTATACAGGATGACAATGATGATGATGGAAGCAGAAGAAACAAAATTGTTTCCTGCATTTGAAGAAAAAGATCTACCTGAAGAACTCAAAGAAACAGTGAAATCCGAAATATGGGATTTTAGTGGAAATGAGATGGGTCTGATGAAAAACGTAGATCCAGTAAAGATTACATTGAAACAGGGAATAGAATTTCCAAACACTCCACAGTATAAAATGAAAACAGAAACAATTGAAGGTATTACACCTATAATTGAAAAATTAATCAAACAAGGTGTATTAAAGGAAATGAAGAGTAGCTTTTGTAATTCACCAATTATGGGAGTTAAAAAGTCTAACGGAACATTTAGAATCATACAAGATTTGAGAAAGGTTAATCAAATTGTTGTTCCATGTTGTCCTGTAGTTCCAAATCCAGCAGTAATTCTATTTCAGATTCCACATGATGCTGAATGGTATACAGTCATCGACCTTTGCAATGCATTCTTTACTGTTCCCTTACATCCAGATAGTTATGAAATATTTGCTTTCAGATTCCAAGGTAAAACCCTCGGATGGACAAGAATCCCTCAGGGCTATACAGAAAGTCCTTCAATCTTTAACGAACTGTTAAAAAGATCATTAGAAAACCTAGATTTACCAGGTAGGTCTACGCTAGTGCAGTATATTGATGATTTACTGATAGCTGCAAAGTCAAGAGAAAATTGTGTAACAGACACAATAATTCTGTTAAATCGCCTTGCAGAAGAAGGACATAAAGTGTCCCCAGCGAAACTACAGTTTTGCAAACAAGAAGTAAAATATCTTGGTCACAGAATTGCAAAAGGAAAAAGACAAGTAACAATAGAGAGAATAAAAATGATTCAGGCAATGTTACCACCAAGAACACAAAGACAAGTCAGAATGTTCTTGGGAATGGTAGGTTACTGTCGACAATGGATAAGTGGATTTTCAGTAATTGCAAAACCACTACAAAGACTGACCAAATCAGATGTAAAAGATCCAATTATTCTCAATGATGCTGAGATGGAATCTTTTGAGAACTTGAAAAAGAGCTTATGCCAAGCTCCTGCTTTAGGTATGCCAAATTATGAGAAAGATTTTGAACTGTATTGCAGTGAGAGAGAAGGATGTGCATTATCTGTGTTAATTCAGAGACATGGAAATTTAAAGAAACCTATTGCATACTTCTCTGCAGTTCTTGATCCAATTGCAAAAGCATTACCAGGTTGTTTGAAAGCAGTTGCAGCTACAAGTATCAGCCTTGAACAAAGTGAAGGAATCATTATGGGATTTCCTGTGAAAGTTTTTGTGCCTCATTCAGTTGAAATATTACTGACAAGAGGTAAGACTCAACATTTAACAAGTAGCAGATTGACAAAGTATGAGAAAATCATACTGGGAGCAGATAATGTTTCGATTTCAAGATGTTTGAATCTGAATCCTTCTACATTACTGCCTGATTCTGAAATTGTTGATGACATTGAGACAGAACATGAATGTTTAGATGTCATGGAATTCTGCACTAAACCAAGAAAAGACATCAAAGACAGACCTTTGTCTGAATCGGATTTTGTCTACTTTGTAGATGGCTCATGCTTAAGATCCGAAGGAGGTGTCTTGAAAGCTTCATATTCAGTTTGTACAGTCGTAGATGTTGAAGAAGCATCATGTCTTGAAGGAATTCGTTCAGCACAAGTGGCTGAATTGATTGCTTTAATTCGTGCATGTGAAATATCAAAGGATATAAGAGTTACCATCATTACTGATAGTCAGTATGGGTACGGAGTTGTGCATGATTATGGACAACTCTGGTCACAGAGAGGATACATGACATCAACAGGATCACCAATTAAAAATGCAGTTTTCATTAGGAGATTAATTGAAGCAATACAATTACCAAAAGAAATTGCCATTGTCAAATGTGCAGCGCACACTAGAGGAACTGATTATATTTCCAAGGGAAATGCCTTCGCAGATGAAACAGCAAAGTACTGCGCAAGGAAAAATTATTCATATAATCGGGAGAGGAGTAAAGAAACTGATTCAAATTCATTAATGCTAACAACTGTTGTAGAAACATGGCATGAGATTAGAGACTTACAAAATGAAGCAGAAGATGAAGAAAAAGACCTATGGTTAAGATCAGATTGTAGACCACGTGAAGAAGATGGAGTGTGGGTTTACAAAGATGGCAGAGTAGTCTTACCAAATTGTTTGATTGCTGATATGGCCAGATTATATCATGGTCCAGCACATCTAGGAAGAGATTCTATGGTCAGACTTTTCAGAGAAACATGGTTCAATACTAAGTTTAGAACTATTGCTGAATCTTTTTGTCAAAGGTGTTTGTCATGCCAACAAATGAATCCAAACAGAAAATCAGTGGTGGGGACAGGAATAATTGGTCGAGAAGGTGGTCCCTTTACCAGATTACAAATGGATTTCATTGAAATGCCCTTACACAATTGTTTGAAATATGTGCTTGTAATTGTTTGCTTATTCTCAAGATGGGTAGAGGCTTTCCCTACACGACATTGTGATTCAATTACAGTAGCAAAACTATTGCTCAGAGAAATCATCCCAAGGTACGGTTTTCCAGTCACTATTGAGAGTGATGGAGGAAGCCATTTTGATAACAAACTAATGAAATTAATTTGCGAAGCTTTGAGCATTGAGCAGAAAATACACTGTGCATACAGACCAGAGGCATCAGGTGTAGTTGAACAAATAAATGGAACAATTAAAAACAGAATTGGAAAAATGTGTCTTGAAACAGGTATTAAGTGGACAGATGCTCTTCCACTTGTTTTGATGTCATTAAGAAGTACACCAGATAAAAAGACAGGTTTGAGTCCTCATGAAATTTTAATGGGAAGAGTTATGAGACAAGCTTTTGTACCTGTAGGTAAACTGTTGAGCATAAATGACAGTGCAATTTTGGATTACTGTAAAAGGTTATCTGATATGGTAACTTCTGTGTCTAATCAGGTGGGAACTGAAGCTCAATCAAATGAAAAAGTTTTGACTCATGATCTGAGACCTGGCGATTGGGTCAGAACGAAAGTACATCGGAGAAGGAATTGTCTAGCTCCTAGATGGCAGAAACCTAGGCAGATAATTTTGATCACTACTAATGCTGTAAAGTGCAGAGGATTGAAACGTTGGATACATCCTAGTCATACTATTCCAGTACCAACTCCTGAGAGTTCTGATATTGAAAGTGATACCACAGATGATTCTGATTCTGAAGCAGAAGACAAAACAGAAGGTGAAGTAATTCCAGATTCTAAAGATCGACAAGAAAGTCGACATCTGGAAACTGCGCCAGTGAATGGAAATCTGACAAGAAAAGACTTAGAAATAATTGAAATAGATTCTGAAGGTGAAGAGAATCTGTTAAAGGGAAAGATAACTGAGGATTCGGTTGTCTCTATTGAAGACAAAGAAGCTGAACCAAAAGAAGTTTCAGACCAGGAGAGTATCGAAAGGCAGAAAACAAACTCTGAAGTAAGGAACAAAAATCCGAAATCTGGGAAGTTGGAGGTAATTGAGGAAGAGGAGGAGAACGAATTACCAAGTACCAGTGATGGAAGACAAAGTGAAGTTCCTGAAGGAGTGAAATTGCCGAATAGAGAGGTTCCTGAGTCAATTGAAATTTCAGACTACGAAACTGAAGAAAGTGACGTGGAAGGTGGAAGTGAAAACGGAAAGAAAAGGACTTGGAAGTCAGAATCAAATAATTCTGAACCAAAGAAGAAGTACGTGAGAAAAGCAGACTACTGGCCAGGTGGAAGATTGAGAGTCAGACTGATCAAAAAGCCAATAGAACAAGTTGAAGAAATCAGTAGTCAAAAGAGTCCTGGAAAAGAAGTTGGAATTGGAAGGAAAATTGAAGTGATATCGAGAAAAGGGAAGAGAATAATAAGACCAAACCAAAAATACAAGTCTCCTGAGTGGACTTACTTAGTAATTCCACCTGTTATTGACATATATGATAGTAGTGAAGAAGAAAACGAAATCCAAGAAATTAGTGACAATGATTGAAGTACAGAATTAATAAATTGGCAAAAGGCTGAAGAAAATTTGTTAGTTGACACAAGGTCGAAGAAAAACTGTTTAGTTGAAGAAAACTTATGTATGACATAAGGTCGAAGAAATCTTGTTTAGGGTTATAAAAGAAAAATATATTTTAAAAGGGGGGTGTATATAAATTTTAAAATTTATTTTTATTTTTAATTTGAGGCTAAAATTAACCAAAAATGCCTTATGTTAAGGAGAGCACTTCAAAGTGTTCTGTTTTTAAAAGATGCTGTAAGATGACTCTGGTATGTCTGCTCATTTTAGTTCTGCTCTGGTTGGTTCTAGCTGTGATTATCCCTTTAGAAATGAATAGAGAATTACACAAAGTTAACATAACAAGCAAAGCTCTGGTTAGCCAAACTAAACATAGTGCATCTGCAAAAGTTATTGATCATCAGCCTAACATTCATCAAGATAAATCAATAGGTGATTTTTCAAGTAATACATTTACAAAGCTATTGAGTGAATATGTTAAGGTAATGGATGCAAAAGACTGCTATGTCTGTGTTAAATTACCTGCTTCTGTTTCTGAGGGAGTAACATATAATATGCTTCCTCTCACTTATGCTGTAACATGTAGTGTATTAACTAGTTTATTTTATCAAACTGGACGTTTAGAATATTACTATTCAAATTATGATGAGATTTTTGCTAATGTTAAGATTGATAATGCTTTAAATAAGCATAAGAAAGCAAAACAAATGAGAGAATATTTCCTTGTTACTAACGAACTCACATATGAGTATGCTTACAAGAATAATCTAACATGTAAATTAAGTGCTGAAGGAAAGAAATTTTTGAATATGGTTGAGGAGAGAAGAGCAATTTATAAGAGGAATGAATTAGTCAAGCAGACTAAAACTGCTTTCTGGCAGAAAGAAGATGAGAAGTTAAATGGTAAAATGCTTGAAAATATTGCAATTCACATAGACAAACCAGTTAGTGGAAAGCTTTGCATTAGAAGAGATAATACACTTTTTGATAATTATTTTGTAGGTGCAAGTAACTGTGAAGATACTTATCAGATTATGGGAGGTTGGGGATTTAAAGGTGGAAAAGATCCTATCTTTCCTGGGATTTATTTTGTTTGTGGTGACAAAGCCTACTACAACCTTCCAGACCACTGGTATGGAACTTGTTATGTGGGAATTGTTTTTCCTAAAGTGTTTCATGTTGACAGAGATTCAGAAGGATTGTTTAAAATTCATAATTATATAAATAGAGCTAAAAGAGAAACTTTTACTGAAATTCTGGGAGATATTTTTCAAGCTGTAATACCTTTTGTTGGTATAACCTTAAATGCAGGGAGAATCAGAAAATTGTCCACTATAGTTGATAGATTATCAACTGACACAGCTGATGGGTTTCAATTAGTGAATGTTGAAGTTATTGCAATTAGATCTATGGTAATTCAAGACCGACTTGCTCTAGACATACTCCTAGCAAAAGAGGGAGGAGTCTGTGGCATTTTACATGTTCAACATTGCTGTACATATATACCTGATGAAAGTAAGAATATTGAAATGTATATTAAGAATATTACACAAATGCATTCAGAGATAATTCCTTTAGAAGAAGATGATTTTACAGGGAAACTTTCAAAAAGGTTTCAAGCAATTAAAAACTGGTTTCATAATATCGGAAGTTCAATTCTTGGCAAGATTCTGGCACCTTTGATTATAATAGTATTCATTTTTATTTTGACCAAATTAGGTTGTTTGTTACATAAAAGAAAGAAACAGTTGAAAGAAAAGAAAAGAATCTATAAACTCAGAAAAGAAGAAGAAAGGGAGATTGAATTACAGGAGTTACATAGAGAGCGTCATGTTAATTGCAAAGATTATGCAGAAACAGACTTTTAGGTTTACTAATACAAATGAATTTGAATCGATTTCTTAAAAATTTAATTTACCAAAATTTTGAGTGCTGGTGTGGTGATTTGTTAATCACCAGATGAGGGAGTTGATGGAGCGAGATAGAAAACAAAATTTTGTTTAAACTCGCAAAGTCACATTTCCATAACATGAATAAAAATATTAATGATTTGTGATATGTCGTGCTAATACAACTTAGATTAAACTTTACACGTGGGGGGACTAACAAGTGTGCTCATAAACGTGCATAAATGTTGCATCTTTTTGTTCGTGCAAAATAATAAAATAAATTATTGTTTTCGTTTTTGTCATTACTAACTGCTGCAAACTTAAAAGAAGCATGTGCTTATTTTGCTTTTCCTTGTCTGTGTGTTGTCATTTCTACTATTCTAGGTGCATATGGGTCTCATGGAATAACGGAGACTGGTAGATATAAACGCTGCTTTATTCGTTTGCAAAGGCTAGGTAACATTTTGATTAATTGGGTGGGTTAAATAATTAGTGAACCAAGGGGTGGATACAGAATCTACATTATTTCTTACATTAATACTTTTCTTGTGTTTGTTTTATATTAGAAATCATAAGTTGCCTGCTTTTGGGCCTAGTCATTTGAACCGCAGAAAAAGAGCTGACATATAATTCTGCAGAAAGTCACGAGATGCCCATTCTGAATTAAAGCGTTTATTGAAGCTGCATTCACAAAGCAAAAAACTGATGAGCTGACATCATTCTGTCGGACATGGCCAAGGTCGAAAGTGAACATTTTGTCAGTCCTTAACTTGGCATCCGCGGAAGTCGTATTGAAAGTCTATGGACGCTGCGAGAATGACTTAATACATTTGTTGCAATCTCAGGAAGCTTCTGGCTTCACGTGGAAGAGACAATGGTCTTTATGAGACATGATTTAATGGAACTTTTTGAGAATTGGGTGACATGTCACTTGTCACTCTCAACCAATGGGACGTCGAGGATTTCTGAAAACTTTCCTTTGCTAGTTTAGTTAGCGTAGAAAGGTATAAAAAGTCATGCCCTTAGGGTTGGGCTGGCTGCTGCTTTCTGACTTTCCGATGAGGGTGATGTGCTACTGGACTTTGCGTGGAGCACGTAAGAATCCTCAAAGAACTTTACTTTAATTTCTATCTATTTAGTTCAGTTAGGGAATTAGGTTTTAGAAATGCTAAACTTTATATATTTACTTTAAATTTGATTCACAAATTGTATTTTTCTCATATTTCATTACAATCATGCTTGCTTTAATGCTAATAAAATTCATTTATAAAACTTTCAACTTATATACCATAATTTAGTAAATAAAATCTTACTTTTGACAAACAAGCTGGTCTGGGTCATTCAGAAGTGTAGGTTACTATTAGCTAGATCACGTCGCCAATGGTGGTCATTTAAATGGTATAGTTTTATTCTAATGACAATATTCTTTCTGCAAATGTATAAATATGTATATAGTTTGTAGATAATGTGTATATAGATTTATTCTGACCACCTGATTCAGTAGGCCCAAAATATATCAGGCTTATAAATGGGTCCAAATTTAGTATAGAATTTAGTTTATAGGTTATGAAGTTGGGTAGCGTAGTTTATGATATATTTTCTATAGCCCGCTGGATCAGGGGGAAAGTGTAATATCAGTATGTAGGATGGGCCAATGCCTACTGACAATTTTCCTAATTGCCAGATCCTGATTACTAAAAGTAGTAATCAGTCTCACTGTAGGCTTTACAATTGTCTGTTCAAGTGCCTCATCCGGCATGACACTATCATTTGAAAGATTACCCTTCTTTAATTTATCAAGGGCTGTTTCTAAATCCTTCTGATTGTACCCACGGGCCATGAATCTCTCCTTAGATTCTTCTAGACAAATGTCTAGATCCTCTTTCCTGCTGCAAATCCTTTGAATACGTAGAAATTCCCCATAGGGGATGCTCCTAATAAGGTGTTTGGGGTGAGCACTGCTAGCATGGAGAATAGAATTCCCCACTGTACATTTACGATGTAATTTAGTACAAATGATCTTATTCTCCACAAAGATTTCAACATCCAAAAACTCCACCCTACTGTCGCTAACCTGCACTGTAAACTCCAAATTAAGAGAGTTGATGTTAAGTTTGTTGACAAACTCAAATGCCGACTCTTTTGAGCCCTTCCATATGACGAACACGTCATCGATGAATCTCCACCATCTGATGACATGTTCAGAAACGTCATCCGCGTGTGTCTGCAAGAGGACGTGCTTCTCCCACCAGCCAACGTGCAAGCACGCATAGCTTGGAGAGAAGCACACCCCCATTGCGACACCCCGGAGTTGATGATAAAGTTCCTTATTAAAAATAAAGAAATTATTAGTTAGACATAACTCCGTCATGCGGAGCAACATTTTATTATGTTCGTTATAGCAAATGTTTCTGTCAGACAAAAAGTACTTAATAGCATTCAGACCATCCTTGTGATTTATGCTGGTATATAGGGAGCAGATGTCCATCCCTAATAAATGATAGGCATCCTCCCATACCACTTCTTTAAGCTTCTCCAAAAAATGGCCTGTGTCTCTGATAAATGAAGGCAGGTTAGAGACATAATCATGGAGGAATAAATCAATGTATTTAGACATTGACTCTAGCAGGCTACCTTGGGCGGAGATAATTGGAAGTCCTGGTACTGGGGTAACTTGCTTGTGCACCTTAGGGAGTAAATATAAGGTTGGAGTAATGGGGTAATCTGTTCTTAAAAAATTATACTCATCACTGTCTATTAGACATTCTCGTTTCCACTGTGACAATTCTTTAAATATCTGATCTTTAACCTTCAATAAGATTGGAAAAGCTACTTGCTTGTAGCACATAACATCATTAAGCTGTTTTCTAGCTTCCTCAAGGTATGCATCACGGGGCCAAAGAACAATGTTCCCGCCTTTATCGGCCTTGTTAATTACAATATTTTTTTCTTTATCCAATTTGTTAATCAGGCGGGAATATTGTTGCTCTCTATATTGACCCTCCTATTTGTAGAAATACATTTTCTGTGGAGGGTTTTGAGGTCACTGATAACACAATCCCCAAAAATATCTATGGCATCCCTTGCCATAATCGGCATAAATGTGGATGGTGGGCGAAAAAGAGTAAGAGCAGCGCTAGAGGTTGAAATACCCATACTCAACAAATCATCCTGTGTATTAAGAACAACATCCTCAGTCAAATCAGCTAGAACATTTGCTGTGCGTAGCGTGCTGACATCAGCTACCTGAAACAAAGAACTTGGCTGGTTGACTGCAGTAATAGATGTGGCTTTAGAACTTGCTTTCTTTAATTTATGGAACTTAACTAATTTCAACTTTCTGATAAATTTAAAAATGTCAATACGAGATTGTACATACTTAAAATTACTTTTTGGACAGAAAGAGAGTCCCAAAAACAAAAGCTGAAGTTCTGCAGTATTTAATTCAAGTTCAGTCATATTAATAACAGTATTCGCAGTTGATGTAATCGCCGCTTCTGACTGACTTTTCTGAGTTGTTAAGTCCTTTTGTTGAAGCCTCCGCGCCTTCCTCCTCTCTTTGTGCTGTTGGTTGCGCCTCCGGCATTTTGGGGCTGTGATTGGGGTACTCTTGGTCTCAGGGTTTGACGGCGATCCTCTACCATGAACCCCAATTCTTCCGAGGGAGTGAAGCTTTGGGGTTCTTGCATGTTTAAATGATGGTCAGTTTCAATAGGAATTGATTCCACGCTGCTAGATAGCACACTTTCACGAGAAATAGATGTGGCACCAACGTCCGTGTTTTGATTAATTGAGATTAAAGGAGGCTGAACTTTATTGCTCGCTAGTTTTTTCACATTGTCAAATCGCTTTGCAAAAGTAAAAATACGTCCAGTCTCATAGTCGCGTTTATCACGTGCAAATGTAGTTATTTTTCTATTCATTATTATATTCTCATGTTTATCGAGACGTTTTTGAATTTCATCTCTTCCCTTCTTTACCACATCCTTTTGGTCAAGAGCATCCAATTCTTTAATTAATAAATCAATTTCCGCCGCAATCTCAACTCTATCGATTTCGGCGTACTTTACTAGCATTGTTACCATGTTCATTGAGCATTCTAAATTATTTATCGCCCACTCCTTAAGCATCAAGGGATTAGGCTTTTCGAATGATGGAGCTATTAACACACGTAAACCCCTCGGCACCCTTCCAGCCTCTTTATATTTTTCCAGAGATTTTCGCTCCCACCACTTAGTAAGTTCGTTTCTCTGCAGTTTCTCCAATTTTTTGAGCAGGCTTTTAACATCCTTCTCATCAGCTATTTGTGCCTTTTGTTGTTGGCCGGTTCCAACATTTACCGGAATGTTAGCAAACATCGCATCCGCGTGTTTATCGCGGTTCCTGAGCACATCAGTTGTGGACGCCATAGCGTATAAGATGGAAAATTACAGTTATGCACAGTTTTTCAAAAACAGGAGATCCCTTCGTGGAGCAAGCTTGAGCCCAAGCACACCTTCTTACCAATAGGAATCACCCGCTCTCCTTCAATCTTCACACCCGCTGATTCAAAGGCAATACGGGCTCCTTCAGCGCTCTGAGTACAACTCGGCTCACCTGTTCAGAAAGCCGACCCGGCTCATGGAGTCAAAGACACCGCGATCCTTACGGCTCTCTCGTACCGGCTTGCCGCTCGCTCTCTCTGCGCTCGGAGCTACCTCGCTTTCCGCCTTGCGGGGGGGCTGGATGATTATACCACTTCCGGGTCAAAAAGATTATCGCAAAGCGATAGCAGCCGCCAATATCCAGCCTCCACCGTGAAGAGGGTCCGTTGAACACGCCGACAGCCACAGCGTGTTTAAATTAATGGAAACCAAATCCTTCTGTGAGCACACGAAAACTCTACGCAGCTACACCGTCGGAAACGGACCACGGCAAAGGCACATTTTTATAAAGTGCAAATTTATTCCATTAGGTCACAACATGACGCGTTTCGGCCGGGTTACCCCGGCCTTGATCACATGACATGTCAGGAAAAACCACGCCCTTAAATCTCATGAGGCATGCTCTAGTCACTCCCATTCTGATCATAAACAGTGAAAAAAGACACAATATGAAAGTGCAAGTGCATATAGCATATTCAAATCGTAATGAATAACAAAAACATTATAGTTTCACAGTTAATTAATTCATAACTGAAAACTCCTATATTAGATGAAAAATCCATATATAGCTTCTGCACAGAAACTCACACTCCAGAATGCGTGTGAAAAAAGAAACTATTCAGCAACATGTTTTAACCTTGCAGAGCACAAGCGCCTTTAAAAGTTTTTAGAAGCCATAGACATAGCAAGCATACTTGTCATTGTTGCCCATCATGATACAGCATTTTACAAACTTAGACAGAAAAGTAAATGTCATAAAGGAAAATAAAATTGGAAATTACGTGAGAATTACAAGGAAATAAAGTTCTCATCACTCATAATTTTAGGCAGCATTGATTGTAAATAAATGCGTTTCAGGAAAATACATTTATCCTGAGGCTGAGTGGTTGCTAACACCTCAGATTCGTGAAGCAAATGCCGCATCAAAATTAATTTAAAATGAGTAAAACAAAAACTATTTGTTCACCAAGTGATGTATTTCTCAAATTAGTTTTCAAGTGATCGTCTATGGCCAAGTGGCCCAATATCACATCTGAATCCTCGCATGATATTACAACGGGGCGAACAATGGTCAAGGTAAATGATTGAAAAATTTTAAGATAATATGTATCAAACGTATACCTTTATGTGCATGAAGTTATCTCAAAATGACATACTAGGAAAACCAAGAAACTAAAATGCAGATTAAAAGTGAAAGAAACCAGATTGTGACTGTGTTTTACCACTCTATACATTAGCAGAAAATTATCCCACTATCAATTGACTTTAATCGTTTCAGATCGCATGCAACAAATCACAAAATGACCTACAGAAGATGGAAAGATCAAATATAAAGCACAAAAAAATAAATAAGCACACCCATAAAAATTCCTGAAAGTAAATCTATGCGATCCCTCGCAGATCAAGTTTATCAACAGTATGATAAATTACTGTGCAGCAGGCCCTAACACACATGTACAAAAAGCTCTTCATCTATGTTAAGGCCTCCAGGTAATTTTCTGTTAAGAGTAATATTATACTCTGACTCCATTTTCCTCAGTCTCTCCTCTCTGTTCCCTTCTCTCACACTCACTGGAACTCTGCCAATGCCAAAAAAACGAAAAGTATCATGAATCTGTTTATGTACCTGTTGCCAATGTCGAGCTGGGGGTAGTTTTGGTCTCAGTTTTCTATTGCATGTAGGTGCTGTAGGATCCTTTTCTTTACAGGGAAGATGCTACTGCCGCCCACATATTGAGAGTCACAAGGGCACTGTAAAACGTAAACACAGTAAACACTTCTACATGTAATGACTTTCCTTATTTTGTAGGCAATACGCTTTTGTTACAGAGATCCCTTTGTTACTGTGCAGTTCATTAATTACACTTGTAATTGGGGTCAGAAAGTAATTTTTTTCCCCAGTCTTTCATTATCCTAATTCTGCTAAAACGGGGTTGGGTGGGTAGAAATTAAATTATTATTAGTAAAGTCAGTGCTAACCACTGTGTTACATTCTGAATCCTGAGTTTGTGCTTCCTGAGACCAGCACTCTTATAAAATGCCTACTAGTATGGATGACGTGAATCCTACACCCTATAGTGCCCTCTGCCTCATGTAAAATTTTCTATACAATGATTTACACATGTATGATTCATTGTCTCTGTATGTGTGTGTAGTTTAAAATGCTCTGAATCCCTCCACTAGTTTGAGAGCCACTATAAAACAAATTAAATACATGTGAGAGAAGGGCTATGGAGAGATGAGAGGCACTGTTTTAGGATACTAGCGAGGGACTCATTAAAGAGCCACAGACAGCCATTTCATGGAACACTGAAAGGTCATCATTTATTACTCTTTAAAAACGAATACAATTGAATATAAAATAAAAGTGTGTTGTTTAATTCACTATTTTTCCCCAAATTTTCTCGGGGGAGAACACCCCAAGCCTCCTTGCAGTGGTCTGGCTGCTCGCTGCTCTTGCTCGCTCGCTCACTATGCACCGTATGGGGGCTGGTCTGACAAAATTTGCCAGGGCTGCTTTGGATTCCCAGACCGGCCTTGGGCGCAAATCATGCAGAAAAACAAGAAATGAGTTTGCACACATCAGATTGGGGGGAAAACCTGCACAATTAGGGAGTTATTCCCCATTCCAAGGTTAAATCCCATAATGGTAAGGTTATTGTGCACCTGGTAAATATTACACTCGGTACAATTGGTATTTACCGGGTGTTTAACTACCACCTTGGAATGAAGCATTGAAAGAAGTCCCAAATTAGGTACCACCTTTTTTGTTTTTACAGTGCTTAGAAATGGCAAAAAAAGATGGTTTTAAGCGCGATCTAAAATTAAATGTTTAGTATTATTAATGACCCTAAGGGGGGTGAGCAGCAGAAGCTCATACCTGCGAGACTACATAGTGTCACCCTCCACATGGGGCCTGTCTCTGTCATTCCATTCCACTCCTGAGAAGAATTTGGCACTGCAGAGGTATTTGAAAACTCCACGAGGTCGGTCCACCCCTCGCAGATCGCGTGCTCTTTCTCAGCGAGACAATCGCATTTTCGCTGGAAACGTTTCCTTAAACATCCACAGCATGATTACATCTCGAACACCTGGAGAGTGACCTCGGACGACAATAGTTTGAGAGGCAAGGGATGTGGAAAGATGAGGACACGCAGAGCTTAGCTCACCACAAGAATGCATTCATTTGCAAAATAAAGTCTGCGTTGGAAAAACTAGTGAATAAGCGCCAGATAAAGACGAAAGGATTGCCAAAACAGACAGAAATAATTCATTGTGATTGGTTCATATAAGTAGGGTTGTTGCTTAAAACATGTAACAAAATAAAAAACTGACTTTTAGAGGTTTTATCTAAAGTATGAGTTTTATTGTATGTTTTGTTGAGAGTTAGTGTTGATTTTATTTTTTGCATTGTAGTGTTAATAGCCGGGCACATTTTATAATGAACCAACTTTACAGTCACTACTGAATTAATTTCCACATTTAAAGCTTTGTTGAACTCTGGACACAATTACTTAATTAGAAGGTATGAAAAGGCCATTAGGCTCTGGCTTCCTAGTGTCAGGGCCAGTGGAAATATTCAATTATGTGGTTTTACTGCACTTCCACACCTGCTACACAATTTGCAGATTCCAACAGACAACTGTTTCTAACTCAAACAAATCAACATTTACTTAAACAATTGCCAGAGTGGGTGCCGCGCATTGGCAACCCCTTTGAAAAGATTAATTGGTCACATTTCTGTTGTTGATTGCTGTTTACCTATGTTTAACTGGTATTAACAAGGGGAATATTTTGCCCAGACAGTATTGTCTGTTAAAATGACAAAAGAGCAAAATTAAATGATACAGAATGTGGAACATTATGCCACACAATTGACCCCTTTTTGCTCATGAGTTAATCAACACTGCAGCGTAATTTTGTCTTCCTTAGCTGCACAATTTCAGTGGCCCTGACTTTATATACATGACAATATAGGGTTTAGTAGCATGAGTGACCTCTCACATGAACCTACAATATTTGTCTGTCAACTCTTGTGCTGAGAGTGCAGTTAAGGTATTTACACTTTTTTCACTGATTGTGCACATCCTTTCAAACCCTTGAAAGGACACTCACTGGTCCAAGCATAGAAAGTAATGCATCAGAAGCAATCATTTTTACTCCCTGCAATAGTAAATGGCCTTTTCTATTCAGTTCTGTAAATATGGGATTGGTCATTTTGATTGAGTGATTAAGGTAACACACCTGGGCACTAAAGCTATTCATGATGGTGTACGAATACACAACACCCCTACATATTTTTATCACATTCATAATTTTTGGGAGCGAAAAGTTCCCTCCATGGTGCAGGACGTGTACCCAGAGGTTGAATGAGCAGGACCTAATGAGAACGACATCCCCAATCTTTTTTAATTAAAAAAAACAACCCTTCCTGTACTGTTATTGCCTCTGACTGAAAGGTAAGGGAGGGTGTCTGCTGTACTTTGAAGCTAAGAGAGAGGCAATCAGTCATAGAAGAAACAAGCTTTCTCGCCAGGGTGACTGTTACCTCAAAGATATGTAAATGTGTGCACTTGGCTCATCAACAAATCTATAGGCTGCTTGGTAGCATGTACTCTGCTTTATTGGTGGGAGTTATTTGTTTGAAGAGTCAAGGCAATCAAAAATATAGTGTTACGGTGTGGATGTCAGAATCTGGAGTGGGTATTTCCAAAGTAAACTTACAGCAAGCATTGACTAAGCAAATAGGTATTGTCTATGCAAGAGGTATTGGCTTTGCCAATATGTTTTAGTCATGTTGTACACCAGCGTGGGTGCTGTTCAGCATGGCTAAAAGTGAGTGGGGTAAAGGGGAGTGGCGTGGACTGGAGTGCCGTAAAGTGGAGTCGAGTGGAGTGTTATGGAGTGGTGTGGAGTGGCGTACAGTGGTGTAGAATAGAGTTGAGTAGCGTAGAGTTGAGTGGCATGGAGTGGAGTGGAGTGGCATGGAGTGGTGTAGAGTGTTGTGGAGTGTTGTGGAGGAAGTAGAATGTCGAAGAGTGGAAGGGCATAGAGTGGAATAAATAGAGTTGAGTGGAATAGAGTGTCAGAGTGGAGTAGAGTGTTATAGAGTAGAGTGGCATAGAGTGTCATGGAGTGGTGTAGAGAGGAGTGGAGTGCCATAGCGGGTGTTGCGTAGAGTGGAGTAGAGTGCTGTAAAGTAGAGTGGAACAGGACTAAATAGATTGTCATAGAGTGGAGAGTGGAATGGCATAGAGTGATGTAAAGTGTTGTAGAGTGGAGAGACGCGGAGTGGCATGAAGTAGAGTGGAGTGGCATAGAGTGTCATAGAGTGAAGTGGCATGGAGTGGAGTGAAGTGGCGCAGAGTGGAGTGGAATACAGTGAAGTAGATTGTCGCAGAATAGTGTGGAGTAAAGAGGCAGGGAGTGGCATAGAGGAAGTTGCATAGAGCGTCATAGAGTGGAGTAGTGTTGTAGAGTGGCATAAAGTGGAGTAGAATGTTGTGGAGTGGAGTGGCATAGAGTGGAGTAGAGTGTCATAGTGTGGAGTAGAGTTTAATGGAAAATAGAATCATAGAGTGAAGTGCCATAATGCAGTGTCATAGAGTGGCCTAGAGTGAAGTGGCATAAAGCACAGTGGTGCAGAGTGGGTTGGCGTAGAGTGCACTGGTTTTGAGTAAAGTGGTATAGAGTGCATTGGGGCAGAGTGAAGTGGTGTTGGGAAGAGTGGTGCAGAGAAGATTGCAGTGGTGTAGAGTAAAGTGGCATGGAGAGCAGTGGCATAGAATAGATTGTTTCAGAGTACAGTGAAGTGCCATAGAGTGGAGTGGTGTAGGGTAAAGTGCAGTGGTAGAGGGTAGAGTACATTGGCATAGAGTAGAGTGCAGTGGCGTGGAGTGCAATGATGCAGAATAGATTAAAGACGTGTGCAGTGATGCAAAGTGTAGTGGCGTAGAGTGCAATAGAGTGGCGTAGAGTTGAGAGATGCGGAGTACTGCACAGTGGCGTAGTGTGCACTAGCAGAGAGTGCACTCTTGTAGATTAGAGTGTCGTAGAGTGCAGTGGCATGGAGTGCAGTGGGGTAGAGTGTGTGGCATAGAGCAGAGTGGTGCAGAGAGCAGTGGCATAGAGTACAGTTTTGCAGAGTAGAGTAGAGTGGCGTATAGTGCAGTCTCAAAGAACATCATGGTGTAGTGTGGTGTACAGTGCAGTGGTGTACAGTGCTGTAGAGTATAGTGGCACAGAGTGCAGTGGTGCAAAGTAGTTGGAATAGAGAGCAGTGGTGTAGAGTGCATTGGTTTTGAATAACGTGGTGTTGAGTGCATTGGCATAGCGTTTAGTGGGTTAGAGTAGAGTGAGGTAGAGCACAATGGCGTAGAGTAGTGTGGTGCAGAGTAGAGTAAAGTAGAGTCGAGTGGTGCAGCGAAGAGTGCAGTGGCAAAGTGTGCAGTGGCTTAGAGTGTTTTTTTTTTTTTTGATCCTCATCTGCCCAACACACGTTCTTTAGATGCAAAAGAGGCAACCCAACCATCTCACTGCCATTGGAAGCAAGGCCCTGGAAATTGAGCCGCTACACACACCAGGCAGGAATTATTACGAGTTGGTAGGAGATTCAATGCACCTTATTAACGCTCCTCCAGGCAACTTCATGCCTTTAGGGCCAGTATATAAATAGCGAAGTCGGAGCAGACCACAATACTAAGCCATGGAGTAGATAGGCATAATCATCGGATCTCTGGGGAAAAAAAAAAAAAAAACCCCAGAGAAGAGACAAAGCAAAAAAAAAAACGTTACTTCCATTCCATCAAAGGTTTCCAAAAAGTGAGGCTCTGGGCGTTACAGGTTCTTTTCAAGTCTACCTTAGATGTTTCATAGAGTGAAGTTAGCCAAGCAGAATGAATTGGAGGAACAGTATCTGCCCAGTGCATACATATCTGACGTCTAGCCAGCAAAATGGCATAAAATAAGAAGGACCGTGCTGCCCCAGCGATGTTTTGATAAAACCCAAAGATGACAAGTGGTAGGGTTAAGGAGATATTGGATTTGAGAATTGCATCTAATGTAATTTTGACCTCCTTCCAAAAGACAGATATGTGAGGACATTCCCAAAACATATGTATATCTGAGGCTGCTAGTAGTTGGCATTTGTTACAACATTTCCCGACCTGATATTTAGATAGACGTTGAGGGGAGAGATATGCCCGGTGTAATGTAAACAGATGATTTCGTCTAAGCCAGGTAGGTTTAACTAGTTTGTATAGAAGTGAAAAAGATTTTGTCCACAAATCCTCGTCTGATAACCCAATTTCTCTTCCCCACAGTTCCATTGGGAGCTTGAAATCCCTGTCTGTCTCTTCCAATATAGACCAATACCAAAGAGCCACCTCCTTACCTCCTGCCTGTTTTTCTACTAGATGTTGTTCTAGGGGGCTCAGTCTCCCAATATTAGGATTTTTCCTAGTTAGTTCTCTAGCCCAACTACTAATTTGTATGTATTTAAATTTTGACAAAGTCGGCCCTACTTTCTCCCTAAGTTCCTCCCACTCTATCAAGACGCCTCCAGATATCAATTCTCCCCATCTTGAGAACCCAGCTATAATTAGAGGGGTAGCCAGGGAGTCTTGCAGGCACAGAGGGAGCCCAGGAGAGTTCCATATCTGAGCATAATTAGAAAAATATGCCAGCCCCACTCTGCGTTTAATTTGCATCCATGACTTTAATAGTGTTAACAGAATCTTGAGCCTCACCTTTTTGAAGAACTTTCGATCTCCAAACTTAAATAAAAACCCATCTAGTGGAAGGTTTGCCCCTACCAGCATTGCCTTAAACAGTCTCCCATTTGAAGAGAGATCAGGTGTCTTCAGGAGCATTCTGGAATGGGAGAGTAGGAATGCCCAAGAGTAATATTGCAGGTCTGGGAGGGCCAAGCCACCCTTTTCGCTCCTCCTCCTTAATTTTTTCCAGGCCAGCCTAGTGGTTTTATTGCTCCATATGAAAGAGTTAATTTCTTGTTGGCATTTAAGAAGTTGCTTGGAGTCAAAGGCCAAGGGAATAGAATTAAAAATAAAAGTCAATTTCGGCAGAATGGACATTTTAACTATGCTGACTTTCCCAAAAATTGATAATCGAAGACCCGCCCAGGATTTCAAAAGGGCCCTACATTCCCGGAAGACCAAATCTAAATTAACTTTTGCTAGTGTGTCGATATTTTGTGTGATTTTTACTCCTAGGTAGCGGATTGAAGGTGCCACCCCAACGCCCGGATTGGCGATATTCCATGTCATTAGCTCGGTCTTCTCTGCGTTGATGTCGTAGCCCGATATATTTCCAAATTCTTTGGCCCTTTCTACCACGACGGGGAAGGCATTAGCTGGGTCACTGGTGTAAATTATTATATCATCGGCGTAAAGCCCTACCTTTCTTTTCCAACCGCCGAATTTGAATGGCAGTATTCTTGGATCTTCCCTAAAGGATTGTGCAAGTGGTTCGATGTATATGTTAAAAAGTAGAGGGGACAGTGGACACCCTTGTCTTGTACCCCTGCTGATCTGAAAGGGCGGGGTACATGAACCATTAACCAAAATGCTTGCGCTAGGATTGGTATATAGCAGACCAATTGATCTCCGAAAATTTGGCCCAATTCCAAATTTCTTCATGACCTCAGCTAAGTACACCCAATTTACTCGGTCAAACGCTTTGGTAGCGTCGAGAGTCATAATAGCCAAAGGCAGGGAAAACATTGAGGCGATATCCACTGCCCCAATTAGATCATATGTGAGGTCTGAGAGCTGTCTACCCCGTATGAAGCCCTTCTGATCAGTGTGTATTATTGAGGCTACCTCTCGTCCCAGTCGATTTGCCAATATTGCTGCAAAAAGTTTATAATCGCTGTTTAAAAGAGAAATTGGTCTATAAGAGCCACATTTGGCTGGATCTTTCCCGGGTTTCGGGATCAAAACAATATTTGCTTCCCCCAGGATTTAGGTGGGGTAGCACCATTGAGTAAGATGTCATTGAAGAGCTTTGTAAGCACTGAGATGATTTCGGGTGCCAGAACGCGAAGTAATTCGCCGGGAAGACCATCAGGGCCCGCTGCCTTGCCCCGCTTCACCTTTTTAATGGCTTCACTCACTTCTTCCTCTGAAATAGGTCTGTCAAGCCGATCTCTTTGTTCCGAGGTAAGAGTTGAAAGAGTAATCTTTTCTAACCATCGAAGCTTAGACCTCGAGTCATTCAAGTTCTCCTCCTTGTAGATTAGCTGAAAAAATTTCAGGAATGCTTCTCCGATATCTCCGATAGAAGATCTTACGTGAGTCTCCCCATCTACGCTGATCTGCTTTATGTGTTTTTTGGCCTGATCAGATTTGATTTTCCATGCGAGAACCTTACCTGCGGATTCACCATATTCAAAGTTTGAAAGCTTACTAACTGCCCATCTCTGTGCAACCCTCTCTTGAAGAATGTTATCTAGCTTTTCCTTTAGCTCCCTCCGTTGTTGCTTCTCTTCATTAGTCCCGATTCCAGGGCCAATTCGTTGGTCGAAAAGGGTGATTTCCTTTTCAATGTCGGCGATCTTTGCCCTGTATAATTTCCCTCGATAGGAGGCCCTGTTAGTTATATGGCCTCGCAGATTCGCCTTATAGGCCTCCCATACTATACCTAACTGAGTAGAGTTTATGTTGATGTCCATAAAAAAATTTGTTTCTTGAATTAGGAGATCCAGATCCTCTTCCTCTAGAAGAATAGTACGATCAAATGACCAAGAAGTGTGAGAGGGTTGCTGAACTAGTTGTAAAGAAAAAGATATGACAGAATGGTCTGATAGGTGCGAGGGTAAATACACTAAGTCTGTCAGGGATTCTCTTAATGAATAACTAAAAAGAGCGTAGTCGATTCTCGACTTATGGTTATATTTATGATTGTAGTATGATACGCCGAGTGCGTCGCCTGCTCTCTCCCTCCATGGATCCGCCAATCCGAGCGTTGACATGACGACCCCCAGCTCCCGCCTAGATTTCTTATAAGTTAACGCCCTTGAATTAGGGGATTTGTCCAATTTTGGATTAAGTACTAAATTAAAATCTCCCATCCAAATTATTGGGTCATAAGTTGTTAAAAGGTGAGTCTGGATTTTATTCAAATAAGAAGGGTCATCCTGATTAGGTCCATAGTAACCTACCAAATTGTACGGTCTACCCTCTAGACTTACTTTAACATATAGCCACCTACCACTAAAGTCTTCCTCCTGAGCAAGAATCTGGGCTCTAACTTGCCTTTTGAAAATGATGAGGATACCCCGGATATTGGCATTATGGTTAGTACATATGAAACAATCTACCCATCTAATTTTCCTCAGCATATCCTCCACTTCTTGTTGTAGAAGATGCGTTTCCTGAATGACGATGACCTGGGCTGGAGAGTCCCTCAAGTATTGTAGTATTTTATACCTCCTGCTCCTGACACGCAAGCCATTGACATTCCAGGACAAAAATTTTATTCCCTCCATCTAATATCTAGTATCCTTACTTCTGTGCCGGCTCAGTAAGTCAGTGTGGTGAAAACATCTCCCAAGGCAGATTAAACAAAGCAGAAATGTGATTAATAGGGTTTGTGAATATAAATCGGTGTCTGACAAATGAGGATATTTTGCAATTTTGCCACTTCCCCCCCCCTCTCCCCTCCCTGGAAAACCCCCTCTTACTTGACCTGGCCATTGATGCCAGATTTGTCTCTCTGAGGAGCCCCCCCCTCGCCCAGCCATGTTAAGTGTCATTGGTATAAGGTGTATTCCGGCAGTATCAAGAATGATATCTGTTAGGGTGAAAACAACATGGGTGAGAGGATTCAGAGAGATGTAATTATATAGTTAGATAAACCCCTTAGAGGTATTCTCGAAGTTCACCCCCTTTTTCTTTTTTTTTTAATCTTTTTTCTTTTTTCCCTTTTTCCTTTTCATTTTCTTTTTTTTTTTTTTTCCCTTCTTCTTCCGTATTTTTATTCCCTTACCCATTCCCCAATTCCGATACACGTTACCCTTTTTAAAAAAAAATTTATTTTTTTATTATCCATTCCCCTTTCCCCTGTCCCCTCCTTTTTTTTTTTTTTTTTTTTTGTCTTTTTTGAAACACCCTCCGTGGACATTCTCATTTCACCTATTTTTTTTTTTTTATTATTATTTTTTTTTTTTTTATAATTATTTTTTCCTTTATTTTCCTTTTTTAAAAGTGTTTTTTTTTTTTTTCATATCTTTAATATGTTCCTACCATGCAGGTCTTTCAGGTAAAGTCAATGTAGGTGGTTGTCCCCAAGAGGAGGAGGATATATAGGGAGATATAAGGTGTTAGGGTACTATAGGGACCTGAAATATCTATCTCTATCTCTATATTTTTATATCTCGTTATCTCCTTATCTTCTGTCTGTGGGGTTCCACTATTCCACTATCTAGCCGGCTTCCTGTTGATGGTGACTAATGGAGGCCAGGAGCTCATCTGCCTCCAGAGGGGAATGAATGATGTGCATTTTATTGTTAAACATGACCCTCAGGAAGGCAGGAAACCTCAACTGAACTGTAGCTCCCAAGGCCCTGAACTTCTCCATTCTCTGACCTAATTCCCATTGTCGGTCAAGAGTTGTTTTCGACAAGTCCGACCTAATAACATATGAGAAGTCTGAGGTTTTTAAGGCTGTAGTTTTGAGCGCTAAGTTCAGTGGCTTAGAGTGTTGTAGAATACAGTGGATTACAGTGCAGAAGTAGAGAGTAGTTAGTACAGAGTGCAGTGGTGTAAACTGTCTTGTTTTTGAGTAAGATGGTCTTGACTGCATTAGCATAGAGTGTAGTGGTTTAGAATAGAGTTGTGTATAGTGGAGTGGTGCAGAGTGGTGTACAGTAGCATAGAGTGCAGTGGTGTAGAGTAGATTGTTTCAGAGTAGAGTGTAGAGTGGAGTGGTGCAGGGTAGAGTGAAGTGGTGAGGGTAGAGTGGAGTGTGGCATAGAGTAGTAGCATAAAGTGCAGTGGAGTAGAGTGGTGCAGAGTAGCGTGCAGTGGCGCAGAGTTGAGTAAAGTGCACAAGCATAGAGTAGATTGTTTCAGAGTCGAGTGAAGTGGTGTAGAGTGGAGTGGTGCAGAGGAGAATGGAGAGGTGCTGCGTAGAGTACTTGTGATCAAAAGCAATTTAGGAACGTAATAATTTCTTAATGAACCTAAAGAGCATACACACAATGACATACATGTACCAAGTATTCCAAAAATATATGTTTTTTATTTATATTGTTTTATAAATTAATCATATTTGAAAAATAAAGGAGAAAAGGGATATTTTGAAATAAATATATACATACAAAATAGCAATACATTTTGTGTCAGATGATGGAAAATTGTTTACATTACATTAATTGTTTTGTTCCAGAGGATACAATGATTTGTTTACTTTTTCTAAAGTTCATCTAACATTTCCTAAATCCTATACATAATGCCAAATGCTATTAAAACTGAGAACAACATGATTAGGGGCATGGCTTTTCTATATAGTAATTCCTACAAGTGTTTCGGCTGGAGCCTTTATCAGGATGCCATGTACATTATAATTAGAAACCTTGTTTTCTCATAATGGATCATTTGACTTCTATGATATTTCTACAGGAAACTGTTATAACATTCTTAAAGGAAATCCTGTAGGCTCAATACTGAACGTGATGGATCAATCATATCTTTGCATAGATGACTTGTGTGACGTCTATACCCTTTATCTGCAACCTCAATCTGAATGTTTAAAATCAGGGCCTCACTGAGCGGAAAGCTTGTAAAGAGATCCAGTATATGGCATGAGCTGTTTTAATGTGATTGACCACAACCCTGTATATAGGGAAGGGATTGCCGGTCTCACGTAATGCGATTAGCGGGTACCCATTATCAGTTGCAAAGATCAGCATTCTGTAAATGGGCCTTCTGTATGCGACTGATGCGGTCCGATGCGTATAATCTGCCATGAATGCACCCCCAAGATCCTGGCGTCTCACCAGCTAGACGCCATCCGATAGTTGGTCCGTCCTTTGGTGCTGGGTAGAGTGCAGTGGCATGGAGTAGTGTAGAGTGCATTGGCATAATGCGCAGTAGTATAGAGTGCAGTTTTGCAGAGTAGAGTGGCATAGAGTGGAGTAGAGTGGTGTTGAGTAGAGTGGAGTGACCTAGAGAGGAATGGTGTAGAGTGCAGTAGCGAAGAGTTCAGTAGTGCATAGTAGAGTGGGGTAGAGTGCACTCCCATAGAGCAGAGTGGTGCAGAGCAGGATAGAGAGGAGTAGAGTGAAGTGGCATAGAGTACAGTGTCATAGATTGCCGTGTTACACCATAGATTAGAGTGGCATGGAGTGTGATGGCGTAGAGTGCATTGGCATAGAGTGCCTTGGCACAGAGTGCACTGGAGTAGAGTGCCGCAAAGTGGCTTAGAGTAGAGCAGTGCAGAGTAGAGTGCAGTGATGCAGAGTAGAGTAGAGTTCAGTGGCAAAGAGTGCAGTGTTGCAGAGTAGAGTGTTGTAGAATGCAGTGATGTAGAATAGAGTGTCATGGAGGACAATGGTGTAGAGTGCAGTGGAGTAGAGTCGGCAGATTAAAGTGACATAGAGTGCAATGGTGTAGAGTAGACTGGTGGGGAGTGCAGTGGTGTTAATTACAGTGGCATAGAGTGCAGATGCCTAGAATATAGTGGCAAGGAGAGGTGCAAGGTAGATAAAGTGGCATGGCGCAAAGTGGAATAGAGTGGCACAGATTGCAGTGATGTAAAGTAGATTGTTTCAGAGTACAGTGCAGTGTCATAGCGTGCAGTGGCGTAGAGTGGAGCGATGCAGAGTAGAGTGGTGTAGAGTGTAGTGGCGTACAATACATCGGCATAGACTGCAGTAAAGTTGCGAAGAGTTGGTGAAAAGTAGAGTGCAGTGCCATAGAGGGCAGTGGTGCAGATGAGAGTAGCATAGAGTACAGTGGCAGAGAGTGAGGTGTTGCAGAGCAGAGTGGCGTAGAGTGGAGTGGAGCAAAGTGGAGTGGAGGGGCCTAGCTTGTAGTGGCATAGAGTGGAGTGGAATAGAGTGCAGTGGTCTAGAGTAGAGTGGTGCAGTGGCATAGAGTGCAGCAGGTAGAGTGCAGTGGCAGAGTGCAATGTTGCAGGGTAGGCTATCATAGAGTGCAGTGGTGTATAGTAAAGTGGCGTAGAGTGCATTGTCATGGATTGCAGTGACATAGAGTGGTGCACAGCAGAGTGGCGTAGAGAGCAGTGGCATTGATTACAGTGGTGCAGAGTAGAGAAGAGTGGCATAGAGTGTAATAGCATAGAGTACATGGTGTAGAGTGCAGTGGCATAAAATATTGCAGAGTAAAGTATAGTGGCATAGAGTGCAGTGGAGTAGAATGCCACAGAGTATAGTGGCACAGAGTGCGGTTGAGCAGAGTAGTCGGCATAGAGTATAGTGACGTACAGTACAATGGTGTAGAATGCAGTGGCATAAAATGTTGTAGAGTACAGTATAGTGGCATAAAGTGCAGTGGTGTAGAGTGCTGCAGAGTATAGTGGCACAGAGGGTAGTTGTGCAGAGTAGTTGGCATAGAGCGCAGGGACGTAGAGTGCATTGGTTTTGAGTAAAGTAGCATAGAGTGCATTTGCAAAGTGTGTAGTGAGGCAGAGTGGACTGCAGTGCTGCAGAGTAGTGTGGAGTGTGTGGCGAGGGTAGTAGAGTGGTGTAGAGTGCATTGCTTCAGAGTGAAGTGGTGAACAGTAGAGTACAGTCGTTTAGAGTGGCATAGAGTGCAGAGTATATTGGAGTGGTGTAGAGTGTATTGGAATAGGGTGCACTGGAGTAGGGTGGAGTGGTACAGAGTAGAGTGCATTGGGGAAGAGTGCAGTGGCATAGTGTTGTAGAGGCATAGAGCGGAGTGGTGCAGTGGAGTGATGCAGAGTGTAATGGCATAGAGTGCATTGGCGTAGAGTGGAGTGATTCAGAGCAGAGTGCATGGTAGTAAAGAAGTCAGTGGCAAAGGGTGCAGTGTTGCAGAGTAGAGTGGCATAGAATGGAGTGGCGCAGAGTAGAGTGGTGTAGAGTGCAGTGGCTAAGAGTGCAGAGGTCTATAGTAGAGTAGTGTGGGGGTAGATTGCATTGGCATGGAGTAGAGTGGTGTAGAGTAGAGAGGCGTAGAGTGGTGTGGTGTGGAGTAGAGTGCAGTGGCGCAATGTGGAATGGCCTGGAGTTGAGTGGTATAGTGTGGTCTGGTGCAGAGTAGCGTGGAGTGGGGTAAATTGGAGTATGCATGGTGTGGTAGTGCACTGCCATTATAGACAACATGTTCTCATATGAAATGACCATTATATCTGCATAGACATAAAATTTTACTGATGACAGTATACAGCACACAAACGATAATGTGTGGAAACGTCATCACCTAGTGAAGTGGTTCCTAACCTGTGGTTTGGGGACCCCTGGGGGTCTGCGAAGCTTAGGCAGGTGGTCTGTGACTGCTTAGAAAATTATTTATCATTAAAAAATGTATAAAGTGTATATAAATAGGAACCAAAATGTAAAATTAAACTTAAAAACATCCTCTAAATGTGAAGGAATTTTAAATTGGAGGCTACGAATTAAGTTAGTATACTCAGATTGATTTGTGGGAGCAGTGCAGGTGTATCAAACAGAATATAGTGAGTGGCCTCAATTGAATTTAGAAAAGGTCAAACCATCCCATTAATATTAAAATCAGGTTTTTAATATTTGTGAATAAAATATTTTATCATTTGGATATTGATAAATGCGAGGCAAGATGGCTGCCGCGAGGAAGGCTGTGTGAGCAGCTAGCTCCCTGGTCCGAGGCATCCGGGAGAGAGGGAGAGAAGCAACTCGTTCCTTTTCGAAAGCTGCTACGATAGCTTCGCCGTGTGTGTGATTCACGCTGCTTGGACATTTTCTTTCATCTTATTATGGCTGAATAACGCCGTACGCTCACCTGTTTGTGTCTACCGTGCTGCTGGACGGAGCCGCTTAAGGCGTTGACCGTTTCCGGACCCGGACTCCAGTGTACACGCGGCGCAGGTCAAGCACCTTCAGCGAGGGAACAATATCAGTGAAACGACATCTCGCCGTGCTGAATACTGATACAATTTATCCCTCACGAATGTTGCTGAACTTTCTTGAGTTCAGTCGGCGGTCCCCGCTGTGGCGCGCTACACTCTGTTTGTGCTGGACACAGAGCAGCGTTTATCCTGGCAGAGGAGGCGGCGGCGGTGGTTCACGGAAGGGAAAAAAGAAGGCACCTTTACCGTCGTCTGTTAGCACCCGCAGCAACAGGAGAGACGGCGCAGCTCGAGACCTGAGCAGAGAGGAACCGGGCAGCGAGGATCCTGTGATGGCAGAGGCTACACCCTTAACCCCCGCGAAAATCGCTACTAAACAGGGTAAGAACAGTAATAAACCTGTTGCGAAATCTAATGAAGTCCCGTGCACCAAGAACCCTGTATCACATACTTTGCCCGACCTGTTCGAGAAACAAGTCGCTAAAAAAAAGATGATGACTGATGGGAATTTACAAAGTGTTGATCTGACTTTAGCCCAACCGCCTAAACAATGTTTTATCACCGCTGAAACCCATATTAATCCTTCAAATCTCTGCTGACTAAACCTTTAAAGAAGGGCATTATGGGAGATGTAGTCTCTGGCAACGCTGTTATTAGTCGAGCTTGTTCTATGCCCACGCTATCTGCATCTGTATCTTCTGAAATCGATCTACAGAACGAAAATGAAACTTTTTTACAGCAAACCAATCTGGAGGCCTCTGAAAATTTTTTCTCTCTGTCTGAACTTTCATCCGATGAAGCAACTGGTCTGAATAAAGACTGGGCAGAGTTTAGCTGTGAGAGTCTATCTTCAGACGGTGAAGTGAGCATGAGCCCTGATAACACTAATGTGTCGACTATCATTAAAAAAAAGTTACTGAAAAAGAGGTCATTACGGGTGCCGAGTAAAGAGGACGCTCCTATTTTATCTAGAGGAGAAAACACTCTATCTCCTAAATTAGTACCCGTTGTCACTGCTGATACCACCGACACCGTGGGATCTAATTATAATCCCACATCAGACCCGATTCTACCTCAGGAGAATAACGAAAACAGCGAAGAGATCACTTTGAAAACGATCTTTGATACAATGATGAGCCACAGGGCTGAAAGCAAGGCCGAAAATCAACGCACACAGATGACCTGTGCTAAAGTTAAAAACGCAGTCCGTCGTGCAATTAAGATGTGCTCTGAAACTACTGACAGAGTTGCTGAGGCGGAGGCTAGAATCTCTGTATTAGAAGAAGAAAGTATGACACAGAGACAGGAGGTTGGCGACTTTAAAGCCCTGAAAGAGGATTTGTCTGACAAGATAGCCAACTTGGAGAATCAGGCCCGCAGAAGTAACCTTCGCTTTTTGGGAATCCCCGAAAATAAAGAAGGGTCCGATCCACGGCGGTTTATCATTAATTTACTAAAGGACGCCTTTCCTGAGATGACTGACTTGGATTGGGCACGGGAAATACAACGCGCTCACAGGTTTCCCTTCACCGTGAGGAATCCACGACAAGGCCAAGAAAACTATCCAAGGGCTATTCTGGTCTCATTTAATAATTTTCTTGCCCGTGAAGCTATCTACGTAACTGCGAGACCAGATAAGAAAGCAGATGGGCTGGGCTGTCAGTTTTTTGTCCGACCGGACTATTGTCAAGCCACTGTGGCCCAACGGTGGCGATTGAGACAATTGATCCCTGACTTTCAAAAAAAAGGGGTGGCAGTCTTTCTCCAGGGCCCAGCAAAGCTAAAGACTGTATTCAAGGGCGCAGTAAAATACTTCATTTCCGAATCTAAAGCGAAGGAATATCTGGATTCTATTTGATTCTATCTGATAATATAATAAGGTGTTAAGACTGTAAGAATATAAGTCTTTTTCTGCAGGATTATAAGTACTATTTGCTTAGCAATTTTGTTGAAACTTTAACGTATCTTTCTTTTACGTAAGCAGGTCTGCTAAGTTTTATTTTTTCTCCTATTCTACTCCACCCCCTTCTTTTTCGTTCTACTTTTATTTTCTCTCTTCTCCTTTTCTTTATCAGGACGTTTCGGGCCAGGGACGCGGCACCCATACGTTTTAGGAACTGGTAGTTCCTATGCCTCCTATATTGGGGAGGGTGGGGGGAGGGGTTCTGGGGCTCCGGGTGGGGGTGGGTAGGGGCAAGGGTCGGTGGTGGGGGTGTAATGCAGAGGTATTTAATGCAAGGATGTGTATAAGGCATTTAAGTTGTAGTTGCTATGAGTATGTGATATCTGTTAATATTCTCTTTTCTTCAATTATTTCTTCAATTATTAACTCAATATGGCTAAAAAAGTGAAAATATGTTCAATCAATATTAATGGTCTTAATGATCTCAAAAAGATTGGGATGTTCCGTTTAATGCTTCAGAATCTATCTATTGACCTATTATGCGTCCAGGAAACTCATATTGCATGGGATAAGCGCTTTCTTTTGGATAAGTTGGGATTGGATGTTTTGCTCACATCTAAGCAAATGGGTATAAAAAGAGGTATTGCAATATGTATGCGAAAAGGAGTTGGGAAGTGTTCGAAAACCTTAGCTGATAAATGGGGCAGATGGGGGCTTGCTGAACTAATAATTGGGGGTTGTAGATTTACTATATGCTGTATGTATGGTCCAAATCTAGATGATGCGGAAGTTTTTAATATTATAAATACAGAATTAGCTACCTGGACACAACCAATTATAGTATGTGGAGACCTAAATATTCACCTGCCGGCTGATTGGAATATTAAATCGGGAAGTAGATACATGGGGCGTAAGTCTAGAACCTATTGTGCCCTCAGAGAGCTGGTCTTGAATAACGGGTTGACGGACGTATGGCACAAATTGAACTATAAGGATCCTGGATATACCTTCTATTCTATTCCCCATCGGAAATTTGCCCGATTAGACTACTTTTTTGTATCTTCTCTGTTTTTGGAGACAATTAGTATCTAATTACTACCTCAAGTTCTATCTGACCACAACCCTATAATTGCTGAGATTCAGGTCCCTTTAGAACGCCTAAACTCAACCAGAACCTGGTCATTCCAGCGAAATTTGCTTTTAGACGAAGATTATCTCCAATTTATGGCGACCATCATTAAAGACTATTTCCTAACAAATAATGATTCAGCCTCCCCACAAGTGGTTTGGGATGCGTTCAAATCAATCGTACGTGGAGAGACATTTAGCTTCGCAAATTATAAGAGGAAAAAAATCCAAACAGATCTTAGGGAAAGGCTAAATAAGATTAGGCTAACTGAGATGGATTTATCAACTGCATGTAAAAATAATATAGGTATAGAAGATGTTCAACTACGTCTAGTAATTGAACGCTCTGGTCTACGGACTCATATTTCTGACGAAGTAGCATTAAAATTTAAGCTATATAAAACTGAGCGTTATGAATATAGTGAGCGCACCGGTAAAATTCTTGCACAACGCCTCCGTCAAAAATCCTCTATCAATGAAATTCAAGGTGTCAAAGATATGAACGGTGTTTACCATGAATGTAAGGAAGGAATCTTAGCATCATTTCTTGATTTCTATAAGGCATTGTATAATGATTTTAATAATGATGTTGACAAGACTCTCGATCCTGTAAATTATCTCCATAGTACAAATCAATCATCATTGGGGTCTGAAGAGACCGATTCATTTACCTGTCCAATAAGTTGGGATGAGATCGAAAATGCCATTTTGAGTCTTGCGGCAGGTAAAGCCATGGGAGCTGATCAGATACCCCTTGAATTTTATCGGTCATTTAGACACTTGCTGAAACCAGAATTGTTAAAGATCTTTAACGCGGCATTCCATGGGAAACCACCTGACTCCTGGTCTACCGCTATCATTGTTGTTTTTTTAAAGAAGAATAAGGATTCAAAAGAATTAGGCTCATATCGACCCATTTCTCTTATCACCGCTGACAGTAAGATTTACTCCAAAATTCTTGCAAATAGACTAAATCATGTAATGTCCAGTCTAGTCTCGCATATCCAACATGGCTTTATTAGACATAGAGATACCACCGACCATGTTAAACGCGTCATTACACTATTAGACTGGGCCCAAGCAAAGGAATCCCCAGTCGGGGTGATCTTACTCGACGCGGAAAAGGCGTTTGATAGAGTAGACTGGGGATTCCTCTGGACTGTACTAGCATGGAAAGGGTTTCCACCACAATTTATCCAAGCTGTACGCTCACTCTACATCAATTCTAGAGGTGTAATTAGATTAGGTACTGACAATTTGAGACCTTTTTCAATTACTAGGGGGACTAGACAAGGTTGCCCTTGTTCCCCGCTCCTATTTGCCCTATACTTAGAACCTTACCTGAACAGACTTATTTCGGAACCTAATATCCCATCAATCCGACTTTTTGAAGTTGACCATAAAGTTCTAGCATATGCAGACGATGTGGCTATCGTAACCTCTGATGTTTCTTCTGCGTTACCAATAATTATTGATCTGGCTAGAGAATTTGGGAATCTGTCTGGGTATAAGCTCAATATCACAAAAACCCAGATCATACATTCTGAAACGGGCAAACCTACTGATATCCCAATAAATACTACTGGTACATATCTTGGTGTAACTTTATCGCCCAATGTTGATGATATTGTCGCTTTAAATATGGACCCTTTACTTACAGCCACTAACAGAACGTTAGAAAGATTTAATAATCTACATTTGTCTTTATACGGACGAACTAATGTCATCAAGATGATGATTTTTCCAAAATTTCTGTACTTTTTTCGCACTATTCCTTTATTTTTCTCAATGTCTCTTTTTAATAGAATAGATAGGATGCTGTCCAGGTTTTTGTGGGGGTACCGCCGCTCTAGAAGATCTTTAAAGTGGTGTACTCTTCCAATAGACTGTGCTGGGCTGGGATTCCCGAACTTTAGGATGTATTACTGGGCTATTACTTTGAAGGCAATCCGGGTTCTACTATTTTATGACCACGTAACACAACCGGCTATGGCACCCTCTATTTTTGAAATGCTTCTAGGTGCTCAAGCGCGGCAGTGCTTATTGAAAGTTATAGAACCCAGCTATTATAAAAAAACAAAATTTAAGGTGGTTCACGCTGCTTTTCTAGTCTGGAGGCAAATGAATAAAACTCTACGGGTAATGCCAAAACTGAACTTTTATACACCTTTGTTTGATAATAAGTCTTTATCTGAAATCTTCCAAGATACTGCAATTTACCGTTGGCACTTGAGACAGATTTATGTATTGGGCCAACTGTATCAAAGTGGGATTCTCATGTCCTTTTCTGAACTTCAAAACACATTTGGTCTATCTAGGAACGAATTTTTTAAATACCTACAGATTCGTAGTTTCCTAGAAAAAAAAAACCTATTATCTACTGACACTATGGAGACCATTGACATTTTAGAGAGCTGCAGGAAGAATAATTGTATTGGTACAATTTATCGATTAATGACCAACAGGCTGCAGAATGATCTCGCTCATCAAACTTTGAAATGGCAGAGAAAGCTTTCTATTGTAGACATTGATTTGGTAAAACCTCTTGAGATGAATAAGAAAATACTTATTAATAGCTCTCTTAAAAGCCAACACTACATGTCTATTTTAGATCTTTACTATACACCTGCCAAGCTGGCAAAATGGAAAGCTTTAAGAGGTATTAACTGTAGCCGTTGTGGGTTTTTTTCAGCCGATTCAATACATATGTTTTATAGCTGTCCCAAATTGGGGGTATATATAGATAAGATTGAAAAGTTTCTGACTAACGTGCTGCATGCTCAAATAACGCTCCTTCCTGCTGTTATCATTTTCGGCGTTTACTTTCCCTCTCGAAATCTATCCATAGACCAAGAACACTTTATGTTTATTGGAATGTCTATTTATCGACTCTGTATTACTTCTAGATGGTTAGATATAGATCCACCAACTTTCGAGTTATGGTTGGGAAAGTTGTTAAATGTTTATACAATGGAAATTGCGGTCTACAAGCTGAAGGGGTTTAAAAAGAAGACTCTTGGCCGGAAGTTATGGTCCCCTATTGAAAGCTGGATTTAATTGTATAACTGCTGTTCTCTGTAATGATTCTTGTTGGATTTTTTGGGATTTGTTTTGTCCTTGCATGCTTTTACCTCTGCAACAAAAAAACAATAAAAATAATTATAAAAAAATGGATATTGATAAATGCTTGTTTCTGTATTTTTTTAGTATTGTTCAAATCAACAAAAATACTTAGGCTGGGGCCAGACCTTCCAGTATTGACTCAGTGGGGGTCCTCAGATTTCAATAATAATTCAGTGGGGGTCACCGGGTTCCAGTAATGATAAAGTGGGGTCCACAGAAGTCAAAAGGTTAAGAACCACTGATCTAGTGTATTGATTAGTTTTGATAGCATTAAAATATTTGTTTCAACTACACTTGAGATCTACCAAAAATGTGGTTGATTGAAAGGCAAAGTATTATGTGATGATGATGGTTAGGCTTCAACATGCAATACTCTAACAATTACCAAAAGATAGTACTTGGATTCACAATAATAAATCCGTAGCTCAGTCCTGGTATAGTGGCAAAGAGCAGTCAGGCTTTACTAGAGGAATGTGTTAAGCACTTCAGAGTACTATCATGATAAGTAATTGACATGACTCGAAAGAAAGCCAACACAATTCATAAACATAAAGCAGATTTTTATAAAATTTTAGGCTCCAAAATGACGTAAATCAGATAAGTATAACCGGAGTTATTGATTTTAGAAGCAATATTAAATCAGTGCAAAACAGTACTGCAAAACGTTACCATTACACACAATGGGAAAAAAACACTAGTGACAACTGGTCACTTGCAAGTTGAGTTGCATGGAACCCAAGGAGGGTAAAAGTGTAGCGGGTCCCCGAAACAAACCACAACAGTAAGTTTGATTTTACCTGTCTCCGGTGCAGAGTTATCCTGGCTGTCCTTAGTGCTGAAGCGGGAGCTGCAGAAGAGACGGTTTTACAGCTTACAAGGTGCTGGTCAGGAAAACAGTGCAAATCATAGACAACTAAGCCACTGCTGATGTTGTATGAAGGTTTGGTGGAGTTCCCTCAAGATGCAGTGGCAAGTAAATGGGGTGGTTGCCGGAGTGGCGACCAACAAACCTTGGCAGGGGTAAGCACAGCAGAAAGTTAATTTGACATTTGTTGGTCTGGAGGAACACAGTAGCAGTCTGAAACTTCATGTGGGCCAAGACTACACTTCTCACAATGCATTGGAACATCTACTTCTATGCGGTCCCTCGGAGGGCCCAATGGCCAGTGATTCTTCAGTTCCTGTATTTTGTTTTTACCTGCGGTTGCGGGGCACTAGTGCCACTAGCCAAAGGGAGTCTGGTGAAGCCTTTGGCTCTCACAGTGGTCCCTCTGCCTGGGGGAAGAGCTTTGGTCCCGGACAAGTCGCAGTCACGCAGTTCCAGCAAGGTTGCTACAGGTAGATACTATCACGCCTTTGGTTTGTGTAGCTCCTGTTGTCGCAGACTTGGGTCTCCTCTTGTGTCCTTTTTGCAAGTCAGATAAGAACTGAGGCTGTGATATCAGTGTTATCCCTTAAGTCCTAGATATAGGGGTGTTAGGGGTGTGGATGGAAGCGGCCAATGGGCAACTTGACCCAGCAACTAATCTGGCTCTGAGGTGACCACATCCGGGGGTGTAGGTCACCTTTTCTACCCAGAACCCACCCACTATTCTACCTCTTTTACAAATTGCAGAAGTCTTCCTTAGCTATACAGGCCAGGTAGCCCACCCTAGAGGTGTGGCTAGCCTTCTGGGGATGTACACCTCATGAATGCCTAATTTTCCCACCAGCCCTGGTCAAAATGTGCCTGGGGCAGGGGCAGGGCTGTTTTCTTCTTTAAGAGGCAGCCTAGTTGCATATCGCAGGCAGTGCAGCCTTTGAAGCTCACTGCCTTGACGTGCCACTTCCCTGGCCGTCCTGTCAGTGAGGGAGGTGTGACCTTCCTGTTCAGGCCTTTGTTTCTGACTCTGGGGAGAGTTCACACCTCCTGAGAGGGGGTCTGGTTCCTGCCTTAGTGGCAGCAGCTGCGGGCTGGCAGCCAGAGCACAGGAAAGGCTAGGGCAATCAGGTGGGCAACCTCTACGGTAGCCACCTGGATGCATGCCACATCATCCTTGACACAAGATTCATGTCAGGGGTGATGAGGCACGTTGTTTGATACCAAAATGTATATATTTAGGCAATACCATAATGGAGCTGCAAACTTCAGGTTTGCCCGAGTGCCAGCCCATGTTATCCTATGGATTGTCTATCGTTTATAGTGTCTTTTAATGGTAACGGCTACTGTAGGGACATATAAGCTTGCACTTACACGTCTAAACCTTTATTATAATGCAATCTGTCTCCTGGGCTCAGGAGGCCCTCTTTAGGGGAGACTGGCACATATAAAAATAGTGCATTGACTTTGCCATACATGGTGAAGGCAAAGTCAAGTTTGAGCAGTTTGCATTGTGCTTGCCGTCTACAATGGCAGACCTCCTTTCAGTAGTTTACTTTGGTCACTCAGGATGGCACAAACAGTGCTTCAGGCCCTAGGTACCCCTTTAACAACCATGCCTGTGTATCACTGGTACCATATGCTAGAGACTTATAAGAAGGTTAAAGTCCTTTGCCAATTGGGGTCACTAATTCACACAAATCAGTTTCAGAGAGAGAGGACTGGCACTGGGGCCGAATTATCAGGCTTTAATGCACTGTTAAAGTCGAAAACCAGCATCAAGTAGTCTTGTCTACATGGGGGCATCTGCAAAAAGGCCTGTTTTATTGCACACCACCTGGACTCTTCTCCCAGTTAAAAGCTAAGAGGTCCTCGTCATCTGAGGTGTCCTCTTCCATGGCTACACTGGCCAGCACAGTACTAAAATCCCTTTTGGAACAGGCTACATCCCCTCTGTAGTGCCCTGCCTGGTGCAATCAAAACACAGCCTATTATCCAAGAGTTTTGTTTTAGCCGTAGGGCTCCCTTATTCTGCTTGCCAGAGGTGGGGTTGGTTTGAATCGCCTCCTTTTTAGGATTATGGGGTCCTGAGGGAGCTTCTTTGGTGGGCTTACCACCTCTCTCCTTTGCTTTTGGTAGCCTAACCCCCCTTCCTGTGGTCACCCCTTGGGTTTCCTTTGGTACTCTTGTACTAACCCACTCATCAGCCTTCTTCCCCAACTCTCTAGGACTAGAAAGCTCTGAATCTACCAAATGCTTTTGTAACTTGTCTGAGGTACAGTTTGTTTAAATATGCTCTTTCATTAATAAAATTATACAGCCCATCTTATGTGTCTACCCTATTGCCTTTTATCCAGCCTTCTAGTGATTTGACTGGAGTCCACAAAGTCCACCCATGTCTGTTTTGACCTTTATCTGTTTCCCTAAACTTCAATCTATACTCCTCTTTGGTGAGTACAACTACTTCTATCAAGGTCTCCTTCATATACTGATAGGACCCAGCCACATCCTTATTAAGGCTCAGAAGTCTATCTTTGCCCGTCCACTTTGAATAACTCACACAGTAGGGAGCCCCAGTGCTAGTGATCTTTCCTCCTTATTCTTTAGGCCCTCTCAAAGGCTGCAAACCATTTGTCAAGATCATCATCATCATCACTAAACATGGGGGAAATCCCTTTGAGGATTTTAGGGTCAAATAATTCCTCGTTCTCCCCATTAAAATTGCTGCCACCATTATATTTGGGCTTCCAGTACTTCTTGGCCCTTCTTTCTTCAAGGGCTAGTCGTCTTTCCTCAAGTTCAATCTTTTTCTCCCCTGAAAGGAGATCAAGCTCTTTCTCAAATCTTATGGCCACCTTACCAGTAGGAGTCTGCTAGAGTGACCAAATTCAGGTAGGGTGTGTGCTCCTGTTAAATGCATTGTAAACCTTTTTGCTCACCACTGCTTGTTTTGACATGGTACTGTGCTGTTTGTAGAAGCCGCTCGCCTGCTGCCTATATACTTTTCCTGTTAAGTGCATTGAAACCCATTTGCCCACCACTTTTTCTTTAGATTGTGCCCTATCATGTTTTACCTTTTACATTTTGCTGTGCCATTTTTAGGAGTCATTTGCTCCTTTCCACCAGCTCCTTCCCATGCGTTCATTCTCCTGCTTCCCGCATCCCCCTCCCAGGACTGACTTAATTGAGGATACGGTTACGAAAAAGGGTAAACCCGGAGTCACTGGGACCTGGGTGCTAAACAGTATATATTAGAGTGGTCCCAGGGTAGACTGGGACCACTCTAATATATATTAATTGAGGATGCAGCATGACCCCGCAGTGGCCAAGCCAAATGTAAGCCCATCGGTGCCCGTCTGGACTGTGCCCAGTGCCAGGATTCCTGGCCCTCCAACCACGAACAGAACACCAGTGAAGGATTCCAAGCCCTGGACCTCAGCTGCAACAATTGCTGCCTCGCATTGCCTAGATCAAACACAGGACCCTTCACTTGCCACCAATGTCTCTTCGCAAGCAACTCAGAACCTCCCACCTCCACGGGAACCCTAGCCACACCCACTTCAGTGACTGCGACCGCCACAGAACCACTCTACTGTCTCTTGCTCAACGCCAGAACCCTTCTGCAAACATGCCACCGAGATCTGGAACACTATCCCCACCCTCACCCCTAACATTACCTTCATTACAGACACCTGGCTCATCCCCTCCACTGCCCCTGACCTCGCTACTGCAACACGCAACGGATACAAGATGATACAACAGGACCGCACCAACAAACACAGAGGTGGCAACACCATCATCCACAAAGACACCATCAACTGCACCACCAGTAATGACTACACCACCCCAATCATGGAGCACCTCAATATCCAACTCCAACCAACAGCAAAAGAACCATCAGAAGCACTCTTGCATATAGACGCAAAAGCCCCTGGCTTATGCAATGCCATCCCCAAATTCCTCACCCCACTTGCCATCCACTTCAAACACTTCATCTTCCTCTGCAACCTTAACTTCCAGCTCGAAGACCCCTAAGACACCAGTACCGCCAACCTCCTGGAAAGCATGAGCAACATCCGCCTCACGCAACTGGTCACTGACCCCACACACCATGCTGGCCACACGCTGGACCCAATCTTCAGGGCCAGTGTCAGAGTCAAGTACAGCCATATCACAAAACCCGCCTGGACCGACAATGCGATTGTCCACTTCACCATTGCAGGGGCACCATGCGCCAACACCAAGACCCCAAGCTTCCCCCACCGCAGCTGGACCAAAGTGACAGAACCCCAATGGACGGACACCCTCAACACCTTTCATCCTGACCCAGCAACAAATCTCGAACAGGCCATCAAAAACCTCTCAGAGAGGATCACCATATGTGTCGACAGAGTCACCCTGATCAAGCCCCCCAACACCATCAGATCTAACAAACAAGCCAGCTGGTACACACCAGAACTCAGGACCATGAAACACAACTGCAAACATCTAGAGAGATGATGGCACAGCGCAGTAAAGATCCCACGGACTGAGTCACCTTCAAAGTAGTCCTCAACAAATACCATTGACTCCTGAAAGACATGAAAAAACACGCCATGGCAGACCACATCAAGGCTAGCTCCAACCACAACAAGGAACTCTTCAACATTGCCAGAGAGTTCTCCTGCTGATAAGCCACCAGAAATGCAATCTCTCATCTCAGGAACTCTGCAAAACCCTGGCGGACTACTTCCACAACAAGATATCCACCATCTACAGCAATTTCGAACCCCAACCGACTGACCTCCACAGCCTCCTCATGACAATAGACATCACTGACCACCCTCCACTCAACACATGGAAACAGTTTACCACACATGACACCATGTCCATCATGAGCTTCATCCACTCAGGGGCACTCGCGGACCCCTGTTCCCACCACTTCTTCAATCTCCGGAGCAAGGAAATCAGCATCAAACTTGCCTCCATCCGCAAGACAACCATCACCAATGCCACACTCCCCAACGGAAAAACGCAGAGGTCAGACCCCTCCTGAAGAAACCCTCCGCCGACCCCATCGAGCTTAAGAACTACCGCCCCATCTCCCTGCTCTCCTTACCCACCAGATTCCTTGAAAAGGCCATCAACCAACAACTCACTGAACACCTAGAGAACAACAACCTGCTGGACACATCCTAGACCGGATTCCATGCTAAAAACAGTCACAGACAATAGAACCCTCCTCGACGAGTATGACACAGCAGCCTTAATCCACCTTGACTTCTCAGCAGCATTTGGCACAGTATCCCACCAAGCCCTCATGAGTAGGCTCCACCACATCATGATCCAAGGAAACGCCCTCCGATGGATCACATCCTTCCTCGCAGGATGGACCCAGAGTATCTGCTTACTTCCCTTCACATTATAACCCAAGAGCATCATCTGAGGTGTCCTACAAGGTTCACCCCTCAGCCTCACCCTGTTCAACACCTACATGACGCCCCTGGCCAACATTGTCAGAACCTATGGCATCAACATAATCTCCTACGCAGACGACACCCAACTCACCCACTCACTCTCAGAAGATCTTTCCATCACCAGGACCAACTTCCACAACTATAAAAAGAGCATCACCAACTGGATGAAGACCAACTGTCTGAAGCTCAACACAGACAAGACCGAAGTGCTGATCTTCCGAAATGACACTGATTGAACTTCCGAACCCTCACTGACAGATCACACATGCAATCTTGGCATCATCCTATTCAGCAAACTGACCATGAAATGCAAAATCAACGCACTTGCCTCCGCATATTTCCATGCCATTCGCGGGCTCCAAAAGGTCTTCACATATCTCCCCGTCCACATCAGAAAAAGAACCAGCCCAAACCCTAGTCACCAACCGACTTGACTATAGCAATGCACTTTATGCAGAAATTGCCACCCAACTCCTGAAGAGACTCCAGACCATTCAGAACTCAGCGGCAAGATTCATCCTGGACTTACCCAAAACGACCCACATCACCCCACCTCAGGAACTTCCACTGGCTCCCCATCCAGAAAATATTGTCAGTTCAAGATGCTGACACAAGCCTACAAGGCCCTCCACGATCAAGGACCAGCATACATCAACCACTGCCTGATCTACCACCAACCCTCCAGACACCTGTGAGGCTACAGCGGAGGTCGCTTCTTCTCCTAACACGCCACCAAGTCTTAGAACGACCTTCCCCTCCACCTCTGCATCTCATCCTCGCTTACAGAATTTAGAAAGGGAATCAAGACATGGCTCTTTGACTGATAGCATCCAGTGCCTGAATATCCTCAAGGGTAATTATCCACACACTGCAAGTCCTGATTGATTGATGGCTTAATTTATTGACTTCTGTCACACTGGTGAAAGGGGTCTGGGAAAGGGTGGGAAGTTTGGATCTTCACCTTCTTCCTCATCATCATCAATTTGGGTTAGGGCATCATTCTCACCCTCTTCAGGGTCTTCTTCTGAGGAATTGCCCACTCTCTCTAGACTTTCTTTTTCATAGGAGCTGAGGGTTTTTTCAAGTTCCTCCTTTTAAGCTGTAACTCTATAACTAATGCCCCTTCCTTTGAACAAGACCCTCAGATTACTAATCCCCATGTGCTGGGATGACTGCCAGGTTGATATCCTTACCAGTCTCCATTGTGCTTAATGTTTTACTTGCAAGTTGGGACCTTTTTAAACTTTAAAAACCTTTAAACCTGTCCCTAACTTTCCTTAGCCTTTTCAATGTACTAGTGGAGTGGGTGTCTACACATGGCCCTAAAATTCCAATAACAAAAATGTAAAAAAATTCTGAAAATATAATTTTTAAGTCTATAGTCAATAATGTTTTCTGGTGCAAAAATCACTTATGACCAAGTGGTACTGCAAAACAGAAGTTCAGGATCCCATTGCTGTAACACCAATGTAGGAAGGTGGAGTATTATGCAGTGATGCTGGTTACGCTTCGCCATGCAATTCTCTCACAATACCTCAAAGATGGTCTTTAGATTTGCAATAATAAATCCTACGCTCTGTCCTGGTAGAATGGCAAAGAGCAGTCAGACTTTACTAGAGGAACATGTGTTGAGCATTTCAGCGTACCAACATGGACAATAAGTAATTGACACAACTCAAAAGAAATGTATAAGAATAAAGCAGCTTTTCATATAAATTTAGAAACTGGAATGATGGAAATCAGATAAGTGTATCTGAGTTCTGGATTTTAGAAGCAGTATTAAATCAGTGCAAAACAGTACTGCACAACGTTATCATTGCGGTCAATGGGAAGAAGCACTAGTGACAATCGGTCTCTTGCAGATCGAGTTGCATGGAACCAAGAAGAGTAATGGTGATGCGGGTCCCAGGACCAAGTCACAGCAGTCAGTTAAATTTTACCTCGCTCAAGAAGCCCGGGTGCAGAGTTGTCCTGGCTGTCCTTGGTGCTGAAGCGGGAGCTAAAATGGCTTTACCTATTACACCATGCTGGTGGGGAACAGGGTGCAAAAAGTCGACAACTAAGCCACTGCTGATGCCGGATGAAGGTTTTGTGGAGTTCCCTCATGGTGCAGCATCAAGTAAAGGGGTGGTTGACGGACTGAGGACCACCAAGCCTTGGCAGCTTTAACACAGCAAAAAGTAAATTCGACATCCAGATGTCCGGGGGAACACAGTGGCTATCTGATACTTTGTGGAGGTAAAGACTACATTTTCACCAGTGCACTGGATGATCTACTTCTGGGAAATCCCACGGGCCCCATGGCCAGCAATTCATTGGTTCAGGTATGTTGTTTTTACCTACAGTTGCAAGACACTAGTGTCATTAGTACAGGGGAGTCTGGTGATGCCTTTGGCTCTCAAAGAGGGTTCCTCTGTCTGGAGGAACAGAGCTTTGGTCCAGTATGAATTATAGTTGTGCAGTTCCAGGAAGGTTGCCACAGATGCAGATTATCACGCCTTTGGTTTGTACAGCTCCTGTTGTCGAAGACTTGGGTCTCTTCTTGTGCTTGTTGCAAGTCAGATCAGAACTGAGGTTCTGGTGTCAGGTGTAGCTCTTAAATCATAGTTTTATGTGTGTGGGTGCAAGTGGCCAATGGGCTTCTAGCCCCAGCTGCTCATCCAGTGTAGGTCACCTTTTCTGCCCAGAACCTACTATTCTACCACTTTAAAAAAAAGCAGAAGTCCTCCTTAGCTGTACAGACCAGGTAGGCCACTCTAGAGTGGCCCACCTGGGGTGTACATTCTTGGGGTGTACACCTCCTGAATGCCTTATTTTCCCACTGTCTGGGTGCAAATGTGCCTGGGGGTAGGGGAAGGGCTGTGTATGAAACACAACACATGAAGGAGGGTCTCAGGGACAGTTTAAAGACCTGCAAGGTGTGTTTCCCCTAATTAACAATCATATACCACAAAACACCTTGGGTCTAGGAACACAGGTGAACAATGAGCGAAAGGGGACCAGCTAGGATGAATATATGTCAACAGGTTGGGATAACAACCACCTCATCAAGAAGAGGAGAGAACTTTACTGCCAAAACCCATCATTAACAAATTGTGAGTTGTCATCATTTGGGTCTGGCCTCCTCTCATTCGGGTACTCAGTCTAGGAAATTGACTCAGATACCCTCAGCTGTTTGCAAAACAGAGGATGGTTGAGTATACCAAAAAACCCATGGGCATAAATTCTTGCTATGTGAAGAGGGTTTCTAAACAAGGAAGTGCAGCGCTAAATAATACGAAATAAGTGTGTTAAAAATGACTAAGGGAGCTTCATAACAACCATTATTCTCGGAGTACCCCTGTCATGATTAAAATAGCAGAATGCTAACAATTGAAGGTCAAAAGTTAAGCGATGAAATAGGTCGACATGTTTCTGCCCTCACAAGCATCTAACAGTATCGGGACATTCCTCAGGACCAATTGAGCTAGAAATATATATAGCTGCTGCTCTAAAAGTGAAAAAACCGAAAAAAGTGATACATTTCAAAATAAACAATTCATATACTCCACTGATAATATCCAGCTGGACAGCAGTGGAGCAAATTATCGGTTACCTGTAAAACAATATGCATATATTAAAGCAATGCTGGACATAACACTCATAATGCACCACACACAACGCCTCTCTTGAAGAGGCACAGCTCTGGTGAAATCCTAAATGATTTCAAAACCATCTACATAGTGCATACAGTATGTACACTTACCCACTAATGTTGGGTGTAACCCTCACCTCTACCTGGTAACTACTCAGGGAAGGGGGCCCCGCTCTGTAATAAAAATATTAAAGTCCATGATCCATTTGCTCATGGCATATTCTTCTATCACATCATTCTCTAAGATACCATAGGGCACCATCAATCAGCACTCTCAATTAAATACCGCCTGCTCCCAGGAATCGAATTGACTTAAGGAATACAGTTGGGGATTCACAACATTGTTATTTACTCAAATAGTGCAGAAAACTCCCTCATTGTTATCGTTAGATACATAGAAGCAGTGGAGAGTTCATCAAAGAAGGTGTCATCTGCTGTAATGATAACACACGTGAGAAAATCTCAAACACTACAACTCTCACTTTCAGGTATTTGTGCAAATGGCAAAGCACGCCGACACAGTCAAATGTATGTATCTTACATAAAACGATCGTCAGCGGCAGTGAGACAATGCGGCCTTAGTCACAAAAATAGTGCTTCTTGTTATTACTATTAAGGGTAACAGACGCCCAGTCAAACGTACGAGATAAACACCTTATTCAAAACGAACGCGAAACACATTCACACACCGTCACTACAATCGTAGCATTTAAATTAAAGTTAACAGGAGAGAGGCTTAGTGACCTTACCTATTCGTCGGTACCCCGAGGTGGTCAATGAGTAATGACCGGAGGTACCGGCGGTGGCCATCTTGCGCGTATTTGTCTCAGAGGAGGGGTCCTGCAAAGAAGGCATCTAACCTATTGCCTGTAAACCGGCTCCACCACTCAACGCAACTGCGCATGTCGGAAAACCAAGCGTTCCGAGTTTGCGCATGGTGGAAATACGATGGCTGACATTGCGCAATATTGAAATGCTGTTCACGATCACGACTGCATTTGAAACAAAGCACCAAGGTGTTTATATAGTAAAAAAGGACCTCGTGTTTTCACTGACAAATTGAGTCAAGAGACAGATATTAGACGCTCTGAGTGTGACCTAAAAAGGTGATACAAGGCAACATCTGTTGTCCAAACATTTCTCAAACTTCTATCCAACTAGTGTGCATACAGTGAACACACCAATGAGCAGTTATCATGTCAGATAGACTAATCACATTCATAGTACAAAGCTGCGCAGCGCTCTAAGTGTTGATCAGTGTACCCATACAACCATTATTAGATGGGTGTCATTTGGCAGACGTAGTATCAAATGTGCAGAGGCATTGTCCCCTGCACGACACAGAGACATTGGAGACATCAAAACTTATTGCATCTAGCCAGAAGGCAACAAGAGTATCTCTAAATAGGATCTGCTAAGCAGTTTCGATGAACAGACCCTACAGAGATAACCAAGGTATCTCATCATTCAGTCCAAAGCAGTCACTCTTCAGTCTGTACACCCATCTTTGTTCTCTACGCAATAGAAAGTGTTGGATGTCTGTAACATGAGTTGGAATGTACGGTTTCTCCAAAACCACCCAATGAAGATCAGTGTCAGAGTGTCCTGCTGCTATGAAGTGATTAGTGAGCTTCGTGGCACTCTTTTTGCACCGTGTAGTGCTCCTGTGCTCGGAAATTCTGACTTTAATTCGGCGTGAAGTCATGCCCACGTATTTCTTGTTCTTGACAACAAAGGGAGAGATAGGGAGAAAGGAAACGCTCTCTCAGTCCCCAAACAATTGCACATAAACAAGAAAAGAGAGGTCAGATCAATCTCTGGTTGATCACTGAGAAATCTCTAATAACCACAAATAATGGAGTCAAAACAAGGTCAGCACACCCGATTTGGGTGGTGAAGAAAGCCCTCACACACCGACCTAGTCAGTGTCATGCTTCATCATCGGGCCCCACCAAAGAGGCCGAGTGCCTCTTTGGTGTGCTACGACGCCAGAAAGACTGCGGAGCTGGTTGTGTGGGAAGGGCGTGCTCTAAATTACAGTGAAATTAATAAAAGTGCCTTAAAAAGGTATCAAAAATAAATTTTAATAAGTGATCCGTAAGGCACAGAACAAAGAGTATATATGTGTCTGGATTTATTTGCCAAGGTTTTAGGGTTGGTTAAATACAGAATATACTCAGATTAATCATAGTCAACATGTTTCTGCCATATGGGTGGTTTGCATTTACCAAGGCATTCGTCAGGACTAAACCCCGGCGGTATGGGCTCTCTAATCACCCACCCTAACCTGGGGACGTGAAAGTGAAAATTATAAAAAGTGAAAAAAGTGCTTAAAAAAGGAAGAGTAAGTTACTCATTCCAAAAATACTCCATAAATTTTGGAGTGTTACAGCACTTTAAAATGGGGCGCTACTAGCACCATGGGTCTCGGGAGGGGATCGGAGCGAACCTGGCATATCGCCCTCAGTGCTCTCGACCCGCCGCAAACCTGATTGTGGCCTCAATGCCGGACCCCGAAGATTTCTTGTGACACAGACATGTTATCAAATAAATAACATGATCTGAATTACAATTGGTGTGTTTATTAAGTACCCAAGGGATTGAGGTGCCTATATCTACCTCAGTCTGATGACTGGTCAGGGGACAGACAGAACAATTCCCACAAGGAAAATGTCCCTTTACCGGTGGGAGACCCCAGAGGTTCAGTTCAGTGATGGATTTCTTATCTCTGGGGCGAGTGTGCACCAACTGGTCCTTAAGGTTATTGCTGCGTTTGAAGGCAAGAAGTGGTGGTGGTAATGACTTGCCATCGATTTTAAGATCTCTCCAGTTCTTCAAGATACTCTTCTTTAAGGCATTAGAATAGCTACAGAAGGTGTTAACACAGGTGATTCTCTGGGTGGAGGAATATACTGTAGGCGTAACTGTAGGTTCAAGTAGGGCATCTCTATGATTGTTGAAGGCCCTCGTCATGGAGGCTTTCACTGACTTCCTCAAATACTGTCGATCTCGGAGTTGGGCTGACAAAACATTGGCATGTTCCTTAAAGCCTGTGGTTTCGGAGCAATTACGGCGGATTCTTAAGAATTGACCAAAGGGCAAATTCTCTCGTAGAGCTTGAGGATGGTAGCTTTGGAAATGCAGTAATGAATTTCTTGCCATAGGTTTTTTGTAGAGTTCAGTGCTGAGATATCACTGGTTTGGATATATCCTCAAATCTAAAAAAGGCAAACTGGTCTTAGAATATTCACACGTGAACTTAAGAAAGGCATTGCGTGAACAGCATTTCAATATTGCGCAATGTCAGCCATCGTATTTCCACCATGCGCGAACTCGGAACGCTTGGTATTCCGAAATGCGCAGTTGCGTTGAGTGGTGGAGCCGGTTTACAGGCAATAGGTTAGATGCCTTCTTTGCAGGACCCCTCCTCTGAGACAAATACGCGCAAGATGGCCGCCGCCGGTACCTCCGGTCATTACTCATTGACCACCTCGGGGTACCGACGGATAGGTAAGGTCACTACGCCTCTCTCCCGTTAACTTTAATTTACATGCTACGATTGTAGTGACGGTGTGTGAATGTGTTTCGCGTTCGTTTTGAATAAGATGTTCATCTCGTACGTTTGACTGGGTGTCTGTTACCCTTAATAGTAATAACAAGAAGCACTATTTTTGTGACTAAGGCCGCATTGTCTCACTGCCGCTGACGATCGTTTTATATAAGATACATACAATTGACTGTGTCGGCGTGCTTCGCCATTTGCACAAATACCTGAAAGTGAGAGTTGTAGTGCTTGAGATTTTCTCACGTGTGTTATCATTACAGCAGATGACACCTTCTTTGAGGAACTCTCCACTGCTTCTATGTATCTAACGATAACAATGAGGGAGTTTTCTCCACTATTCTAGTATACCCCACAGTTCGGACGTCGGAATAACAAGACCACATCTCATAAATGGGGATGTTATAAATTTCAGCACGCAAACCTGCAAGACTTACAAAGCTATGCTATCTGCTATTAAAGATATGAGAAATCTGCTGTGCCTATCAGAAAAATGGATTGCCAGAATGGAGGTCCTTCAGGTTACCTCGAGGGAAACACAAGTTAAACACAGATCCACCCCCATGGCGGTATCAAACAGAATTCACCGTCCACGATCTCAACTCAACTATTTGTCAAATAGTGAACTTGTATCCATTTTATCGTCCTATGAACCTTCTCCCACTGTTCATAATAGGACAGGAGAAAACCATATCCAATCAATCAAAACAATCACAACGAATGGGGACAGAACCTATCAGTCCAAAGTAAGAGGGCTTAATGCCAACAACCTTAAAAATGTGCCGTTAGTACCGGAAGTGTCTGTCTCGGCTAGAACCAATGATCAGAAACACATGCGGTGTATACTACTAAATTGTCGCTCAGCAAATAAACATGGGGCTGACATAGCCGACATCATTCTTAGCCATGAAGCAGACGTTACCATCTTGACTGAAACTTGGTTATCAGACACATCTTCGCCCTGTTTAGACATGTTAGTCCCACCGAACTACCAAATCATGAGACAGGACAGAAAGGAAGGTAGGGGTGGAGGTATCGCTTGTATTTACAGATCAGACATCTCCATCATAAAAATTCATGCTGACCCATTAGAATCTTGTGAATATATGGGCATGTCCCTTAGAACAGCTGATAACCAAAACTATAAACTCCATGCACTCTACCACCCTCCAGGTACAAAGACCAAATTCTTAGACCAGCTAATAGAAATCATGACCACCAACTCTAATCTGCAGTCTAACGATATCTTCTTAGGAGACTTTAATATGCATTGGGAAGATCAGACAGATAGTCAAATCTCAATCCTTAAAACCTTCCTGGTAGAGCAATCGTTAGTCCAAGGATGCCTTCTTCCCACCCATTCTAAAGTATCCATTTTAGACTGGATTATAGCTAAAGAGAAAGCGATAGAGAACATTGTAATCACACCATGTGATTGGTCAGATCACCATATAATCACTTTCGAAATTCCCTTCAAAAAAATCAAATCATCTGCACAAAATGGTTAAACCAAAAAAATGGATCAGGGACACTCGAGGAATTAATATGGAAAATATAACCGCACGCTGTACATTAGATTTGCAAGCTCCCAAATGCATGGTTGATGTCAATGATCTCACTCTGCACTATAACAAATCTATGTCAACTATTCTTGAGGACATAGCCCCATTAAAACTGAAAAGGATCACTGACAAGGTCAAAAACCCCGTGGTTCAATGATGCCCTTAATGAAGAAAGAAGATCAATGAGACTATCAGAACGCAAATGGAGACAGCACCCGTCCTCGCCCCACTTATCCCTTCTGAGACAATCAAGAAAAGCTTACAATAAAAGCATTATTAAATCAAAAAAAGAATTTTTCAGGAAAGAACTGGATAATGCTGTAAACAGACCCAGGAAACTTTTTGATCTACTCAAAGAACAATCTAACAAATCAGCTAAAGTAGCACCATCTATTACTACAAAAAGTCTAAATAGTGAAGATTTCTCAGTCTTCTTTACAAATAAAGCTAACGATTTGGAGAGGGAACTAAAAAAAGCAGCCGAAGACATGGAAAGTAGGAAGGATATGGATGACGAAGAACTGGTTCAACAAGAATTAACGAAACCTAAAAACAATGCAAGATGGTCAGGTTTTAAAGCGGTCAGTGAATTAGACATTGCAAAGATCATGTCGACCACTAAACCTAACAACCATTATAACAATCCCCTACCTGCAAAATGTTGGTCCACCTTTAACCACCTGTTAATCCCAGTTTGGACGAAGATCATAAATGCCTCACTATCACAAGGACAAATCCCGGCCTGCCTTAAAACAGGTCAAGTCACTCCTCAGTTAAAAAAACCAACAGAGAACCCCTCTGTGCCAAACAATTTCAGACCTGTAACTAACATTCCCATGTTAGCCAAAGTATTGGAAAAATGTGTCCAACAACAATTGAGTCTACACATTTCCGAATTCAAACTGCTAAATGTTTGCCAATCGGGCTTCCGTCCAAACCACAGCACAGAAACTGCAATTTTGCACATAGTAGATGACGCATTGCTGGCTCTTGACCACAATGAAACCTGCCTCTTAATCTTACTGGACCTGTCGTCGGCGTTCGACACGGTGAACCATGCCAAAATCCTAGATAGATTGGAAAACCGAATGGGCCTAGAGGGTACAGTACTCAACTGGTTCAGCTCCTTTCTTGAGAACAGATCCCAAAAATTCATTGTCAACCAAACCCTTTCTGGCCCGACCAATAATACAATCGGAGTTCCACAGGGATCAACACTTTCGCCAGAGCTCTTTAATCTATACGTTGAACCACTCACGGAAATATTACAAAAAGCAAATATTGCTTTCCACATGTATGCAGATGATACTCAGTTGTACATCAAGGTTGTATCAACAGAAGAGATAAAGACAATGAACCATGCACTATCAAGAACCCTCCAATGGTTAACCAAGAATCATCTGAAACTAAACCCTCAGAAAACTGAATTCCTACTTATTTCACAGCAGAAAAGCAAATTAAAAACAACAGAATGGATCAACCTTATCACTGCTCTAAATTGTACTCCAAAGATTGTCGACTCTACCAAATCACTGGGAATTACTCTAGATAAAAACCTGAACATGTCAACACATATCAATACAATGGCAAAAAACGCCAGATTCCATTTAAGTTACTTGTGAAAACTTAAACCCTTCCTGAACAAAACAGACCTTAAAACTGCAGTTCAAGCGCTGGTCATTTCAAGGATTGAATATGGATGCACTACCCTGGCAGGGCTCCCCAAAATCACAACAGCCCCATTGAAAGCCTGTCTTAATGCAGCCACAAGGCTGATTGCGGGTTCCAAAAAATTCGACCATATCTCCCCTCACTTGAAAATGCTAAACTGGTTGCCTTTCGAAGCAATAATTCATTTCAAGTTGGCATGCATCACCCATAATGCAATCCATCACAATAATCCAGGTTACCTGGCTCAAAAACTTACTCTTTCCGGAGTTAACCGACCCTCTAGGAGCAAAACAGACTTACTTCTGAAACCGGCTCGCTTCCGCAAGAAAAAGACTTATGACCGAGCATTCTCAGGAGCAGCACCAAGAATTTGGAATGCACTCCCACCAAACATTAGAAGAATCACATCCATCGCAACCTTCAAAAAGGAAGCAAAATCATTCTATATGAGCAAATTTCTCCCATAGGACTGATTGGACGACAGCTTGTCTATAATTTGATCACTTATATATAAATTGCTCACTTGCATTCAGTGCTCCGCTATCCAATGTTGGTACAAAGATGATCCTGTTAGTTAGATGTGCCTTGGTCACTCAAATATTGACTGTATATATGTTGATATGCTATACTGAAGTGTGATTCTGTAATGACTGGTTTTGTCCTCTATTGTTCTGGTTTTTCCACTAATGTACTCTTTTTGATGATACGCTACTGTAAAGCGCTCTGATACCCTACACTGGGTCATGTTCGCGCTATAGAAAACATTAAATAAATAAAAAAATAAATACTATTTGAGTAAATAACAATGTTGTGAATCCCCAACTGAATTCCTTAAGTCAATTCGATTCCTTGGAGCAGGCGGTATTTAATTGAGAGTGCTGATTGATGGTGCCCTATGGTATCATAGAGAATGATGCGATAGAAGAATATGCCATGAGCAAATGGATCATGGACTTTATTATTTTTTATTATAGAGCGGGCCCCCTTCCCTGAGTTGTTACTAGGTAGAGGTGAAGGTTGCACCCAACATTAGTGGGTAAGTGTACATACTGTATGCACTATGTAGATGCATTACTGCATTTCCAAAGCTACCATCTTCAAGCTCTACGAGAGAATTTGCCCTTTGGGCAATTCTTAAGAATCCGCCGTAATTGCTCCGAAACCACAGGCTTTAAGGAACATGCCAATCTTTTGTCAGCCCAACTCCGAGATCGACAGTATCCGAGGAAGTCAGTGAAAGCCTTCATGAAGAGGGCCTTCAACAATCATAGAGATGCCCTACTTGAACCTACAGTAGATTCCTCCACCCAGAGAATCACCTGTGTTAACACCTTCTGTAGCTATTCTAACGCCTTAAAGAAGAGTATCTTGAAGAACTGGAGAGTACTTATAATCGATGGCAAGTCATTACCACCACCACTTTTTGCCTTCAAACGCAGCAATAACCTTAAGGACCAGTTGGTGCACACTCGCCCCAGAGATAAGAAATCCATCACTGAACTGAACCTCTGGGGTCTCCCACCGGTAAAGGGACATTTTCCTTGTGGGAATTGTTCTGTCTGTCCCCTGACCAGTCATCAGACTGAGGTAGATATGCACCTTAATCCCTTGGGTACTTAATAAACACACCAATTGTAATTCCGATCATGTTATTTATTTGATAACATGTCCGTGTCACAAGAAATACGTGGGCATTGTGGTTCTGGAAATCTGGACCCTGTTGTTATCCCGATATCGAGGTCCAATACCCGTGTCACAAAATATCAACGTACCATGACGAATTTGGTGTCAACAGACCGATAATGATTAGGACATCATTCCTATGCATTTGCATCATAATCGAAGGTTGCTAACACCCCTAAATCATAGTTTCCGTCCCGACCCTTTAGACTCCATTTTGTAAACGACATCCATTTTACGTCTTGCCCTCATGATAAGTCAATTAAAGGTTGAGCTTGATCTAAAAGGACACGTCCACCTTCCCTGACTTCCCCCTGACCTGTCCCAACTGACTCCATTGCCTTTAGCCAAACCTGTTTGGGCAGCTCCTCGCCCAGTGGCCCAAAACGATAACATCAATGCATAACATTCCCCAACCTATTCACTACATACAGACCATGCTTTCTACAAACATACACCTGTCCACGTTCCCTGTTTTATGACCAGTTTTATGACTAGGAGGTGCCTTTCTTTATTGGTGTTTCATCGATATCTGATGGGAGTTCCGGGCCTAACCGGGTAATCTATCACGAACTGGACATCTAAAATGTGGGCTTGCTTACATGACTTCGCTCTTTGTATTATTGTAGAAATATGTGTATAGCCATATCATAAACTCAAGAATTCTTGCTCGCAGCCATTATTTTTGTATATAAGGAGAAGGCTGGTTCTGTAAAAACGAACAGTCTCCCGAGAATATACTCCCCGTGTGGTGTACTTCTGGGACACGTGTTACTTGGTAGCTGCCAATAAAACTTGATCTCTGACTGTGACTAGAAGACTCCGTGTTTCTGTGGTCCGGAACAAGGGAGAACTCAGAGGTCTTCGGGTGTTATCCCCTGGCACCAACGGGTTCCTAAAAACCCGTTACCTCAGTTGGCGCCCAACTCGGAGCGGTATCAAGCGGCAACGGTCCAAGCCAGATGTTCGTGAGGAGCTTCGTGTGAAAATTCCGGAGGACGGCCAGCCACTTCAGCGACCCCTGTATGTCGACGTGGTTCCGAAGGTCTTTGCTGCGAGGTTCCCCACGTCCCAACGGCTACGAAGGACTGCTGCCCTGACTATCGCCTTGTTTTGGACCCAGTGATCCTTGGTAGAGCGAAACGATAGACGAGTCTTCTAGCGACGTCACAGATCCTCAAATACTTCAGTTAAGTATGAGTGGAGCGTCTCCCAGTCCTTAGTTTGTCCTTAGTTTTTGGTATCCTTGAGATATGCTTTGATTTGGTACTTGCAAGCCCCAAAGCCGAAGGACTCGTGTTTTCACGAGAAAATATCGTAACCGATAATCCTTTTAAGTTTGAAGCTAGACTAGTGAGCGAAGATGCCTGGTTTTAGCAGACTTGGAAACTTGTTTTGTCTTGGTTGTAGTAAGGACTCCGATTAGAGGATTCTTGTCCGGTTCCTCCAATTGGAACTCCAACGTATGAGCTCTATGTAAATCATGGCGTAGGTCCTATCGCATATAATGAAGTATGGATAAAATACACCCGCAAGGATGGTGTTTTAAAATGGCCCCAATATGGCAGTTTTGACTCAGAAATTTTAGATAATTTAGAGGTCAAATTGTTCAAGAAGAAAGCCCGGCCGGCGATGTTTGACTCTTTCCGTTTATGGCGTAAAGAGGCCAAACAAAAGGAAATTAAATTAGAAAAGAAAAATAAGAGAGAAAGAGGTATTTCGGTAATGCAAGCCGCGATAAAATTTAAAGACAACGAAGAAGATCAAATGAGTGAGCAGTTGCACAGGCAACGTAAAATGGCAATAGATAAATGTTATCCTGTTTTACCATCTCTTCAGCAAGAGACAGTAAAGGAGCGCGAAAAAGATCCATTAATGGCGCATTTGCTAAGTTCGCCACCACCCTATGCGCAAAATGCCACAGCACCTCCGCAACCTTTAGTTGCACCTCTGGTAGCTGTTATGCCGGCTCCTTTACAACACTCACCAGCCGCTCTTCAGCTGGCTTCTATTTCTCTGGTGCAGCCTCCTCAAGGCTCACCGATCACATCTACTTGTCCTCCTGTTTCTCCTACAACTTCGCCTAGCGCACCTTCTATTACTTCTGATACTCGTTCTACGAATGCTTCTGTTTCTGCTTTGCGTGACTCTGTTCTGCCACCAGTTATTCCTCCACTTTCACCTTCTGTCTGGCATAAAATGGCCAGCATTGTTACTAACATTCCTTCACCACTGTTTCGGTCGCCTAAAACGACCCCTAATACGGGACAAAGACAATTACGAAGCCAAATGCCTGATTATCAGGAGAGGGAATCATTGAATAAGTTAGCACGGAATTGGGCTATGGATACAGCGAGATATGATGTAGAGTCTGTCATGAACGTCTTCCGTCAATGGGATGAACCAACGCAAAGATACGTTTTTGAACAGATGTGTGTTTTTCTGTGTGAGGATTTGGAAGATAATGGTCAAGAAAGCAACACTCGAGAATTGTGTAACGTACGATTTAAATTTGGGGAAGGTATCATCGTAGGTCCCGATGTCGAAAAAGCAGTTGAGATATTATTATCGTATCGAAGTACGGGTGGTAATTCTGGGTCATCATCTGAATGTGGTACATCTAGTAGGAAAAGAGCGAGACAGTACCTCATGAGAGAGGTTCCTCCGGTTTGGAGGGAAGGTGATGCGAATGCAAATCCACCAATTCTGCCTCATTTCCAGCGTGTATGGGTACATGTCCCCTGGAAAAGATCAGAGGTTTTAGCACTCAAGCAGACACTACCTGATCCTCGTAAAAACCCGACTGGGTATTATAAGGAGTTATCGCAAACTGCAAGCTCATGTATAATGAATTTAGCGGATATAGACATGCTGTTTGGGAACGTTGTTCCACACCCTTTATGGAGTAAAATTCGTCATACGAACCATGACCAGGAACTAGGTGACTCATGGGCAAACATTACCGCTACAGATGCTAGACAAATTGGTGGTTTTAAACCTGAGCCGTTAATAGCTGAACTTCCCGGTAGGATTATCGCGTACATGAAAACAATAATGCCTGAAGTACGCGTAAACTGGGATAAGCTATCTGCGTGTAAGCAGAAGAAAGATGAGAATGTGTCTGACTTTTTCACAAGATTTGAGGAGACTTTCACCGATCATAGTGGTCAAGATATGGCTACCGAGGGTGGTCAAAGATTGTTTGTAGACAAATTCGTACATAACTTACTTCCTGAACTATGTAATAAACTAAAAGATTCAGAGAGTGCTTAGGCTGTCTCTACGTCAGCGCAGATTTTAGCCACAGCCCAGTACTATGAAAATAGGCGCAAAGAGGAGCTAGGTAAGGCAGACAAAAAGACGAAAGATTTAAAAACTAAAGTTCTTCTCCAGCAGGCCTATCCGCCTCGTATGGCTAGTCAGCCCAATTATCAGCAACAACAGCAGTATTCGAGAAACACGCAAGGAAACGAGTTTTCCCATCAACGTCTTCCGTATGGCCCGAATCAATGTGCGTATTGCAAGGAAGAGGGTCACTTCAAAAGTAATTGTCCGGCTCTTGCGCGACGGTTAAACGGCGTTTCGGGTGTAAGGGGAAGAGGTGTTCAACATGCCCCTAGAGGTAGGGGTCGTGGAAATTTCTCCCAGAACACAGTTTCTTTTCCGCCTCAGAATTCCATGAACAGCTTTGACCAACAGAATAATGCATTGTCTAGGTCAGCTCAGTACTATACTGACGACTATTACACCGAACACGATACTGAGGGTAACGATTGCTAGGACAGCCATGGACAAAGAGAGGGAGTCGTTTCAGTTCCAGTAGATCAGAATGGACCTTATGTCGAGGTAATTGCCTCAGTAGTGTCAGAGCCATTTCTGCTGGATACTGGTGCTACAAAAAGTTCTATTATGCACTTGAAACTTCCTGGCGCACCTTTGTCTGGCGAAATGAATGTCTCAGTAGGTTTCTCTGGCGCCCCTGTCAGAAACCCGATCTCTAGTCCTATATCACTTTCTGTTGGCCCATGCGAATTAGAAGCACCCCTCATTTTGACAACAGGTTGCGGTGAAAATTTGTTAGGTTTGGATTTACTAAAGAGGTTGTATGCGACTCTATACTGTTCCCCCTTGGGAGTACAACTTACTTTAGGTAAGAAAGTCATTTCTCCGATGTATTTGTCAAAGGAAGATATTCCAGCTGAATTGTCATCACTCCCTGACATACTTTGGGCTAATGGTTCTAATGATGTCGGTCGTTTGGAGATAGCACCGTATGTCATAACTTTGAAAGCCAACGTTAGGTTGCCACGTATTCCTCAATACAAAATATCTAGCGAATGCGAAAAGGTGTTGTTGACGATCATTTATGATCTGATCGATAAAGATGTTATCGAGGAAACAACAGGAAATGTTTGTAACAGTCCAGTTTTGCCCGTCTTAAAACGCACTGATCCTTCACAACCGCCTGTATACAGATTCGTGATTGACCTCAGAGAAGTGAATAAGGTAGTTATCCCACAGTTTCCAGTTGTCCCCGACATTACTGCATTATTGACCATGGTTCCAGCTTCAGCAGCTTGGTTCTCGGTGATTGACCTGAAGAATGCTTTCTTCAGCATCCCGATTGCTGAGGAGAGTAGAGACCTTTTCGGCTTCAATTTAGGAAGACGAAGCTTCCGCTTCAAGTGCGCTCCTCAAGGCTACTGCGAAAGCCCATCAATATTCAGCCAGGCCCTGAAAACACAACTGGACACTATTGTTCTGCCAGATGGGTCAACTCTGATTCAGTATGTAGACGATCTGCTGATCGCTGGAGACACTGAAGAAATTTGCAAACATGCCACATTGTCATTATTGCGTCACTTATGTGACATGAAGCACAAAGTCTCTCTTTCCAAACTACAATTTTGCCGACAAGAAGTAACCTACTTAGGTCACATCTTGTCGAAGGAGGGAAGGAGACTGACACCAGAAAGAATACAGGCAATTGCAGATCTGAGTGCCCCAAGGACACAGAGAGAGGTTCGAGCCTTCTTGGGCATTACATCGTACTGTAGACAGTGGATACCGAATTTCTCACTACTAGCTAAACCCTTGCTGGCACTACTCTGCAAAGACACACCCAATCCTATGCCCTAGTCTGAAGATTGTCAGACGAGTTTCCACGAGTTGCGTGATGCATTGTGTTCGGCTCCTGTGTTGGGAAACCCCAACTACAGTAAGCCTTTCACATTATACGTCCATGAGAAGGAAGGTTGTGCATTATCAGTCCTAACACAACACTTTGGGGACAAACAGCGCCCATGGGCGTATTTTTCGGCAACTCTAGACCCTGTGGCTAAAGCCCTACCAAGTTGTCTGAGGGCTACCGCCGCAGCAGCTGTCTGCATTCGACAGTCTGCTGGATTAGTCATGAATAATACTCTGATCGTTATGGTTCCGCATGCAGTAGACATTTTGCTAAACAGGACAAAGACACAACATCTCACTAGCGCTCGACTATCCAGTTACGAACTTACACTGTTAGCAAGTCACATCCACATAAAGAGGTGTGATACACTCAACCCCGCTACGCTACTAGCCATCCCGACAGAAACAGACAAAATTGATAAACATGACTGCTGCTTTAGGACAGAAGAAGAGACAAAAGGGAGAGTAGACTTACAGGACACTCCCCTTCCTGAATGCAATGATACTTTATGGGTTGATGGTTCATGTTTCAAATTGCCGAATGGTGATACGACTACAGCATATGCCGTAACTACATTACACACCATTATAGAGACCGCGCGCATTTCCCACAACTCTGCACAAGCTGCAGAGCTGATTGCGCTTACTAGAGCATGTGTGTTGGCGAAAGGAAAGCGAGTGAATGTGTACACTGACAGCCAATACGCCTTTGGTGTGGCTCACAGTTTTGGGAGATTGTGGCGTGAACGTGGGTTCCTTACGTCACATGGTGCAAAGATACAACATGGTCAGCTAGTTAATAAACTCCTTGAGTCACTGACCTTGCCACTCCACTACAAGTTGCCATCATGAAATGCAGTGCACACAAAAAGATTCAGGATGATGTTGGCCGCGGGAATGCATTTGCAGACGAGGTCGAGAAAGAGACTGCAAGGAACACGATGAGTCGAATGTATGTTGTAGGTCCCGCTAGATGGGTTACTGATGTGGGAATGTGTGAGGACACCATTGAAAGCGTGAAATCTATACAAGCCGAGGCGACTGAGAAAGAGGTGAATGAATGGAGAGAAAGTACTGGTAGATTAGATGAATGGTTGTTGGGTCGAATTGTCGGAACACCAGCGATGGCTATTACCTAACGCATATGTACTTGCAGTAGTAACAATGGCTCATGGAATTGCACACATCAGTTCGAGAGGAATATGTAAACTATTGGCCCCAGTATGGCAGAATAGTAATATCCCAAAATATGCAGAGAATGTGGTCAGAAACTGTATGGTATGTTTAAAGTACAATCCCGGTAGGGAAACCCCAACTCCAGCTGGTCATTTTGCGCCTCCAACGTATCCGTACGAGGTTCTGCAGCTCGATTTCATCCACATGGAGAGGTGCAACAATCTGAAATATGTGCTCGTTGTTGTTTGCGCCTTTTCAAGGTGGGTGGAAGCGTACCCCCTTAAGGACAATACCGCCTTGTCAACTGCCAAAGCCCTTGTCAAAGAGTTCTTCCCGAGGTTTGGTATGCCTAGAATTGTCTGGAGTGATAATGGAAGTGAATTTGTAGGACGCGTGATGAAGAGAGTGTGCGAGTGTCTAGGCATATACCAGAAGTTCCACGCTGCAAATCACCCCCAATCAGCTGGATTAGTAGAGTGCTACAATGGCACATTAAAGCTGAAATTAGCCAAGATCCAAGCCAGTACAGGTCTTAAATGGCCTGACGCCCTGGCTCTAGCACTCCTGTCGACCAGAATGACTGTCCATTCCAGATTAGGACTTAGCCCCCACGAGATAGTGTTTGGCCGCCCAGCCAACGTCTGGGGCGTGCCAAGACCAAAGAAACTCGGTGAAATAGAACACCCCGTACTGCTTGACTACTTGTGCGAATTGACAACTAAATTGCGTGTTTTACACCAACAGGTTCACAGTTCCTCTCCGCCAGCCTCGGACGATCCAGGTCACACCATCGTACCCTGCACGTGGGTTTTGGTGCGGAACTTCCAGCGCACCAACAACGAACAACCGAGGTGGACCGGACCGCACCTGGTACTTCTTTCCACAAGATCTGCCGTTCGGGTGGAAGGCAAAAAGAACTGGGTACATGGGACCCATTGTAAACGGGTCCCTCTGCCCCTTCCATACGACCGGTGGGTCAACAAAGGACTTGCCGACTCAGAGACAGAATACGTACCTCGCTTCATCCCTTTCAGCGATGCACGTTTGAAAGAGACTGGTTCCGAAAAGGAGAGTGATCATATTTTGCAAAGACTTGTGCCACCGTCTATGCAGTTAGACACTACCGAACCTGAGACATTGTTTGAAGACCACACCGTACCTGGGAAACGACGGTACAACCTAAGATCTATCCCAAGAGACTAATAAAAAAAAAAAGCAAACTAATGTGATTACTTTTCCCCTACGAACTATTTTTGATTTTTCAGCTCTCTCACTCTCAGGAAACTTGCTCATTTTTGATTTTCGAACCGCAATCCGGTTCCGCTGCTAGGGTCGCGGTTGAAGTCTGGGGAGTGCAACTGGGGAAGTTTTAGGTCAACGGTTCTGGTTGGTCCGAGGGAGTTACCCTGGACTGAACGGAGCGCACTCCCTGGCAGAATCAACCTACCACCGCGGGCAGCAAGTAGAGGATGGAGTTTCCAAGGGTAGAGAGACCTGCCAAACTTACGAACCTTGAAAGACAATTGTGTACGATACTGTCCAGAAGACGATTTTTAATAATATGTGTTTTAATGCTGTGTAGCATAGTGATGTTCTTGACTGGTTATGCTCTATTCGTATTTCAAGTTTCCTTGTTTTCGAATGACACTCGACCAACGCCTCCTCCCACTCTCTCCCCGCACTCCTTTCACCCTCTACCCGAACACGAGTCTGCCAGAAGACTCGAATTCGTAAACAACTCATTCATTCAACTCCTACACCAACACCAATCCATAATGAACACATCAAACTGTTGGATATGCGGACTCATGCCACACACGACTGATAAGGGTATCCCATACTTCGTCCTGCCATTCAGTTATCATGGTTCTCTGTGGGCTTTCCAGACCACGTTCTTATTCGCCCTAGAACCATACCGACCCGTTCCACTGAGAGCGATTCCAGCAACAAGGCACTAATAGCAGGGATAAGAAATATGAGTAGGGATATCGACACCTATCTAACGATTCCCAAAGATGAACTCACTCCGTACGCCCGTTGGAACGTAACTAGATATGGGGTTTACCTGAGTAAGAGCCAGACAGCGAAGAAATCCCGCCCAGTTTGGATAGTACCCCACCGAGGTCACTTATGTTTACAAGGTATCGGTAGGGATCCCAAAGCACAATTAGGAAAGAGCATATGCACGGAAACATATGTGTTCGCTTCCCGAACCTCCCCTATACTCCTAGCAGCCAAAGGCGCGTATTTCGTCTGCCACGACCAAGCCTACACATGGTTGCCTCCTGACTTCTCAGGTACATGTTTTATTTCATTTCTGCTGCCTCCCACCTACACGGCCAGAGCAGATTACCATCGGACAAGGACAGCTAGGGGTGTCGAGAGTAAAGACGACACCGCAAGTCAGGAATTTGCTGACTTTGCAAAGGGTTTTCTGCCATTTTGGGGGCCTATGGTGAACAGCAGGAATATTCGTCAATTAGCAAGGATAGTTGAATCCGCCGTGATTGAAACGGCCGGAGCCCTTGGCAACTTGACAACCGAGCTTCAGTCGGATCGATTTATGACCCTTCAGAACCGAGTTGCCCTAGATATCATACTCGCCGATCGTGGTGGTGTGTGTAGAGTGATCCTATCCAGTTGTTGCATTTTCATCCCTGATAACGCACCGACAGTGTACCAGGCCATCTCTAAACTACACGAAATATCTGGTTCCCTTCACGTGGAAAAAGGAGATTGGTCCTTGCTAGGGTGGTTCTGGGGCCTGATCACTGCCTGGGGATGGAAAACACTGATCTTCATTGGGATGATCTTAGCGCTTCTGTTTATGTTCTGCCTGTGTGTACAGTGCGCTCCTGCACTCTGTGGCCTCTGTGCTACTTCATGTGTACGGAAGCTTGTGTTAAAGGACGGACTGAGCAACAGAATGATGCTACAGCATCATCCCCACGAATTCCTTCATACAGATTTAGACTCAGATTAACATGAGTTATTGCCTTACATAAGGGCAAAAGGAGGGTCTGTGGTTCTGGAAATCTGGACCCTGTTGTTATCCCGATATCGAGGTCCAATACCCGTGTCACAAAATATCAACGTACCATGACGAATTTGGTGTCAACAGACCGATAATGATTAGGACATCATTCCTATGCATTTGCATCATAATCGAAGGTTGCTAACACCCCATAAATCATAGTTTCCGTCCCGACCCTTTAGACTCCATTTCGTAAACGACATCCATCTTACGTCTTGCCCTCATGATAAGTCAATTAAAGGTCGAGCTTGATCTAAAAGGACACGTCCACCTTCCCTGACTTCCCCCTGACCTGTCCCAACTGACTCCATTGCCTTTAGCCAAACCTGTTTGGGCAGCTCCTCGCCCAGTGGCCCAAAACGATAACATCAATGCATAACATTCCCCAACCTATTCACTACATACAGACCATGCTTTCTACAAACATACACCTGTCCACGTTCCCTGTTTTATGGCCAGTTTTATGACTAGGAGGTGCCTTTCTTTATTGGTGTTTCATCGATATCTGATGGGAGTTCCGGGCCTAACCGGGTAATCTATCACGAACTGGACATCTAAAATGTGGGCTTGCTTACATGACTTCGCTCTTTGTATTATTGTAGAAATATGTGTATAGCCATATCATAAACTCAAGAATTCTTGCTCGCAGCCATTATTTTTGTATATAAGGAGAAGGCTGGTTCTGTAAAAACGAACAGTCTCCCGAGAATATACTCCCCGTGTGGTGTACTTCTGGGACACGTGTTACTTGGTAGCTGCCAATAAAACTTGATCTCTGACTGTGACTAGAAGACTCCGTGTTTCTGTGGTCCGGAACAAGGGAGAACTCAGAGGTCTTCGGGTGTTATCTCCTGGCACCAACGGGTTCCTAAAAACCCGTTACCTCAGCATGACTTCACGCCGAATTAAAGTCAGAATTTCCGAGCACAGGAGCACTATACGGTGAAAAAAGAGTGCCACGAAGCTCAATAATCACTTCATAGCAGCAGGACACTCTGACACTGATCTTCATTGGGTGGTTTTGGAGAAACCGTACATTCCAACTCATGTTACAGACATCCAACACTTTCTATTGTGTAGGGAACAAAGATGGGTGTACAAACTGAAGAGTGACCTCTTTGGACTGAATGATGAGATACCTTGGTTATCTCTGTAGGGTCTGTTCATCGAAACTGCTTAGCAGATCCTATTTAGAGATACTCTTGTTGCCTTCTGGCTAGATGCAATAAGTTTAGATGTCTCCAATGTCTCTGTGTCGTGCAGGGGACTATGCCTCTGCACAATTGATACTACATCTGCCAAATGACACCCATCTAATAATGGTTGTATGGGTACACTGATCAACACTTAGAGCGCTGCGCAGCTTTGTACTATGAATGTGATTAGTCTATCTGACATGATAACTGCTCATTGGTGTGTTCACTGTATGCACACTAGTTGGATAGAAGTTTGAGAAATGTTTGGACAACAGATGTTGCCTTGTATCACCTTTTTAGGTCACACTCAGAGCGTCTAATATCTGTCTCTTGACTCAATTTGTCAGTGAAAACACGAGGTCCTTTTTTACTAAATAAACACCTCGGTGCTTTGTTTCAAATGCAGTCGTGATCATGAACAGCATTTCAATATTGCACAATGTCAGCCATCGTATTTCCACCATGCGCGAACTCGGAACGCTTGGTATTCCGACATGCGCAGTTGCGTTGAGTGGTGGAGCCGGTTTACAGGCAATAGGTTAGATGCCTTCTTTGCAGGACCCCTCCTCTGAGACAAATACGCGCAAGATGGCCGCCGCCGGTACCTCCGGTCATTACTTATTGACCACCTCGGGGTACCGACGGATAGGTAAGGTCACTACGCCTCTCTCCCGCTAACTTTAATTTACATGCTACGATTGTAGTGACGGTGTGTGAATGTGTTTCGCGTTCGTTTTGAATAAGGTGTTTATCTCGTACGTTTGACTGGGCGTCTGTTACCCTTAATAGTAATAACAAGAAGCACTATTTTTGTGACTAAGGCCGCATTGTCTCACTGCCGCTGACGATCGTTTTATATAAGATACATACAATTGACTGTGTCGGCGTGCTTCGCCATTTGCACAAATACCTGAAAGTGAGAGTTGTAGTGCTTGAGATTTTCTCACGTGTGTTATCATTACAGCAGATGACACCTTCTTTAAGGAACTCTCCACTGCTTCTATGTATCTAACGATAACAATGAGGGAGTTTTCTCCACTATTTGAGTAAATAACAATGTTGTGAATCCCCAACTGAATTTCTTAGGTCAATTCGATTCCTGGGAGCAGGCGGTATTTAATTGAGAGTGCTGATTGATGGTGCCCTATGTTATCATAGAGAATGATGCGATAGAAGAATATGCCATGAGCAAATGGATCATGGACTTTATTATTTTTTATTACAGAGCGGGCCCCCTTCTATGAGTAGTTACCAGGTAGAGGTGAGGGTTACACCCAACATTAGTGGGTAAGTGTACATACTGTATGCACTATGTAGATGGTTTTGAAATCATTTAGGATTTCAGCAGAGCTGTGCCTCTTCATGAGAGGCGTTGTGTGTGGTGCATTATGAGTGTTATGTCCAGCATTGCTTTAATATATGCATATTGTTTTACAGGTAACCGATAATTTGCTCCACTGCTGTCCAGCTGGATATTATCGGTGGAGTATATGAATTGTTTATTTTGAAATTTATCACTTTTTTCGTTTTTTTCACTTTTAGAGCAGCAGCTATATATATTTCTAGCTCAATTGGTCCTGAGGAATGCCCCGATACTGTTAGATCCTTGTCAGGGCAGAAACATGTCGACCTATTTCATCGCTTAACTTTTGACCTTCAATTGTTAGCATTCTGCTTTTTTAATCATGACAGGGGTACTCTGAGAATAAAGGTTGTTATGGAGCTCCCTTAGTCATTTTTAACACACGTTTTTCGTATTATTTAGCGCTGCACTTCCTTGTTTAGAAACCCTCTTCACGTAGCAAGAATTTATGCCCATGGATTTTTTGGTATACTCAACCATCCTCTGTTTTGCAAACAGCTGAGGGTATCTGAGTCAATTTCCTAGACTGAGTACCCGAATGAGAGGAGGCCAGACCCAAATGATGACAACTCACAACTTGTGAATGATGGGTTTTGGCAGTAAAGTTCTCTCCTCTTCTTGATGAGGTGGTTGTTATCCTAACCTGTTGACACATATTCATCCTAGCTGGTCCCCTTTCGCTCATTGTTCACCTGTGTTCCTAGACCCAAGGTGTTTTGTGGTATATGAAGGGCTGTTTACTCCTTTGGAAGGCATCCTGGTTGCATATCCCAGGAGGCGCAGCCTTTGAAGCTCTCCGCCTTGATTTGCCAATTCACTAGCTATCCTGTAAGGGAGGGAGGTGTGACTTCCTTCCTGTCAAGGTTGTTTATGACTCCTGGGAAAGTTCCCACCTTCTGCCAAGGGGTCGGAGTCCTGTCTTAGTGGCAGCAGCTGCATGCTGGCAGCCAGAGCACAGGAAAGGCTGGGGCAATCAGGAGAACAACCTCTAAGGTAGCCACATGGGTGCATGCCACATCAACCTTGACAAGAGATTCATGTCAGGGGTGGTGTGGCCCATGTTTGATACCAACATGACATATTTAGGCGGTACCGTAATAGAGCAGCCAACTTTGGATTTACCTGGGTAAGCTTGCACTTACATGTCCTCACCTTTAAGATAAACCACCCTGTCTCCTCGGCTCAGGAGGCCTACCTCAGGGGTGACTGGAACATATTAAAAATAGTGTATTGACTCTGCCGCACATGATGAGGGCGAAGTCGAGTTTGCGCAGTTTGCACTGCTCCTGAAGTCTGCTATGGCAGGCCTGTTGTCAGTAGTTTACTTGGGTCACTCAGGGTGGCACAAACCATGCTTCAAGCCCTAGTGATCCCATTAACACCCATGCCCTGGGGACCACTGGTACCATATACTAGGGGACTTATAAGAGGTTTAAGGTCCTTTAAAAATTGGGGTTACCAATTCACAATATCAAATTTAGGGAGAGAGCACTTGCACTGGGGATTGCTTAGCAGGATTCTGTGCACTGTCAGAGTTGAAAACCAGCATCTAGTCATCCAATTGAGGGCAAACAGTGGGAGGCTGTCCAGTGGTGTAGCTGGGGGGGGCACTCCTTTGGGGGGCAGAGGTGAGCAAGTTGTGCCTGTTGACCACCACCAGCCCACCCCTGTACCCAATGAACAAGTCATCTGTCGGCCAACCCCCTACCCCCCCCCCCCCCCGGAACAGGTTGTCCAAACACCCTCCACGCTTACTGCACCGGGTAGCAAACTTATGGGCTGCCCCGGGTGGCAGAATGTCTAGCTACACCACTGAAGCTGTCGCTGTCTGTGACTGCCTCAGGGTGCTGATCTCGCTGACCGTGGGAAGGACATCGTGTGAACTGCTCAATGTAGAGTGCGAAGGCAAAAGCACCCTGGCTCCTGGACTCTTCTGAAGGATGCTGTTGGGGTAAGCAGGGGTGCAGGCCCATGTGTGAGACTTGTTCAAGCTCAGTAGTATACCGCCCGGAGAGCTCAAAGCTTTCAAGGCCAAAGCCCGACTTTGATGTGCATCTCTAGTGCAGGCATCACCTGGGTCACCTCCTAAAATCTGCTGAGGACATCTAGAACAGTGTGTAGGTGGCGAGGGGGGAACAAGAGAAAATACAATGGGGAGAGTTGCCCTGACAACCAAGACTGCACTAGTTTTGAGCGGCTACTTTTGTGGATCATTTAATGTGCTGTGTTTAGTGAGTGTAATAAATAGGGCTTCTACACTAAAGATCAGTCATGGACTGGATAATCATCTTATTGGGGTCACTATTGGTATTTTGAGGTATGAGCCTTTGCATACCTCCTTGCACCTACCTTTCCGTGAACAGCCTTTGACATCGCAACCTGCGCTAACACTGAGTCATTTGCTCAAGGAGTAGTACTCCTAGCCCGCTTATTTCTCTGTATTTTAGTGCCCTCCCATTCCATAATTTTTATTTTAATACATAATTTTGAATAGCGGTTCGCATCTTGGAATGATAAATACTAAAGTATAACAAAAAAAATTACATGCAACTTGCATTAGAATGCATGTGCATCCTCAGTTAAGGCGGAGAAGTGTCGCACCACTGCTCTCTGAGCAATGCAAAAACAAAAAATAAAATAATAATAACACTTATTTATTTTTCCGCACTGGCTCAGTTCGGTTGAGTTTTAGGTGCGTGCGGGGCGTGGCTGTGCTGTCATCACAACCAGCAGGGGAAGGATGCGTGGGCTCTTTCTAAGTGTGCATGGCTGTTTGGCCGGCCAAACAGTCATGCGCATTTAGCATTTCTCCAATCAGCTGTATTGAGCCGCCTGGGTGGAGAACATGCAAAGGCTCCCATTCCCTATCTGAGCGCCGAACCAGGGTGCTCAGACCAATCACTACGCTGCTGTCACAGCCGCGGGCCGTGCAGGTAAGAGCAGCGGGGCGGTGGAGCCAACTGAAGAACGATGATGAGGGAAAATTCAATAAATAATTATTTTTCCTTCGCCATCGTCTGTCGAAATCTCCCCAACCCTGCCCCACTGCTCTTACCTGCATGGGCCGCGGCTGTGCTGTCTTGCTGGTGAAAGCATCTTCATGATTGGCTAGGGAAGTCTGGAAGCCTGTGGGCTTCCTGCTTCGTCGACAGGACAAAGGAGAGGCGGAGGCAGGTAAATCTAATCCTATTTTATTTCTAATCCACTCCCCAGCCCCCCCAGTACTATTCATTAGCAGCCGCCACTGGTGCATACGTACGCTGGGGGAAATCTTAGACTTATTTTTGTTAACGTCTGAAAAAAAGCATTCCAAGATGGGCACTCTTGAGCACCCATGTGTGCAGACTCTGGGCCTGATGGATCGAAATGTGTTTTCTCCAAACTATAAAAAAATACATTTCAAAATGGAAGAAAGCATTGGCAAAGCCAACAGATCTGCACCCTCATTTTAAACGAAAAACGTATTGGCTTTGTTCGCTTACTTTCTCTTTGCATTCCGCTAGTACTAGTTGTGCATCAACGATTATAAAAATATATAAAGCAATACAAATACGAGATTAAAAAAGAAAGTCTGATCTTTGGCATGTAAGATGTCTTCTTTCTAGCTTAATGGGTACAGTGTCCGCTGGCAAAACCTACCTATTTAACTAGCATGCATTTATTTGAAAGGTTTACATTTCACCAGCCCTGGCTCCACCTTTTACCCTTTGCTAAAAGAGTGCTTCTGAGTTGAGTGATGAGACATGAAGGCCTCCTCTCTTGTCACTTCTTGCATCCGGCAGCTATCTCGATGAGGAATCTTAAAGAACCATTTAAAAGCATCGTATATTTTGTACCCTCGGTGGCGTATTCCGTTGTGAAGTTCTGAGCCCGTGACTTTTATGGCGTGCGGTTACCCAACGTGACCTGATTCCAGCACAAATCCACCCTTGTTAATTATGTTTCTGGGAATCGGCACGTGGGCAGAGCCTCGGCGAGCATTCGAACGATCCTATAGACACGTCTTTTAGATTCCCATATTAGCATTGCTGACGTCAACGCGGCTTGCCTTCACATGTGGCGGCGCAGAGCTCAGCATTCTTACCAATTCTGGGTGCTCCGTCTGCAGTGTCCTCGCATTATGTATGTCACCTTCTCTGTGTATGTTTTTTCTCTCTCCGTCCTTGGTCATCCTTTCACCTTCAGCACGCGTTCCAATACGCCCAAAACAAACTACATGCTTGTGGTTTATACAAAGAATGCTGCAGAAACTGATTTTCGAGGGACTGTCTCAGAGTCTTAAATTAACTCTGTCTGTCAGGACTTTCTGTATTTTGGTTTTTATGGTCCGATTGTTCCAATGTGTAAGCTCGAACTCCCAGAATTTAAAGGCAAAAAAGAGGCAGTAATACTTGTAGTAACAGATACTAGAATAAAAGAACAGTGCTAGGGTGACCCAAAAAAGGGACATTTTGCAAAAATAGAAGAAGGACTACAATTTTAGATCAACATAGTGGCACAGAATGACAGCTCTTATCAACATAGCAACACAGAAGAGGCACTAAGAAAATAAAATGTAATTTCTAAAACCAGTATTCTACCGGTTAATTAAGATGCTTACTGATAACAGCTGCTAACTAGCACAGCTTTAAAACACCCAAAAAGTACCTCTCACTGGTTTCAGGCAACCCCCTAAAAAACCGGAACATGAGTCAAAATTGCCGAACCTGCCTGGACAGCTGGTAAAAAACCGGGACTGTCCTGGCAAATCACTAAACAGTGCCCGCCATTTTGGCATCTCCATTCGTAGGAGATTTTTTTTAACCCCTTCCGTGCTGATGACGGCCCCTGGCCGTCATGCATCACGCTGGGCGTGTGCTGATGACGGCTGGGGGCCGTCATGAACCCGTCCACTCTTCAAAACGGCCGCACAGGCGCAGAATTGTGGCCGCGCCCAAGGGGTTAAAATGAATCTGGGGACTTTAATCAATCATAGTTAACTTTATTTGGCTCAAATGAACCATACAAGTACATACAAGGGACTTCATTTTCCCAATTCACGTACATTGAATGTAGTGTCGGACTGGACAAAAAATAGGCTCGGGCATCAAAATAAAAATGGCCCCAATAAGCGAACCAGATAGCTCAAATTGTGGCCGACATTTGTAAATCAGGCCAATTTTGAACTTGTGAAGACACAGTGTATGGGTATTTTTGCAAGGTATGGGAGACTACATGCATTTGTGTTTGCTGCAGGCAATGTTTGTTTTAATGTAAGGGAAATCAACAGTAAAAACTGGCCAACCTGGCCCATAAACTGCTTAAAAAAACAGCCTATGCGCTAATCTGTCAGACCAGCCCATCGGGCACTGCCTAATTGCCCTAAAGGCCAGTCCGACTCTGATTGAAGGCAAGGCGACTTCAGGCAGAAGACAACAAAACTTAAGCCATTTTGGCTTTAAAAACCGGGAGTCTCCCATTTGAATCAGGTCTGTTGGCATGTATGCCTATCTTAGTACATTCCAACGTTTGTGCAACCAGTAGACAAGCACAACATGTTCTCAATTAAAAAATACAAATAAATAATTTAAAGTGCAAGCCTTCAAAGATTTTCTTATGAGCCAGTCGACGCTGCTTAGTGCTGAAGTTGAAAAAAACCAAGGCTTCTTGGTACTGCTTCCACGGTTATCTGGCAGGTCATTTTCATTTATCACAAGCACAAGTTAAGCACTGTACAACACCATAGCTACCGACTAGCCTATGACACATAGCTTTTCCTGATTTCAGCTAACAGCACAAAGCATCCTTGGACTTGCAGCTTCACTTTTTCTGATGTAAGCATAAGCCTACAAGAACCAGCATGCTTAGTGGTGTTGGGTGAATAACATGGACTGGACAATGTCACCCTTATGTCATGTGACCAGTTTAGAGGAGGTATCCAAGCAAGGCCGGGGTTTGCTAAGACAGTGCGTAGAGTAAAGCAAATTTGTACCCCTTTGGAAAGTCCTTGTCCCTCTAAAACGTTTCCCCACCAACTCACCTCTGTTCTTTGCACATCTGCCTTTTCTAAGTGCTCCATATAACAGGTATTACCATTCTGCAACCTAATAGTATTGCTGCTGCTCTGCTATACTTTATATTTATGAATGCTGAGAAAACATCCCCTTTGAGAAGGTTACTGAAAAAAATGAGATGTCTGTGGGCAATGAGAGGCATGAGGAAGCGTACAAGCTAATACAAGAAGAAATAGTTAAAATCTAGCCCTTTCAACCCTTTGACACAATGGATATGAACATCATTACATCAAAGAACAATGGTGTAGGGTCTGTGTTACTTCAAAGGAGTAGTGATGGTAGAGAAGAGACAACAGCATTTACTTCTTTATCCTTGCAATAAGCTTTACCGCCTTTCTCTGCACTTCAGGAAGAGGCATAGGAACTGTGGAATCACATACAATTGATTAAACCCTTTGTGTCTGGATCAACATACATTTTGCATACTGGCCACAAAGCCCTGGTAGATCTATTAAGCACTTGCAGGGGTGGAAGAACAATGCCTCGTATCACCAAGTTGCAATAACAATTGCAGAAGTGTCAATGTGGTGCTGAAGAATATTTGTCAGCGAAGATTAAATTGCAGATATTTTTTCCTGGTTACCTACAAGGAATAATGAACAGGAACACGAGGAGTTCTTAGAAGAAGAAATAGTGTGTATGGTCAGACAAATATATGCAGAAGTCAGTGTGCTTTGTAAAAAGAGAAATGGAAGAAATTTGCTGAGAAGGATGAGGTGCTTAAATATGTTAAAGTGGGTAGTCCAGTGTAAGAAGACCTACGGTGAGAGGTTGATTAGAATATTATGCCTGTTGCTGGTACTAAAAAGCATGAGATGCATCTTTCTGGAAATTGGCATTTGCTCCACAAAACAAAGGATTTGTGGTGCCAGCGAGAGTATAAAGCAGTGGAAGTAGATGTGGGAGAGTGTGGCAAATACATTTTGAGCCTCAAAAGCCAAGTGACTGCCCCATCCAATGTCACCCCTATAGAAACGTCATTAATGTAAATGTAAATGTATACTTGTAAAGCGCACTGTTACTCCATCACGCAGTGTCCTGGCGCTGTATACCGCTGGGGAACCCATCCTGGCTTTCCCTGTGAGATGGTCCCTCCTGGGCACCCCCAAGGTGAAGCCAGGCATCCCCGCCGCTGCTAGGGCCGTTGTGGAGATTAAGCAAGCTATTGCCCAGAGTTACAGAGTGGGACCCATGGTTAGCTTAGGCACCTAGGCGAGAATTATCGAGTCCACGGACATTGACCCAAGACCCTGCCGCGACGGGAATTGAACCCTGGTCCCGGGCCGACCTCTGCTTCAGGATCTCCTGCTTCTAACCAGTGAGCCACACTTCTCCAATGCAGTGGGAGAAGATGGCAATGGATATATCTAAACCCTTTGAGGTTTAGGACAATGTAGCAATTACTCAATTGTAATGATTGATTACATGCCCAAATGACATATGGTAAAGTTCATACAGAATATCTCCCCAAAGTGTATTTAAAATTTCATGCAAAAGGTTTTTAGTAGAAAATGTTATCCTGTGGTGCTAGTCAGTGATATTGACACACAGTTAGTGGTACAAGAAATGAAAGACAACTTATGTTGTTAAGGATAAGGCATGTCAAAACTTCTTTGTACCATCTAAGAAACAATGGGCTAGTTGAGAGAGTGAAATGCATGCTGAAAGATTAGGTGCAAATAGCCCTAATAAATACACTTGTGTGGAGAAAAACTGTAGATGAGCTCTCATGGATTGTAAGAATGACTTCTCAAGTTAGCACAGGGGTAACACTGTTTATGTTACTGAGATGAAGGGCAGCGGAATTGAAGTTGAATTGTGAGCGGATGAAGAGATGGGAGGTGGATGTGAGTGGTGCAGTTGAAAAGGTTGAAGTCCAACAATGAGAGCTGCAAGCATATGAGCTGGTGTTGGTTATCATTGGATCCCGAGTAAACAATTTACATCCCAGATGTGGGCATGCAGAGCCTCATTCCAACAGCCCTTCTGAATCTAGGCAGCTTGAGCTGTGGTGGCTGGTGCATAGGAGGCAATAGGGCATTAACCCTCCATTACCACCACGACAGAGAAAGAGAGAGAAGCAGCTGCTTGCTTGTTGTGCACCTGAACTGTAAACAGACAGCCTAGAATATTTGTCAGTTTGTTAGTTATCATTTCTTGGACCTGTGTTGGTCACACTCCAAAGTGGACATGGCAGCAGTACAGATGAGGTGCATTTTTTAGGGCTCCTGCGCATGTGTGAGAGGAATCTTTCTTTGTAAGCTCTTCTACACATTCAGAATGTCATATACCTGCTGAGTATGCCCTGTGCACCACAGCATGTCAATGAGAGGAGCCTGTTTAGGTGGTAGCATGACTTCACCCTAAGCCCTATCAGAAGACAGCATAGAACATGTATGAAACATATAAACAGCCAGCTCTATCCTGACCTCTGACAGGGCTGGTATTACTGCTACAGCAGGGTTTGCTGCATCAAGGAACAAAGCAGTGGAATATTCCCAAACTGGTGAGGAGCTATGCCAAATCCCACACCTGATTTAAATTCACTATGGGAGAAACCTCTAGGGAGAACCCTAATGGGGATAGGACTTGTGTGGTTTTCTATTTGTGACTAGAGAAACACACTCCCCCAACTGCAGCCTGGGAGAAACTAATAACGTTATTGAAGGATTTTCTTTATTCTTAGAGCATCTGACGTCCACAGCCCTTAAAGAACATGTTGAGTTAATAAAATTATTGTTTAGATACATTTAAGTTTTTCCTAATCATTTCACTTCTGGGTTGGTAAAAACACGAATGCAAAGTGTTTCAAAATACATTCCTGAGCTAGATTTGTGCAAAGCATGTTAGTAGCTCAAGCAGAAGGGACATGAACTGTATGTGGCTGAATTAAATTTCGCTGCCGCTTCTGCTTGAGGTGCTGAGATTAAGACATTCCTTTTTAATATCTTTTCATTCAGTCAGTCAGCATTCAATCACACTATATCCTGCAAGCAAACACAATCAATGTTGATGTGCTAGGGCATATGAGAGTATTACCAGAGCTGAGGAACAGTCCCAAATTGACAGGCTTCAGAGAAAAGGTAGGAGGACAAAGACTAAAAAGAAGAAGACCAGCTATGAAAAAGGAGACAGTAAAAGAGATCAGGAAAATTGAAGGACGGCAGAGTGTAGCATGAAGTGCTACAAGGAAAGGGGCTATACAAGTTAAACTCTAGCTGGAAAGATTTTCAGAGGAGTGAGTGAGAGAGAGAGCGGAGAGAAAAGTTAGCAGAGCAATGCAGAGAGACACACAGCTCACCAGATGGAGAGCAGAGGATTGACAGCGAAGAAGAATTGTAACAGAGGTGATATTGAGAGACATAGAGGGCTAGGTTAAGAGGAGCTAGAGCAACTCCTGAGAGAAAGGTTAGCTGAGCAGCACCCCAAGATAGATTATCTTGAGAAAGGGCTGTACGGAGACAGACTGCAGAGATAAAGGATAACAGAAGATGGTGGTGATAGCAAAGAGAAATGGCAGGAAATGAGAGACCGCAAGGAGAGCAGAGGAATATTGAGAGACTGCACAGCAGAAGAATATCACCAAAGATACAAACAGCAGAGAAGGATGATAACATAAGAGGCAGGGAAACCCACAGTAGAAAGGAACGATGACTAGCAGTAGAAGGCACTAGATAGAGGTCAAGATTCTTCAGAAAAGAAGAATAGCAGGGTTAAGACCAAGAGGGATGACGTTGAGCAGAGAAGTGCTGGAGAAGCAAACTCCTGAGATGTAGGATAGAAGAGAAAGACTGCAGAGAAACATTACGTTGGAGGAGGAATGGAGACAAGCCGCAGAAGGATGATGGTCGAAACATATAGAGAGACAGACTACGACTTGCATTACAAAGCCAATAGCTCTTGCCTTTGGGACCTATTGGCTTTACCAATGGATTGCAGCCACTCTGCGCAATATCACTGATGCTGTGCTACATGTCTAAAGAAATAAAAAACGAAACCTTTCACATGGACAGCGGCATCATTTTTTAGGAGCATGCAAACAAACATGCCTGAGCCTATAAAATTACATTGGCACTTTAGAAAAAAATTGTTAGTTACTTATCCGAGTTGTAACAGTAACTAACAATCTAAAAAGGCAGGGCAAGAAGGAAAAGACAGTTAGGGGATGTGGGTCGGTGGGGTAGCAAAACAAGGGATTGGGCTGGGGGAAGCAACACAGAGGAGGAAACCAACATAAGTGGGAGCACAGAAGCACCCTGCCAGACGCAGGATCACAGAGCTGGGGGCAGGATCATAGACATTGCTGGACTGGCCGTAGCGGGCATCAGGCGTTTGCCCGGGCGGCTGGAAGGGTGGGGGCCAGTTTTGGAGTGGTGGGGGCTGGTTTTGTTACTGGGTCCGGTTTTGCCGTGATACTGCAATATTGGCCCCCTGTAACAAAAGCAGCAGTGCTGGGGTCTGGTTTTGTTAAGCATCAGTGCTTCCCGCTTGCCCTGTCTCCTCCCCGTCTCCTCCCCCGGTATGGGGGCCGGTCCAACAAAATTGTCAAGGCTGCTTTGGGTTCTCAGTCCGGCCCTGATCACAGAGGTTGAAAACGACATGGGAGACACAGATAAGCACATGGCAAAACAGAGCAAAGTGGAGACCAAAGTGTAGGGGGGGCACAGAAGCACATGGTGAGACAGAGAAACATGGAGCTGTCAGAGAGAGGAGCTGCTTCACCATTGAATCTGAAAATCCAGTAGCCCTGAAGGCAGTAACCACCAGAAGCAGGCCCATTTGAGAAGTTCCTAGATGCCCAGAGGCCCATGTCTCACTGCCCACAACGCTGGCTTTCCTTTCCTTTCCCTTCCCGGAACTTGAACCTGCACAGCAAATAATTGCTGTATGGCAACTACATATTTCCTACCATTGAATATCCAGATTTACGTATCTTCCTTGTACTGGGATGACCTTCTTCTTCGTCAAACCTCAAACCCAATTTGCTCTCCCTTTTTTGAGTCTCTTTGTACACTGAATCTCATTTTATATTCCAATCTTTACTGTCTTTTGTCTTTAAAGGCTTGGTGAACACTGCTGTCACTTGCAATGGTGTGGAAAATGTTGACATTCCTTTAGGTACAAATGAAAACATAATTTTCACAATACTTCCCACTTTCACTAACACCACTGGTACTGCCTTCCAAAAATCAATTCCTTCCTTTCCCATTTTTTGAAGTGTATATGCTTTTTTTATCTCCGTCTATGACTGTGAAAATCCGCCTCAACAGTGATCCTCAAACACATTGAACTGGAGTATCTTCCCATTAGCAGAACGAGGTATCAATCACTAGCTTTCTGCCCATTCTCTCAATTTATTTCTCACATTTTCCGACTTTATGTACCATTTCTGTACAGTCCTTAAAGATGTGATTAGACTGGTCCATCACTCCATACATTCGAAAATGATACAGTGTTGATCTGGGATGTATAATACCATTGTTAGATAAAGTTCCCTAGCAGAGAATATGTTTTAGTTTATACCTGTGGTTTATAAATAAAACATTAGGGAATCCTTATCTTTAATGTTATCTACACGTTTCAATACATTTTCTGTTGTAATATTTCACCTGCAGCAACTTAAAAGGCAAATAAACCAGCTCCGGAATGTACTGATACACAGACCGTTTTGATTGCAAAGATTCCAAAATGTCCAATTCATCCAATTTCCACCTTGACTTCACAGTTTCAAGGTAATTATGGAAGGAGTACTAGCTGATTGTACCTTACGTCTGGCTGATCAATCAACATTCAATCAATATTCAAATCTTAAATAAATGATCACGTATCCAATTTTAACCGTTTTTGGTTTTGATAACTCTACCGCGACTCATCACGGATCAAAAAGAAACTACCACTTCTCTCCCGTCCTGAAATCTATAAAATGGCTCCCATATAAGGCTAGAATACAATTGAAATCTGCGTGCATGACACATAAAACACTACACTTCAAGACACCCAAAATAGTTTTCACAAAACCTTGAGAATTTGGGCGGCTGCAGATCCTCTAGAAGCACCAGCACTGTATTGTTGAAACCACAGAAATTTTACAAAAAAGAACCATACAACTGAGCCTTCTCGGGTATTGCTGCGCGTCTTTGGAACTCCTTACCCCTGTAATCAGAATGATCCCTTCAACTGCATCATCAAAAAATAACTTAAAATGTTTATGTTGAACTAATCTCTACTTTTGAATCCATTGGACCCTACTCCCTGAACACTGTTTTGATACAATATTATCATCCGTGCTTTCACTTGATGGTAACTATCTTGTATGTATATCTGTCACCTTGGACCTTGCAATCGCAACTTACTGCACCCTAGGAGCTGTTACAGCCTATATCGTCTCCGAACTGCTGTTGTTTGCGTTATAGTATTGTTCCACATGACTATTTGTAAAGCGCTCTGATACCCTCAAGGATCACGTTCGCAATATATAACATTTTTATCAATAAATATTTCCTAATTGTATATGTAGGCTAGACCCACCAGCTTACCTCTAACTCCTTCAGGCAGTACCAGTCTCCTGTCTCTACACAGGAGCTCCTCAATTCCACATAACAGTGTCGTAATTCCCAAGTTGTCACTTTTGTTACGGTACAATTCTTGATTAATTTCTGGGTGAGGTAGTCCAGAGACTTCATTCCTGTTGCATTCCAGATCTGTGGAAGAGCAAAGTTGATCACTAAAGCAGTAATAGGCTAAATTGGTTACGGTTGGTTATCTGATAGCGATGACATTAAGCATGAAAACGGTTATGAAGAGGATAGCAAAAGGGGAATTTAAGAGTTTAGACTCACTAATGTCTTAAATAGCAGGCAGCCCTGGAGAACAAAAGACGCGGCATACTTCTAGGGAAGAATGAGCTGCCGCCACAGTCATGGGCAGTGCTAGCCTTAATGTAGCCACAGTGTAGAGGCCAGACTTTATTAAACAATTCAAGGTGGATTTAGAGTTTGGTGGAGTTGGGCGTCTAGAAAAAAGTGGTGGATGTTCTGTCCACCCTCCTTAAAGTGAACTGATGTAAATGCACTCTAGGTAGGATGGATGGAACGTCCACCACTTTATGGCAGGTGTCCAGCATCTGCCAAACTCTAAATAAGGCCCTTAATATTTAATATTTCTTTAGACCCTGGTAAGCATTAGTTCTCCATTGTCCAGCTTGTTTTGTGCTGAGAATTCCTCAGAAATTTATTTTTTAATAGTTTTGTGGGCCAGAAACTTAACACTCAAAATAATAATTTTTCTCAAAATGTGTTTGCTAGGACATAATCGGTGGCCTGTCTGGAGTTTATTCTAACATCTGCAAGTCTTTTGAAGAGTCTTATTTTGGAAGAGGAAGTTAAAAAAACTTCAGTTTTAGAAACTACAGTAAGAGTGGTGGCTTTTTAATCTAAATATGCAAATTTATCATATGATGACCTAACAACATCAAAGGCGATATTGGCTTTGCGTGTTCACTGCAGTAGCATCTAACTGATTTCCTTTTCAACAGGCCTTTGATGAGGACTACATTTTATTGTCACGATATTGAAAAGTTTGCTCATTATTAAGATAGTATTCAAGAGATAATATCTCATGATATAAAAAGCAGACTATAGAAAATGTTGCATTAAAAATATTCAAATAAGAAATTGTTAGGTAACTTGTAGATATGGATAATATACATCAGGATGCAAAGACCTTCTTGGATTAAGTGTGCATTGATAATTATTGGGAACATTGAGCCAGCTCAGTAAAACGTGCTTTCTATTTTTAGTGGCTACTAGAGCTATTTATCATACTGAGAGTTTGAATGGCTAGAGTGGTTATGATTTATCCTCCAACAAGCAGACATAGCTTTATATCACTGATAAATTCTCAAATTTGCCCTGAGGGCCTTTAGTCGAAATTAGACTGCAAAGAGAAAAGTATTCAAGATTTTAACAAAGCGACTTAAAAAGCTGTCCATGGTATTATTTGATTGGGTCCAATTCTAATATTAAGAAACATCCAGTGTTGACTCATTTGTATGCATGTAAGATAATTGCCTTTTGGGGGAAGGTGAGAGAAAAGTTACCTGAATAACTGGAAATGATATCTTCTTTTTGGAGTGAGGGATTGGTTTCAGAATGTGCTTCAGCTGGCTGGCATCTGTTGGGAAGATAGTAGGTAAAAACCTAGTTTAACTTCATGAAATATCAAAGCACTTGAAGTTTAATGTTAATTCTATTATGTGGGCATTATTTGTGCTATCCCTTACTCAATGTGATGCCAGTGGTCCTTGCTGAGTTGCTTCTCCTTCTCCATCTTTTCTCCAGTGGTGTTTGCCTTTGCGTTACTTTTTTTGTCAATTTTAGTTCCACTTGACATAATTGTCATTGTGATATTCCCAGATTGCACTAGGGCACTTGATTTCCAGGAATATTAATGAATTGTTGGAAACATTCTGGGGAGAATGTAATTTTGCCTAGCATCTGAGGTCACATGGTTCTCAGAGTTTAGATCAATTCCATTCCCCATCTAGATTCATCACTATCTAGGTCCCATCAGTATCCAACTGGATCTTCACATTCAAGTGCTTGCTGGACCCACCTCAGCCAGTTTACATATTTGCATAGTAATAATGAAGGGATGAGGGGTTGATCCATCCCTGTGATACTTCAAAGTCCTGTATGTTTGCCGTGTGCACCAGGACCATCTTTTTACTGTTGTCTACAACCGACATGGGTAGAGTCAATCCAATATTGGCCTTTGGATTACTTTAACAGCATACACACATATGTATAGGCTCTCACCACCAATGGTGCACATCATACATCTGTACAAATGCATAAAGTGGTCCCAGAATGCTCTTCTCAGTGGATCATTTCAATATTTTTATACAGCAACACTTTTCCTAGTTTCAATATGTTTGGTCCCATGGTGTACTGTTGGTAATATCCCGAGTATATTGAGCAGGCACTGGTTAAAGAGGCATTATGTTTCCTTTTCTTTTTGATTTACCCCCGAACTTTTTGATCTTTTGATCAGTATCAGAGCAGAGACATTAAGTGATATTAGAAGGTATACCATACGATAGGCTCATGACAGCCCGAAGAACCAGAAGTACATAAAAAGTACTACAGGAATGCTACTTTACATACTCCGGATCGCCTTTGAAAATAGGTCTCATTCTGTCAGTACTGCATTCGTTTTTTTATCTTTATGCCTTTTTTGCTGCCCATCTGACATATAAGGGCATAGCTACATTTTCGTCTTCAAATTAATCTGGTCTATTCAAATCAAAACCAAGGGGCCCATTAGGATCTCGGGCAGATCGCGTCGCCCGCATGGCAGTGGCGATCCGCCCAGGATCCGTCCCCGCCCACCACCGATTTCCCCTGCCATATTACTATGACGGGGGGGACCGCGGCGGAGGGAAAGACCATCACCGCTTTTCCGCCCGGTAAACAAGTCGACCGGGCAGAAAAGAGTTTAATATGGTGGCAGTGTCTGTTAGACATCGCCAGCCATATTACTATGGGGGCGGAAACATGCCTTTCCGTGGTGGCATTACCGCCACGGAAAGGCATGCGGGAAATGCTTGCAGGGGCCTGTTGCGGGCCCCAAAGGACTCTGGGTGTTGGGGGGTGTACATGGGGGATACCCATGGTACCCCCCTGCAGTTCCATGCCCAACAAGGCAGGCACCGCGCGGTGCCTGCCATGTTGTACATGGAAGTGCACGACATGCCTTCCTGGCATTGTGGCGGGCGGTGCTGAGTGCCACGCCCACCACAATGTCAGGAATGCAGGATGCGCCCACCACTGTGGCGGGTGCATTCTAATGGCCCCCATGGGACCCCCGCCCTTATGGCAGGCGGTCCCATTTCACGATAGGATGTCCGCCCGCCATCCTAATGACCCCCCCAAGTCTTTCAAGCAATACAGGTTCAATGCTTGTATGCTGATTGTTCTTGAGCTCCATACATTTTTATCTTATGATATATGGTGGAAATGTCATGTTGCAACAACCTAAACCCAGGTGGAACATTGTGTTTTTTTTTACTATGCGCAAACAAATGTAGTGTAGTGAAGGGTGTTTCAGGATACGTGAGAGATGGGCTGGCTATTACCTCTTAGAATTAACTTAAACATCAAGTGGCCCATTAATCACTTCTTCAGTCTCCACATACACAAAAAACCCTTTTGTTTTGAACTCAGAGAGACAGTGAACAAAAGATAATTGCTTACCTTAAATAGTGTCACAATATTGTTTGTTTAGTATTACTTAATGTTTACAGCAGATGCATGTGGAACCACCTACAGATGAATCCAATTCGTGGAAGAACATGGAGCAACCTGCCCACTGGGGAGTAAAGTGGAATAATGATCTCATGTATATTTAATTCTCGGGGGAGAATTAATGTAATTGTTTGTTCACCTGCTGTTGTTCATACAACTTTTTTTCGCTTCTGTGTTTGGTTTAGGTTTTATTTTCTATGAAGTGTTTATGTTCTAAATGTCTCTTTCTTTTAATGTTTTGATTGATAAGGTGAAACGCAAAACAAGCTTGATAGGTCTACTTTTACGGGAGAGTATTGCTCATACAAAGCAAGAAAATTGCAACATTGCTGGCAACTTCAATGAAGCATGATCTTTTATAAAGGGTTTTGTGAGCTATTCTGCCCGCCCTAGGGTGTTTACTTTGTTTTATTTCTTTTTGAAGAATTGGATTTCTAGGTGGGGCTACAGACAGTTAAGCTGTCAGGTAGTACTCGCGTCATCAATTATTCAACAAAGTACAATCAAAAAAAATTAATTAACAGAGGTTTCAACCCTCCTCAGTATTAGCTTTCATGAGTTTTTCTTGGTTTGCTACTGTTTGGATTAACTGTCCATAAAGGCTGAGGCATTTTGTGAATATTTACATTGTCCCATTTCTGTCCCAATTAGGTCTTTGGTGATGGTGTATTAGGGAGCATTGTTGTTAGACTGAACATGTGATGTCATTTGTAGCTTGTAACGTAAAACCAATATGTGTTCTTACTTTGCTAGCAAGATGAAAACAACTTTTAATTGCTAATTTGCAGCATTTTTGTTTGGGAGGTAGGTGCTGTTTGGATGAATTAACTTGTCATAAAGACACTGGTCTAGTCGCAATCTGTTTTACTTTTCTGTCCTGATAGCATTGTGTGTGATTTCCAATTATTTATTCACAAAGTAAATACTTGCTCACACATATGCCTTCTTAGTAACGGAATTAAAATACTGGTTCTTAGTCAAATGTATCTTCCTTTTCAGTTTTTTGCAGTGCATACCATTTGAGTTTCACACTTACAATGCAAATGTCCTCTTCATTTCATAAAGCTCTTCTTTATATTGCAGAATAAGGGCCTAATTCTAGTTTGGCAGAGGGGATACTCTGTCAAAACATGGCAGATATCCTGTCTGTCATCTTGCCAGTGCCACGGGCTATAATGCACTTGTAATATGGTAGACAGGACACCTGCCATTTTTGTGATGGAGTATCCCCTCCACCAAACTCTAAATAAGGCTCTTACGTCGGCCGAGGCAGTTTGTACAGAAAATAGCTCATATTCCCAGCTTCCATACTGCTGTACTACAAGATGTTGCTTCATTACAGGATTTTCTTTCTAGGGCATCTGGGGGCAACACAATGAAAGTCACCCATCTACACCAGACATTTACCCTAACGAAAAGTTTAATCTCTTGACTTTGCCAATGTTTGTTTTCACTGAACTCTATGTTACACACCTAAATGAGAGGTTAAGCTGTCAACCCCTATTTGCCTAAATTATTAATTTCTCCCCTTTCTGCTAGAATTGACCTTGAGACCTGGTGGTGACTACTAATTCCCAAATTGCCAGGCCTAATTTACAAAGTCATTAACTGACATAAGCTAAACATAGTCAAAACCAACTCCTGGGATTCATCATTGACACATCACTAACTATGTTGCACGACTTAAACAAATTAGAACAATCCACTAATGTCCACCTACATCAGCTACAGAATATTAAACATCTACCCCTCCTAAACTACTACCCAAGCTCTCTGAAACATCACACTAGCTGGGCTATCAATCTCCATGCCATCTAGCTGTTTTTCACTCTGCAATGCACTTCTTCTAGAAAGTAAAATGTATGACCATATCTCTCCAATACTGAAAGAACTCCATTGGCTCCCACTAGAAGCAACATCCAAATATGTCATCTAAGTTATAAAACTCCTCTCTACAGCACGCCAAGCTACCTAGCGGACATCCTGACCATCACAGGAGGCTCAATACAATCAAGGAGTATGCGCTCTCCCATTCTGGAAACACTGAAATTCAAATCCTATCTTGCCCTGATGCAATCTTTTTGGGTCCCTCTGCTTGCTCATGGAACTCTCTACCAACCCACCTGAGAATAGCACAGAATATCTTGACTTTAGGAAAGGGGCTAAAGACTCACCTATTTAGATTATGCCTTGAAGGTCCAAGCTTCATGCTCCGCCTAAATCCATCTGGCAAGCCTCCCACGCCCTCCAATATAGAAGCTGTTCATAATCCTTAACCTGATACAGGAAATGTTCTAAAGGTGAATAATGTGCAGGTTTAGGCCAATATACAAGCTCCTTTCATATTTATGGCACTTAGCAGTATTTCCAATCTCTTCATCTGCCCTCTTCCTCATGGCCTCTGCCTAATTTCTCTAAATCGTACCCTTCCCCGATTTCTCCTCTTCACTTCCCATTCACCCTCACAGTTGCTTCACTATACTGTTATTTGTTTTTCTCACTTCACAACAACTTGTTAAGCCACTTATGACCTGCTAAACTATTATATTTATACAGGTATCTCTCAGTGTTCTCTGTAATGCACCTTAATGCCAATCTGGTGGAAAGGACGCTATATATAGAACTGTTAAATAAATAAATAATATAAAATATAATGCTGAAATTGCTTGGTTTACAGGTACAGGTTTTTCACAAAAGGTGAACTTACGATTGGTAAGTCCATATCAATGCTTCATATTAACTTTAGATTGTGTAATATTATACATGAGTAGACCCTGCTCTGCTTTGCAGGACGTGAGGATTCTAGGGCACCATGCCCTGGAATGTTTGGTGAACACCCACAAACGTGTATATTTTAGGGTGTCTATTCACCAAACTTGTTTTCACCAATTTCCACCCTACGATCTATTGGCAATCCTGTTAGAGGGTCTATATGCAAAGGTAACAGTCCTACAGAATGATGGGGACATAGGGGAAAGGGGTTGACTATTGTAAGAAATTGGGTTATTAGTTAGAAGGGTGGAAGCACCACTAAAATAATGAAAACAATCCTTGTCAGGGTGAACCACAAAAGTTACTAAGTAAACCTGTGCTTAATTCTGTGGTAGCTTGGCACAAAAGCAGTCAGGCTTAATTTATAGGCAATGTGTAAAGTGCAATAAAAGATGTTTTGCCACTATTAAGAGGGCACAGGGATGTTGTGAAGGTTTTGAGCTGAAGGTGAAAGGACGAGAGAGTCAGAGACAGATAAAAAAGAGAGAGACGCACGTCTAAAGAGAGAGAGAGAGAAAGGGAAAGAGAGTGAGAGAGTGAGAGAGAAGGGGAAATAGAGAGGGAGAAATAAGATGGGAGGAAGTAAAATAAACATTTTATTATACTGTGTCAAATTGTGATAATGTACATCAACATTTGAATCTGTGTTTTTTTTGCTTCTGGTAAATAATTAAACAGATACAGAGATAAAAAGAGAACTGATTCTTAGGTATCTTTTCTGATTTGGAAAAGCTTGGATCGCGCAAAATAGATTGACTCACAGACAGACTATAGAGGTAGATCATTACCAACCCACAACACATGGTAAAGCCCAACATCCCATCCGTCACCCCCTGAATAGCACCACCCACCAATACTGCTGACAGGAAGTTGTTATGAGCACTATGATACTGAGTCACTCAGTCCCTATGGAGACACCAATGGTGTTTTCCAAAGCGATCAGTCTGCAAGGTACTATAGCAAATCAGATCGGATGTAGCATGCCACAACACGTTCCCTGAGACACTGCACCAGATACAACAAGCACAACCAACCTCTGCAACGCCTGGTATCTCCCTTCACCATAGAGGCCGTTAGTTGCACAAACCTTACCAACAAAAATCCTCAAATGTCACTATCCATCAACGTACAGCTGGTATGAGATGTACAACTACACCTTACTGCATGCTCCAAACTTATCTTATGTGGATAGAATTATAATACAGTTCGGGTGGGTAGTCGAATTTTAGTTCAAATGCAAGGATCCAGATACAGGAAGTGTGTCCCACTAGATGAGTGGTATACACAGTCACTGTATTTTCACACACACTCAGATTCCCACCATTATGGATGCTGACCATGGCAGAGTGCACCGCAATATATCGACGTCTTGTCTTTCTGGATTGTTGTCCTTTTATGTTAGACACTGAAGATGTACATTACTTGATCATGCAGAGCTGAATACTTGGATGGTTATGGCTCAGGTGGGCAGGCACACTGGAGTTAAGGATTACTTGCCCTATATTTGATATGGAACTGAAGGTGGTCTAATCTGTTTGTCTGGTGCACAATGCTATACTAAGGACATCATTTAGGGTTTGGAAAAGTGGGTGCTCCACAGCAAATAAGAGGGGCTCCAACCAAATCTGTTCCCCCCCCCCATCTTAATTAGAGGTGGCAGAACTGCCAGTTTCCTGGCCGTAGAGCCTCAGCTGGCTCAGCCATCAGAAAATCTTGACCATGTCGGCCAACACTGACTCATAGTGGTTGATGGGGTTCCTAAATAGGGCGCATCTCCAACTAATTCTTCCTGCTCAAGGCCGCTATGTAATGCAATGTGTAGCAGTCACAAGCCAGAGCATAGAAGAATGTCACTAGTATGAAAGAACATTGCCAGTGCATGAAGAACCATTTTTATTAGTTGTGCAGATGAAAATTAGCAAGGTTGCAGCTATCAATTGTGCAGTATGTGGAGCTGCACTGGATCCCAGACATGTGAGGACCCTCTACACCCATTGTGAATTTTTGTTTTTACCACCCAAAGGTGAGGGTGATAATGCCTTTGGGAGTTTCACTTTGCCGAACAACGAAGAGTTCCAAGCTGTTGCAATCAATTTTTTGCCCACCTGGCATCCAGTTTTTCAAAAAGTGCACCCCTGAACCACAGTGTTAAAATCTCCATGCAACCTATGTTGTTTGAGCACCCTCACTTCTCCCACTAGAATGCTCATGACTAGGCGGAAATGGTCCGGCATCGATGATCCAACAACATTCGCATCTTTCATCCATACTATCTTCCAAACACTATTATTGCAGCTCAGTTCTTAGTTTGCTTACCAGCCACAACTCTGTCCTTGTGAGTGTGCCAGCTCTCCCTTCAGCTAAAAAGCCAAAAGATTCAATGCAAGTGTACAAATTCCACCTGGTTCTGAAAATCTTCTCATTGGGGCGGCAACATATTTTTGCCTATTCCTTTCAACACTTTCTCTTGCAGGCTATGTCTTCTTGGGCCGATCCTGTTCTGACTTCACACAATTTTTGTGCTTTCCCCAAATTAACCTATCTTACTGTCTCGTGATGGCAATTCATATGCACATGGCAGCTATCACCCTGTCAGCATTTTTCATCACAAAGTTGTGATCCTGTCAATGAACATCCAGTTGGTTGGCAATGGCTGTGCAAACTAGTAAACCCTGTGGGGAGCCAGGGATAGGCGTGTGGCACCTAGCCCTGAGTATCGCCCACACCCAAGAGCTCCAAAGGATGTTCACTCAATATAGTCTCCTCCCCTGATTTGTGCAATAATCTGTCAATCAATCAGTGAGCAGAGAGCAGGGTACCTTCGCATAACCACCCCTTTTCTATGTTTAGCAGTAGCAGCCCGTGCAGGTAAGAACGGTGGGGGTGGGTTGGGGGGATTCGGCAGACAACCACGGGGGAAAATTAAATAAATAATTAATTTTCCCTCGTCATCGTGTGTCGAAATCATCCTCCCTCCACCGCCCACCGCTCTTACCTGCACGGGCCGCTGCTAATGTTTAGTCTCTCAGAGTACATATTTTGAAACCAGTGTGTATCCACATTTCTTCTTCTTTGAAGTCAGTGACGTCAGAAATGAAGAAGATGGAGTTTAAATTTGCCATGTGGCATGTATGAGATCATGTGCTTGATCAGTGGAGTCATCAATGACGTTATGAGGGATATCAGTAGTTGCAAACTTTAAATGTTTGTTTTGACAATTTGCAAAGTGCAATTTTGAGGTCTCTCTGTGTCACATTCCAACATAACAAAGACAAGTAGATACATAAAGCACATCACAAAAAGATATAGGTAATGATATTGCAGACAAGTAATGTGTCATTCTGGAGATCTAAAGAAACCTGGTCCAGATTGATAATCAACAGAACTGTTCGCCTTTTTCATGGCTAGAGTACACACCATTCTATTCTGTATGAAGTGATAAGTGCCCTAAATATCCCCGCCAGAAGCTCCCGGTGTGTGGGCATCCTGCTCCATCTTCCACCTCAGTCTCTTTCTCCTGCTACCACCTCCTGTCAAGGAGCTTCACAAAGTTTCAAAAGGCATACCTGAGCTCACCAGTGATTATATCACTGTCTTCCTGAATAGGACCCTGGTGTACTGCTAATGCATCACTTTCCCAATCCTTTATACCGTAAAAGTTCCTACTATTTGGCCCACAGCTCAATTTCTACTACAGCTGTTGCGATTACTGCCTACTTTGACTGCGGGTGACACAGTTGATTGATCATTAATGCCAAAGCCTGTTGCAACTTGAATTGTGTATTCATCTGGTGCCCAACTTCCATGCAAGCCACCATTCTCCATCAAATATTGATGGAACAATTTGACAGCACCTCTGGATGGTGAGGCGACCATTTTGGAGGAGACTTCATGGTCTATTTCGTTCAGATCATAATTATAGCAATATAGCATTCATCCATCTGACTTTTCTGTGAGAATTAACATTGCATGGAGTTTTGATCTGGTGCAAACAATATACACGTTGTATTGTTTCAAACTGACCTACACAGTCAGTGTCTGACTTTATTACTACACTCCTATGGTCACCCACCTTTAAAAAAACTCGAGAAAAGGGATTCAATATCGAAAGCTTAGAATTAAATATTGTCTTTCTCTTCAGTTTCTTGTGTGGCCTTGGCGTTTGCAGTTATAGCTGGTGCTAATTGCGTATTCGCTAAATAAACTAACAATTTAAAAAACATAAATCACTACCTTTGCCACGCATACACATTTAGAGTTCGTTTTTTCCACCTCGAGACACCTGGAGGAATCACGCCAAGCATCGAGCACTTTTGACACTTCAAAGTGGGAATGTAATTGCGCCCAACTATGATTTAAAGCTCGTAAACGTGCAGAATCTTTTGCTTTCTGGGGTGATAAAGTGCTACAGTGTCGGTTTGGTGCCCCAGCGCCCATCTGGCAGCCCCTCTCCGGTTTTTAAGAGGACACCTTTTACAGTGGCGCTGACTGTTTCCGAGCTGAAGCAGAAACACGTCAGGACCTGTTTGCCCCATAAAATTGTCTTTTCAAGACTTAGGCATTTCCGTGTGTAACCAGGCCGCATCCCGTCTGTCATGGAGGCAACAAGACGACACAAGATCTTTCTCTGAAAGGAAGGGATACTCGAGTCGGCGGAAGTTATACAATACCACAGAATTACCTTTGCTGTGCTTTTAGATTATCGCTCGTTTTTGTGAACTTTCTTCGCTCTGGAGGGCAACGCTGCTTGTCATCTGCCACAATGTGGTTTTTGTCCTCCCAAAGTCTCCACGCCCCCTAGAACCGCTCAGATACAGATGTTAATAGAAATTGCTGACGTTTGCAAAAGATGGTATAGTTTCTTTTTAAAGGCACTTATCTTTGCTTGTGGGTGGTCTGTATTTTTGTTTGGCAGTGTTTAAGTTACTGACAAGCAACAGGTATTCACACAATTCAAGAGAGCCCATTGAAAGCACTTCAAGTGTTCACTAAATACACTTTAAGGAAAGTAGAGTTAAGGTTTCAAAGCAGGAGATTAATTTAGAAAAACACTTCCCATCCTTAATCACAATTAAATTACAGTGGCCACCGCATAGGGCATGGCAAATGACAAAATAAAATTAAACAGCTATGGACAAAACAAAATGAAGTTCTCATTCAGCCCATCAATCACTGTTCACTAGGGGGGAGCATATATTACGTTGAATTTGGAACCTCGCCTAACATGTTTCCCCCCTTCTGAGAGGTCGAAATGCGTAGGGAAATCTCCATTGGGGACCAGAAGACTGATTTATGTGATAGGAAATGTCAATAATGGAACTACATACCCTATCGCTAGTCTTCTTCATATACATGCTGTGTTTTTTGCAAAACATTTTTGATTTTTCATGATGTCATAATTTGTTACATTCACACTAGGTTAGCACTTAGATGGCAGGGACTATTCTCAAAGCGCATGTAGAACTGCTGCTGTACGTTTTAAAAAGAGAACGTGCACCGACGAAAGGAGTATTTGGATGTGTTGTTAACAAAAATGTAATTGATTGAAGAGTACAGCTGATGCAAAAAGCATGTAAAGGCATTACTATTTTTCATTTAAAAGTCAACAGTGATTCATGGCCAAATGGGGACTTCTTTTTGTTTGTTGCATTATTTCATTTGCCCAACCCATTGACACTTAATACGCAATCCCATTTCATAAAATTAAATTAAAACCACATCATTGAAACCATGAAAATGGTGGAAGACCAAAGCACCCTCCAAACAGAAATGTTTAAAGGGACATCCTGTGACGTCATTGATCACAATGATATGCCCAGCTGCTGTGTCCTTTTGCCTATCTGTGTGACTGTACATATTTCAACAGCTTCTACAATATGGGAGGTATGATGCTGAATAAACACCTGTCTGTACTGATCACTCAGTTTCAGAGGGCTTATCAGGTATCCCTATACTAATAATAACTATAGACTGCAGGCTAAATAAGGGAGTGGAGCTTCAACACGTGTGTATACAATTAAAATAACATTAAAGAAGGACTTTTTAGGTCACTTTCTCCAAGACAGTGCGGGCTGTCTGGCTGCTAAAGACTTCTTGAGGACATTCTGAAAGCTGACCTAAGACTGCGTTCCACCCATAGCTTACCATTGACTTTGTGGTTTGTAAAAAAAATGTAAATTGATACTTGTATAGCGCACTACTCACCCGCAAGGGTCTCAAGGCGCTTGTACGAATACCGCTGTGGAACCCATCCTGGCTTTCCCTGTGAGGTGTCCACTCCTGGGCACCCCCAAGGTGGAGGCCAGGCATCCATAGCATTGTGGGGCCGTTGTGGAGATTAAGCAAGCTATTGCCCAGAGTTGCAGAGTGGGACTCCATGATTGGAATAGGCACCGAGGCGAGAATTATCAGGTCCGTGGAATTTTTGAGCTCAAGACCCACTGAGGCGGGGAATTGAACCCTGGTCCCGGGCTAGACCTCTGCATCAGGGTCTGCCGCTCTAACCATTGAGCCACACTTCTCCACTCACATTTGGTAGTTTTCTATTTGCTGGCTTTATTTGTTTTAGGCTGTCAAACATGTCTTTGTCCCTCCCATGGAGCATAGTCTGTCTACTGTATTCTTCCACAAGTGCTTGCTTTCTGTAAACAGGCCTATGAATTTTGTTCTTATCATGTCACATTTGCTGTGCATTCAAAGACAGATGTCAAACTCTGTCTTCCGAGAGAGTTTCTTACTTTTCTTTCTTCGACTTCAAAGTGAGGATATGACAATCTGGAGATGTAAATGTATTGCTTGAAAAGGCATTAAAGTGGTTTCTGGAAAGTAGCATGCTACTCTGGAACCTATAGTGGATTAGTGGTGGGTTAGTATAGAGAATTAAAAGTTGTTAATTGGAGCGGTGGACATGTTAGTCTGTTAGTTAGATTGAATAGGACAGAGGTGGGAACAGTCTAGAAAGTGATATTTGGGAGATCATAGTAGTAAAATTAGGTTTGAGATAAGTCAAAGTAGGCATAGAGGAGAGAAGAGTCTAGAAAGAGTTATTAGGGAGATTATAGCAGTAAAATGAGGTTTGGGATGAGTCAAAGGATGGATAGAAGAGGGCAGCAGCGGTTTCTTAATTAGGGCTCTGGGGCCCCTCCCACCTTCATCTGCTTTGCAACCTCTGTTCTAATTGTAAAGAGTAACTCAGGCAGAGAGTACAAATACACTATTTAATGAAGAATGCAAGGCTGCCTTACACACGCATGTAGCGAAAGCCAGGTAATCAGGAACTTTCTTAGGCCCCAGCATCTGACATAAGGGAATTAATGATGTTAGGCTTACCATTGTTGCAGCCCTTCATCTTCACTTTAGTGGGTGCTGTAGTTGAGCACGACAGAGGCACAGCTGATTGATGCAGTCTCTGGCATTGTAGGAAGAAGCCCAGCGTGAGACTTCACTTCGCTTATCTCATAAGTCTTCTTGCTGTATAGGTGTGCTTCTGCCAGGTTCTCCTTTCATGGGGAGGAAGGGAGGGCTACAGCAGGCAATGTGTGCGATGTATTTCCAGAGAACTAAAATGCACGTGCAACCGAGCATAGACTGTGCCTCCTTTTACAAGCCATGTTTAGAGACGGGAAACAACCTTTACAACACAACCATTACATCACACTACACTTACATCGCAGTCATTACATCGCAACATCCTTTACAACGCATGTCACTACAATGCAGGCATTACAACGCATGACACTACATCGCATGTCACTACATCGCAGGCATTACAACCCATACCATTACAACGCATACCATTGGAGTTAGAATAGTAATTTTTAACCCCTACACTATCCAACACTTACCCTACTGTTGCACCCCCTGGAGTTAGAATAGTAATTTTTACCCCTACACTATCCAACACTTACCTACAGTTGCACTCCCTGGAGTTAGAATAGTAATTTTTACCACTATACTATCCAATACTTACCTTAAATGCAATGTAATGGTAAGTGTTGTAATGGTATGCGTTGTAAAGGTAGTTTTTTAAAATGCGATGTAGTGTCATGCGATGTAATGGAATGCGTTGTAGTGGATGTTGCGATGTAAAAACTGTGTTGTAAGTGCATGCATTGTAACGTCATACATTCTTAGAGACAGCATCGCTCGAATGTCTTGTTAGTAGAGAAGTGAACAGAAAAGATTGGTAGTTAGATGTGGACTGACCTGACCCAACTGCAGCTGGCACCCTGCAGCACCAAGACCAGAAATGCCAGGTATAGAAAAAAATAAAACACTGCACTCACCGCTAAAGTTTTGCTGCTTTGTTGGATTCAGCTATATTAACCCTGAGACACTGCCCTAGCATGGTGCAGTGTATTGCTGCCTATGTTGTATCCTCCTGTGCCATCCGTTCAGCCACTTCTTTTTCCACATGTTCGAATTAATGTTGAGTTAGGTGTGAAAGGAAAGGAAAGGCTTTCTTGAGGCACTGAACAAAATGTAGATGTCTGTAAATGATCTGTGCAGATATTTCAGGATATAGCGGAATTTGGAAAGCACTAATAAAGCAACTTTATTTGCAATTCTGAAGTGTGGTGGAAACAAATATTTCAAACCGATTAAAACAAATCACTACAGAAGGTGATGCCATTCCCACACATCATCATTTGTGCGCTGTATAGTTTTATCAGTAAAACTGTATTTCTGTTTAAAAATGTTTGACATTTCAATTGAAAATGTGTTGTCGGTAATGGCAAGCCATGCATATGCCACTTCATGCCACTTCACTCCACTCCACTCCACGACACTCTACTTCACTCTACGCTACTCCACTCTACGATATTCTACTCTGCTCTACTCTACTCCATTCTACTCTACGCCACTCTATGATATTCTACTCTACAACACTCCATTCCAGTCTATGATGCGCTACAATACTCAACTATAAAATAGTCTGTGACACTCTACGACACACTATGACACTCTACGACACTCTACTCTACGATACTCCACTCTATGACACTCTACAACACTCTACTCCACTCTATGCCACATCACTCTATGACAGTCTATTTCACTCTACACCCCTCCACTCAGTGCCCCTCTACTTCACACCATGACACTCTACGACACTGTGCTCAACTCCCATTATGTCACACAACAGAACTTTATTCCATTCTATGCCACTCCACACTACTCCAATCCACGCCAGTTTATGACACACTACTACACCACTCTACGCCGCTCCCCTCTTTGCCACTGTACTCTATGCAACTCTTCGACGCTCCACTCTATGATACTCAAATCTATGACCCTCCACTCTACAACACCACACTCTAAGACACCACAATGTAAAAAAAAATGTAAACAAACTTTATTCATTTTCTCCAGTTACAGTATAGAATAAAGAAATGTTCAAAGATCGTTTTCTACATAGCAGGATCATATATATAAACATGATGATGACATAACTCGCATACAATCATAGCATATCCTAATCTTGGTCCACAATTTCAGTCCCACCTCCTTGAGACCTAACTTAACGATTGTCATCCTGATATAACATCCCATCCAGGCCTGTTATTTAATAATTGCACTATTTTCCTGGATTAATATCTAGTCAGTAATATACATTTTATTAACTCCCACCACCCGCCCCTGCTGACAAGCCGCCACAGAATGTTTGAAGTTCCAATTAATGAGGTTATCTCTAGGACCTAGATTATGAAAGCTAAAAAAAGTGTAAGCCATGCCTAAGTTTGTAGAATCTTTATATATTGGGGGTAATCGAGAATAAAGGGAGTCTTGAACCTGGCAGTTGCCATATCTTGGATGCAAGCATAATGTATTCTCTTTGGGAAGGGGCTTGATAATGGAATATAATGCCTCAAATGGAGCCCTGTAGAGTAAGAGTGTCAAACGCTATGAGGGTTTCCAACAAATAATCCCAGCTCATTGCCTAAAACACAACACTCTAGGCCACTCCACTCTACAACACTCTGTGTCCCTCCACACTGCGCCACTCCATTCCACTCCATGCCACTCTATGACACTCTACACTACTTCTGGTATTGAATTGAATTGAAAATTCCATTTATATAGCGCATAACCACCCGAAGGCCTCGCAGCGCTTGAGACTGATTTCTGTGTGCGACTGCAGGGTAGGATTAATGCGCTTTTGAAAACAGATGGGTTTTCAGTTCTCTCCTAAATGACATCAGGTTATTGTTTTTTCTGAGGGACAAAGGCAAGGAATTCCATGCCTTCGCCGCTGAGTGAGTAAAAGAGCGGCCACCCCATCGGGCTCTCTTGATTTTTACTTTGGTTGCCAGATGCAGTGAAGCTGAACGTAGGGTTCTGAGCGGCACGTAAGGCGGTATTAAAGGGTACAGTACTGCCGGGCCAGTTTGATGAAAGGATTTGTGCAGAATGCACATGGCCTTGAATAATGTTCTGGAGGCCACTGGGAGCCAGTGAAGCTCCTTTAGGGCAGTTCTCGCCGACTGCCAGCGAGGGATATTAAACAATAGGCGTGCGGCACAGTTTTGAGTGACTTGAAGTTTTTTTGTCACTGTTGCCGGGCCCCCTAGATATAAAACATTTCCGTAGTCCAGGCGGGAGAGTATCAGGGCCTGGACCATGACCCTCCTCGCCTGGAATGGGAGTAGAGGGAGCACTTTCCGGAGCATTTTCATTAGCCCCACGCATACAGAGGCAGTGATAGTAGCTTGGGACGAAAAGTCTAGCGCTCTGTCCAGCCAGACTCCCAGACTCTTTATCTGCTCTTTAGGAGGAGGGGGAGTACCGAGACACGGAGGCCAATCATCCAGAAAGGAGGTTGGAGAGGAATTACCAAGCACCATGATCTCGGTCTTCTCCCCATTGAGCTTGAGGTGGGAGAGTTGCATCCACCCAGCTACAGCCTCTAGACATGGACCCAAAGTGTTCGACGAACCCCCCTCGTGGTCCAAAGAGACCACGAGTTGAGTGTCGTCTGCGTAGGTGACAATCCGCACACCAAAGGGGAGAACGATCTTCTCCAGAGGCTGCATATAGACATTGAACAGCGTGGGGCTCAGGGAGGGGCCCTGAGGAACCCCACAACTGAGTGGATGTTTTGATGATGCCACCTCGCCTTCAAATACCTGGAAAAAGCGTTCCTCTAAAAAGGAGGTCAGCCACAACAGGGCCGCGCCCGACACTCCCAAGCCACTCAAACGATGTAATAATGTGGCGTGGTTCACAGTGTCGAACGCGGCACTGAGGTCCAGGAGTATGATAGCTGTTTTACCACCTTGGTCCATTATGGCTCTGGCTGCCTCTGTGACCGCTAAAAGAGCGGTCTCGGTGCCATGTTGTCGGCGAAACCCTGTTTGGGAGACCTGGAGCAATTTATTGGACTCCAAATATTCCCCTAATACTTTGTTGATATGTCTCTCCAACAGCTTACTCATCCACGGAAGCAGCGAGATGGGGCGAAAATTGGATCGATTGTTAGAATCCAAATTAGGTTTTTTTAACAAGGCCCTTACCATTGCACACTTCCAAGTGGATGGTACAGAGTTGGAGGTAATGGAGGTGTTGAGAGCCTCCAGCAAACAGGGGCGGATGGTGTCCATTGCTTTTACTAAGGTCTGGGGTGGGGCAGGGTCATTTGGGGATCCTGAGGTAACCTTCTGGGCCAGGGAGTCTAAAGTATTAGGGTCCAGGAGTGGAAAGGTAACCAAGGAGCAGGATGGATGCGGGTCTAGGTCGGAGGTGGGCAGTAGAGTGGTGCCCCCATCATTTATTGCTAGTTGGGAGCAGATAGCCTGAATCTTCTGTGAGAAGAAAGTGGCAAGATCCTCACAGCGGGCCTGAGCACCCTCTGATATAGGTCTCTCAGAAGGAGGAGATATCAGAGATTTAGCGATCTTAAAAATTTCCCTAGGGGAGTTAGCTGCCGTGTTAATTTTAGTTTCATAAAACTTGGCTTGAGCAAGTTTTATCTCCCTCTTATAATGCCTTATAATTGCCCTGTACTCCAATTTTTTAGATTGAGAGCGGTCTTTCCTCCAGGCTCTCTCCGCTTTCCGGCACGTTTGTTTCAGGGACCTGAGAGCGAGAGAGTACCAGGGAGCAACTTTGGGCCTTCTGATTGTTTGCAGGGAGCATTTTGGAAGGACTAGATCTAGAGAATTAGAGATCCAGTTATGAAAATTATGAACTGCTAGGTCAGGATTCTCCGTTTTTTGGGGCAGTTGTTCAGAGAGGGCCTGTTCCCAAGTATGAATTGGAAGCGCACTCCATTTCCTACCCCAATGCCTATTGTGGGGTACAGAGGTAGTAGGAGTATTGATGGACCATGTAAAGGGAATTAGACAATGATCAGACCATGGCAATGGTACTGGTGTTTCCACCGAGAGCTTGTCCAAATTACTGAAAACGTGATCCAGCAGATGACCTCTATTATGTGTCGCCTGAAACCCCTTTTGGGTCAGACCAATGGCTTGAAGACTAGAGCGAAGGTCATTAGCAGCGGCATTGAGGGGATCATCTAAATGCAGATTTAGATCACCCAGCAAAGTGAAATTGGCCGAAGTAAGTACAGAGTTGGCGGCTAGGTCTGTTATGTTGGCAATGAAATCACCAGAAGCGCCTGGTGGTCGATATGCCAAGATCCCAGAAAAGGTAATAGTCGGAGACAGATATAGTGAGAAATATAGACTTTCACATGATGATGAGGTGGAGGGGGTGATGCGACAGCTATAGATATCCTTATAAATAATAGCTAGTCCTCCACCCCTGCCTGACTGACGATTAAGATACTTGATGGTATAGCCTTGAGGAATGGCCCACACTACTGTGGGATTATTTTAGGACTGGAGCCATGTCTCTGTTAGAAAGAGGGCCTCTGGATTATACTCCTGAATCAAAAGCGCCAACTCAGTATGATGCTTTGGGAGAGAGCGGCAGTTGAGGAGGAGCAGCTTCAAGGTGTGCTGGGGCTGTTGGTCAGCTATACTGGGCGAAGTAAGACCCCAATTACAGCCTTTGCAGCGTATATTGGTGGGATAGGGAGGAGCGATAATAGAACAGGAGTGAATACTAGTGGGTCGCAAGGCATTCAGCGTAGGAGCACTATATACAATGCGCCGCCCTACCATGCTTCCTGACCACGAAGCCCGAAGCGTCTGAACGCGGACTGGCGCAGACTGGCTTCTCTTTGGCGCCTCTTCGGCGCGTCAATGGCGCTCCCGCTGCGCGTCACCGCTGCGCTGGGGGTAGCTGCCTATAAGGGTTAGGAGGTGTGGGGAGACTAGACCGGCGACCTAGCAAAAATGGCTGCCTCACGAGAAACGATCAGGCAACACTAGCGCTTTCCTCCCTCCACGCAAACAGCACAAGATCGCTGCGGTGGACCGGGGAGTGGCGCGACAGTCACAGTGATACAGTGGTAATGTCAGACAATAAAGATTTCCAAATATCAGCTTTTAAAAATGTTTTTAAAATTGTTCACAAACACATGCACTTTGTCATAGGTGCATCACTAATGCTCCCATTAGCGCGGTAAAGTTCTCAGTCAATCTCTCGACCGCCTTAGTGATCAGCCCTTTTATACTCAGGGAGGTGCGGGGAGACTAGACCGGCGACCTAGCAAAAATGGCTGCCTCACGAGAAACGATCAGGCAACACTAGCGCTTTCCTCCCTCCACGCAAACAGCACAAGATCGCTGCGGTGGACCGGGGAGTGGCGCGACAGTCACAGTGATACAGTGGTAATGTCAGACAATAAAGATTTCCAAATAGCAGCTTTTAAAAATGTTTTTAAAATTGTTCACAAACACATGCACTTTGTCATAGGTGCATCACTAATGCTCCCATTAGCGCGGTAAAGTTCTCAGTCAATCTCTCGACCGCCTTAGTGATCAGCCCTTTTATACTCAGGGAGGTGCGGGGAGACTAGACCGGCGACCTAGCAAAAATGGCTGCCTCACGAGAAACGATCAGGCAACACTAGCGCTTTCCTCCCTCCACGCAAACAGCACAAGATCGCTGCGGTGGACCGGGGAGTGGCGCGACAGTCACAGTGATACAGTGGTAATGTCAGACAATAAAGATTTCCAAATATCAGCTTTTAAAAATGTTTTTAAAATTGTTCACAAACACATGCACTTTGTCATAGGTGCATCACTAATGCTCCCATTAGCGCGGTAAAGTTCTCAGTCAATCTCTCGACCGCCTTAGTGATCAGCCCTTTTATACTCAGGGAGGTGCGGGGAGACTAGACCGGCGACCTAGCAAAAATGGCTGCCTCACGAGAAACGATCAGGCAACACTAGCGCTTTCCTCCCTCCACGCAAACAGCACAAGATCGCTGCGGTGGACCGGGGAGTGGCGCGACAGTCACAGTGATACAGTGGTAATGTCAGACAATAAAGATTTCCAAATATCAGCTTTTAAAAATGTTTTTAAAATTGTTCACAAACACATGCACTTTGTCATAGGTGCATCACTAATGCTCCCATTAGCGCGGTAAAGTTCTCAGTCAATCTATGCCACTCAACACCACTTTACTCCACTCTGCGTCAGACCACACCACTTTACTCCATGCCACAATACTCCACTCTAGTCTATGATACACTTCTATAATACTCCATATTATGACACACTATTATGACACTCCACGACACTCTACTCTCCGAAACTACACTCTACGACATGCCACTCCACAACACTCCAATCCACTCTATGACACACCAATAACTTTTAGTCATGCTGAATAGCAGCCACGCTGGTGCACAACATGGCTAAAACACATTGGCAAAGCTAATAGCTCTTACATAGGTGAGACCTATTGGCTTTGACAATGCTTGTGTGCATCTGCGTCTCTCCAATCTGCTGCTCACACTGACTGCTATATTATTGCCAAGTTATAAAGTTGATAAGGTGCTTTGTGAGGGCCTCTATATAGCTCACTATATATAATTGGCGAGCTACCAAGAAAGTAGTGCCCAAGACTCCTGACCGGGACCAAATCTAGATGCTCTGCCAAACCAGCCCTCAGATCATTACACTAGCTCCCGATTAAGGAAAGGATCACATTTAAAACCCTCTGCATCTCACATAAAATACTTCAAGGCAGAGGCCCACCTATTCTGAGATCTCTCATCAAACCACATCACTCCAACAGACAGCTCAGATCAGACTCCCTTTCCCAGGCCAGTGTCCCCAGAATAAGAAAGGCCCGCTCAGGGGGGCGACTGTTCTCATATAATGCTCCAAACTGTGGAATTCCCTCCCACTCCCCATCCGAAGAGAAACCAACCTATTGACCTTCCGTAGGCAATTAAAAACTTGGCTCTTCCCATAAATCTCTCCTTACAACTTCCCCCCACTGAAGGCTGCAGGTCGACTGTTAGCGCTGGGACGCCCTAGGATAGCTATGCGCTTTACAAATCTGAAATCAAATCAAATAAAATCAAATCAAGACAAAACCTGCCTAGCATAGTGTGTTGGAAACAACCATCTTTTGAGTGGCATTCCCCCAGATTTGTGCCTTCTGGTATGTCTGGTTTTATTGGTCCTAGGACCCGGCACAATATAGTCCTGCTCACCAGTGGTAACGTGCTTTCACTACTAAGCCTGGTAAATTTGGCATCTACCAATTGGCACATTTTATTTGCTCTAAGTCCCTAGTATATATTACTACTTGTACCCAAGGACTGTGAATTAAATGCTACTATTGGGATGCGATTCAGAAAAGGGGGTGGTGATGAACAGAGTGTCTGAATTAAGCAGACCACTCTTACCCAGTCCAAAGATCAGGGCTTGATCCATCACCGTTATTTAGCTCACTGCCCCATCCCAGCTCAGAACCTGGCTATATGCAAATTAGTCTGTCCCTGGCCCAGTGCATCATGGGAACAGGGCAGACCAAACTACCATGCCAATTCTTCACCAGAAAGGAGACAAGCTTCCGGAGACCGGTTTCTGCCATTTCAGGCGTCGTCGGCCCGGCTTGCTTGAATCCTGATGGAGCAGTGAGCTAGAGACTCATGTCTGAGTATACCCTGCCACACCTATAGTGGCCAAAAACGATTCAGAAAAGGGGGTGGTGATGAACAGAGTGTCTGAATTAAGCAGACCACTCTTACCCAGTCCAAAGATCAGGCCTTGATCCATCACCGTTATTTAGCTCACTGCCCCATCCCAGCTCAGAACCTGGCTATATGCAAATTAGTCTGTCCCTGGCCCAGTGCATCATGGGAACAGGGCAGACCAAACTACCAAGCCAATTCTTCACCAGAAAGGAGACAAGCTTCCGGGGACCGGTTTCTGCCATTTCAGGCGTCGTCGGCCCGGCTTGCTTGAATCCTGATGGAGCAGTGAGCAAGGGACTCATGTCTGAGTATACCCTGCCACACCTATAGTGGCCAAAAACGATTCAGAAAAGGGGGTGGTGATGAACAGAGTGTCTGAATTAAGCAGACCACTCTTACCCAGTCCAAAGATCAGGGCTTGATCCATCACCGTTATTTAGCACACTGCCCCATCCCAGCTCAGAACCTGGCTATATGCAAATTAGTCTGTCCCTGGCCCAGTGCATCATGGGAACAGGGCAGACCAAACTACCAAGCCAATTCTTCACCAGAAAGGAGACAAGCTTCCGGGGACCGGTTTCTGCCATTTCAGGCGTCACCGGCCCGGCTTGCTTGAATCCTGATGGAGCAGTGAGCAAGGGACTCATGTCTGAGTATACCCTGCCACACCTATAGTGGCCAAAAACGATTCAGAAAAGGGGGTGGTGATGAACAGAGTGTCTGAATTAAGCAGACCACTCTTACCCAGCCCAAAGATCAGGGCTTGATCCATCCCCGTTATTTAGCTCACTGCCCCATCCCAGCTCAGAACCTGGCTATATGCAAATTAGTCTGTCCCTGGCCCAGTGCATCATGGGAACAGGGCAGACCAAACTACCAAGCCAATTCTTCACCAGAAAGGAGACAAGCTTCCGGGGACCGGTTTCTGCCATTTCAGGCGTCGTCGGCCCGGCTTGCTTGAATCCTGATGGAGCAGTGAGCAAGGGACTCATGTATGAGTATACCCTGCCACACCTATAGTGGCCAAAAACGATTCAGAAAAGGGGGTGGTGATGAACAGAGTGTCTGAATTAAGCAGACCACTCTTACCCAGTCCAAAGATCAGGGCTTGATCCATCACCGTTATTTAGCTCACTGCCCCATCCCAGCTCAGAACCTGGCTATATGCAAATTAGTCTGTCCCTGGCCCAGTGCATCATGGGAACAGGGCAGACCAAACTACCAAGCCAATTCTTCACCAGAAAGGAGGCAAGCTTCCGGGGACCGGTTTCTGCCATTTCAGGCGTCGTCGGCCCGGCTTGCTTGAATCCTGATGGAGCAGTGAGCAAGGGACTCATGTCTGAGTATACCCTGCCACACCTATAGTGGCCAAAAACGATTCAGAAAAGGGGGTGGTGATGAACAGAGTGTCTGAATTAAGCAGACCACTCTTACCCAGTCCAAAGATCAGGGCTTGATCCATCACCGTTATTTAGCTCACTGCCCCATCCCAGCTCAGAACCTGGCTATATGCAAATTAGTCTGTCCCTGGCCCAGTGCATCATGGGAACAGGGCAGACCAAACTACCAAGCCAATTCTTCACCAGAAAGGAGACAAGCTTCCGGGGACCGGTTTCTGCCATTTCAGGCGTCGTCGGCCCGGCTTGTTTGAATCCTGATGGAGCAGTGAGCAAGGGACTCATGTCTGAGTATACCCTGCCACACCTATAGTGGCCAAAAACGATTCAGAAAAGGGGGTGGTGATGAACAGAGTGTCTGAATTAAGCAGACCACTCTTACCCAGTCCAAAGATCAGGGCTTGATCCATCACCGTTATTTAGCTCACTGCCCCATCCCAGCTCAGAACCTGGCTATATGCAAATTAGTCTGTCCCTGGCCCAGTGCATCATGGGAACAGGGCAGACCAAACTACCAAGCCAATTCTTCACCAGAAAGGAGACAAGCTTCCGGGGACCGGTTTCTGCCATTTCAGGCGTCGTCGGCCCGGCTTGCTTGAATCCTGATGGAGCAGTGAGCAAGGGACTCATGTCTGAGCATACCCTGCCACACCTATAGTGGCCAAAAACGATTCAGAAAAGGGGGTGGTGATGAACAGAGTGTCTGAATTAAGCAGACCACTCTTACCCAGTCCAAAGATCAGGGCTTGATCCATCACCGTTATTTAGCTCACTGCCCCATCCCAGCTCAAAACCTGGCTATATGCAAATTAGTCTGTCCCTGGCCCAGTGCATCATGGGAACAGGGCAGACCAAACTACCAAGCCAATTCTTCACCAGAAAGGATACAAGCTTCCGGGGACCGGTTTCTGCCATTTCAGGCGTCGTCGGCCCGGCTTGCTTGAATCCTGATGGAGCAGTGAGCAAGGGATTCATGTCTGAGTATACCCTGCCACACCTATAGTGGCCAAAAACGAATCAGAAAAGGGGGTGGTGATGAACAGAGTGTCTGAATTAAGCAGACCACTCTTACCCAGTCCAAAGATCAGGGCTTGATCCATCACCGTTATTTAGCTCACTGCCCCATCCCAGCTCAGAACCTGGCTATATGCAAATTAGTCTGTCCCTGGCCCAGTGCATCATGGGAACAGGGCAGACCAAACTAAAAAGCCAATTCTTCACCAGAAAGGAGACAAGCTTCCGGGGACCGGTTTCTGCCATTTCAGGCATCGTCGGCCCGGCTTGCTTGAATCCTGATGGAGCAGTGAGCAAGGGACTCATGTCGGAGTATACCCTGCCACACCTATAGTGGCCAAAAACGATTCAGAAAAGGGGGTGGTGATGAACAGAGTGTCTGAATTAAGCAGACCACTCTTACCCAGTCCAAAGATCAGGGCTTGATCCATCACCGTTATTTAGCTCACTGCCCCATCCCAGCTCAGAACCTGGCTATATGCAAATTAGTCTGTCCCTGGCCCAGTGCATCATGGGAACAGGGCAGACCAAACTACCAAGCCAATTCTTCACCAGAAAGGAGACAAGCTTCCGGGGACCGGTTTCTGCCATTTCAGGCGTCGTCGGCCCGGCTTGCTTGAATCCTGATGGAGCAGTGAGCAAGGGACTCATGTCTGAGTATACCCTGCCACACCTATAGTGGCCAAAAACGATTCAGAAAAGGGGGTGGTGATGAACAGAGTGTCTGAATTAAGCAGACCACTCTTACCCAGTCCAAAGATCAGGGCTTGATCCATCACCGTTATTTAGCTCACTGCCCCATCCCAGCTCAGAACCTGGCTATATGCAAATTAGTCTGTCCCTGGCCCAGTGCATCATGGGAACAGGGCAGACCAAACTACCAAGCCAATTCTTCACCAGAAAGGAGACAAGCTTCCAGGGACCGGTTTCTGCCATTTCAGGCGTCGTCGGCCCGGCTTGCTTGAATCCTGATGGAGCAGTGAGCAAGGGACTCATGTCTGAGTATACCCTGCCACACCTATAGTGGCCAAAAACGATTCAGAAAAGGGGGTGGTGATGAACAGAGTGTCTGAATTAAGCAGACCACTCTTACCCAGTCCAAAGATCAGGGCTTGATCCATCACCGTTATTTAGCTCACTGCCCCATCCCAGCTCAGAACCTGGCTATATGCAAATTAGTCTGTCCCTGGCCCAGTGCATCATGGGAACAGGGCAGACCAAACTACCAATCCAATTCTTCACCAGAAAGGAGACAAGCTTCCGGGGACCGGTTTCTGCCATTTCAGGCGTCGTCGGCCCGGCTTGCTTGAATCCTGATGGAGCAGTGAGCAAGGGACTCATGTCTGAGTGTACCCTGCCACACCTATAGTGGCCAAAAACGATTCAGAAAAGGGGGTGGAGATGAACAGAGTGTCTGAATTAAGCAGACCACTCTTACCCAGTCCAAAGATCAGGGCTTGATCCATCCCCGTTATTTAGCTCACTGCCCCATCCCAGCTCAGAACCTGGCTATATGCAAATTAGTCTGTCCCTGGCCCAGTGCATCATGGGAACAGGGCAGACCAAACTACCAAGCCAATTCTTCACCAGAAAGGAGACAAGCTTCCGGGGACCGGTTTCTGCCATTTCAGGCGTCGTCGGCCCGGCTTGTTTGAATCCTGATGGAGCAGTGAGCAAGGGACTCATGTCTGAGTATACCCTGCCACACCTATAGTGGCCAAAAACGATTCAGAAAAGGGGGTGGTGATGAACAGAGTGTCTGAATTAAGCAGACCACTCTTACCCAGTCCAAAGATCAGGGCTTGATCCATCACCGTTATTTAGCTCACTGCCCCATCCCAGCTCAGAACCTGGCTATATGCAAATTAGTCTGTCCCTGGCCCAGTGCATCATGGGAACAGGGCAGACCAAACTACCAATCCAATTCTTCACCAGAAAGGAGACAAGCTTCCGGGGAACGGTTTCTGCCATTTCAGGCGTCGTCGGCCCGGCTTGCTTGAATCCTGATGGAGCAGTGAGCAAGGGACTCATCTCTGAGTATACCCTGCCACACCTATAGTGGCCAAAAACGATTCAGAAAAGGGGGTGGTGATGAACAGAGTGTCTGAATTAAGCAGACCACTCTTACCCAGTCCAAAGATCAGGGCTTGATCCATCACCGTTATTTAGCTCACTGCCCCATCCCAGCTCAGAGCCTGGCTATATGCAAATTAGTCTGTCCCTGGCCCAGTGCATCATGGGAACAGGGCAGACCAAACTACCAAGCCAATTCTTCACCAGAAAGAGACAAGCTTCCGGGAACCGGTTTCTGCCATTTCAGGCGTCGTCGGCCCGGCTTGCTTTAATCCTGATGGAGCAGTGAGCAAGGGACTCATAACTGAGTATACCCTGCCACACCTATAGTGGCCAAAAACGATTCAGAAAAGGGGGTGGTGATGAAGCTTGTTTCCGTCCCAGTGTAAGAATTGGCTTGGTAGTTTGGTTTGCCCTGTTCCCATCATGCACTGGGACAGGAACAGGCTAATTTGCATATAGCCAGGTTCTGAAACTGGGATGGTGAAGTGAGCTAAAAAACGGTGTTGGATCTAGCCCTGATCTCTTGACTGGGTGAGAGTATTCTGCTTAATTCAGAAACTCTGTCCATCACCACCCCTTCTTGTTAAATATTTTGTCCACCCTAAGCGTGGAAGGGTATACTCAGATGAGAGTCCCTTGCTCATTGCACCATCAGGATTCAAGCAAGCCGGGCCCACGACGGCTGAAATGCCAGAAACCGGTCCCCGGAAGCTTGTTTCCTTCCCAGTGTAAGAATTGGCTTGGTAGTTTGGTTTGCCCTGTTCCCATCATGCACTGGGACAGGAACAGACTAATTTGCATATAGCCAGGTTCTGAACTGGGATGGTGCAGTGAGCTAAAAAACGGTGTTGGATCTAGCCCTGATCTCTTGACTGGGTGAGAGTATTCTGCTTAATTCAGAAACTCTGTCCATCACCACCCCTTGTTGTTAACTATTGGGATGCAGCTCTCATTGTGCCACCCACTCAAGTAGCCCTGTATTGCATGTCTGCAGGCCTTTCTATTGATTCACCGTGTATACAGTCACCACTAAGGTAGGCCCTAAATTGCAATAGAGCAGGATGCAATGCATTAAAAAAGTGCATCATCTATATTTAATGTTTTATGTGCCCTGACAGGGAAAAACCTTCAAAAACGTTTTCCCTGTGGCAAGGCAGGCTTACCTATAGAAATAGACAGACTTACACTATAACTAGGGGTGGGCTGTAAACTCCGCTCTGCCGGCGCAGTTTGAGGAGTTTTGCCACACTCTGTACTCAGCTTAAAGCGCAGAGTTCAGCAAAAACTCTGAAAGTAGAGAACATATCAAGTGGTGAAAGAGCCCTGCAAAGAGACAGAGTCTAAGAAAAGGGTAAATGGGAGAGGTAGATTGAGAAAGAGATATATGCATAGTGAATTTCAGAGATCAAGCGTTGATCAGGTAGCTTAGTGGATTGAGCTCTCCTTCAAGAGATACGTGTTCAATTTGAAGGGTATGTACTACAATGACCTTTGCAGTTTACAGAAATAAAGGGCCGCACTGGACTTCTGCAATTTGGACACTAGGTTGTCACACCTGCTGTCCCCGTGCACACGTATAGTAAAATTCCACCTATAAACCTTGACAGAATCTGTGTCTCATTTTTATTCAGGTTCCACATTTTCTCCTTGCTGCACTTCCCCTGGGGAGGCATAAGGTTTTGGCGCATCCTCAGGTCTACATGATTTTGTATATCTGGGGAAGCTTCAAAATCCATAGGTGCTGCTTGGAAACACCCACTGCAACACCCATGGGATGCCTCCCAAGCGCAGAGTAAGACAACGCAGCGGTTTGCATGGCCTTGTCTTACTGCATATCTATGAGGCTATTCACAACCATGCAAAGTGGCCAGCGTGACTTATAAATATGAGTCTGTAGTTTGCGCCACTGGATCGCACAAAAAGTGACACTCCGGCAATGCAAGAGGCACATAAATATGCCCTTAGATGTGGCCAACTCTGTGTTGCTGCCTCAATCTTTACTGGACTCGGTGACCCTCCTGGCTTTCAGATCCAGTTCTTTCAGGCTCATATCATGTGGAAGCAGAGTTTTCTTCTCCTTCAGAGCTAGCCTTTTTTCTCCTAAGGATCTCTCAGTATCTGTCTTTTTATCCTCCAGTTCCCTGGTTACTTTGTTTTCTTCCTTGGCCAACCTTTTCTCCTCATTGACCAGCCTCAGCTCTCTCCCAGCGTGCCTGTCCTCCCACTCTTCAGGGGTCAGGTTGTGGAGGGGCACACTGCTCCTGGCAGGGGATCTCACTCCTGAAGGACCGCCTCTTTCCTGTGGCTTTAGGGCCATCACAGTAGGTTCTCTTCCTCCTCCTCTAGCTCATCTTCCTCTTTTGCACCATCATCCTCCTGTTTGTGTGAGGTAGACTGGAGATGTCTACATCATTGTGTAAGAAATCGGAGTATTAGTTGAGGGTGGTGAGAACCCACCTCAAGTAACAATCAGAAACCTTGTCAGGGTGAACCACTAACAGCACTAAATAAACCTTATCACTACCCATGGTAGCTATGGCGCAGAGTAGATAGTCTTAACTTAAAGATAACGTGCAAAGTGCAGTACTAAAAATAGTGCTTAATTTGAGCCTTGGGTTGCCAGTGGGGGGCACCTGAACTTCTTTTGTTTGGGCTGGCACTTATTTTTCTGTATCAGATATTTACAAAGTGCAAGAGAAGGAAAATACACAGCTTCTTTACTTCTGCGCCCGCATCTTTAATACGGTGCGGGCGCAAAGGAAAAGATATTCCTTCATTTGCATGGGGCCTCGTCCCCCTGCAAATAAGGGAATGCCCTCTGATGATAGCACTGCCGCTATATGTGCACAAGCGCTATCTGTATTACAGAAAGACAGCCGCGGTGCGTCCATTGGGGCGTAGGGGCGTAGCCCCACTAAGCCTGGTGGACGCACCTGCGGCTGCAGCAGAGAGAGTCAGTCTAGTCTAGACAGTAGAGTACTAGAGCACTTAAATAAAATACAGGCGCGTGTTCCGAACGGGACAGACCCGATCAAATAGGGAGTGCGCAGGGGGGTGGGGCTGCCAGCTGGGTTACAACAACAGTGTCTGACTCGACTGCGCAAGAATAAATCAGGAGGAAACTTGGCTGCGCATGCGCTTTAGCCTAAAATTAGCCATCAACTTTGTCAAGTTGACTGAGAGGGAGGGGGTGTGTCTTTGGCAGGGCCCCGTCCTTTAAGAAGGCGCCAGGGCGAGTAGACTGTGTGACCCCCTAGCCAATCCTGGTGTTTATACAGCGCCAGGATTGGCTGGTCCACCGCGCCGAAATACAGGCATCCATTATTGGATGCCGGTGCGTGGGTAGGTGGACTGATGGGCCATGATTCGGGGACGTGCGCAGGTGCGCGCCGTGACGTTTCATACTAGTTGCGTGGCTGACGGAGCTCCCTCTCTGTCTCCTCGTGCGCGCAGGGCCAGGCAGCAGCAGCCAGCAGATCGTCACTCACTGACTCTCTTCTTCACTGGACTTGGACGACTCAGTCTCTACAGTACTCTACTGTCTCTAGTCTTAGTAAGTCTCGTGGTTAACTTATTGTCCGTCCGTCACTCACTGACTCAGACCGTCACTGACTCGTCATGTAACTCGAGCTGGTGCCGTAACGGTCCAGACATTGTTTCGGGTACTTTCTTAGTATCCACTATCCGCTAACTCCTATTTATTCTTCAGCACTTAACTCTCTTTGAGCCTGTCCTATCCAGGAAATCACTTCAGAGGTTCGGTCTCCTCCGCACGAAAGTCATGTGGGGCCAGGGGCCTAGCTTAAAGTGAGGGAGGGCGGTGATGGGGTTGGGCTGTTATACTCCCTTGGTAAATATAATTGCTAATACAGGTGTTTTCAGTCGGGTATGATATGATCATTATGATGAGATGTTTGTCGGATTTCACCAGGAAGGTATTTTAGGTATTTTAACAATCTAGTATGCATGCTATGCCAGCGTCACATGAATGTCGGAAAATCTGAAGCTCAACCCCCCTCCCCCCCCAAACTTCCTAACCAAGCAACGCTCTTGCATGATCTACGACACCTTTGTGTGCGAAAAGGCAAAACCAGCTACGGTAAGTTGGCGCTGCACGCGGTTCCCCCACTAAGACGTGTTTGATTCTCTGCACAAAGGGAATTCTCAGCGGCAGATCTGAGCTTCCGCACTGAATGCGCATTGTGCAAGGATCCGCATGCTGTGTGAGTGTGACCCTTGTTAGCACATCACGAGTCTCCTATGTATACTTATTGAACGTTACTCCCCATGAAGACAGACAACTGTTCTTTGTAAACAAAGAATAACAAAGCCAAACATTGCACAGCAGCTGGATTTGTGTCTCACCACAAAAAGACAATTCTTGTTAGCTGCAAATCTACTAAATCTCGGCAAAAAGCAAAACTGCAGGCACGCTTGTATTAGCTATCAGTCAGACCTTTTCTCATGGTGGTCAGTTTTTGCTTTTATCTCAGTCCTTTCCTTTACTCATGGTGTGAGCTCGAGCCCAGCGATTTGTTGGAAAAATCATAAACACGTGCTAGGATATTATGCCGGGCACTATGTGAGCTCTCCAATTGAGGTGCAAATGGAGACCGAGCACCAGAGCCAAATAATTAGAGGCTCCTTATATTACAAAGTTAAGTTTATTTCATAAAAAACCTTCCAGCCCCGCAAATCTCAGGCCAAGCATCTTCACTACTTAATAAACATGTGCTTTCTTTTAAATAAACCCGCTTTATGGCTCAGTCTTTACCTTCCAATAAACTTCAGTATCAGACTGGTGATGGATGCAGGGGGCAGAGCGGCCCTGATTCTACTGGACCTTTCTGCGGCCTTCGATACGGTCCACCATAAACTATTGGTGGACCGGTTGAGGGCCTGTGGAATTCAGGGAAAGGCTCTAAAAATCCTTCAAGCCTTCCTATCTGATAGATCCCAGACAGTGGCACTGGGCAGCTACGAATCACGCCCTTTTGTACTTCCCTGTGGTGTCCCCCAGGGGTCCTCTTTAAGCCCAACCCTTTTCAATGTGTATGTCTCTACCCTCGCCCCGGTAATTCGATCGCTCGGCTTTCAACTCACGGCATACGCCGATGACACACAGATTGTGGTGTCCCTTCTTCCCGGCAACACTGAAAACACCGCAGACAGATTTAGAAACTGCATGTCTGAAGTAGGCCGTTGGATGGCTCAAAGCTGCCTTAAGCTAAACTCCTCAAAGACCGAGGTTCTGCTCTTTGGTGCCAAAGATAACTTCTGGTCCCCGAGATGGTGGCCAGACGAAATGGGACCTCTCCCAGAGCCGGTGGATAAAGTGAAGAATCTTGGGATTCTGGTGGACTCCACCCTGACTTTCAAATCCCAGGTGAATGCCCTCTCCTCCTCTCTTCACTTTACACTTAAAACCATAAGAAAAATTCTACCATATTTGGAGAAGAAACATAGGAAAACCATTGTCACAGGTCTAGTGCTTTCACGCCTAGACTATTGCAACAGTCTGATGCTAAACGCCCAGCAGAGCGTACTCAACAAACTCCAACTACTGCAAAATGCAGCCGCCCGCCTAATCACTGACACACCCAAATTTTCCTCGGTATCCCAAGATCTGGTAAAATTACATTGGCTACCCATCCGTAAAAGAATCACTTTCAAGGCGGTATGCATGGTTTTCAAGGCCCTCCACGATACAGGTCCCAGGCACCTGAAATCTCTTTTCCGCTGGCATAAACCAGCAAGAACTCTGAGGTCAGGACAACTGGCCCTGGTTACAGTCCCCAGAACTAAAAAAGCTCGCTGGGGTGGTAGGAGTTTTTCCCTTGGAGCGGCAGAGGCCTGGAATAAACTCCCTCTGGTGCTCAGACAAACTCAGGACCTGATGGTCTTCCGAAGAGGACTTAAAACATGGCTCTTTACTCTATAAGCACGTTCCTTCACACCAGCCTATCCTTTCAGCGCCAGGACACCTCCGGGTAACAGAGCGCTCTACAAATGTGTAAAATAAATAAATAAATAAATAAAGTATTACTAAAGCTAGAGTCACATCTGTGCTCTTGTGTTTGGTTAAAAATAATCTGTATAGAACAGACCCGCCCTCAGATTAGCTGAGTGTTACGCCAGCAGAACTAGCTGAATATAAAGAAGCCCAGAAGGTAGAAGAGCATCCATGTTTGAGACAAGTTAAGAAGAGAGAGGGCCAAGATGCAAAGGTGTGTCAGAGAAGAAAATAAATGAAAGGGATGGGTAAAAAAGGGGCTCTCATAAGGGAGAACGGGGTTATGTAGAGGAGTGATATTAAGGTTGACCAATCAGTCAGTGATCGTATTTTAGAAAAAATAATTGGCACTCTAGAACATTTAAAGGTGTGTTTACCTCATACCCATTGAATTTATGGTGCCAGCCTTTGTGGGCTTTTGCCCAATAAATCCCGGTTCTGACTTTAAATTTGACTACATCTCCTTCATACTTCCCTAAACTACTTTCTTTTCCTCTCAACTTCCCTGCTTTCAATTTCCGAGGAGCTCAGCCTTCTCTCTTTTCCATTCTTTGATGCCCCTATGCCTTCTTCGGTAATAAAGGCAAAATTACTTTTCTGTAAGTGTCAAATATTCCAAGTAATGAAATCGAAATGGCTTTCTAAACGTCTCACATAGTCTTCATTTCTGGGCTAGCATTATGTCAATCAGCTGTCTTCTCCCTCCCTCTCCATGTGGGACCCAAGCTCCAGGGCCAAAACATGTCTGGGGTGTTTGTGTTCCCCAGAGAGGTGATGGTGGGAGTGCTCGCAGTGGCGGCCTACCAATTCAGACAGAACTATCAGATTGGGGGGGAGGGCCCAGCCTGCATATGGCTAGTCCCTGTCTGTGGTGGCAGTTTACAAAAAAGTAATGGTCTAAAAGTGAGCATAAAGCAATTAAATGTGGCTGATTTTAATTTAAGCATTGCTTTCATTACTTTATGTCCTCTTTTTCCTCTTATCGAACTGCGTTTGCTCCTACTTTTCTACTTCTTTGTTGTTTGCTGTTTCCTCAACTGGTGTCTTCCCATACTCATGCAAAACCTACTTCCTCGCCTGCAGAAACCCGCTACATGCACTCTGTCGTAATATTAAATGGCTTTCTACGTTTGAATACAGTGGTAACATGCTAGACCATAATATTACACCACAATGACGTACGCATTACAAAAGAGCATAAGACGCCCACCACAACTCGTGTCTTTTCATCAAATCGCTGCATATTTTTGTGGCTAAGGGTACTGTGTAGTCCAAAGAGAACTACGCTGACCGCCCCAGAGGACCCTTGCTTAGGTAAAACACATTTTGCAGAACACACAGAATCTTCATTGAATGTGTATGGGAATCAATGTTTATATGGGGGGGGGGGTTTAGGGGCAACTTGGGAAGCATGGCACCTTTGTTGTATGATTACCGCATTGTATTTCATTGCAAGTTTTCTTAATTGTCAAAACAATATTACAAATAAAATGCGTTTAAAAAAAGATGTATGAATGCACAGAAAGAAGAGCCATTTCCTTCCGGTGCATTTCTTTTTTCTCTCTGTGCCAGTGGCTCAGAATATTAGTTTCTAAAGAAGAGAGGAGTGTGAGTAGGAATCCTCTTTAAATTGCTTCAAAGACAAGACTGTTTTGTGCTTGCTTTCCTATTAATGTTCGTTTTGTAATCTTTTGCTGTTTTAAAACGTTGGAGGGGGGGTTTTGTTTGGGTTTGGCCACGTATATTAGGCCTGTGATGGCATGCTAGGTTTTGCAGTTTATACATCAAGTGCTGCTTTAATGAACTACAAAACCAGCATGTACCATGAATCAACATTTTGTTGTGTTTATAAATTCAGTTAAAAGGAGTGAATGAAGAGAAGAAGAGTTATTAAAGTAATAGAGGATGGATTGTGCAGGGAAGGTGAGTCTGGTGTTCGAGTGCACAGTTAGTGCTTTGAGTAAGATGGTGTGACGATTCTTTGTAAGGAAAGGTTGCAGATTTACAGACTTGAGGTTACCGAACACATGCAAGAGCAGCTCCAACCTCAACTTTACCTGAGCTGGATTAAATCATATTGGCAGAGCTCTTGACGTAGCAGCGATTCTTTATGTATGTACATCAGCAGAGCAGCTTTTAAGTACCCTGTTCAAGGAATAGCAGGTTGATGATGTTGCATCTCAGAAATCAGGAACATTGACAGAGGTACTTGTAAAGAACCGGGGGCCAGATGTACAAAACTTTGGTAGCAAAACATTGGTCGCAAAATACTAGTCTCATATTGCGACCAGTATTCCTGCAACAAGTTGGGAATTGTGAGAACCGATCTATCTACTAACAGTTTGTTTCTTAAATTTTCATCTCATGGTGCATCACAACCTGTTCTATCTCATCAATATTCATTGAAAATGGGATTATTATTTTTAAAAACGTTATTTAGCAAATCCTAGGCTTTGTCACGGCTACATAGCTTTGTACATCTGTTCCCTGTTTCTAGGACAGCAGTGCAGTGGTGCTGTAATTCAGGTCTTGCGTGCATTGGCGTACCTGTTGTGGTAGATTAGGATTCAGGTGCTTTGGTAGAGCTGCTTGTAAGGGCTTTAATTTTGAGACAGTAGGACTAACGGTGCCGCAAGTTAGGGTTGACATGCATTGGCAGATTTGCTCAAAAGTTCCTTGTTTTTGAAATGCTGGGTGATGGTGCTGCAGGTCAGGTTTACGCAGCATTGTCAGATTTGCTTATGTCCCTGATTCTGCAAGAGTATAGGTGCTGCAGGTAAAGATGGAGGTGCATTGGAACACCTTTTTGTTAAGGTTGAATTATTGCAATAGTACGTTTAGTGACAAATTGGACCATGTATTGCAATCACAGACTTTTTACTTAACAATTTACTACATTCAAGAATCTGTATCTCTGGTCCACTTCAACTGGACTGACCCACTGGAAAACAGTATCTATAATAGTACATAACTGGACTAGGTTGTCCCCGTTGACATGGAGCATCTGGTAATGCTCCCAAGACTGCAGGTCAGGCTTGAGGCGTGTTGGCTTCACTGCTGGTGAGAGCCAGAGCTTATTATTCATTTGCATGCAAGCCCCTAGGTTGTCTGTGATCTTGTTGAGGTGTATGAGTGCAGTTTACATATGTTCAAGAAAGGTTTGTGTTACCTCCAAATGCATTTGTTATGAGCCAAAACATCTAGCAGCATGTCCTGGGATTTTAGTTAGGGAGCTCCCTCCTGAAGGATAAAACATGTCACATGGACTTTTCTTCAAGTTCCTGACGCTCCTGCGGAACGAGCCTGGCAACCATTACACTGCTGTGCAACTTCTTCTACTCTTAGAGCTGAGATTTCCATGAAAGTCTTATAGTCTGAATTCAGCACCTCAGCATAATAGGACGGAATGTATGAAGCTCTGTGGTTATACTGAATAAGCAGCTACCTATGTTATGCCATCTAATAATGTAATAACTGCACTTTCACAATTGCTTTATTAACCTTCCTGCTTTCTCAAATTTGCTTGAAAATGCACGAATGTTCTTCTTTTTTTTCAAAATTTTCTGGGGGGGGGGGGGGGTAATCCCCCCAAACCCCCCTTTTGGGGTTCGGCCTCGCTCGCTGCGCTCCCTCGCTATGGTGCTATATGCTAATTAGTTTGCGCCCCACCACTTTCAAATCCCACCCACCGCCCCTGCAGAAAGAGCCACAAGTGTCTGCGGCCCCTTCTGTACTTCCAAAGTGCCCCGGGGGCGCTCAAAGCGGCGCCCCCGGGGACACTCTGAATAATACAGCCCCTGCTAGCTACAACCTTGGCTAAGCAGGGACAGCGTATGGGTGCTCAGCGCACTGAACTCATTGCCTTATCATTAAGGACTCTGCCAATGAACCCAATGCCCTTATGCTTAAGAATGACTCTCATTGAGACTTCCCAAATTACATCATCAAAGGACATCAATTGCAACATCAGCATTAATTCTGGGACAGAAAAAAGAAAGGAATTGCGGACAGTAGTATACCACCACACCCTCCCCCGAGCTCGGCACCTATGCACAGGCTGAGTTTACAAACTGAAGAGCAGGTGGTGCACACAGAATGAGTCAGTGCCTGACAGCACACTCCCAGGAAGATGTTGAATTACCTGGTGAGTGATTTATTAGGGAGCATGATTATACAAAAATAACGAAATGCAAAGCCTGTCACTCTAGTCTCAAAAACTTGTTATATCCAGATAGTTACCATAAGAGCAACCAGCCATTATGCCTTCAAACCTTATTGATTTCTATTCAACATTATCTTATTAAAGATTCCATAGCAACTAACCACGTGCTGATCTAAGAAAAAAAATATGAAAAATTAAGTGAGCACAAAAATGTGAGCATACATGAAGTGCAAACCGTTCGTAAGTTTTGTAAATTCGAAATTTCAAATAATTAAATATTAGGAGAAACGCTCCAAACAAAAATAGGCAATGACAATGCAGAATATGAAAAAAAGACATTTTAAACTTCGGAAAAAAATGTTAAAAATTAAAGCCTCTAATGTTTTAGCTTTAATTATGGATGCCACCGCTTTTTTCCCCGAGTCATTGATGTCAATTTACACGCACGGTTCTCATGCTTGAACTCAATATTTTACATAAATAATTCGAGGGACCACACCCCCTCTCTTGGCCTACTCACACTCTCGCGTGTCGCAATACGAACTTGTTTTCTTATATAACACTCGAATTATTTCAACATTGTCGTAACAGATGTTGCAATAACCCCCACCGTGCTTATTTTACAGACCTTTAATGGACGAACGGCCGAGTCATCTCCATGCGTTTTAGAACCTACGACCCCACGGTATAGAGATGTTTGCAGCAGGCACGTTAACCCGCTCAGCTACCTCAAACTGAGCGCACTCAGCAATTCTAGAAGGAGGTGTAACTAACGTGACTCAAATCTGACTGTTCCTCATTATACCTGACTTTATACATCACAACTGTGCGGTAATAACCGCAAAGCACACATGTGAGCGTCATAGGAAATGTAACAAGTCTTATTATTAAGACGTGTGTGCAAGGCGCTTCGTAAAGTCTGCTGGGCTGTATAGTAAGTAGGCCACACATACCATATGACACGCCAACTGGTCTCAGGCAATCTACATTTCCCGCAGTTGCCACATAAATAATATAGCATGTGGCGCTTAACCTGCAGTTTTCACAATAAAAAGACAATTTGATTCTAGCTCAAATGACTCAAAAGTTAGTAAACAAAAGTGCCACATGTGGTGCTGTGCTGTCATAGGCTCTTTGTGAAGGTTAACTGGTTGCCAATATACTTTCTGCTTCTTACAGTCAGCTACAAACCAGGTACTACTGATGTGAAACATTTACTCGACCGTAGTAATGTGTTTTTTTAATGAAAAATAATACTGTCAAAATGTACTGCATTATGCCGCTTTAATTAGCTTTTTTCCCCACATCCCTTAGTCTATACTGCTGCATAATTTCGTCCTCCTTTGCCACATAATTGCTGTATCTCTGCATGTAACCCCTAAACTACATCTGCTCTAAAGTAACAATCAGGAATAGCCCAATAAATCAATAACGTCAAGCTATAACCTTTACCATTGACTGTTCCAGTTGCAAACTTTTTGGAAGTTCAAAGATTGACAGCGAGAGAGAATCTACCTGCTATTTTTCATCTGAAGCGCACGCTTTTAAGTAATTATTAAGCCAAATGTACAAAGGTAATCGTTTGTGATTACCAAATAGCAAAATTTTTGAGATTTGCTATTAGGTAATCGCAAACACCAATGTAAAATTGTGTCTGACACATTTTGTGATTCCCAGTGGGTCGCACTTAGACCTACCTCATGAATATTAATGAGGTAAGTCTCGGTTTGCGACCCACTGTAATCACTTAAATCACAGAGATGATGGATGGCCTGCTTGGGTCAGCAGACCACCATATTTGTGATTGCTTTTAAATAAAGCAATCTTTTTTTTAAATGGAGCCCATTTTCCTTAACCCGTTGCATGCTCATGACGAGCTCAGCGCGTCATGAGGCACGGTCGCCCTGTGCTCATGACGAGCTAAGCTCGTCATGACCATTGTGCCGCTTGGGGATAATTCCCCTGCTGTGCTGGCGTTCCAATTGGAACGGGCGTGGTCATGACGGGCTCAGCTCGTCATGAGCACAGCGCCACCATGCTGCATGACGAGTTGAGCTCGTCATGAGCACTGCGGCGCTGCGCGCACCCCTCGCCCCCCAGCACAGCAGGGGAATTAGCCCCGCAGGGAAAGGGTTAAAAGAAAACAGAATGTATTTTTTTTTTTTTTAAAGGAAATGCTTTCTCTTCTCTATTTAAAAGTCAGCAGTGGTCCGTGGGACCATTGCCTGCTGTTAAAAAAATATTTTTAGCAACATTCACAAAGGGGAATGGGTCCCTTGGGAGCCCTTCCCATTTGGAATTGGTTACTACCTACTTGAAGTAGGTGGTAGAATGTGAATGTTTTATGGCCTGATTTAGGCCGCAAATCATTCACACATACCCCTGCGATTTGGTATTAGGAAGGGAAGCTATAAACATGCCCCTTCCTAATACCGGATCACAAACCCAATTTGCGATTCGAGCATAGGTTGACGAATCACACATAGGGCTTACCTATGACAGCTTCGACACCCAAGACTCTCCGATCAAGCCTGACACCACAACCACGCCGCACCCCAACAGATTCTGCTCAACTGGACCCCTCTCACCACTGATGACACTCTCAAGACCATGAAGAGCATCCACTCCGGAGCTCCTTCTTGTAGATGTCATCACCACGTCTTCCACAGAGCAGCCACCACCATCGCCAGAACTCCACAGCACTATCAACTGCTCCATCGAAACCGCTGCCTTTCCCGATGACTGGAAACATGCCAAGATCAACCCTCTGCTGAAGAAACCATCTGCCGACCTGACAGACCTCAACAATTTCAGACCCATCTCCCTGCTTCCCTTCCCAGCCAAGTTCATTTAGAAGGACATCAACACCCAACTCTCGGATATAATTGAAGCAAACCACGTCCTGGACATCTCCCAATCCAGCTTCAGGAGCAACCACAGCATCGACCAACGCCATCCGCTTCCTCCTTGACCAAGGTGAACCCACAGCCCTTATCCTCCTGGACCTCTCAGCCATCTTCAACATCATCCTCCATCACTCCCTAATCAAGAGACTCCACAACATTGGCATCCGCTTCAAGGCCCTGGACTGCATCCACTCCTTCCTCACTGGACTAACACAGTGAGTCAGACTACCTCCATTCCTCTCCGTACCCACAGAGATCAGCTGCAGAGTCCCCAGGGTTCCTCCCTGATCCCCACCCTCTTCAACATCAAAATGTCCCCCCTCGCAAACATCGTCAGTGTTGGACTTGGCCTTCTGGCAGGTCCAACCAAGAAGTTTTTGCTTTTTATATGTAACCTGGGGATGGTGATTCCCTTTCTGAGTGTGTGTGGTGAGAGAGGCCTGCCCTCCCATAGGAATGCATGGGAAATGTATGTGTCCCTGGAGTTCCTGCTGCGTGGGGTGTGCAGGGTCGAGTCTGGTATGTGCGAAGTCGTGAGATTGAATGCTGCGCAATGGTATATGCGGTATGATTGTGTCTAGTGTAGAAGCGCCACTTTTAGAAGTTGGCATATTTGTGTAATTTGTGTCTGGGGTGTGATTGGCTGAGGCTGGCTGGTGAGCCTGGCTCCCAGAGTCTGGGAGGGTCTGCCCCGGTGGTGAATGGAGTGTTTAGCATGCTGATGTGAGGGGAGGAGTGAGCCTGGGCCTGCTTGTGGATTGACTGTCTGGTTTGAGGGTCCTGAATGAGGCTGGGTTTTCCCCACACAATGCTGGCTCCACCCCCTGGGGTGCGTCTGATGTCCCTAGCCTGGCCAGTGAAAAGAATCCCCCATAACCAGTTCTAGCTGGTTCTCCCCCAGCCTGCCCCTTGAGACAAAGGATGCTGTGTATAAAAAGGGTGCTGTGACACTCTGGAGATGTTCTTGTTCCCAACTTGAATCTACCAGGGGCGTGCTGCTGCTTGGGCTCAGGGTAATGCTTGCCTCCCCGGGCCCTGCCCAGCTCCTGGACATCTGATGGCCTTTCCCTTCTAGGAGCTGCAGTGCTCCCTCTGAAGTCCTGGACTCTTTATGGACTTTGCTGTTTTCTTTGACCTCTAGCGCTTGAGAGCGCTTTATCCTGCTTATAACGCTGGGAGCGCTCTACTTTCACTGATAGCGCTGGGAGCACTGAATTCCTGACCTAGCGTTTGGGAGCGCTTTATTTCCGGTTACTAGCGCTGGGAGGGCTTTAATCGACAAGCCGGTGCCCACCCGGCATTTGCCCCGTGCTCGGGAAGGTCCCCGAGCCCCCAGCGAGTGCCTACCTCGCTGACCCCCTTGTTAGCCATATTTACGAGGGAGCCTACCCCTCGCTATCCCCCCCAAGCTGGCTCGGGACCCTTCGTGATGCCTTCCCCCGGGCCGCGCTGGGATTAGCTGCCGGCCCGGGATTTGCTGCTGACGTGTCCCCGGGCCGCGCCGTGATTGGCTGCGAGTCCGAGGAGCTGGGGAGGCGGCCTGAGGAGAGCGAGGAGGCAGGGAGCGGCGGGAGCCTACTCCGCGCCCCTGCTTCCCCCAGAGAGAACTGCTGCTTCCCCCCCGGGGCCCCCAGGAGCGAGAGGGAGCCCCGGAGAGCGAGGAGAGACCGGCGTGAGCAAAACCCGGTGAGTGCTGCAGGAGGGAGAGGAGGGGCATCGGGTCACATTGCCGGTGCCTGCCCCTCCCCTCCAGCGCAGCGCCCGGGTGTCCAGAGACCCGTGGGACCTTCCCCGATGCTGAGTCCCCCGAGAGGGGCTCCACCGATGCGCAAAAGAGCCCGAGGGGCTCCTGGGGGCAGTCTTGAATCACGAGTCCCCCGAGAGGGACTCCACCCCCCCCCCTGTTATTTACGAGCCCGAGAAGGCTCCAACGTGGCCCAGTCGTTTCTCGAGCCCCAAGAGGCTCCACCTTTGGCCCTTGTCCCGCCGAGCCTGCGAGGCTCGGCCCCAGTCCCTTTCATTCCCAAGCCCGAGAGGCTCCCTCATTTGCCTATCTGCCCCGAGCCCGCGAGGCTCCAACGTGTTGCCCTCATCATCCTCTACAGCTGCCCAGCACTTTGTGGGCAACTGCCATGTGTAGGTTTGTTCTGGGCTACTTGCAGCCTGTCCTGACATTGAGACAATGGGAGTCCTAGCCCATAGAGGCCAGATGACCTGTTGAAGTTGTGAGCTCATTCTTATGTGATTCCTGAGAGTTATTACGGGTTGCCCCTCTGAAGGTGCCTCTGATGTGTTATGTACCTTGTCATTCCTTCCCTCCTGAATATCCGATGTCCCATGTTGCTTCTGGTTAGAGTGAGTTCTACTGCTAGTTCTATGAAGCTCCAGGTAGTTATGTGTTCTAATACTAGCTCCTGGTTGTTATGTGTTCTAGTACTAGTTCTATGAAGCTCCCAGTTGTTATATGTTCTAATGACAATTCCACCAAGTGCATATTCCTGGCAGGGGCCCCCCCTGGCCCTGTCCTGTACATAGTCCCTTGTAAGTTCTGCCCGTGCCTCTGGCACCTTGTCAAATGTGTATTCCTATCTAATGTGTTCTTTTAATACAAAGACTATTTTCATATATATCTTGTGTGGAGTTCCTTTTGTGGGGGGCCCTGGAGGTTGTTGCTGGTGGGTGCGTGCGCAAATACTTTACACATAGCCTCCGAGATAGGCCTTGCTGCTCGCGCCACGTTACCTAGAGGGTGAGCAGGGGTTGTCTTGGCGGGTGACTTCCTTTCCCTAACTAGGAATGGTGATTTCTGCCTGGCCTTGGCGCAAGCCTTGGCCAACCAGGGATCCCATTTCTAACAGTCAGGAACTATGAACTCAACATTGTCTCCTATGCAGACGATACCCAACTGATGCTCTCCCTCACCAAGGAACCAACAACCGCCAAAAACAACTTCCACAGAGAAATGATGGTCGTTGCCACCTGGATGAAGAGTAGCTGCCTCAAGCTGAACTCGGATAATACCAAGGTCCTCATCCTAGGACCCTCAATCTCATCCTGGAACGACTCCTGGTGGCCCTCACACTGGGAACCCCCCCCCCCACTGAGCACGCACAAAACCTTAGTATCATACTGACTCCTCACTCACAATGAACCATCAGATCAACGCCATCGCCTCATCATGCTTCCACACCATACACCTGCTACGAAAGACATTTAGATGGATCCCCACTGAATCCAGAAAAACAGTCACCCACACACTTATTAGCAGCAGCAGCAGACTCGACTTTGGCAATGCACTGTATGCCGGCGTCACCTAGAAACTCCTCAGAAAACTTCAGAACATTCAAAATGCTGCAGCCAGACTGGTCCTCGACAACCCTAGCCGCAGCCACATCTCCAGATACCTCTAAGAACTTCACTGGCTCACGGTCAACAAAAGGATCACCTTCAAGCTTCTCACACATGCCTGCAAAGCCCTCCATGCCACAGGACCAGCATACCTGAACCACAGCTTTTCATTCCACGTCCTCACCAGATCCCTCCGCTCAGCTAGACCTGGCCACCGTCCCTCGAATCTACAAGACAAGAACCGTAAGAAGATCCTTCTACTACCTCACCATCAAGACCTAAAATACCCTGCCGGCCCACCTCAGAGAGTTCCCGTTGCTGGCCCAAATCAGGAAGGACCTCGAGACTTGGCTCTTCGACTCAACACCATAGCGCAGACAGATCAGGAGTCACCCCACCCCAGTGCCTTGAGACCCTCACGGGTGAGTAGCCGCACTTTGCAAACCCTGATTGATTGATTGATTGAGGGCTTTGTACATGTGAAAAAGCCTTTTTGCATTCGTAAATGGGCTGATTCTGCAAGTCGATCCGTTTGAGAACCACAAAAAGCCTTTGTACATATGGCCCTTTATTCCCTTAAATGTGGTAATTCCATTACGGAGATATTGTAATGCTTTCCCTGTGAGTTTCTAAACATCCGAAGCAAATGTTTACAGATTATCACTTTTCTCTATTGCTTAACTAGTTAGCAAATATTCTTTAAACATGCGTTTTAGTTTTAAACGCAGACACATGAAAGACAGCACTTCGTTTTAGACGTGAGTTTCATTTAGCTGTCTTTATTTCTGTAAAGCAGCTCTTCATTAGTTGAACATTGCTTGTTATCTACAGGTCCTACTCAGTAGCGGCTCCTGGAGGGAGTGTTGCGGGGCGGTGGGGCGGTGGAGGCGCAGGGTGGGGGGTAGTAAAGGCCGGCATACGGCTGATCGGAGTTAGGTAAAGAAATAAATAAATACAACAAATTAAATTGCTGGAGCAGCAATGCCAAATGTGTTGCAGCGCGCGCAATTTAATTCAATTTATTTATTTATTTCTTTACCTAACTCCGATCGGCCGTATGCCGGAGTTTACTACCCCCCACTCTGCCCGTCAACACTGCCCACAGCACTCCCTCCAGGAGCTGCTACTTCTCTGGCGCTGTCAACAGATATATTCTTAATAGTCAAGGTAAACTGGCTTTTCAGAAAATGGAACTCTGGAAAGAAGGTTACAAAGCTCTTAATTGCTAAAATTATTAAGCTTGAAAATTGTGTGATTTCTTTTTTTTTTATTTCATAGTATCACTAGATGCGAGTCTGGACCCCTATGAACCCCTGTGAGTTCATTTGAGGCGGGCGGTTGTCCACAAATTGTGTGATTTCTTACTGTAGATGTGAAACCCTGAAGCAATAGGATGAGCTATGGGCCCTCCAGGTGACCCTTGTGTGGCCCTACATGAGAGAGTTTGCATGGTCTTTGTGAAGTGTGTTTTATGCCTGACAGAGTGACCTGCAGAGCTTTGCTTTATTCTCTTGTTCGAAAAGGTTGTGTGATTGTTCTTCACCCAGCAGATTATATGAAGTTGTTGGGAGGGATCCCATGGGAAACTGGACGACTCTAGTGCTGTGTTGTCATCTGGACCATCTAATGTTTTCTGTTGTATATGTGGGGTTTAGTAGTATTTGTCAGGAGCGTGTTGTGCTGTTACAGTAATATTACACACGACCCCGATTGCTGTCATTGCTTATCTGTCCAAAAATAATCACCCAAGGCACTTTCAAGCAGGGCTGGTGATGGGGTAACTTTGGCAAACATGGCGTCCAATCCGTTTTCTTTGTGCATTATAGACTTTTGCATTTCACTTTTCCCTGAGTTTTTTTTGTTGTTTTTATCTTGTGGGAGGAGAGGAAAGCCTTTCTCCACATCATGCTTAAAGGTCGTGGTGGCATTAAGGAATGAGGTAAATAATGCACATGCCTTTTTGAAAAATGACCCTTGGAACCAACGCTGATATGCACGCCTCATATACTCATTGGTTTTGGTTTTTAACACAGAAATTAATTTAGGGCTAATCTGACTTTTCATCTTCAGCGGTGAGTCAACGCATTCCACGGAAACATTACCACCTCAGCAGAAAAGCGCCCTACTCCTCCCGATAAATGGAAGCGCACCTGGTTATGAATAATCAATTATGAAACCTTTTCCCGTACTCCTTGTACCCTGCAGTGTTCAGGTTCAGACCTGTTGCCGATCTTCCAGAACAACAGGGAAGGAATCTCAGAGGCCCAATTCATCATGACACTCTTTTTTTTTTTTTGCGCTCCACACACAAGTGGTAAAAGAACGTTTTATAGGTCGAGGGCAGCAGATGTAGCCCTATTTCTTGGAGGCAAAGACAGTAAAGAAATATTTCTCTGTAAATGCACTGAAGGCTGGAACTGCATCCCTTCCCATGAAAAGTTTACAACAACAAAAAACATTGGCAAAGCCCTTAGCTCTCGCCTATGCAAGAGCAATTGGCTTTGCCAATGTGTTTTGGCCATGTTGTACAGCAGCGTGGATTCTGTTCAGCATGGCTAAAAGTTAGTGGCATAGAGCAGAGTGCCATTGAGTGGAGTGATGCAGAGTGGAGAGAAGTGGTGTAGAGTAAAGTGGTTTAGAGTGCTGTGCAGCAGTGCAGAGTGGACTGACGTAGAGTGGAGTCTCATAGAGTGGAGTGGTGTAGACTGGTGTGGAGTGTCAAAGAATGGAATAGAGTGTCACAGAGTGTCCTAGAGTGGTGTGTTGTAGAGTGCTGTTGTCTTTTATAGAGTAGAGTGGAGTAGTGTAGAGTGAAGTGATGTAGAGTGGCGTGGAGAGGAGGGGTGTTCAGTGGAGCAGACTACAGTGGAGGGAGATAGAGTGGAGTAGGGTGGAGTAGAGGGTCAGGCATAGTGTGGAATAGAGTGTCATAGAGTAGAGGTCCATAGAGTGGAGTAGTGGGGTGTAGAATGCAGTAGAGTGGCATAGAGTGGAGTGGCATAGAATGGAGTAGAGTGCTGTAGGGTAGAACAGAGTGATGTAGGGTGGAGTGACATAGAGTGGCATGGCATAGAGTGGAGTGTGATAGAGTAAAGTGTCACAGAGTGGAGTGTCACAGAGTGGAGTGTCGTGGAGAGGAGTGTTGTAGAGTGGAGGGTCAAAGATGGTGAAAAACATCCTTCATCAGCATCACTATTATTATTATTATTATTATTTTTTAAACATGCTGATTCGTATTATGCTGATACTGAAGGAAGACACAACGTGATTTTTAGAATTTCCTTGATACTCAGAATTCCTCCACATGGTATAATTGTGTAAATTTTGCAGTAACATTTTACCTCAGAAGTACAGGAGCAACACAAGCATTCAGAATGAGAGCAGCAGTCGTTTGCGGCACTTGTGTTACATGATACAGCCTTCCGCCAGCACAACCTTTGTATCCAGCAGGATTGTCACATAAATACTCTCACTTTGAAATCAGGGAAAGAAAAGTAAACCCCAACACCAAGCTCCCTTGGAAGACAGAGCCCGACATTTGACCTCGGTCTTTGAAAGCACAGCAAAATGTACAAGTTAGGAATAAAATGTAAGGTATGTCTGCAGAAACCGGACACTCGTGGAAGAATAATCTGAACAGGCTTTGCTTCACGGCAGAGCAAAGGCATACTGAACAGCCTAAAACAAATAAAGCCAGAAAATAGAAAGCAAATAACTGTGAGTTACAAAACACAAAGCCAATGATAATCTATGGATGGAATGCCTTCCCAGGGAAGTTTTCTGCATGTCTTCAAGAAGTTCTGGAACACCTGACAGCTGAGCTGTCTGGTAGGCTTCGAACTAAAAAATTACTGAAAAGTCTGTTGCTGCAACGCTCCATATAATCCTAACTATGTAAGTGGCATAGGTCCTTACCTAGGGTGTGGCGGATGGGATACTACATCAAAATGTGGAGGCTATTCAGTGCACCATATTAGAAGTGACAAGAGCTATAATGCACTTGAAATTCACAGACAGGATATTTGCTAGATTTGTGGTACATTATCCCATGTGCTGAAAAGTTGGCAACATGAAAAAAGTTCTATTTATCCACTGTATCCGGCCACCATATTCTGTATTTTACCTATTATACCTTTACTGTTATGTATATAGCAGAATGTCCTCTTTTGTATCGTACTGTATATCTAAGTAGGAGTCTATCATCCCCACATCCTACTTAGGCTTAATGGTGCTGATTTCACCCATTGTGTCTAATCCACACTATATGTATATCAGGCAATAAATACATTCCATTGCATTGTTTTTCTTTTAAGTGTTCGGATGCAGGTCAAAATTCTTTTCCATCCTAATAATGTGTTGGATAGGTGTTGGTCGATCTATCCATCGTAGACCTGAATTTAAAACAACAATGCCCCAGAATACAATATTGTTTCGAAAGTTTGAAACAAAACAGTGAGGTATTCTCATGAATATTTGTATACTCACTCCTCCTGTTTGTGCCTCTGGTGCTAGGTTGTACACATTTCAACCCTTCATTAAGGCCATCAATTGTGTCTTTTGTGAATAATCATGTGAAAACTTTGTTTCCATGGCACCTGAAAATGAAAGGGTATGTTTCAATTTGTTAATTCATCACAACAATCAAATCCTTTATCTAACGAATCCTCGAGCTTCTCTACACTGAAAGGCATGTGGTGTCAGGATACATGATGTGCTAGCCAAGCAAATATGAGAAATGCTTAGTTTTTGCTTAAGAACATGTTTAGAATTTGGCAGCCAGGATACTCCATCACAAACTTGGCAGATGTCCTGTCCACTGTTACAAGTCCATTAAAGGCTAAGGCACTTGTAGTTTGACAGAGTGTCCTGTCCTCCAAACTCTAAATAATGCCCTTCATTTAGAAGTAGCACTGCGCTTGAGTATATTAATTTTCTGAGGTTATTGATTGAAGTTCGTTTTTTAAAATAGGGGATGAGCAGTGACTAGGCCTTAAATCCATCCTGAAAAACATCCTTCATCAGAATCACTATTATTATTATTTTTTTTTAAAACATGCTGATTCTTATTATGCTGATACTGAAGGAAGACTCAGCGTGATTTTTAGAATTTCCTTGGTATAATTTTGTAAATTTTGCAGTAACATTTTACCTCAGAAGTACAGGAGCAACACAAGCATTCAGAATGAGAGCAGCAGTCGTTTGCGGCACTTGTGTTTTCCCCCCTATTTTTGAAGTGCAAAATGCATCCTACTAACCAAAATGAATAGAAAAATGCATTTCACACTACAATATATAATGGAACACCAGATTAGCATTTTACATAATTCCATATATTTTTCAATTCATATATTTTCAGGTCATGTTTTGCAAAATATTGCATAGTTACGCAAAAGCAAGTGATGAAAATGTGGCACACCGCTCATTTATCTACGCATATATATTAGCACAGTAGCTAACTGAGCACTTAAGGAAGTTGCCTAAAGATGACCTATATCTGTGGGATTGTAGAAACATGTATGACTCAGATAAACCTGCGCACTAGACTGCTTGTTCATTGCATTCAGTGGCTTGCAATTTTCTCAGAGCAGAACAGCACTGAAAGTGTAGAATCCTTTAGATATTTACATACAGGTTCAGAAGGTATATGAGTAGGATAATCAGCAATATATCTAAAGTTGTGCTGATAAAATCATAGGATACCTAATCTGTGGGTCTACCATACATTTTCAGCATCAAAAGGACATGAGGTTTTTCCATAGTTCCAATAATTAAATAAATAGGATACTTTAACTCCAATCTTATCTCAGATTGGAGTTAAAGTATCCTATTATTTTTCTCCCTATCCTTTTCTTCTAGGTCCCAGCACTATATGATTCTTCCCTTTAATTTTTTTTTAATTCCGTTGTAATTTTCAGAAATCCATAAAGTGGGAGTAGGGTGGAGGGAAAAGAAAATGTTGCCCTTAAAAGTATGCCCCCTTCATACACATTTTTGAAAAGCCAATACTCGATTGCAATACATGTGACACACACACAAGATAGTTTGCGCATGCAAAAACAGGTTTTGTGGTTTAGAACATTGTAGGGGTTTCTACGTGTACATTTGGCATCAGAATGCTGAAAAAAACTCTATTGTAAATCTGCCCACAAGAGGTCTATTTGTAGGACCCCGGCTCATTGCTGGTTAAATACAACCTGCACAGTGGCGTAACGATAATTCAGGGGACCCTCCTGCAAGGTACCTGGAGGGGCCCCCTCCGGACTCTATTAGGCGCTCTCTAGCCAAAGTGCTGTACTTAGGGGGTCCCCTGGAGCTTGGGGGACCCCCGCACTGCGGGGGCTGTGGGGGGCTGTGTTACGCCCCTGAACCTGCAGTGATTTTCAGGCTATGTGAGAAAATTCCCTATGTGAAAAGGAACATGATTTATGGTGGGCTACAAACGACAGAAGTGCTAAATCCCATATAGGGTCTACAGGAGAAATCTCTATTTTATGGAAAGTTTTATGAAAACAATTACACCGGTAGATTCTTTCCCCTTTTTGGACAGAGTGCCCGCCTGTGGGGATGCATGGTGTTTAGGACCCGTGACACCCATGGCACGGGCCCCTCCCCAATCCGGTGACATGCGGCCTTGTGACGACTTCCTGTTGCCTCGTCTTGCAACATGCGAGGGAGGCAATGAGAAGTGCAAAAGTCGAGCTAAGTGTGCAGCACTTCCGCCCACCCCAGTGGCCAGGGGTATATAGGTTACCCTGCCCGAGGCCTCTCCGTTACTGAAGCAGAGCATCGCGGCGGAGGTGGGCACACTGACAGAGACGGGACAGCGGGACACACAACGAGTCTCAGAGCCCAGCTTTGCATCGTTGGGTGAATCAGCAGCATATTGGTAGGGAGGGGGGCAAACCAACACGAGATCAATTTTGTGTGTGTAAAAGGCCGCTTTATTGAAACAGGTGCATATCACAATTTATAAACCTTGGCAACTGCCTTCCAAAACTAAAACCTCACTATACATAAATTACCTGACCCCTTGTTCCCGCCCCCACCCCTACGATCCCCACATCAGATCCCCCACTCCGCAAAGTAGAACATTACATTCCATCCCAATAATATTCCACAATCCTATACAATATAGCATTTACCAATCCTAACCTCCCATGACCCAAATCCCTCCCTGCCTTTCTGCAACTGTAACTAACCAACCTCTAATCTAAACTTAGCCTACCTGAGTACCCTTTCCCCGCTCCTGCTCACAAACTACAAACATTTAACTAAAAACTACAGCCAATTTGGCCAACTTTAAACAACCCCGCCAGAACCTGTTCTAAGCGACAAATATACAACATATCAGAACCCCTATGAACATGTTCCAACCAGTGCCTCCGGAGAAACCCCCAAAAAGGGTTCAACAAAAACACCCGCAAACCGAAAAAAACTAGGGAGGGAGGGTGGGGACAAAAAAACTACTATGCGCAGCACTCCCGGCCACCAGGTCACCAAACCTAAAATGGTGGCTGGGAATGCGCGAAAAAGCCCTAAATACCTACTGGGCTAATACTCCAAAATTGGGCTACAATTGGGCTAGTGCCAATGCAGTCCAAAGTAGCCAAAATGGCAGCTCGCCGGCCCCCCCTCCCCCTCCCAATCTGCCCGGGGGCAGACCTCGCTGTGCTCAGCTGCCCCCCAAAACCTCCTTGGAGCCCGAGGAGCGGGTTTCAGCCTTGTTCGCATCCCATCCTCTCGCCTGGTTATTATTCTGGTCACGGTGACCTGATACTGCAGTTTTCCCGCCTCCTAACCTTTTGTTATTTTGCTGATACCTGTAATTTCCTGACACCTGTTTTTAAGTTTCATTCTTTTCTTGCCTCAGCATTGAGGTATATTTAAGCCCAAGGTGCACTGGTCGCCTTTGGCCAGGCGTAGTGTGTGTGTGGAAGAAGAGTGTTTCATGTGCACAGAAATAATCGCTGCAGCCTCTGGGTTCATCTTTTTCTTTCCAGTTATCAAACCTTACCTTGAATGTACTTGCATTCGATCTCAGGGCAGGGAGCTACATCAGCGCAGCTGACACCTCTGCACCATTTTCTCCTCATTGTTGTCCTGACCCTCCTTCCTGTGGGTGGAATTGCAGTGCTCTCACCACCAGGATTGGATATCCACTTAAGCAGGACTAGGAACGTGGACCAGCTGAACGAGAGGTAAGCGGTGGGGAAATGGGCGCTCAATGTCCTTTGTTAATTGGTTATTTGCAGTATATCCTCTGCCTGTTGTTGTCGTTTTCTTCTGTGTCTTTTTTGAAGGGGTTGTGTGTACCCCCCTGCATTCTTGACTTTTTGTGCCCAATTTGTTTGTTTGCTTTGGTGACATCCCCTAATTTAATCCTCTCTGCCATAAAAAATTTTGTTTGTGCTCACCTGCTCCATTTGCTGTTTTTGTGGCCTCTGCCTTGGCCCAGGTATATGTGTAATAGCTTGTTGCCTGTCCCTGCCTCCCCACTTTTAACCTAGGGACACACTGTATGTTTGGCTTCAGTTCTTACCATTAGTCCTTTGCTTGAATGGCTGCCAAGAGGGGCCAGATTGGTAAGAGAAAGGGGAGGGACTCTGGGTTAACCCAGTTGCTGAAACTGGTTCTAGCAAAGTTAGACGATGATAGTGGTTTTGATGATTCTGGGTCAGAATCTGAGAGGGAGGGAGAAAGGGCAGTGGCGGATCGTCCGCAGTGGTATCATGTTCCACTCTGGGCTGCTTTCCCTCCAGTGATGTATATACGGGGGGGTTTACCCAAACATAGTCACTGGGACCTGGGTTCAATTAGTACTAAGAGGAAGGGGTCCCAGTGTGAATCACAAGGAATAAACACAAATCAAAAATATATAATTCACCAAACAATTAATGTATCCACACTGTTTTAATTCACAACGGGATATGGTGTATTTCAATACACAAGCAATTTATGAAATATACGGCGGTTGCATGGTGCCCAGGAAGGGAGGAGAGGGGAGGTGAAGTGATGGTCAAGTGAAATGGTGAGGATAAAGGGATTAGGTGACAATAAAATCGGACAATTTACAGTAGTGTATTGACAAATTAAATACAAAGAAAGACCAATAGTTCAAGCATGTCGATAAACTGACATCCTCCACATAATACAATTAATGTTACAAATGATGGCGTGGAGTTGACATAAAAAAAAAGGTGGTTGTCGACGTTTTGACCCTCTAATATGCAGGGATTAGTTGTACCCTTTCTGTGGGGTCTTCTTCAGGACCAGGAGGGGAGCGGGACAGGCAACCTAATGGAAATGTATAAAAGGAGACTATATTATTCAATGGTGTGTGAATCTTAACAGGCTAGAAACAGGGTGGGCACACATTGGACATATTGGACCTTGATATTGACAACATATATTACTAGTTTGAAGGTGGTAAGCACATGATATCAAGATGGTGGCACATCCACATCACTTTCAGACTGTAGCCTTGCTGTTATAACTAGAGGCCGATTGGTACGGCTGCTCATGTTGAACTAATGAGGAGCCTCTATTAACCATGGGTATAAGATAGTGAACAGACAAAGTACCTGCGAGTCAAGAATCTCACGATGGTAAGATCATACAGAGTTCAATTGGTAGATACGTGTCTGCAAATAGAACACGTAGCACTAAAGTTGGAATATGGGACATGATAACATTGTACATTGAGAGGTTTTTAGGGTTTTAACCGACATGTGATGGACCCGGCTTACCGATTGCCTTGGTACGTTGACTGAAGCAAGCAGTCGGTAGAACGGTCACACCTAGAACAAGGAAGGGACGCACTGATCGTTACCAAACCAATGAGCCAATACAGCGTGTATATAGTAATCACCCAGTGATTGATATATCAGGACATGTCAAACTCACCGCCACGATTGCGGTTTGGGGGCGGGGCCGCCTTTATCGTGCAGACATGGTAACTCCGAGATTTCAGTAGAGAGTCGGTAGAACAATCTCACCTAGAACAAGGAGGGGGCGCACTGATCATTACCAGGCCTATGGGCCATTACAACGTGTATATAGTAATTAACCAGTGACTATTATATTACGACATGTCGAACTCACCGTCACAGTTGCGGTTTGTGGGCGAAGCTGCGTTTATCGTGCAGAACCGGTAACTCCAAAATTTATGTAGAGAGATTTATAAAGGGAGTTACGAAGTAACCCACCAAGAAGTCAATTGCCAACAAACTCGCTAGGGTGAAATAGCGAGAAAACACGAAAAGGTACTTACATCAGCTGAATCAATCGGGCTGGAACCGCCTCACGCACTAGCCATGGCGGGGCTGGGTTCCTGTTAGTTAAATCACCACGGTAACTGGGACACGTGGTGCTCGATAAGGGTAGAAAAAAGACTATCGCTCATGGTGGAATATATCAACCCTAGACAGATGATAGTTGATTATTCAACAAATATTCAAAAAATGTAATAATAACTTTCAGACGTAGTGATAGTTGTTGTAATCACGGGATATTTTGGAATTCGTAAGCTACGTTAAAAGATGAATAAAGTACGAAGATATACATAGCGTACTAAGGACACTGTGGTGTAAAACCCATGAAGCAAATCGTTGGTACATGCAAAAATAGATTCTATAACGTTATCAACAACAAATGAACATTCCATGGTATTGATGTCAATCCCGGAGATCAAAAAATTATATATATATATATAATACCATGTGTGGCGTACCTCCCTGACAAGGGGGTAAAAGCCAAATCAGTACTTCTGGCAAAGATGTGATTGCTCAAATGTAACTCACGTGTGAGGCAAGTAATTATCAACAATCATATTAGGATATGACATATCACACATAAAGACATTATCAAAATACAGAATTACAGAGAATGCACAGCATTGTGAATACGTAAGGACTCAAGCTAGTGTGGCCAATTGAGAAAACAAACTGTCCTGTTCATTGAGACCAGTATCAATGGAGTCAAAGACATACATCCACTTGATTTCGCGTGTATTAAGGATGCTAGCTATGTCCCCTCCACGTGGTCACACGATATCATGTGCTTACCACCTTCAAACTAGTAATATATGTTGTCAATATAAAGGTCCAATATGTCCAATGTGCGCCCACCCTGTTTCTAGCCTGTTAAGATTCACACACCATTGAATAATATAGTCTCCTTTTATACATTTCCATTAGGTTGCCTGTCCCGCTCCCCTCCTGGTCCTGAAGAAGACCCCACAGCAAGGGTACAACTAATCCCTGCATATTAGAGGGTCGAAACGTCGACAACCACCTTTTTTTATGTCAACTCCACGCCATCATTTGTAACATTAATTGTATTAAGTGGAGGATGTCAGTTTATCTACATGCTTGAACTATTGGTCTTTCTTTGTATTTAATTTGTCAATACACTACTGTAAATCGTCCGATTTTATTGTCACCTAATCCCTTTATCCTCACCATTTCACTTGACCATCACTTCACCTCCCCTCTCCTCCCTTCCTGGGCACCATGCAACCGCCGTATATTTCATAAATTGCTTGTGTATTGAAATACACCATATCCCGTTGTGAATTAAAACAGTGTGGATATATTAATTGTTTGGTGAATTATATATTTTTGATTTGTGTTTATTCCTTGTGATTCACACTGGGACCCCTTCCTCTTCCCACCAGTGAAGCACAGAGCTAGAAAACAAGGGCAAGCCTCCTCTAATGCCTTGGTTGAGGAGTTACCAGCCCCAGCCCCAGCAGTCGATGTACCCGATGTACCTGCGGCACATACCCCTATTGCCCAGCACCATACCCAAATTCAGCAGCCTATTGTCCACCCCAGCAACCAAATTCAGCAACTGATTGCACTCGAAGGCTTAAGAGAGTGCCACCACAGCACCCAAATTCAGCAACCTATTGCCCCTTTATATCGCAGACAGCAGCTGCTCCCCACTTGTTGATTCGACTGAGTTCCAAGGGTTTATTCTGCCTTGGAGGATATTAGGCAGGCTCTCCTAACCTTTTCTACTGGCCAAAAGGGGTTGCCCAGTGAGCAGCCCCAGAACTCCATAGCGACTTTCTCTTTACTTGCCCAGACACAGTCTACTACTCTGCCCCTGATCCTGCTGCTATCTCAGGAGCAGCCAACCCCTATTACACAGGACAGTTAACAGATCTGCAGGATACTACGACACAGGTTTTGGGCTCAGTCCCTCACTTGCTTTCTAAGCTAGCTGCCCCCGTGGATAAGGTAGCTGCGCTCCCGCTGCCAACCGCCCCGTGGGCCCCTTCCAACGTTATTATGTGCGCTATTGTGGATCTTAAGAACAAGTTGAGGCAATCAGTAGATTTTGCGCTGGGGAGAATGTGGGCTCTCTGCATTGAAAGATCAGCGACCCTCCGCAACAGTGGCCAAGGGCCCCTCAAGTGTGGATTCAGGTAAAAAGGCTGACCTGGGTGGGATCTGCATCTACCATGTCAATTGGGGGTCAGGATGCTTTGCTTTTCGGTGCCTGCTGACATGAAAGAAAGAATTTGAAAAGGTGATTTTGTGAACATATTTCCTTGATAAGAGCCAAAACAAGGGATTGTGAGCACAAGGATAATGACAGTAAAGATGCTTCATTTAAAGACAAGAAACCCAAGGTGGTGGAGACAATCACAAATAGGTTATTTGGTTTTGATGTATACATGTCAGTTATGCTATAGAAGAAATCAGAGGCCGCGACCTCAATATTATTTATTTCTAATAAGATGTTGAAGGCACACCATGTGTAAGGGGGCATGGCGTGGTTGGATTATGTATGCGTGCACATCAGAAAAGGGTAGCCCAACCGTCTTAAATCTAACCATCTAACTCTTATTGGTGTATTAGTCCCGGTGTAGTCCCCTCATACGCAGAAGATTACTGAAAGAAACCGAACGAAACGGTTTAAAGAAACGATCACCCTGCTTCCAACACTGACCATACTGCCAAGAGTGTAAGTCCACTTACCCTCTGAATGTTCAGAGCGTCCCTCGCCTGACAACTTCACTATCGGGTCTCCGATCAAATGGTAACATCGAAACCCACCGGAATTTAAAAGATGTAAACACCAAAAACAGACTCTGACTACAACATAAATGGACACCATCTTGGAATGGGCACTCAACAATGTGAGGTCCACTGTGGATCGTTCTAATCAAAGTACATAATAGTGGGTGTTCAGTATGTACTTTCTAAAGTAAATTCCTCATTTTAAACGTCTCTCTCTAGTCAAAACAAACTTCTGTGATTAATGAAAACGGTGGTATCTACATTGCTGCAACGCCTTTGTGTTATGACTGTTTGTCAAAAATTACCAACCTTCTTGCTTCTAGCTGAACCTCAGATAAAAGACCATACATAATGCAAAAATCTATGCTTATTCTAATGGATCCGTACTCAAAAGAGCTAGTACAATGCTCATATGAACTTCTACTACGTCAGCAAGTGCTGTGACCAGGTGAACAAGATCTTAGTTTGACTTGCCTGAAGTAGCTTCTGTCTAACAATGCTAGAAGCAACAGACTATCTATAAAAACACACCTGACTACTAGTCTAGCCATGGGATGATCACACTGTCAAAATCTTAACAGATGTAAAAACAAAAGTGCCATAAAAGATCTGATAACACATCGATAAAAACAAAAAAGATTAGACAGAAAATCCTCAAAATGCTCAGAAAAAATTAAAGATTATGTCTTTCTTTTACGTGAACTTGTGCGTGAAGTTGCCATGAATTTGCGCATTTACAATTTGAAAAGACGTAAAAAGATGATTCCTAATAAACGAAGTTCCTCAGAACAGTATTGCGGCAACTGATGAAATTGTGCCAACACAAATAATGTATCATACAATCGAGTGAACTTAATAAACAATGTCTCTATTAGCCAGACACCAAATCATCGACGTGAGGATTCGTTATAGAAAGCATATCAGGACCATTTTATCATTCAGCCCAAATGGAGTCGTGGTGTTAAACAACTAAATCCACCATATTTCACTCTGTGATAACACTTTTGCATTGTCTCTGCCTGCTCTGATCTGGACCAATTCTAAAATCGTAAATGTTAATTGTGCTATTGTGTGATGGTTTTCTAACCAATGTGAAACAAGGTTGTATTTGATACTCTTCGTTCTGATTGTTCTTTTGTGCTTTGTTATTCGAACTTTTATTTTGCGCTCAGTTTTTCCCATGTACATTAGCCCGCACGGGCATTTTATACAGTAAATGGAGAAAGAAGAGCTACAATCTCCTGTGTATCTAAGATTAATTGGCTTGACCGGATGTGGATGATCAATCATGATTCCTAGCATCACATTGTTGCAATTAACACAATTAAGACATCTGCGCAATTCAGATTCTATGGTGTTGGCGGCTGCTTTAGGTTGAGTTAGCATTTCTTTCAGATTACGACTCCTGGTATACACAAACAGTGGTTGTTGCGCAAATAACCCATGAATTCAGGCTCTGACTGTAAAATCTCCCATCTAGACTTGATAATCCTTTTTATCGCCATGGATTTGGTAGAATACTTTGGCACAAATACCATCCGTTCTTGTAGAGTCTTAATATCTGTTGATGGTAGATCTTTTCTACTCATGGTAGAAAATATTGTCACAGCTTGAGACAAAGTTGATGGTGGGTACCCACTCTGTTTGAAGTTTGTAATTTGGCTTTCAATGGCTCCTGTCAAAACTTCTTCAGTAGATGCAATTCTCTTAATTCTCAGCAACTGTGAAAACGGTCGATTATGAATAAGTCTTGGGGAATGTAAGCTCGAGAATAACAATAAATTATTCCTATCCATCTGTTTCTTAAAAACAGTAGTATCCACATTGTTGGATCCTCTTGTGATCAACACAGCCAAGAAAATCAAACAAGTCTTACTATGAGTGAATTGAATGCATGAATTCCTCTGATTTAAATCTTGGATCTTCTATTCCAGTAAGATTTGAGTCCTGTTACATTATTTAAAAAAATCTTACCTATGAATCTGCCCTAGAAAACTAAGTTGGAGTGCCATTCTACATCCGAGAAAATATGGTCTTGCTCCAATTTGGACATAAAAATGCTGGCATACGCCGGTGCCCCAGAAAAGCCCATCGACGTACCACTTATTTGCAAATAAAATTGTTCCTTCCACTCCAAATAACTGTGTTGTAGACAAAAATGTAACAGTTCCAGGACAAATACTTTATTGGCTCCTATCTCTGGAAGTTGGAGCAAAGCCCACTCGAATGCATTCAAACCCTCTTGCAATGGAATTGAGGTGTACAGAGCTGTTACATCGATGGAGCATAACAGCCAGTGATCATACTGTTGAGTGTCCACATTACTAAGTAATTGAAGAAAATGAGTGGTATCTTTGATTTAACTTTTCCAATTGTGAACAAATGATTGTAAAAAATGATCAACATACTGTCCGGATGGTTCGAAGATGGAACCGCACCCAGACACGATGGGTCTGAATGGTGGATTGTGTAAATGTTTGTGCACTTTAGGCAACATGTATAGTCGCGGTCGTCTGGGATATTGGACTATGAGAAATTTCTGAGTATTGATGGAAACCCATTTAATTTTCAAAGCTTTATCTAGGATTTGGTCCAATGTCGACGTGATATCGATGGTTGGATCCTTGTCTAATTTGATGTACGTGTTTGTGTCCTGTAGGTGCTCAAAAACTATTTTTTTCCATAAAAGCATGTATCCATCACCACTAGCGCACCACCTTTGTCTGCCATTTGAAACATTAACGCTTTGGTCCTTAGGTAATTGGCGTATGATCCATTCCTCAGTTTTAGTCAAATTCAATCTGGTTTTGGATTGTAAATTGAGTTTGGTAATGTCCCGGTTAATCATTGTCTCAAACGTGTCTAACAGTTTGTGAGACGTGGGTGCCGTGATGGTACTCTGGTGTTTAAACTCTTTATACTGTGTCTTCATGTGTGTAAGACAATCCGGTTTGGTCGGGACAGACAATGGTAACACATTGGTAAAAAAATGACGAAGTCGAAGGTTCCTCATGAATTTGAATATCGATACTTAAATTTCCAAAGCATTAGTTTGGTATGTTGCTACAAATGATGTCCCTTTGTTCAGTGTATGTCTTTGCAATGGCGTCAATTCGATTGATGAAATATTGATAATTAGATCTTGGTCTTGCTCGGTAAATTGCGACCATCTTGTTCCTTTTCTTTTGCCTCTCCGGGTTTTTTTAGACGCTTTGATCCGGTGGACTTCCGGGTGCTTAGCCGCTGGTTAAAAAAGGTACAGACGATGAAGACAATATTGGAATCTCGCTTGTGGGACCTCCTAATAATTGTAAACTGGTCGCTGCTGTTTGTTGGCCTATACTAAACGCAGTTCTAGTTGTTTCCATCTCTTGGTCAGAAACCACACTTTCTTGGGATGATGTTACCAGTTTCTGTGGTGTTTTCCTCCGAGCATACACCTCTGCCCAGGTGTGTACCTCATTCAGATTATAATCTATTGTGTCTCTGCGAAATTTCCTTAGTTTACGTTCCTGGATGTCTTTTCCATACGCAGTCAATTGTTTGTTCAAATCGTCAAGTGTGATTTTGCCTTGACGGTTTCTGCTTCTTCTTCTAAATCCCTGATGGTACGGGAAAGTTCTTCTATTAATAGTGAAATCAAATCTAGTGAACACTTGTTTAAAACCGCTTTCCACTTCTCCATGAAAAAGTTGTTGAATTGGAATTTGTACAATAACTGTTTCATTGGTAGTCTTAAGCCGCATGGTATCCTTTGTACCTTTTGGTACTGTATCAAAGTTGACGCTTGTAAGCGTTGACTGAGTGCTCTTCTGGTGATGAATTCTAATTGTCTCAATTGTTGAGACATAGAGCCTCCCTGAAATTGAATGTGGTTGTCTCCTGAATTATTGATTATATATGTCACTAGCTTGAGCAGGCGTATATGTGCGCGTGTCTGCTCTATTATTGGTAGTATTGGAAATAGCTTCAAACAACATTTTGAACTTGGGGTGCTGCTAACCGAACTATGGCCAGAACTGAAAAATAAATGTATATTTTAGTGCACACCTCTACATATATAACCAATGCTTCAATCAATAAAACTTGCTAAGCTTGTATGAGTGCACATCAGAAAAGGGTAACCCACCTCTCAAAAATGACGAGTGTTGCCATGTCTATGTACATCTCTGGTGCTGTAGCAGCTATCCCTCTATACTGAATGCAGTCATCATTTTGTTTCATTGAAATTGGTTTTCATTATTTCTTTCAGTGGCCCTGAAGAAGGGATTTGATGGTCCTGAAATGCATTGGGCTATGTTACTATTATTATTTTTTGGATGTTTGTAATTGATTTCATCATATGGACAGTGCTATATTCACACTGTACTTAACTTTGTAATATTGTGTTCAAAAACATTTCCTCAACAGTTGAATTTCAAAAAATCGTAGGCCTAATAAAGGCTTAAGCATTTGTTAAAAAGAGAAACGCAGTACTGGTTAACTGTGGTGACCCTTCGTGTACATAGAATGTTTAATTTATGATAATGTGAGTAAATTGAATTCTCGCAGTGCAATCAGACACTGAGTGGAGTGGAACTCGTTCATAGACCATTTTAGAGGGCCCGGCTACCCTTTTCTGATGTGCACGCATACAAGCTTAGCACGTTTTATTGATTAAAGCATTGGTTATACATGTAGAGGTGTGGCTAACATACACATTTATTTTTCAGTGGTTGGCTTATGACCAGGATTTTAGGTGAGCTAAAGAGGACGATCCGAAATAGGGCGGGGCCAGACAGAGGTCAACGTGTGGTTAGAGAGCATAAAACAGCAAATCCCAACGTGGACCTTTTATGGCCAGCAACACACTGTGGATAGGAAGGGCTCATATTGGGTCTTCAATAGAAAGTTATACACACGCCCTGTGGGATCCAGTAAATACAAACACATTTGTTCCTTTTATGCCATCTCTCCCACCCTGAATTTAAATGTAACAAGAAGTCAAAAGAGAAGGGAAAAGATGGAGTCAAGTCCTCCAGTTAGTTTTCAATCAATCAATCAATCAGTGACACTTGTAAAGCGCGCTACATACCCGTAGGGTCTCAAGGCGCTGGGGGGGGGGGGTGCCGCTACTGCTCGAACAGCCAGGTCTTCAGCTTCTTCCTGAAGGAGAGGTGGTCTTGGGTCAGGCGCAGGTCGGTCGGGAGGGAGTTCCAGGTCTTGGCGGCCAGGTAGGAGAAGGACCTTCCTCCTATAGTCGTTTTTCGGATGCGGGGGACGGCGGCGAGGGCGTGGTTGGCTGATCGGAGGTGGCGTTTGGGAGCGTAGAAGTTGACTCGGCTGTTGAGGTAGCTCGGGCCTTGGTCGTGTAGGGCTTTGTGTGCGTGGGTGAGGAGGCGGAAGGTGATTCTTTTGTTGACGGGGAGCCAGTGAAGGTCTCTCAGATGTCCGGAGATGTGGCTGATTCGCGGGATGTCGAGGATGAGTCTGGCTGAGGCGTTCTGGATCCGCTGGAGTCTCTTCTGGAGCTTGGCGGTGGTACCGGCGTAGAGGGCGTTGCTGTAGTCCAGTCGGCTGGTGACGAGGGCCTGGGTGACGGTCTTCCTGGTCTCGGTGGGGATCCACCAGAAGATCTTCCGTAGCATGCGTAGGATGTTGAAGCACGCCGAGGAGACGTTGTTGACTTGCCTGGTCATGGAGAGGGAGGAGTCCAGGATGAAGCCCAGGTTGCGTGCATGGTCTGTCGGTTTGGGTGCGGTGCCCAGGGCGGGAGGCCACCAGGAGTCGTCCCAGGCGGAGGGTGAGGAGCCCAGGATGAGGACCTCCGTCTTGTTCGAGTTCAGTTTCAGGCGGCTGGTCGTCATCCACTCGGCTACCTCTTTCATCCCTTCGTGCAGGTTGGCTCTGGCGGCGGCGGGGTCGTTGGTCAGGGAGAGGATCAGCTGGGTGTCGTCGGCGTAGGAGATTATGCTGAGGTTGTGTTTGCGTACGATGGCCGCGAGGGGGCTCATGTAGACGTTGAAGAGGGTGGGGCTCAGAGATGATCCTTGGGGGACGCCGCAGATGACTTTGGAGGTCTCTGACTTGTACGGTGGTAGGCGGACTCTCTGTGTTCTTCCGTCGAGGAAGGAGATGATCCATTCCAGCGCCTTGTCCTGGATTCCGATGTTGCTGAGGCGCCGTACTAGGGTGCGGTGGCAGACCGTGTCGAATGCCGCGGAGAGGTCTAGGAGGATGAGGGCCGCTGTTTCTCCATTGTCCATCAGGGCTCGGATGTCATCGGTGGCGGCGATGAGGGCGGTCTCGGTGCTGTGGTTGGCTCGGAAGCCGGACTGTGAGGGGTCGAGGGATCCGTTCGTCTCGAGGAAGGCGGCCATCTGCTTGTTGACGGTCTTCTCGATGACTTTGGCTGGAAACGGGAGGAGCGAGATGGGGCGGTAATTCTTGAGGTCGGTGGGGTCCGCTGTTGGTTTCTTGAGTAGAGCGCTGAGTTCGGCGTGTTTCCAGCTCTCAGGGAAGATGGTGGTGTCGAAGGATGTGTTGATGATGTCTCGCAGGTGGGGTGCGATGACAGCGTCGGCCTTGTTGAAGACGTGGTGAGGGCAGGGGTCGGTTGGTGATCCGGAGTGGATGGAGTTCATCGTGCGGATGGTGTCTTCGGTGCTGATCGGGGTCCAGGCGTGGAGGGTGGTGGTGGGGGGTGGTTGCTCGGTCATGGTGTGCGTTGGTTGGTTGTTGAAGCTGTTGTGTATGTCCGCGATCTTGTTGTGGAAGTATGAAGCGAGGGAGTTGCAGAGGTCTTGCGATGGGGTGATGTCGTTGTTTCCTGCGCTGGGGTTGGAGAGCTCTTTCACGATGTTGAAGAGTTCCTTGCAGTTGTGTGCGTTGTTGTCCAGCCGGTCCTTGAATGCTGTTTTCTTGGCGGCTGGTGGTGTTTCCGGGTGGCAAGTTTGAAGGAGGTCCTGTTGTCCGGTGTCGGTTCCCTTCTCCAGACTTTCTCGAGGGCTCGGCAATTCTTCTTGGAGCTCTTGAGTTCATCGGTGAACCATGGGGCCTTCTTGCTGCCGGGTCTGCTAGGCGGGGTCCTCAGTGGGGCGAGTTCGTCCGCGCAGTTGCTGATCCACTTCGTGAGGTTGTCGGCGGCCTGGCTGGGGTTCGCTGAGCTGGCAGGGGGGTGCTGGCTCAGGGAGGTGGCGAGCTGGTCTGCTGTGATCTTGTTCCAGCTTCTGCGGGCGGCCTGTTGCTGGTGTTGGTGGCTCGTCGTTCTCTTGAAGGTGAAGTGGACGCAGCTGTGGTCCGTCCATTGAAGCTCTGTGGCGTGGCTGAAGTCGATGTCTGGGCTGGAGGAGAAGACTGCGTCGAGTGTGTGTCCGGCGAGGTGGGTGGGGGTGGACACCAGTTGCTTGAGTCCCAGGTTGGCGAGGTTGTCGAGCAGGGTGCTGGTGTTGCGGTCGCTGTTGTTCTCCAGATGGAAGTTGAGGTCTCCCAGGAGGATGTAGTCAGCGGAGGGGAGGGCGTGCGGGCTGACGAAGTCGGCGATGTCCTCGCTGAATTGCGTGCGTGGTCCAGGGGGTCGGTAGATCAGGGTGCCTCTGAGGGTGGTGTTCGGGTTGGTGTGGATCTGGAAATGCAGGTGTTCGGCGCTGGTCAGGGTGTTGTCGGTGCTGGTCGTGAGACGGATGGTGCTCCTGTGGACGATGGCGATGCCTCCTCCCATCTGGTTGGCGTTTCGGTCCCTCCGGACGATCTTGTAGCCCTCTGGGATAGCGATGGCGATGTCGGGAGCTGAAGAGGCGTTCATCCAGGTCTCCGTGAGGAAGGCAACGTCCGGGGCTGTGGCGTCTAGGAGGTTCCAGAGTTCGATGGCGTGTCTGTGGACGGTGCGGGTGTTGAGCAGGATGCACTTGAGGTGGGTGCTGCTGGTGTTCGACTTGGCGGGTGCTGGTGCGAGGCTGGTCCGGATGCAGGTGAACTTGCAGGCGTGGCAGCTGAAAGGTCCGTGGGTACGTCGTGGAGTGGCTTGATGGCATTCTGGGAGTCGGCCGGTGTTGAGAGCGGTGAGGGTGGCGGCGGAGTACGACAGGCGGGTCGGTCGGGGTCTACGTGGGCCAGGGGTCCTGGCGCTGGTCGCAATCCGGTCGCGGACGGGCGCAGACGGGCTTACCTTTGGCGCGCCTTCGGCGCACAATCGGCGCGCCCGCTGCGCGTGGCCGCTGCGCGTTCGCACGGTCGCCATTTAAGGCGAAGTGCGCGGGTGGGCGGAGCAGCTGGGAGGCGGGAGCGGGGAGGGTACAGAATAGAAAAAAGGGGCGGGGAAAAGCGGCGGTGGCGGGAAGGGAGGGCGGAGGGCGGCGAGGTAGGCGGACAACAAGGAAGGAAAACCAAAACACGGGCAAAAAGAAATTGACCACGACAGGCACAAAGTATTGACAAAACAAGGGAAAATGAAATTAAACAAAACAGGCACAAATTATCGACAAAACAAGGCAAAAACAATCTCTGCAGCGGAGGCAGCCGGCAACCGGCAAACGAGGCAGCAGCGAGGCAGAGGGCAGTCAAGGGGCACACGCAGCAGCTGGTGGCCGTGCGGTGCGGGGGTGTCCCACAAGTGGGTCACACTCACCTGCGTCGCACGGTCGCCATTTAAGGCCAAGTGCGCGGGTGGGCGGAGCAGCTGGGAGGCGGGAGCGGGGAGGGTACAGAATAGAAAAAGGGGCGGGGAAAAGCGGCGGTGGCGGGAAGGGAGGGCGGAGGGCGGTGAGGTAGGCGGACAACAAGGAAGGAAAACCAAAACACGGGCAAAAAGAAATTGACCACGACAGGCACAAAGTATTGACAAAACAAGGGAAAATGAAATTAAACAAAACAGGCACAAATTATCGACAAAACAAGGCAAAAACAATCTCTGCAGCGGAGGCAGCCGGCAACCGGCAAACGAGGCAGCAGCGAGGCAGAGGGCAGTCAAGGGGCACACGCAGCAGCTGGTGGCCGTGCGGCGCGGGGGTGTCCCACAAGTGGGTCTCACTCACCTGCGTCGCACGGTCGCCATTTAAGGCCAAGTGCGCGGGTGGGCGGAGCAGCTGGGAGGCGGGAGCGGGGAGGGTACAGAATAGAAAAAGGGGCGGGGAAAAGCGGCGGTGGCGGGAAGGGAGGGCGGAGGGCGGCGAGGTAGGCGGACAACAAGGAAGGAAAACCAAAACACGGGCAAAAAGAAATTGACCACGACAGGCACAAAGTATTGACAAAACAAGGGAAAATGAAATTAAACAAAACAGGCACAAATTATCGACAAAACAAGGCAAAAACAATCTCTGCAGCGGAGGCAGCCGGCAACCGGCCAACGAGGCAGCAGCGAGGCAGAGGGCAGTCAAGGGGCACACGCAGCAGCTGGTGGCCGTGCGGCGCGGGGGTGTCCCACAAGTGGGTCACACTCACCTGCGTCGCACGGTCGCCATTTAAGGCCAAGTGCGCGGGTGGGCGGAGCAGCTGGGAGGCGGGAGCGGGGAGGGTACAGAATAGAAAAAGGGGCGGGGAAAAGCGGCGGTGGCGGGAAGGGAGGGCGGAGGGCGGCGAGGTAGGCGGACAACAAGGAAGGAAAACCAAAACACGGGCAAAAAGAAATTGACCACGACAGGCACAAAGTATTGACAAAACAAGGGAAAATGAAATTAAACAAAACAGGCACAAATTATCGACAAAACAAGGCAAAAACAATCTCTGCAGCGGAGGCAGCCGGCAACCGGCAAACGAGGCAGCAGCGAGGCAGAGGGCAGGCAAGGGGCACACGCAGCAGCTGGTGGCCGTGCGGCGCGGGGGTGTCCCACAAGTGGGTCACACTCACCTGCGTCGCACGGTCGCCATTTAAGGCCAAGTGCGCGGGTGGGCGGAGCAGCTGGGAGGCGGGAGCGGGGAGGGTACAGAATAGAAAAAGGGGCGGGGAAAAGCGGCGGTGGCGGGAAGGGAGGGCGGAGGGCGGCGAGGTAGGCGGACAACAAGGAAGGAAAACCAAAACACGGGCAAAAAGAAATTGACCACGACAGGCACAAAGTATTGACAAAACAAGGGAAAATGAAATTAAACAAAACAGGCACAAATTATCGACAAAACAAGGCAAAAACAATCTCTGCAGCGGAGGCAGCCGGCAACCGGCAAACGAGGCAGCAGCGAGGCAGAGGGCAGTCAAGGGGCACACGCAGCAGCTGGTGGCCGTGCGGCGCGGGGGTGTCCCACAAGTTTTGAGTTCCTCACACAAATCCAGACTACCACGTTGATTCTATGGTTGAACTTGTACCCGAGCATAGAAACTGGCTTTAGGATTGCTGCACTCAAAGTTGCTCCAATCCCTCATTATAACAATTAGCTGTCTTTCCACATGCATCAAGCTATGGTGTCTAAGAAACTAAAGAAAGAGGGCGCATTGAGTAGGTTTGCTGGGTCTTTTTCCCCTCCTCCTTTCAAGACTTTGTTTGTTCTCCTTTGGATGTGGTACCAAAGAAGGAACCGGGGCAGTTCAGGTTGATTCATATCTTTTCGGCCCCCAGGGGTTATTCAGTGAATGAGACTATTGGCCCACAGTTATATTCAGTCAGGTATTCATCAGTAGATCAGGCATTATCGATACTGAGTGACTTCAGCCAGGAGGCCCTGCTCGCTAAAACAGATATTTAGGATACTCCCTTTCTATCCTGAAGACTACCACCTTTTGGGGTTCCAATTTGGGGGCTCTTGCTATTGGGACAAGTGCATGCCAGTGGGGTGTGCTGTTCATGCACATACTTTGAGCAATTCAACACGCTGTTGCAATAGCTATTCACATCACACAAGGGCCACAAGTAAGTGTTACATTACCTGGATAATGTTCTAGTCCTGGAGCTGCTGGAATCTGAGGTGTGCTCTTGAGCACTGAACGCACTGAATGCCTTTGTTGGGGAATTTGGGGTGCCCATTGCGCCAGAGAAGATGGCAGGTCCCTCCACGTTCCTTACCTTCCTGGGTATTGAAATTGATATTTTGGACGGGGAATGCCGTCGTCCTCTTGAAAAGGTTCAAACCTTCAAGCAATTGATTTTCTCTGTGCAGGCATTGAAGAAGGTGACTCTCCATCAGCTCCAGGTCCTAGTTGGCAAGTTGAATTTCGCCTTGCAGATAATTCCCATGGCATGCCCCTTTTCACGATTAATCACATGGGCGATGGCCAACCTCAAAGAAAAACAAAACCATACCCGACTTTCAAGTGAGGTAAAGGAAGACTTTGGGATACGACGCACTTTCCGGCAACAATTCAATGTCTTGGTCATATGACATACATGCCCGATTTCTAATCATGCTCTACGCATCCTCACAGATGCAGCAGATAGCGTAGGGTTTTGGGCTATATTGGGCACGGAATGGTGTAGGGGTGACTGGCCTGCTGCCAGGCATGACAGCAAAATCACTAAAAATGCTGCCTTCTTAGAGCTGTTCCCCATCGTGGTGGCAGTGACCATATGGGCCGGGATTCTTAAGCATAGGAGGGTGGTCTTCTGGTCTGATATCACGGCAGTAGTAGAAACTATTAACAGGCAGGGGGCTTCTTAAAAGTTTGTCTTAACATTGCTCAAACATTTAGTTTTATTGTGCTTGAAGTCTAACATTTTGTTTTGAGCTACGCATGTGTCTGGCATTCATAATAACGTTGCTGGTGCCTTATCTTGCTTCAAGCTGCATACATTTTGGGACTTTCACCCACAGGTGGCTGAGAAAATGACAGAGTTCTTCCCGTCATATCTATGGAGGATTGCAGTCCCACCTTACCTGATTTAGTGGTGGCCTCGCTAACAAGGTGCACGCAGATGTCCTATGAAAAGTGTTATGCGCATTATAGATCCTTCTTGCATACATGTAATGTCCCTAACATGTTTATTGCAAAGGCCAGCTGTCTGTTTTGGGTACCCTCAGAGAGCGGTATCTTGTACGAGGGCCATTAGGTTTTTGTTAAACTGAAGGGTGCAAAAGATATTAGTGGCTCATTTCTCATTAGTAAAGCATTGTTAGGTTGGGCTAGTCTTGACGTCTGCACAAAAGATGGCAGGTGCCCCCTCAATGCGCATGTCCTGGGTGTCTTCTTGTCTAACTTGCAGAGGGTGTGCAGTTCTCCATATGAGACCACAGTTTTTGCTACAGCCTTACTGTGGCCTTCTATGGTGCCGTTAGGGTGAGCGAACTAGTAGGTTCCTCTAGATCCAACTTCACTGGGGGCTTTCAGTGGGAGGATGTTCTGTAAGGTGAGGAGTGGCTAGCAATCTAGTAGAGAAAGTCCAAGACTGATCAGGAGAGAAAGGGGCAGCGACAACTCAGAACAGCCAAGGGCTCCCTTCTCTGCCCAGTGGCTCGCTTAAGTTCCTACCTGGCAATTCTACCCAATGTGACAACTACTTAATTAATCCACGGAAATGGAGACTGCCTATCGCACTATCAGTTTGTCGCAGTCTTAGCTTCTGCCTCTAAGTCAGCAGGTGTCAATTCAGGAGGTAACGCATCACACTCCTTTAGAATAGGCAAAGCCACTGTGGCAGCAGGGAAAGGCCTGTCTCCTGAGGAGGTTACGAGAATAGGACAGTGCTCTTCAAAGACTTACAAGAGCTACATTTGCCCTGACTTGCAATGAATGTGCAATGGTATGTGATTCTTTCTCTTTTTGTGTATGGTTGCTTGTTATATGTTTCTTAGTAGGATGTCCTCTAAGGTCGTGTGGATTGGTGGCCATTCATTCATTTAGCGGGCGGCATACAGATTGCAACTGCTTGGTAATCCCAAGCCTGCGGAGTTGCATGATGTTTATATCAGGTGGTGCAGGATTGGAGGCCTCCGAATTTCTCAACTGCAACGGCTGATTCAAGAGACCATGGGCCATGAGGCAGTCCAGTTCCTGGACCTCACTGTTGTTCACCTTGGTTGTAATGACTTGGTGAAAATGGGCCACTAGGGCCTCTTGGGAATAATTCTGAGGGAGTTTGTGCAACTGGCCAAGGTTTTCCCGGAGGCGACCATTGCTTGGCCCCACATGGTTCCACACCAAAATTGGGATAAGGATATCAGTCCAGGACAATCAATGTATCCATTAGGCGGCTGAACTCGTACAAGCTGTGCCTCTGCCCAGGTCGCCTTTGGAACATTCCACATAAACTGCTGAGTGGTGAGGTTCTGTTTCACAAGGATGGTGTCCTGAGGACATTTTGACTTTTGCCCAGAGGATGTTTTGTGGTGAGGAGGACACGGAACCTCATTGCCCAGGTCACCCTTGTGGTGGGATCGTTAATCCTTAATTTACTCCTAGTCAGCAGAGGGGTCCTCTAATGCAGACTCACCAGAACAGCACAAAGGGTAGGGTCCAGCAGTCCTGAGCCAACCAGAGGATGTACACACTTTGAGCAGTTCAACATTCTGTTGCAATGGGGGCTAAGGCACACACATCACCTGGGCTGCAGCTCCTGGCCACCTAATCCCAGCCCCTCAGGCAGCTTGGTGTTTGGGGGGCAGTGCTCTGGGATGAGGACAAGGGTACAGTGAGGTGGGAACCGGCCCCGCCCCTGCAGGCGGTTACACCTTTGTGGTCCAATAGCATATAGAAAAGCGGAAGGTCTCTGGTTTTGTTGGTGTTCATCGGTCATGATTTTGTAAGTTATATAATGCACTGTGTATTTTATGATGTTTTTTCTACTCACAAGTGCCTAATTTCTCACGATGTGTCAATGTTATCTAACCTAAGTATGCTTTAATTACGTGTAATAAAACCTGTTCCACCAATCTCCTAATCTCTGTGAGTTCTGTTGGTGCCTCATTTGGGTTGTGTTGGGGTATGGGTCAGACTGGGGGTGTCTAGGTCCTAAGTACTTCCTCGAGAAATCAGAGGATTTCCCATTACCACTAAACTCTTAAAGTGGCAGTAAACGTTTTTGCCTCCGTCAAAACAAATGGTTTATCCAATCAATCCTGATTTTTATTTAAAGAAAAAATACAAATGCTGCCTTATTGTAAGTGTGATAGTTATTGGTACATACTTAGGGCCTCATTAGGATGGAGGATGCGGAAAATCCTCTGCGGACCCACCAAAGACCCACCGCCACATTAGGATGGCTGGTGGGTCCCGGTTTCCGTCCGCAGCTTTTCCGCCGCGGTTGGCTCACAACCGCGGCGGAAAAGCACTAATATGGTGACGGTGTCTCTCAGACACCGTCAGCCAGATTAGGATGGGCTGTGAAACATGCTTTTCCGCGGCGGCTTTTCCGCCGTGGAAAAGCATGTGTAACTTCACTGCGGGGGCCGGTTGCGGGCCCCCTAGGTGAAGGGGGGATGGGGGGTGCATATGGGGGGTACCTATGGTACCCCCCTGCATTTGTATGCAGAAAGCGGCAGGCACCGCGCGGTGCCTGCCACTTTCTACATACAAATGCAATGCGTGCATTTTTAACATTGCGGCGGATGCAGCTTGAAGCCGCACCCGCCGCAATGTTAAAAATAGAGGATGTGTCCGCCAGGGTGTCGGTCACATCCTAATTGCACTGGAGGGACCTCTGCAGGCCATGCGGGGGTTCCCTCCTACTCTATGGTGGCGGACGGACTCAGGCCCGTCCGCCATCATAATGTGCCCCTTAGTGTTTTTGCAGACAACTTATTATGAAGTATAAACGTATGAACTTTGCACATGCGCATTAACCAAACAGTTGTTTCAAAGCATCTACGCCCCTGGTTCAAAAAACATTTGGGCAACGAGAATTACAATTCCAGCGACAAATGGTTGAGCTTCTTGTTGGAATCATCCTACTCATGAATAACAGAATCCGAATTTGAGAGATGTTCTGACTGTAGCTTCCACTTACAGCCCCAGTTGTAAGAATAGGTGTATAGGAAATATGGAAGTTCTGGGAAGGCTAAGGTGTCCATAGTGCATGAGTTGAACACCCGCAAGGTGAACTTTTTCTATATTAACAAGCATTCTTAATGGTGTTTCATGCTTAATTTGCGCATCTAACTTAAGTGATAAAAGAAAGATGGAATAAAAGAGCGACTTGAATTTTACAACACCCCAAACACATCTATAAAGCCAGGGCTTGCAGGGAAAGTATTATTTAAAATTTAGAAAAATGTTTTCTAAGCAGAGAAAATATAAAGAAAATGTGAGCTGGTGGATTTTCCACTGGCAGAAAACTGCTGCTTCATTGTTGGGTGTAATCACTTAGAGGTCCATTAGGATGGCAGACGGACAAAGTCCGTCTACCATTCTGTCGGGGGCGGTACCGTCCGCCACAAGGGCGAAGGAACCGTGCCCCCAAATAGGATGCATCCGCACAGTGGCGGGTGCATCCCACATTTTTTACATTGCGGCAGACGGTGCTTGAAGCACCGGCCGCCGCAATGCAAAAAAAGCACGTTGTACATTTCAATGCACAACATGACAGGCACCGCGCGGTGCCTGTCATGGTGTACACTGAAATACTCGGAGGTACCATAGGTACCCCCCATGTGCACACCCCACATCCCCCTTCACCCTGGGGTCCCGCAACGGGCCCCCAAAGCAAAGACCGTATGCTTTTCCGTGGCGGCATTACCACCACGGAAAGGCATTCCTCACCGGCCATCCTAATATGGCTGGCGGTGTCTGATAGGCACCGCCACCATATCAGGCCTTTTCCGCCGCGGTCGCAAGCCGACCGCGGTGGAAAAGCAGCAGACGGTCTTTCCCTCCGCCACGCTCCCCCCCACCATCGTAATATGGCGGGGGGAAGAAAGGTGGCGGACGGGCAGGGATGGCAGACGGATCGTGATCCGTCCGCCATCCTAATGGACCCCTAAAAACGACAAAAACAAGTGCGTTTAAGTAAATTGAAGCGTACCACGTGTAAAGTTACTCATTCTTTGTATCAGGTCATACATTTGTTACAGTGAGGGAGAAATTGAAGCATAAGTGCTCCAGGCCGCCTCTTGCATAGGAAGGCTTGGCAACAGTTCCTTAGAGTTTTCTTGTGGCTCAGTAGCGAGATGACTTTCCGCTAGGGTTAGGATGAATGCCAAAATAAAAGTCAGAGTGACGACAAAATTCCATTTTTGTGGCTTGTAAACCGTGAGAAGTCCTGCCCCCCGTCGATGATTGGTACAAAATTAGAACACACACATGAATTCGCTTCCCAGAATCTCACAAGCACGTGAATCACTCTTTCAAGCTTTACATTTCTTCTCACGAAACACGTAAAACCGCCAAATTACACAAACCAGGAAAAAGAGCCCTGTTAAAAGAATACTTTAGGCGTCTGGTTTGTTGTGTAGCTGATAATGTGCTCTCTATGAGAAACCCAAATTAGCGTAGCAAAAGTCCACAAGATAAAAGTTTGGCATTGAAACTTGTTTTAAAAATTGTGGTGGATTGCAAATACCCTCATGCACGAGGAAAGAAATATGTGCTAATGAGCAATGTGCAGGCACACACTCAGAGACAATAATACAATGTTTTTTCATATATTATATTTTTCTTTAGTTTTCAGACATAGCTCTGTGCTTATTCAAGGCTATAAATAGAGCTGCATCAAATCTAATTGATTAAACAAACATACTATTTCATGTGGGTTTATTAATTATAACAGTTTGAAACGATTGTAAGAGAGATAACAATAAAATTGCTTTGCCAAGTTAAGACATATTTTGCATTAAACATACATGAATGTTGGCATTCTTTTACAAATCATAGCTGATGCTGTATAGCTGGATATATTGGCGTGTGAAGTTGTAAAAGTATGCCGTGCAAACATTTTGAAGCTGTCCTCAAAACTTTGCAAGTGACAAAACTCTTGGGAAGCTCGCAAAGTCTCAATTGTTTCAATTAAATATGTAAAAGTAGTTTTTTCCCAAAAATAAATCTGAACAAAATTCACTTTCATTTCATAAAATTCTTGCTCAAGCAAACTTTTGCATAATTTACTATATTGAGAAACCCTGGCAAAGTGAAAATTGTATAGAAAAATTAACATTTTGCTAATCCCTTTTGCTATGGGTTATTGCCCTGTGTATTATGTTTAACTACAGTAGCCTGGATATGGCACGGCGCTCCTTAATATGTAAGATATGACAGCTGCAGGGCTCTGTGTGTAAGTTGCAGCAGAGTGGTTAACATCTTGGTGTATGTGACTAAGCTTTTAATTAATGGGAGGATTATAGAGTCTGGACTATTGAGTAAGATAATGAGAACGACTGTTATGTAACGAATAAGCAATCAGCAGTTCATTGTGTAATTTGTGCTCGTTTAGACATTAGCCAAAGCCCAGGTCCAGTGGCAGCCGACAGAGACAAAGACCAGTGGGGTGGGGGAACGTGGGGTAGGTAAGGGGGCCGGTGGGAAGAGCACAGGGCCTGGCGGGGCGGGGTGGGTGGTTTAGGGTTAATAATTTTTTTTAAAACAAAAATTACCTGGTGCTGTTGGCCGCCTCGCGCTCCTCTGTTCCTGGTCCTAGCAGTCCCTGGGACAGCATCGGACTCCCAATCCAATCACCATGATGCTCTCAAGTATGAGAGCAGCTTGGCGATTGGCCTGAGCTGGCTGGATCAACGCTCGCTCAGGCACAGGGAGTCTGTGTTGTTTTTCTAACCCGGCTGTACAATACAGCCAGGTTGGAGAAACCTAAGTGCGCATGTCAGTTTGGCCGGCCTGATACAGTGCACATTTTCACGCCTCCTTCCCCCTCCCATGGCCCCACAACTCCCTGCACACACTGGCTCAGAGCCAGCAGCAGAAAAAGAAGACAATAGTAACATATTGTTTTCTTTTTCAGTTGCTAGCTCTGAGTCAGTGGGGCGTTGTTCTTTTGCGATTGCGGAGGAGCAGCCGCTTTCGTGGTCTACGGGCAGTGTTATGAAGCTACTTGTGGTCTATAAACTGTATGGCAGGCTCATTTGCACTTTCAGCTCAGTATGAGGGTAAATTATGACAGACCTGCCAACGATAACAATGAGGCCCATTCACAAAGGCATTTTGGAGTATGCAAAGGACTAATCCTGTATCACATTTTTATATCCTCTTATATGTCTTTATGAACTTGCCACAAAACAATTACATGGTCTAAAATGGGAGTAAAACCAGGCACTATTCATATACAATTAGTGCAAATAAGCCTGTGCACTATTTGCACTTTTTCAATTAGGTACTTGGACGTTTCAAAGGTGATTCACAAAGCTGTGTAATTGTGCACAGAGAGTACCCCAGTAATGCTACTGACCAAGCATGTTTTTGTGAACCGGCCCTAGTAGCTCTAACCAGCAAAGTGCTCTGATTAACAGGTCAATTAGTACATTTCTTGTATCACTAAGGTGAGTGAATCACTGAATGATTCATTCATTCACGCCAGTGACACAATGAAAGCACTTCCTTGTCATGAGTAAGTGAGACTGGAAATGTGGCACCGCGCTCCTCCTTATTCTGTGGTCAGTCCAGACATATTAAAAGGGTTGATCTAGTAAAACAGTGCAGTGTAGCAATCCCTGTCATTGAACCTTTTTTTCTCTTTTGCTGGTTCGACTTAGAACAAAGGAGGTTGTAGATGAAGATGTGATGTGACCACCCAGGTTTCCCCTACTGGTGGATTCGAAAGGGATGTATGTCAGTACAACGCGATCTAAAAGATCGCGGTACTTTTCAACGCGGCCGTTACAACGCAAGTCGTTGCACCGACTTGCGTTGGAGGGCGCGGATTTTGGAATCTTATAATTTTATATTCAAACACCAGTCCACGTACAGTAGGGAAGGTGTTGGAATATAAAATTACAACATTCCTTGCCCAACAGCGCCATCCAGCGCAAGTCGTAGTAACGACTTGCGTTGTAATGGCAGCGTTATAAAGGCACTGCAGTGTAAACACCGCGTTGTAAACGGTGTTTACCATTTGAAAGGGTGGACTGGATGGTTTCTGGTGTGCATGTTGACCTGCACTAGGATGTGCTGATGGAATGTGGGCTCTACAATCAAGTAAGAGCCTGTTTCAGAGGGGCATGTGCTAGTCATTTTTTTCTCTCTTGATTTTACTTTGAAACAGAATGGATTGTACCCTAAATGATTGTTGTCCTGCCGCTGCCGGATTAAGCTTGTTTGTTGTTTATCGCCCTGTCCTGAAGAGGCCAGACTTATTGGAAGGCCGAAACGCGACCGCGTCAACATTTTCCATACGGAGGAGTCTTTATATGAAAATTGATTTTGGAAATTAATGCCTTGAGACACACTTTTGGATTTAGGTTCTGCAAATCTGTGCACTCAACCAGTGGTGTCGGACTACCTCCTAGTGCACCCCCTAGAGTTAATAGGAGGGCACTTAGCTGTTGCTACATTTGTTCTTTGAGGGTGAAAAACTATTTAGTTTTTTGTTTTGCGTCTCATTTATTTTTGTCAAAATTGTTTGTGTTGCTTTTTGTTGTACATAGGTGTGTATATAGACATGTATATAGTGTTGTATGATGTATTAAGCCTTGACTAAACATTTTTTGTTTTGTAAGAGAAAAAAAGAGAATAAGAAATAAGAGAAAAATAATTTATGCTGATTACAAAAAAAAAATGTGTAATCATGTCCCCGTGTATGAGTGATGAAGTACAGAATGTTTGATTAATTTCATAATGCATATTTGGCATAAAATGGGTGAATTAGTAGTCTCCTATTTGTAAAGAGCCTAGTATTTGTTCCTCCTTTCTCCATTGTTCTTGTTTTTTGCATCAGCCTCCTTGAGAGACATCTTTTCTCACATTAAACATCAAGATATTAATTGAACAGTTCTGCCAGTTAGAAGAACAAGAACATTTGTTTTGTCGTAAGATAAGTAAGTGTGTGTGTGTGTGTGTGTGTGTGTATAGAGGGCACATATACATTGTAAGGTAATGAGTGTGCATGATCATCAGGTTGAATACAGCTCCATTAATTCTGCGTTTCTGCCTGTGGCATACACAGCACTTCTGTGTAATTTTATTTAGGTCTGGCTAGAGAGAGCTGTATCTGACACTTGTGCTCATCTAGTCAGAAAACAAACTGCCTATCTGTTTTTCTTTATAGGGTTTCTGATAAGGCAACCGTTGTCTTAGCTCTCCTACATAATTGTTTATTTGCCCATAATTGACAGAGACATTGTTAATCCCTTGAAAAATACAATAGGAAGGCCATTTGCATTCTGAACTGTCTGACAAATGGAGCAGGAAAGGGTTTCACATTGCAAACCGTGTGATAAACACTGTAGAAAAGGGCATTACATTACTTTACATTGTTTTACACTGAAGGACCTCTGGACACAGAGCTCTAATTGAAGAGATGCTAGAGATGCTGTGGTTGTGTTCATTTGTAGTGCTATGTTCAGTATTTAGTTGTACCTACATTAAATTAATGCTGTCTTTCTTTTAAAAGGATAAGCCTTGGACTGCTCTGCCTCACTGCTCTGAGGGTGAAGTGTCAATTGCAGCATGACCTTGGATTTTCCCCCTTTTGATCTTCTTTAGGGCATATGAGTGGGCAGCGGTTATGTTAGCCCACCTATGTCATAACTGCATTCCCGAAACTCATTTAGACACTGTGAAATTCACTAGGAAGGAGCTCTGCATGGTATAACTTTGTGGTGAATACAGGTGGATGGAATTTTACATTGTGTGTTCTCTGACAAATTTAACAGGAAGGTTTTTTTTTGTGTGAATTTGATGACAAAGCCAAGAGTAAGGGGTTCCTGCACAGATCTCCAGATTAGAATAAAATAAGCTTTTCTTTTTGAAGGTAAAGCACTATTCGGACATAACCATAATTAATTCTTTATTCGGGTAAACTCGCCATAAAAGACAGGGAAAATACAACATTGTGCAACCGATTAAAACAACACCACCAAGAGAGAAAAGACCACAGTTCAGGCATCAGCATAATCAAAAATCAGCGGGACAGCAAGATAATTCGTCAATAAATATTGGCAAACAGGTAAATACTATTTGGACATTTATTCATTATGTTATTGTGTGCTTCGAAGAGTTCTTATATTCTGTGCAAGCCCCAGGCTGCCCTTCCTCACCTCCCTGAGGGTAGCCTCAATCTCAGGTCCAATAGTGAGGTGGCCCAAGAACACCAGAGGTAAAAGACTCTGAGTGTTGCAAATGGACCCCAGCAACCCCTCATTATCATGGGACCCCCTAAAACAGTGCGCACATCAACTGTGATGGGGTTGCATTGTTATTGCCCATTGCCTTTTTACTGGCCATGTCTGTCAGCACCCCCTGCAGTTGCAACACCTGCACTAATAATTGCAGGGCCAACCCCCAAATTATGCTGCATGTGCCGGATGTACGTCAGTACAACGCGATCTTTCAGATCGCGGTACTTTACAACGCTGCCATTACAACGCAAGTCGTTACAATGACTTGCGGCAATGGCATCGTTGTAAAGGTAGTGTAGTGTAAACACGACGTTGTAAGCGATGTTTCCCGCATGTGCCAGCAGCAGGTACAACACAGCATTATGCAATGTTCATACTCCTGCAATAGCTATCACATTAAAACATGATGACGTTGCTGCATATGGAATGTGCTGATGAGTGGTGCATGCTACAGTAGCAGATACATGACTGAGCTGCTCTGTAATGTTCCTTCCTGTCTTCCAGACCTGACACCCCACCCATGCCAATGGGCTGTGCCAAACGTGGGTAGTGTGCAAGCTGCATTATGCTTGTATATATAGTATCAACTATGAACTCTTCAGTTCCTGCATGGTATGTGCTTTTCATCGAGCAGTATAGTGATTCTGGTAAAGGCTGGACTGGCCGTACTGGGCATCGGGCGTTTCCCCGGGAGGCTGGAAGGGTGGGAGCCAGTTTTGCTACTGGGGGCAGTTTTGCAGCAGTGCTGCAATATCGGCCCCCAGTAACATAAGCTGCAAGGAAGTATAATCCACTTACTATCGTTTCCAGCCTCCTAGGTCCAGCCAGTGCTTCACACTTGTTATGTTATGTTATCTTTATTTGTAACAAGCACGGAAACTCATGAGTGTCCCGGCGTGCAGCCTGAAGGAGGGTGAGAGAGTAAGTTTTTCTTGAATGCAGCTAGGTCTTGCAAGTTAAGGAGGGCAAGGGGCAGCGCATTCCAGGCAACAGCGGCCATTCTTGCCAGCGAACTACCACCTAGCCTCTGATATTTGAATCGGGGGATACCTGAACAAGGCGATGGGATGAAGAGCGCAACTGTCTACTTGCACAAACATACCCTTCCCAAACTCCCTGAAGTGGTCAGCCTCGCTCACTAAGCACCGTGTGGGGGTTGGTCCGACAAACTTGCCAGGGCTGCTCTGGGTTCCCAGTGCGGCCCTGTTCTGGTAGATGGCAAGCCAGCTGCTCCCATCAAGCACACTGTACGGCAACTACCACCTGCACATGAAGGGCACTATAATACACATGTGCACTGTGTGCATGCATGAAAGGGAGCTGGAAAGGCTTCAGTGCCCTGGTACTGTCATCAGCCAATAGTCACTATGCGAGGGTGCTTGAAAGTAAATAATTAGAAACCTTGGGCAATTAATACCCCTAACCAATTGTTGAGCAACAGTAGGAATAGGAGTTAACTTGTAAAAAAAAAATCAGTGCTGGGGCTCTCTTCAGGAGTCAGCTTCCACCAGTCCATTTCTCCTGCTAGCAAACAAATCCAACTACTAAGCATGAAAGTGGGAAAAGGATGTGGCGGAATGGCCAGAGCTGCCGACTTCAGAGCTGGGGATTAAGGTTTGAGTCTAGGTGTCCGCTACATATCCTGTGATTCTGGGCAAATCCCCTAATCTCCCTGTGCCTACCACTACTCAAATGTGAATGTGACCTTAACTGGTGCTCGTCGAAAGTGCCGGTGTTGATTAAGTGCCGGTGCTGAGCACCAAAAACTAAGCGAGGGCGTAAAATCCGTTCCGCTCGCGGATTTTGCAGATTTTCGGCAAATTTGCATTCCGCGAACTCTCGCGAATTTGCCGAAAATTCGCAAATTCGCGCGAAGCGGATTTTTTTGCTTGGTTGCACTTGCCAAATAGAATACTATACAAATTTGCGGCGCGCAGCGTTCACTTACAGTCATTCAGCGTTTGAAGAGTTGTTTTTCTTCATGTTTGCGTGTGCTGCGCCATTTTGGATCTTGCTGCGGGATACCGCGGGAGTTTGTCGACCGCGATTACGTCATCGCAGCTTGCCACCTTGCACAGCGAGAGTTTGGCAACGCGAGTACGTCATAAAGGCCCGTGATCACGCATCGCGGGAGTAAACACTTGCGAACACGTAGATGCGGCGGGCAGCGACAATCTCACAATTGCGAGATTGCAAAATTTGCAATTTTGCACAATAAACCCACCAGCAGGCAGCATAAACCTTGAAAATTATGATTTTTATCAGAATAACTCCTCAGGTTGACATTTGCCTGCACTTTTTTTTTTGCAAGGAGTCCATTTTGGGGGGGAGGGGTTGGAGGAAGGAAGTGCCCCACAGTCTCCAACTTCCTGTTCCTGTCCAGCAGGCTCCTCCCAGTGCTTTCTTCATGTGCTGGTCACTTTGATTTGGATCTTGACCTGGAAGGATTACTTTTTGTGGATGCTGCTGGATATTTGGATTTGAGGCCATTTGACTTTCTTTGGAGCACTTTTGGATTAGAAATTTCACAAGTAAGTTTGTTTGGGGCATTACAGTTGCTGCAACTACAATTTTGGAACTTTTTCAGAACATTAAATAAAATATATTGTGGGTAGCCACAGTATCCAGTAGGACCAGTGTTAGTTATGGGTGCACGATGCAACTGTTTTGTTGAATTTCAACATCATTTAGGGCATGGATGGCATTGGATTGTGGTGATTTTTGTGTGTTTTTCGATTTTTGGGGGTGTTGTTGGGGCCTTTTGCCCAGGGGTACTCACTCAGTGGTGCATGGGCCTAGTCTTTCTGTGTGGTCTCTTTAATGTAAACATCATAGAGGGCATGGATGGCATTGGATTGGGGTGATTTTTGTGTGTTTTTCGATTTTTGGGGGTGTTGATGGGGCATGGCCATGTGGGTGGAGGGCATTTTGAGGCCTGGTCCGGGGCCATGTGGTGGGGGTGAAGGGGCCATTTTGAATCCAGGCAGTGTGCTTTGTGCCATAGGCCTGCATCCAATGTGCCTTGCTTTCATCCATTATGCCCGGGGTACTCACTCAGTGGTGCATGGGCCTAGTCTTTCTGTGTGGTCTCTTTAATGTAAACATCATGGAGGGCATGGATGGCATTGGATTGTGGTGATTTTTGTGTGTTTTTTGATTTTTATGGCTGTTGTTGGGGGCTTTTGCCCAGGGGTACTCACTCAGTGGTGCATGAGCCTAGTCTTTCTGTGGGGTGTCTTGAATGTAAACATCATGGAGAGCATGGATGGCATTGGATTGTGGTGATTTTTGTGTGTTTTTCGATTTTTGGGGGTGTTGATGGGGCATGGCCATGTGGGTGGGGGCCATTTTGAGGCCTGGTCCAGGGCCATGTGGTGGGGGTGAAGGGGCCATTTTGAATCCAGGCAGTGTGCTTTGTGCCATAGGCCTTCATCCAATGTGCCTTGCTTTCATCCATTATGCCCAGGGGTACTCACTCAGTGGTGCATGGGCCTAGTCTTTCTGTGGGGTCTCTTTAATGTAAACATCATGGAGGGCATGGATGGAAATGGATTGTGGTGATTTTTGTGTGTTTTTCGATTTTTGTGGGGTGTTGATGGGGCATGGCCATGTGGGTGGGGGCCCTTTTGAGGCCTGGTCCAGGCAGGGCCTGGCCATGTGGGTGGGGGTCTAGGGGCAATTTTGAAGCCAGGCAGTGTGCTTTGTTGTGTCATAGGCCTGCACCCAATCTGCCATGCTTTCATCCATTATGCCCAGGGGTACTCTGTCAGTGGTGCATTGTATTGGTCTTTCCATTTTGGGGTGTGGGTATAATAAAAATGCTTACTTGCAAACTATTAATTGAAGCGCTACATATGCAACATTTATTTAACTGATGTTCCTCTGGCTTCGTTTGCTTTTAGGTGCAGAAAGACGAATCATCACCAGCCTCATCATTCCTCATCAGTGCCAGGAAGAAGTCCTGCTGCAGTGTGTGCAGCACAACGTCACGTGTGGCCACAGACAACTCTGCAACTCGTGCAACTGCGGCCTGCTGTTCTGACATCTGAAGAAGATGGCCCCAAAAAAAGTTGCCCGTAGCTCATCCAGCAAGAAAGTTGCCAGTAAGGAGCAGAAGAAGCAACTGGCGCCACTCACCAAGGAGACTGGTGTGACGACCGCCACATTTTTTGGGGAAAAAAAAGTACGCCTGCAGCATCAGCGGGGTCTGCTGGGGACCAAGCTGGGAGCAGCACCTCCGCTCCATTGGGCTCAGTGCCACCACCACCACGCCAACTTAGGTCCAAGCCCTTGAGTGCTGCAGAGGCAGCCAGTATAGTTGTTCAATCACCATCGACCCGTCATGTTGGCTCATCACAAGAAAGTAGCAGCATCCCTCAATCAACACAGGTTGTTGTAACTCATCTGACGAGTGTTCAACAACCACAGCCGCACCAACAACCACATGTGCAAGTACAAGCCCAAGTACATGTGGAAGGAGAGGCGGCGCAAGGAGAGGAGCAAGCAGAGGTGCATGGAGCGGCACAAGTGCCCACAATAGTTGTTCCTCCCGAAGTAGGGGCACATCAGGAAATCGACCTTCAAGCCGAGGTATCACATGAGGAAGCTACTCCTCCTGATGATTCATTGTCTTCCAGATCCCCAGCAAGGAAAAGATCAAGGATGGTGTCTACTTCTTCTTCAAGCCCCCTTCCTTCTGATGATATGGATGAAACTTGGGAACCACCACGGCCGTCTGAGAGTGAGGCACACCATGATCTGACAAAGGTAGCTAAGCGTAAAAGGAAGGTCCACGAAAGTCTCAGAGTTATGGAGTGTGATGATGACGCTGAACAAGAAGTGGCGTATACTCCTGCTGATGAAGACTCTCACGACGACGACGCAGTCATCATAGGCGTCACTCCAGCCTCAGCCGGCATGCAGCAAACAGACATTTTTACCCTATCCCGAAATGCTGCTGAGCGTGATGATGGCGACATGTCAATGGGACCACCACCAATGCAGTTAACTAGTACACCACCACCTACAGCTTCCATATTTTCTCGCCAGAAGGGACCTCCATCCACCTCGACCTCCATTTCCTCAATTAGTGGTGCTGTAAGTGCAACACACATCCTCCAGTTCATCTGGCATTAGCAGCATTCCCAGTATCGCCTCCTCCGCCCCCCACAGACATTTGAAGTCCGCAGTTTGGGACTTCTTTAGTGTTAGCCCAACAAGGGAAAACATAACCATTTGTACCATTTGTAAGGTTCGAGTTAGTCGTGGTAAGCTTGGTACCAACTATGGTACCGGAGGCCAGAGAGGTCATCTTGAGAGACAGCACGCTGTCAAATGGCATGCGCACCTAAGGGAGATCAAGGATGCCCGAATTGCAAGTCAACAAATTGTATCCGTTGATGTATCATCTGCTGATGACGAGGAGGAAGAAGAAGCGTCAAACATTTCTTCAGTTACACCCAGTACCCCTGTCAGCAGCACACCCCCTGCAAGATATATGAGCCACACTAAGAGTGTGGGAGAGAGTGAGACACCAATGCGAAAAAGTTCATCATCACTGAGCGTAACTGGGTCGCAGAAGTCATCATCATCCCGTAAAATGGTCCAGCCCACCATTAGAAGCATGTTGTTTTCAGAAGCGCCATTTGAACGCAACCACCCAATGGCGCGTCTGTATAACACTAAGCTGGCTAAAATGCTAGCGCTGGACCTTCTCCCTTTTTCTTTTGTGGAAGGGGTGGGTTTTCTTGAAATGGTGGCAACGCTCTGCCCTAAATGGAAGGTTCCTAGCCGGTTCTATTTTGCCAGAGTTGCGGTTCCAGCACTATATGAAGATGTGCTGGAGGTGATTGAGGCAGCTTTGCAGAAGAGTGCTGTTCACACTATACATCTGACAACAGACATGTGGACCAGTTGCGCAGCCACTGATTACATGTGCATCACTGCACTCTGGGTCTCTTTTTCAAGGGTTAAAGCAAAGATAAACGCAGGTGTTGACGAGGACAAAGTTTATAAAGCTGCTCGGAAACATGCAACAATAGCCATGTTTGCCATGGAGAAAAGTCATACAGGAGAAAACATTTTGCATGAGTTTAACACAAAGGTCTTTGAATGGCTGTCCCCAAGAAAACGCATGATTGGTTATGTTTCCACGGATAATGGCGCCAATGTAGTTAAGGCCATGGATATGGGTAACTATTTCAGAGTGCCGTGTCTGGCGCACTGTATAAACCTGGTTGTTAAAAAATTCTTGAGTGAAGAAAGTCCAGTCTCCGAGTTACTGACCACCTGACGCAGAATGTGCACACATTTCAACCATTCTTTTAAGGCCCGGAAGCAGCTGAGGTGCCTGCAACATGAACGTAAATTGCCAGTGAAAGCAATCATCCAGGAGGTGGCAACACGTTGGAACTCAACCTTCTACATGCTTGAGCGTCTGTATGAGCAGTATGTGGTAGTCGATCAGTATTTCTTTAAACTGGGTACACCTATGATAGCCCTGAGGATACAGGTGGAGCAATGGGACCTAGTTAAAAGCCTGACAGACATGCTTCGTCCTTTTGAGGTCTTCACGCGTGCAGTCAGCAGGGAGGACTGTAATTTGGGAAAAGCTATCCCATTGTTGAGCATGCTGGAGCACCGACTGAAGGCGGTGTGTTCTAAGTTTGAAAAAGATGGAAAGGAAGAAGCATTTGAGTTGGCGGAGAAGTTATTACACCGCCTACTTGGCGATGATCGTCTTGAAATGATCAACACAGAACAGCATTACATTTGTGCTACTATTCTAGATCCACGGTACAAAAAGGCAGTGGCAGGCAGAGTATTCTTTCCTTTTGATGACGCAGATGTTACAAAGTACAAACATTGGCTAGCTGTGTCAGCCACTCGGTTTGAAAGAGAACTGCAGGAAATTGAAGGAAAAGGCAGTACATCAGCATCAGCAGGCCGTCCGCAGTCAAAAAAATCCACTTCTGCATTGTGCTGTGGCAGAAGTGAGTGATTTTCCCTCTCAGCCATTAACGACACCAGCAACCGTATCATCTGCACCAGACACAACAGTAATACTGTGTAAAGAAGAGGATTGGCTAACTCAGCTTGGGTTTGCTTCTGAAATGGTCCCAGAAAAAAGTAAGCAAAGTGGAGGAACCCTGGAGAACCTTGAGTCGATGGTGCAGGCCTATCTGAATGACTCAACAGAGGTCCATCTTTCTCATGACTCATTGGCGTATTGGCATGGGAAAACAGTTGTGTGGCCAGAGATCACCAACCTGGCTGTAAATTACTTGTCTTGCCCACTCGCAAGTGTGTCTTCTGAACGTGTTTTCAGTGCTGCTGGTGGCATTGTAACTTCCAAAAGGACCCGCCTCTCGCCCAAAAATGTGGAGAGGTTAACAATGGTCAAGATGAATCAGCACCTCATACCGCCAGATTACAAAATACGAGAATGCACGCAGGAAGAATACGAGGAGGAATACGAGGAGGACACCAACTTAGATGAGGGAAGTTCTTCTCTGTTAAGTGACCTACTCCTGTCTGAATTTGAAGACGAGCTCTTCTTCCCTGACACCGAGCCCTGAACATGAGTCAATGAATCACTAACTTTCTTTTTCGTCCATATTCACTTTTATTCCTGTGTGTCTGTCTTTCTTTGTTTTGCAAAATCTATATAAAAAAAACTTTAATCACCTAATCACAAAAACAAGCCCATCAGCAGAACTGTCTTCACTTATTTGCTTATTGATTTGAAGGTGCCGCAGTCTGCATTCCTTATGTTCACCAGTTCACAAGAACATGCTCCTCTATCCTCCTCCTCCTCCAGACTCCTATTTCCCTCAAAGCAGATGACTGGATTACGCCCAATGAAGAAAGACTCTGCACTTGTGGGGGTGTTCTACTTCTTTGCGGGTGAGTTGACGGGTCTGGGGCATTGCTGTGAAGGTCTAATACCGGATAAAAGTGGTTTGGACAAAATCAGAGCAGAAAAAGATTTTGCGCTTTTGATCACTTGTCTGTCTTTGGGGTGCTGTTTGGCGGGCTTTTAGGTTGTTGTGGGTGGGTTTTGGGGTCTGGGTGCACTGCTGGCACAGTCTAATGTTGATTGCATTTGATTTTCAGGAAATCCATGGTGGAAAAGGGGAGTTAGGGCCTAGCTGCACAGCGTATTTGGACAGAATTGAAGGTAGTAGGCCCATTTTTGCTTTTTGCCTGTTTGGGGGTGTTCTGCTATTTTGCGGGTGGCTGCAGGGGTCTGGGGCCATTGCTGGGAATGTCTAATACCGGATAAAAGTGGTTTGGACAAAATCGGAGGGGAACTTTTTTTGCGTTTTTGCTGACTTGCTTGTCTTTGAGGTGCTGTTTGGGGGGGTTCCGGGTGTTTGTGGGTGGGTTTTGGGGTCTGGGAGCACTGCTGGCACAGTCTAATGTTGATTGCATTTGTTTTTCAGGAAATCCATGGTGAAAAAGGGGAGTTAGGGCCTAGCTGCAGAGCGCATTTGGACTGAATTCCAGGTAGGCCCAAAGTTTTTTAAGTGTGGCTTTTCCCGGGTTTTTCTTTTTGGCTTGTTGGGGGGTTAAACTTGTTTTCGCCCAGTTTGAAAGTTCTGGGCCATTGCTGGAAAGGTCTAATACCCGAAAGAGTGTGTTTTGGAGACAATCCCTGGGGAAAAAGTTTTTGCATTTTCTGAGATTTCGCTCACTCTACCGTTTTCGGGGGGCTGTTTGTGGGCGTTCCTGGTGTTTGTGGGGGGTTTGCGAGTCTTGGAGCAATGCTGGGTATGGATACTTTTGCTTGCTTGCAAGTGGTTTGAATACAATCCATGGTGGGTAAGGGGGGATTTGGGCCTACTTTACTTTCAAAGTACGTTTTATCACCATTTTCTACTAGGCCTCGTTTTTGGAGATCTAATTGGGGGTCTTCTACATTTTTGTGACTGGGTTTAGTAAGGGTCTGGGAGCACTGCTGGGAAGGTCTAATTTTGTTCTAAAACACAGTTTACAGTACACCTAGCTTGAGGGGAAAGATCCGCTAAATTAATTCGCCCATACTTATTTATCCTTCAAAAGGAGACTCAGACAGAGTAGGCACTTTCAAAAATATTGTACTGTCTATTAGGAAACTCAAAGTGTGACTTTTTGCACTACACAGCGTACATACCTTATATTTATTTGTCAGTGGTGTTCTAATATCACTTCCTGTTTTTCCATCAATAATTACAGGCCGGGTTTCAGCCTGTGCAATGGGGAAAAAGGATGAAGTCAGGCTTCACATTAGCGAGCCGCAATTCAGCATCCGCCAGGCAGGCAGTGGACAGGGTGTATTCTGGTCACCAACATTGATGGACGGAGCGTCAGATGGAATGGAGGAGTCCCGCTAATAAGAGGAATGGTTGGATGCATGCAACTTACCAAATTCAAAAGGACAACTACAACAACATACAGATACAGTATTCTGTTCTTTTCTAATTATCTTTTAAGTAATGTTATTGCTGTGAATTTCTATGAGTGTGACTCTGCATTTCTTTGATCTCTGCTTCTCAATTCATCCCTACAGCCATTCTATAGGTTTTACTTCTGCTATTTTTTAAACCTAATTTAATGTAAGAAGTGTTTCTCTGAGTGCAGAGATAGGCAAGTGAAAACGCATAATTATTACTGCAGCCCTGTACTGTCGCATTCTTTCATTCACGGTTGTCGAAAGTACTACTTACTTTTCAGTAACCATGCATGCAGTAGTGCATGCACTTCCTTTATGTCACTTAAAAGATTTATGGATAGCTTTGTACCCAAAGATTTGTTTATCTTCAATTATTGTTTGTCCATGCTGTGTTTTTTTTTCTTCTCTCAACAAAACTTTCCCAAAAAACCCCATTCCAATCCATTTTCCAAACCCTAACCCTCTTCCCCTGGGCTGTGTGGGTTTGATTGATGTTTGACTAAATGACAGCAATAATTCCACACACTTGCTGGGGAGGATAAGGTCATAGCAACAGGCTGGTGAAGGAATCCGAGGATATATTCTTACTCAGCTTGACACTGAGTCACTATTGGCAAATGAAAGCACATTTTCATGTGCGCCATCAACTTGATTGGTCATCAAGAACATCCTCCTCCTAGACGTGGCAAATTTTTACGCTGCTGTGTCCTTCACCTTCAGTACTATTTCTTGTAGTACTAGCCAATGTCAAAGAAATTCAACGCAAGTACTAGTTATACTTTCAATACTTTACCATTTGTTAGGCTACATTGTGGCACTGTTCTAGTGTACTGTCACCTGCTATATTCTCTATCGTACCGTTCTAATGCTACGGTAAGGACAAACAAGGTTTCATTTTCTTTTTTTCCAGATTCTGCAACTGCCACTGTGTAACACCACAAGTACCACCGCAATGATGACATTTCATTCGCCCAGGATTGCCAACCTTAATCGCCATTTCCCGTGCAGCCAGCCCTGTGCCTAGCCCTATTTCCAAACACAAATTACAGGTAAGATAAGCGTTTGGGGGGAGGTAGTATAATGGAGTATTAGGAGAGACGAGAGACTGACGGTCCTAGGACTATTGAATTCACTTACTCTGTGACAGGCACTTAGTTTTGAAAACATTTGGGCAATTACTAGTACTTACACAACTTGAATCAAGATGCCACTTAAGTTTCAGGAAAACAAACTTACTGTTAAACCCCCACCCACCAGCCTCAAAAGCAGTAAAAAACACGTATGCTAAGATAAAGTTTAAAGTATATTTATATATCCCTAACATAAATAATCTCCCGCAAGACCAAACCCACCCCCCCTCCCGAACCCCAACGAATGTCCGTGAAAACTAAGTCCAAAAAAGTAGAAAACCCAACTCCCAATTCCCACCCCCCATAAGTCTTTAAAAAGGGGCAAGGGACAGTCTCCTCCTACTGCTGGCTGCTGTTGACTTTTCGGGCCAGGTCGGCATGCTCCTTGCAGAGGGTCTCGAGCAGGGTTTTGGTGTTGAGGAGCTCCTGCTCGAGGTAGGACACCCTAAGTGAAAGGCGGCGCACGCGTGCCTTGCACCTGCTGTGGGGGGCAGCTGATTTCTTTGCTGCTCGACTGTGACGGGTGGCTGCGGTACCCCGGCTCCGTACCGCTGGAGACCTGCTGTGCTGACTGGCTGACCCAGGGAGCGCGGAGGAGGATGCATGTGTCGCCGTGGATGTTGTCGACGTACTCTGCGTGTCCTTCCCCTCCTGGGCCACCAGCCGCCGATATTCGGCGACAGTGGCCTCCAGCCTCCGTTGCCGGGCCCTTTTAGCCAGCTCCTTCCGTGTTGGTTTGGAAGGAGCATCTATATGAAGAAAGAAAGACATAGTCTGTAACCAATGCTCTTTAAGATTAACTCAAAATGATTCAGCAGAAAGTTGTGTCACAGTAGAACTAGCAACTTGCAAACGCAGTACATAACTATTGTAGCCAGTATCTATCTAACCTCCCACTTCTTCATCCTTGCTCTAACATTAGTGGGAGTTTAAGGAATCAATTCTACGAGCACTATGGACTCACTCTATTAGAGTCGACTATGACAGTACACCAGTCTTATTCTTCTTCTTCTCTCTTGTTTAGCAAAATTGGTACGTTAACTTCTGCAAGGCGGCATAATGCCAGCGCAGTCAACTTGCACCCGAGAAAAACAGACGCCCGCCATGATGAGTGAGACAGACTTGCGTTACTGTACCAGTCCAGTACATGCAGGTGGTGATGCTCTTACTTTTCTATTACGGGTGGCACTGAGAATACTCTGTTACAAGGGCTACTGCTTAATTAATTTAACTTTCACCCTACAGTGCCAATGAATACTAGAAAAGGAAAATGAAGAAGATAAATAATCTGATTATCTATCACTGCACATGGTATGTATTTGCTTACATATGGGATGACTTTAGGTGCTTTGCTTTTTATTGAGTGAACAGTGATACATCCACACATGAATGACCGAGTTCTACTAAACTCATTAACAGAGGTAGTGAGTGGCCATCGTAAAAGCCGGATATATGCTGTGCTTGCAATACAAACTACTGCTACTATTCATGGTAGTATTCGGACAAAATTACAACTTCTTTTCCTTGCCTTTCCTACACTGGGACGGACGTGCGGGTGCGGTGTTACATGCTCTTCAAAGTAACACTTAGTTCATCCAGTGACCGTCTACTCTCTCTAGATACACATATGCTATCTAAGAGTCAGATAGTACCATGATCCAGGCATCCATCCATTCAAACTATATGTCAATCATTCTTCTTCATGTCTCTCATCTGGACAAACCTTATGTTTTCTCACGGGAAAACACCCTTTTCATTTTATTTGGGAAACCGCAAGCCATACATCCGTGCTTGACTTGCATTTGAATTTCAACCAAAGCATATATTGCGCACACATACAGTTTCTGTTTCACCCACCCAGGCTGTTCTCCTTCCACCCATCCTTGCTTCATCCTTCACCCAGCCATGCATCATATTCCTTCCCAGCCACCTCGGGCACCAATCAAACACGTATCATTCTTCTTTGTCAGTCATCATTACTTTTAACTTGCTCGTCCTTCCACACTTCCTTACACCCTTCTTTCGCTTTTCGTTCATCCCATCCATCAAGTTCATCTCAGATCTGATTTGGATTCTCGAAAAAAAAATCACTGCTGAGTTGAAGTAAATTTAGAGGAGGCTACTATCTGGTTGATAAAAACTTTGTTCTAAATTTGAAAGTCTGCTTAACAGTATAGTAACTTAACTGTAGAACATATATACTACACCCGTGCAGAGAGCACACTATGCAGTCTGCAATCTCAATAAGTAAGGAATATAAGAGCTTACCACTGCCCGCCACTACCGTGGCAACCCGCACAGCAGTTTCGTCCGGCACTTGCACCGCCTCCTCCCCAGAAGTGTCCTCCTCCACCTCCGCGCTGGGCCCAGCACCAGATGTTCCACCTACAAAGTACATTTAAGAATGTTAAATGTCATAGACATACACCACTCACTAGTATTTTGTCTAGGAATGAAGAAATGTGAATACAGAAACCAATCTAATAATTTGTGACTGTCTACTCTAAAGTAAAAATGTCCCTTTTTCCAGGGAAGGGTGTTATCTTACTGCACTTTTTGGCACAACTGATGAATGCTTGCTTTTTAACACGCACCATTTTTCTCATAACAGACAGAAGCTTCACTTCTAATAACAAATCATCATCACTAGGATGGAGTGACCAAAAAGAAAAATTAAAGTTCAAACCAGGTGAGGGCTCGGCTCGCCCACAATAAATGGGTGAAATAAAATCAGTAAGCACTTTTCCATTTTTAATCAACCGTTTATGTTTTATGACAAGCTTGATTTTAATAAATATTTTTACTTTTAATAAAGCTTTAAAACTTAAATAGACTCTGTGGTCTTTGGTCAGGAGTGAATGAGCAAAAGGTTTTGCAATTTCCAAGCATGAGTCCGTGCCTCTGACACTTCTGGACTCTGACTCCGTACTCTTGTCCTGCGTTGGATAATCATCATTGGGGATCAATCATCGATGAATTCGGGAGCTAAATGACTCTGCCACACTATCTAGTCAGTAAGGAGATTGGGGGTTCTTCAAAGTCTGATATCAATGAGGTATGTGGAAAGTCGACCTGCGCCTATTATAGTTGATAAACAATGCACTATTTAGTGTCCATAGTTCTGTTTGTGCAGATTTGTCCCTGCAACAGTAGTAGTATGGATTGTCCTCCTATCCAAACAAAAAGTAAGGAAGTATCTTATTCTTTCTTGGTGGTCATTCACCTTTTTATTGTTGGTAATTGTGAAAGCATAAACATTTAGAAGACTTGAAAAGACATTATGGACAATCCCAGAGGACTGCACTCAGTGCATAGAGCTATTGCTGACTAGAATGGGAGTTTCGTTTAACACCTTTTGCCAAATGTGCAATTTTAGTTAGCTACACAGACAGACTAATAAGAATAATCTAGTAATACCACAGGGAGTCATAGTAGAGGCAGGATAAGAATTTAGATACAGTCTACAAGAAGATCAAAGACGATTTAGAAAAAATCGAATGAGGAACACTAGGAAAAAATAGGTACTCTATATTAAAATTAAAACTTATCGGGGCCAGCAAAGGAGCCCTCGCCTGACAGATCCTGGCCTTGAACAGCAGCAGCAGCCGATAACCCCTCCTCCTCTGTCCTCTTGCCACTGGGGGGAGCTGATGTACAACATGAAAGAAAGAAAGACCCGAAAACATGGATGATTGTTGTCAACCAAATCAAACATTTCAAAAGAACAATAACAAAATATTTTGGCAAAATAGCAAATAGACAACTATTCCACGAGATATATTGACCTATCTCATGTGGTCTACTATGATATTAGTATTGCTTGATTTGCGGACCGTCAACTTGGAAAGTTATGTAACTCACTAAACAAACTACTAAAAAGGTTAGCCTAGGACTGGCAGGCAGCGGACTGCTGCCTGCCTGCCGCGTGCTGCAGACTGCAGCACGCGAAGTGACAGACAAACTCCATCGTGATTGCAGATCAGCGACAACACTAAAAGTTTCCTACTACATTAACCAGTGATTAAAATACTCAACTATCAATCCACTACCACTATTTCTTCTTATTGCCAGGTGTACAAAGGAAGGACTGGACTTGAGTCTTTAGGGGCAGATTTACAAGCCCCTTGAGGCTCTTTTGCTCCTTTGTTGCGTGACTTTTGTGACGCAGCGGCAGAACAAAAGAGGCGCCATGGTGCGGCGTATATTAACAACGTGACGTATATGGGAGATGCATCACGTTGTAAAGCCCTGCGCCATCAGGGGGCGTTCCGGCGCAAGGGAGGGCGTTCCTGCGCAGGAACACATCCTAAAAGTGGCTGAGGGAAATCTACAAGATTTTAATCAGTCACTTTTAGGACAATGATGCGTGACTCAAACCCTGCGCCTGCTTGAAGCAGACGTACGGCTTGACGCAGCATTCGGGAGATAGGGCACCCCAGAGCATTGCTGGAGCTGCGCCATCATTGCGACTCGACTCCAGCAATGCGCCGCCTTTACGGCACAGATGCGTAACGCTTCGGTGAAGTTTTGGGCCCATGGTGCGCCGCATTGTAAATACGGCGCACCATGGGTGGTGGTGGCGTGGCGCACAATTACAGGCGCATCCCTGCTACTTTGCAGGGATGCGCCGGTAATTGAAAATCTGACCCTTAGTGTCTAGCATTACGCAGTTCTTTAAACTACACTCATACATAATTTCTCAGGCCAATGAAATGAACACAAAATCAAAAACAAATAAGCATAGTAGCAACGCTACTGAGAAGGAGAGCAGTGCACCTGAAATGCACAGAAGATTTTGAAATATAATTTACTTACAATGTAATCGGCAGCATTATTGCTCTTGGTAAAAAAAAAAAATGTGCAATATAATAACACACAGAGCAGGAGAAAACAGAGTAGTGATGAAATAGCTAGAAATAGCTACTACTACTCACCAAGCCCGGGGATCTCGATGCCGAGCAGGTCGAGCAAGTCGCGTTCCCGGTCCAGGAGATCCGTCCAACGGTGGGTGGCCTGGTTGTAGGTGCGCCGGACCCGAGAGTGTTGAAACATGGCCCGGCACACCTTCTCCCACCGCTTCCGGCTGCTCCCGGAGCCCGGAGCCGCCAGCGATCTTGCCGCCTGCCATGATGGTCCTGGGGAGGCGGCGCTGGACATAAAACACTAATGCGGCCACCTCCTCCGCGCTAAAGATCTCCCGGGCTATGACTTTCTCCCCCTTCAAACGCCCGCACGGGAACCGGGCACGGGGTGCGGGACCCTTCCCCTTCTCAGGCTGCTTCCCGGCTCCCTTTACCATGGTCTGGGCAGAAAGGAAGGTAATTAATAAATAAGAAATAGAATAGGGAAGAAGAAAAGAAAAAAGTTTAAAAAAAGTAGTTTAAAATTAACCAAAAGTAGCAGAAAACACAAAAATATAGAGCTAGAAAAATAGAGGGATAGATAATAAGTAAAATAGATTAAAAAAAACTTCAAACAAGCAAAGGATGGCAGAGATTGACAGAGGATACAGAAAGCATGCCCAGAACCATAGCAATGAATGAAAAACAAGATGGCCGCGCCCGTTCACGACCGCGTGGGTAAGTTCGCGCGAGATTTCCCCCGCGATCACACGCGAACTTGTACTAGCGAGCCGCATACTTTGCGAGATTACACATAGCACCCGGAAACGGAAATACGTCACGCAAACAAGATGGCCGCGCCCATGTACGACCGCTAGGGTAACTTCGCAACGTTGCGCTACAAGCGGCTTGCGAAAACGCAAAAAATCACGCGAACTAACACGCCGCAAAAAAAATTATCGTATATTCGCACGAATTTGCGGCTTCCGAATTCGATCTCGTGCGAAATTGCGCCCAGCGAAACGCGCGAAATTGCAGAAAAACGATTTTTTAAAAACTGAAAGCACTCAGCAGGTGCAAAAGTTCAATCTTATCATTAGTAACCATTCCCTGTAGTGCTTCCTGAGGGGCCCCTCCAAAGTTCAGTTGCCTACTTGCAACTATTCTATGACCCTGCTCTGACCCTCACAGCAGCCTCAGAGAATAGCTACAAGTATGCCACAAAGGTCCTGTTAAAAAAAATTACACTGCAACAGAAAGCAATTACAGATAAGGAAGCAGGTGCCAGACTGGAAGTTTAAATTCAGTGACACATTAATCAGCCCCTAATTCATTCATGTCAGTTGAGGCAGGGCAGGTGTGCTTTTCCCTCCATTATCTACAGTGATGAACCAGAGGGTGGCATGGGTGAACCAGAGAGTGGCAGTGGTGAAACAGAGGGTGGCAGTGGTGAAAAAGAGGGTGCTGTGATGAACCAGACGTAGAAACAACATGGTCACGACCGTTGCTACCCGACAAGTAAGTTTACGTTTGCGAACTGGTAAAAAACCCTCGCGAAATGGCAGAAACACATGCGGACACAAAAAAAAAATCTGCACAATTCGTGAGAGTTCGCGAATTTTGCAGATTGCGAATCCGTAAATACGCAATTTCGCCGATTGTCAATTCGCAAAATTCACCCATACTTACCAAAAACCACTGGCTCAAATTAAGTACTGGGCCTCACAAGGGGTGGCAGAGGATGGTTGCTGCAGCATTGTTTCAGGAGTAAATATGTCTATCATTAAATTAGAAAACAGTCTGCCTTCATACCTGGGCTCAACAAAATATAGAGGGGAACCATTAGAGCACTCATAGTGACAAAGCAAAGCAATGCAAATACCCACAGTATTTTCAAGCCTCTCACAAATTAGCAGTAACTCAAGACCAAAAGCACTCTCACATCCCTGACAAAGTGCCATTCACATACTACCAGAAGCATTGTTACCCGGCTCACATGCAAGCAGTCTTGCACTACTGACAGCCTTCCCACACACATCAGATAAGCAGTCGCACTACCAGTATTTATTTATTTAATTTATTTAATTTATATAGCGCATAATCACCCCGGGGTCTCTAAGCGCTTTCCAGGTACATAATGCCACCCAAATTCCACAGCCAATAGTCAAGATTTACAGCACACCCCATGCTTGCTGAAAAAGCACTGTTTTTAATTTCTTTCGAAACGGCAACAAGTTGGATCCTTTGCGCAATTCAGTGGGTAAGTTGGTCCAAACAGCTGGGAAGATGTTAGAGAAGGCGCGACCCCCAAGGGTAGATAGTTTGTAGCACGGTTGAACTAACAGAGAGGCATCTGTAGAGCGCAGCTGTCTGCCGGGTTTGTATAAGGCCAGACGAGCTTTGATATAACCTGGCGCTTTCCCGTACAGGGCTTTATGCGTGATACAAAGCCCTTTAAACAGAACCCTCTGTTTGACCGGAAGCCAATGGAGTTCACGCAATAGGTTTCCTAAAAATCAGCCTAGCCGCATCGTTCATAACGATCTGAAGACGGCTCAGCTGTTTTTGAGGGAGCCCTGCGTACAATGAATTTTCATAGTCCATCCTCCCTAGGATCATAGCAGAGACGGCACGTCTTAGGGTGGTAAAGGACAAGAGTGGGGAGATTTTCCTAAGTTGTCGAAGCAAGCCTACACAAGTGCCCACCACCCCAGAAACTTGTCTTTGCAACGACAAGCTACCGTCAAGGGAGATACCCAGACTTTTTACGACTACTGCGGGTTCTGGAGGTGTACCAAGATCTTCTGGCCAGAACCGATCGCTCCATGGGTTGCCTGCAGTTGTAATTGGCAACACCTCTGTCTTGTCCGGATTGATTTTCAAAGAGTTCAGAGACATCCAATTAGTAGTGTATCTTAGGATGTTCTGCATTCTTTCATGTGCGTCCGGACAGTCCTCCATTTGTATAACGATCTGGGTATCGTCGGCATAGTTATAGACTTGACAGTCCATCTGGTTGAGGGCCGATATCATAGGTTGCAAATAAACATTAAATAAAAGGGGGGAAAGGGCAGAGCCCTGTGGGACACCACAGGTAATTGGAAATGTGGTAGAAAACAAGTCTGCCAATTGAACTCTCTGAGTTCTCCCCTGGAGAAAAGAAGATAGCCAGACAAGTACTGTGCCCTGGATACCAGAGTCCCTCAGCCGCAACAGCAATTGGCTATGGCACACGGTGTCAAAAGCCGCGGAGAGGTCCAATAGCACCAGGGCCCCAGGAAGTTTCTTGTCAGCTCTGTTCCGTAGCTCATCTAAGATGGATAACATCACAGTAGCACTCCCTTACTCCTCACAGGCTGGTAATCACACTCTCACTTCCCTTACACGATAGGCCTTTTATTTTATCGAAAGAAATCTGACACCTCTCACAAGCTAGAAGTCGCACTCTACCAACGGTAACAAGACAAAATATCGAATTCAAAATATAGAATTACCAAAATATCGAAGTCAAAATATAGAATGGACAAAATATCGAATGGACTGAATATAGTGGTGAAAAATATCGAATTGAACGCAAGTAATATAATATCGATTTTTTAAAATATAGAAAGTGAAAATATCGAAGTATATATTGTAGGTATTAAAATATATCGAATTTTTAATATTATCGAATTTTTTAAAGTGTTTTGTATGTTAGTATATAAGTGAAAAGTGTATATTATTTTGGGAATTTATTTTAAGTAATGAATTTTATGTTATTTAATTTTTGCGTAATTTAATTCTGTAGCGGGTTGTGTGTTTATAGGGGAATAGGGTGGGAAGTAATTTAATTATATTACATTAAATATACATTTTTAGAAATTACTAATTATTTTTAGTTTAGTTTTGCATTTTAGTTCTGTAGGGGGTTGTGGGTTTATAGGGTAATAGGGTGGGAAGTAATTTAATTGTAATTAATTAAATATTTGTATTTATTTATTGGTATTCATTTTGAATTAATTGTTAATTCATTTTTAATTGGTAATTAATTTTTATTAATTGATTAATTGATAATTATGTTAATTTTATTTAAAAACTTTCTGTAGCGAGTTGTGGGTTTATAGGGGAATAGGGTGGGAAGTAATTTAATTGTAATTAAGTAAATAATTTGTATTTATTTATTGGTATTGATTTTTTATTTATTGTTAATTAATTGTTAATTGGTAATTAATATTTATTAATGTAAATAATTTTTATTAATTTATTAATTGATAATGACGATAATTGTATCAATTTATTTTCTGTAGCGGATTATGGGTTTATGGGGGAATAGGGTGGGAAGTAATTTAATTGTAATTCATTACATATTAAAAATACTTTTTGTGTATTGATGATTAATTTACTGTTAATTAATTATTAATTGGTATTAATTTCTATTATTAATTAGTTTTTGTTATTGAAAATTAATTCGTTGTTAATTATGAATGGGTAATTAATTGTATTAACTAATATTTATTTGTATTTATAATTGAATAATTATTACATAATATTAAATTAGCAATTCATTTTAATAAATGTTTTATTGGTATTGATATTTCATATATTTTTATTAATATATTAAATCATGACTTTCCCTAGTGTTAAATTCACTAGAGTGGGAATAGTAATTTGTACCCCTACGCTATCCAACGCCTGTCCTACTGTTGCACTCTCTGGAGTGGGAATAGTAATTTTTACCCCTACGCTATCCGACGCTTTCCCTACTGTTGCACTTTCTGGAGTGGGAATAGTCATTTTTACCCTCACGCTATCCAATGCTTTCCCTACTGTTGCACTCTCTGGAGTGGGAATAGTAATTTTTACCCTCCCGCTATCAAACGCTTTCCCTACTGTTGCACTCACTGGAGTGGGAATAGTCATTTTTACCCTCCCGCTATCCAACGCTTTCCCTACTGTTGCCCTCACTGGAGTGGGAATAGTAATTTTTACCCTCCCGCTATCCAACGCTTTCCCTACTGTTGCACTCTCTGGGGTGGGAGTAGTAATTTTTACCCCTACGCTAACCTACGCTTTCCCTACTGTTGCACTCCATGGAGTGGGGATAGTAATTTTTACCCTCCCGCTATCCAACGCTTTCCCTACTGTTGCACTCACTGGAGTGAGAATATGAATTGTTACCCCTACGCTATCCAACGCTTTCCCTACTGTTGCACTCACTGGAGTGGGAATAGTCATTTTTAACCTCCCGCTATCCAACGCTTTCCCTACTGTTGCCCTCACTGGAGTGGGAATAGTAATTTTTACCCTCCCGCTATCCAACGCTTTCCCTACTGTTGCACTCTCTGGGGTGGGAGTAGTAATTTTTACCCCTACGCTAACCTACGCTTTCCCTACTGTTGCACTCCATGGAGTGGGAATAGTAATTTTTACCCTCCCGCTATCCAACGCTTTCCCTACTGTTGCACTCACTGGAGTGAGAATATGAATTTTTACCCCTACGCTATCCAACACTTTCCCTACTGTTGCACTCACTGGAGTGGTAATAGTAAATGTTACCCTCCCGTTATCCTACGGTAAAAATATTGTATATTTTTTATTAATAATATGTTAATATTATATAGGTATTAAAAAATAAAATTGTATGTTTTTAACTTAAATTAATTATTTAATAATTGTAAGGTTATTTAAGTATTTTTAACTATGTTTTAGTTAGTTATATTTATTATTTCATTAATTTTAAATTAATTTCAAGTCATTTAAAAAAATCAATATTTTGACTAACTATATTTTTGTACTTACCTTTTGTAGATAGGAATTCGATATTTTTGCATTCTATATTTTTTCTTCGATATTTTGGTAATTCTATATTTGTGTATTCGATATTATGTCAGTGATCCAAACCAACAGCACTCACAACACTCACAGAGCAACAGTCTCACACCACTGACAGTGCTCACAGCCCTCAAAGCCTTAAAGCCACCCACCTTCAAAAGCAGTCTCACACCCCCGTAAACTAGAGTACGCTTATTATGAACATCACTTTTACACCCATCACAATCTAGCATCAAAACCAAGAGGTCTGGCTGATGAATTAAAAGTGCCTGCTCATTTATTATTGAGCTTGTGTGCCTATTATTGTGCATGGGCAAGTTAGTGAACACAAAGATGCATCTCTGTGTGGATGGATTGATACATGAGAGCTAGGATGAGTAACTGAGTGCATGGATGTTGAGTGGTTGGGTATGTGGACTGATGGATGAGTGATTGCAAGGATGGAATTATCCTGACACTTTCGGTTAAAGGCAAGACCTCATGGCTTTTGCATTGCTTCCTCAACAATGTGTTGTCAATATGCTCACAACAACCACCTGTACACTTCATATGGAGGTTCAAGGGTGTGCTCTGCAATATAAATGAAAGGTGGAAGAAGATATGGGTGAAGGGTGGTGTATCATTGAGTGCAGGGCTGGCTCTAAGAGGGTGCGATCGGTGCCACTGCCCCCGGCGATAAAAAAGCATAAGTGATATAGAGTAGCGAAGGATATCAATGACATGATAAAGTCGCAAGAGATAGACCTGTATCTTCAAAGGTTGTAAATAGGTCTGAATTACAGCTAAGGAACCATGACTCATCATGAAAAAAACTCCTCATGAAGTCATACACCACATTCCAGGTATGACTTGTCTATGGTCCAGTACTATGTAAGATTGATAGGATATAAGAAAGACACATCTTTCGCTACTCTATATCCCTTATGCTTTTTTATCCTCTCCTTGTGTTTTACTGTTGGACTATATGTGTCTTGATGAATCACATTACTTGTCTCAGTATATATCTATTATGATAACACTGGGTGACTTATTGGTGATTCTGCGACCTTTCTCTATTGATAACTTGCTCTGTAGTTCACCTTTCTCTTTTCTAACACTGGTGGTGGTGAAGATCAGTCAGTTAGTTTTGTAAATGTATTAGTATGCATTATGTATTTCTGTTGTTTTGTTGTAGCCCTGAAGAAGTCAATGGGTGATTGCTTCCCGTGACGAAACACGTGTTGGCTTTGTTTTTCTGGGTACATTTTGTATGATTCCAATGAAGACTATATGAAGATTGACTATATGATGGAAATCTCAGGTTTGCGAAGAGAAAATAAAATAAAATAAAATGGACTGATTTTATGAACTTACAAAATGGAAAGAATCTGATTTGGTTTCCTTTTCTCTCAAGAATTGATATCTGTTGTGTCATGCTCGGGGACAGTTATTTCTTTATTTTGTGTTCTTTGTGTTTACACAGAGGAGTTTTTGGGGACGTAAGTGGCCGTTTTCCCCTTGTTCCCTGGAGCAATTTACTGTAGAATCTACTGTTAAAATTGGTTTTGCGCAAGGTTAACCCAGCCACTTTCCGTGTTCTATATTGTAACATCTGATGTAACATTTCCTGTACACTGATTTACAAACCTATGATTGTCTCTGTGCAATGTGTGTGTGATGTAAAGTGCTCTGACACCTTACACTGGTATGAGTGGTGCTATAAAACTAAATGAATCTGAGGGACAGTGGTTCTGGAGACTTGAGAGCACTTTTAAAGGGTGGTGGTGAGTGAATCCGTGGCAGAGGTGGTCATTGGGGGGCGCCAACAAACATTGTCGCACAGGGCACCACCAGTGCTAAAGCCAGCCCTGATTGAGTGTAGCATTTGGCATGGAACTAGGAGGATGGACTCGGTTGTAACACCATTTAGATATTTCAGACATTTCACCCTAACAGTGCAAATCAACACTTCCTGAGTTTTATTTTATTTTATTTATTCGAAAGGTTTTATAGTACGCTGGCTCGACCTGGGGGTATCAGAGCGCTTTACATGAGCAAGGAACATTACAGGAAAAAGAACGGATTGTTCAATGCATAAACATTAAGAAACAAAACGATAAAAAACTAATTAAATTAACAAATGGGTACATAAGAAATATACATGAGAAAGGCAACCAAGGAAAGCATAAACATTAAGATACAAAACGATAAGTAACACATTAAATTAACAAATGGGCACATAAGAAATATACATGAGAAAGGCAACCAAGGAAAGCAATAATTACGCAGTAAACAAGAAGAGAAGGTAAGGTTTAGCATAGAGTGGGGGGTGGAAAAAACTCTTGGGTAGGACTGTGGTAGAGGGGAGATATGTGAAAATGAGTTAGAAACAGGCCTTCTATTGTATCAGAAAGTTTAAACTTCACTCTCTCCTCCAGGGCCGGACTGGGAACCAAAGCTGGCCCTGGTAAAGAGCTGGGCCAGCCCCCCTGGGAGCTGCCAACCTTTTTTCCAGGGCCGGTTTCGGCCGATTTTTTTACAGGGGCGATTTTGCAGCTATGCTGCAAAAATGGCCCTGTAACAGAAACGGCCACAGGGGCCCAAAATCGACCCCCACCCTAGCAGCCCACCGGGGAAACGGGTAATCAAAAGGGTTTGTGAAGACCAAGGAGAAGAAAAGATCTCTACAACCGAAAAAGACACTCAAGGACAGACTCTACCAATATCAACCTTTCTGAAAAGCACCTTTCAGTAGGCATGAATTATCAAGAGAGCTGCCCCAGAAAAAACAATCAAAGCTGGTAAATGCACAGGAGGTGGCTAAGTGTGCTCAGAGGCTGCATTGTTTCTCTGTATGTTTTTCTCCCACAGGACAAAACATATGAATATCTCATACACAGCCAAAATGGCAGAGAAGTGCCTAACCAAATACAGGGAGACTAGTCTTCATTGTCTGAGGCCCCTGAACTCATTAACATAAAAGTAAAAAATAGACTTATTTCTTCTTTGTCATTAACCAGCAGTACACTTTAGTGTAACACCCCGCCCCGGCATTATCATTTGCATAACATGGCGCAGAGCCATATAGCTTGTGAAGTGCTTTCAACTAAGTTGCACAGTCATAGCAAGAGATGCTGATGGTTATGAACCTGATAGTGCACTGGAGTTTGTTGCCCAGGTCCCAGTGCCTGTACTCTCTCCCAAACTGTTATGTTCAACTTGGCAACCCCAAATTGGCAAAGACTTTACCCCTTTATAAATCCCTAGTATATGGGACCAGGGGTACCCAGGGCATAGGTACTAAAGGGGTCCTCAGGGCTGCAGCACATTTTTGTGCCACCCTGAATGACCCAAGCAAACTGCTGAACAGGCCTGCCATTGCAGACTGCAGGAGCAGTGCAAACTGCTCGAACTCAACTGTGCCCTCACCATATGAAAAAAGAACAACTGATAGACAGAGTGTTGAACAATGTCAAACATTCACCCCAGTACAGAGTCTGGGTCTAAATCCATTGTTGTTTTGTTCCCCATGCATTCCAGTTTAAACCCAGCCATATGCAAATCAGTCTTGACCCTGCTTCCTTTGGGAACAGTCCAGCCCGAACTGCCAGGCCAGGTTCTCCCTGGACCGGATCAAGCATCCTAGGACCAGTTTCGGGGTTTCACCCATCTTCAGCCAGTATAGCTTGACTCCAGTGGCATGGAGAGCACGAGACCTACGTCTGGGCATACCTGTCCCTTTCGGGTTGATAAATGCAAAAAAAACAAATGATGGACAAAATGTTGAACAATGTCAAACATTCACCCCAGTACACAATTTGTGGCACAGTCAAAAGCACTATCTGTAATATGACAGACAGCTCTAAGGTAGACCTCCTAAGTCCAGGAGGCAGAGTACAATGTATTAAAGGTGAGGGCCTATAAGTCCAAGCCTATATGTCCCTATAGTGGCGTTTCCTATTGTAAATTACTATAAATGTCGGTGGTCCATAGGAAAACATGGGCTGCCTCCCGGTCATTCTCGAAGTTGGCAGCTCCATTATTGTGCAGCCAAAATATGTAATGTTTGGTATCAAACAACATGCCTTCTCAAACCCTTACATGAATCTTGTGCCCTGGGTGACATGGCCCACCTGGTTGCCCCAGCTTCAATGTGTTCTGACTGACAAGCCAGTCCTTTCCTGAACCTGCTGCCTGCTGCCAAGACAGAATTCTGACCTTCTTCCAGGTAGTGTGAGCACTCACAGGAGTCAGAAACAAAGGCTTGGGCAGGAAGGAGATCACACCTCCCTCCTCCCAAGCAGGCTAGTGAGTTGGCACATCAAGGTGGTGAGCTTCAAAGGTTGACTCCGAGTGGAGGAAACAGCCCTCCCTGGTCTCCCTGTCCCAGGCACCCCTCCCCCTGTTCCATGCTTAATTGCACCCAGGCAGGCAGGAAATTAGCTATACAGGGAGGTGTACACCCCAGAAGACTGGCCAAACCTCCAGGGTGAGGAGCCTAGTCTGTCTGTTCACCACAATATGATTCCTGCCATAATTAGGAGTGGCAGAATAGAGGGCTCTGGGTAGAAAAGGTGACCTACACCCTTTACTGTGGTAGCCTCAGGGTTGGATTAGCTGCAGGGAATAGCTGATCATTGGCTACTAGCTCCCACACCCATACCTCCTATATATCTAGGATTTAAGGGACCCCCCCTGACCAGACCCTCAGATCTAAACAACTTGCATCAAGGAAGGAGTAAGAGGAGACCCATGTCGCTGACAACAGGACTTTGCCCACAGCATCAAAGCAAAAGAGGGATACTTTGTTCCTGTGGCAACAGACTAGGAAATGAGTGAACAACCCTCGTCCTTGGCTAAAAATCTGCACTCCCGAAGAGAGGCACTCCTGTGGAAGTCAAAAGCACTCTCAGACTCCCCTGGACTAGTGGCACTAGTCCCCTGCAAACTGGAGGTAAACATACTCGCCGGATCCAAACAATCACTGGCCATTGGGCCCTCTGTGGAATCACCCAAATCCAGGTGGCCAAGTGTATTGTGGGAGTTGTAGTTTCTCCTATTCCAAAGTTTCAGACCGCTACCATGCTCCCCCAGACCCAGTGAAACTCCTGTACCTTTTTGCTGTGCTTACAGCAGCCAAGGCTTGTTGGTCATCAATCCGGTAGCCGGCCTCCACAATTGACACTGCATCTACAGGGAACACCGTGCAGCTATCATCCGTTGTCACCAGCTGTGTATTTGTTGTGTTTTCACATTCTGTTTCTTGTAGCACTGTATCAGCAGTAAAATCAGCACCAGCACAGCTAACATTCAGCACCAAGGTCAGCCAGGACGACTGTGCACCCAGACTCCACTAGGTAAAATTGATCTGACTGTCATGGTCTGGTCCAGGGGCCCGCTTGACCTTAACCTTGTAAGGGCTCCATGTAACTCGACCTGCAAGTGACTGATTGTCACTAGTGTTTTTTTTTACTGCACTGTTATCTTTTTCATGTATTGATTTAATAATCTTTAACTTTGTTATTTGTATGCTATTCCGTTTGTTTTGGTGTCAAAATTAAGATAAAACTACACTCTATGCCATATTTATGGCAAAGAGGTGCAGTGCAGCGCAGCAAGTCACCTTACTGTGCTGCTCTGCATCACTGGGAAAGGGCAGGAATGTGCCATATTTAAGGCATACAGCGAATTCCTGTCCTTTCTAACTGTGTTGGCTCTCAATGGGCTGCCTAGCACCAACCCAGGCACCCTTGCTCTCTCCATCGTGCAAGGTGCCTGTAGTGCATGCAGTATTGTTTTTGTGCAGGCAGGGGCACCTTCCTGCATAACAATAATCCATGGAGGCCTATTCCTCTATCTATGTGTGCTGCCAAATGCAGCATTCATATAAAGAGGAAGTAACGAGGGGAACTGAAGATATTCCTCTTCGTTATGCCTTTCCTGGGAAGCCGTACCTTTTGGCACATTCCTAGGTTTACCAGGTTAAGTAAATCTGGAAATGCGTCAAAAACCATGAGCGTTGTCTGGGAACACCCATGGAACACCCATGGAATGCCTCCCTCGTGCAGAGTAATGGAACGCAGCATTGCATTTCTCCAGATTTTTGAAGCCATTCAAAGCCATTCAAAGGGGCTTTGCGTGTCTTCACAAATATGACTTAAGGTTTTCGTCACTCTTGCACCTCTTTGTGTGGTGAAAGAACGCTGCAAATCGAGTCATAAATATGGCCCTCTATTTTTATAAATTTGTGTTGGATTTCTCTTGCATCAAGTCAATTACTTATCCTCAGTGTTGGTACTCTGAAATGCTTAACACATGTTCCTCTAGTAAAGCCTGCCTGCTCTTTGCCACTCTACCAGGACTGAGCTACGGATTTATTAGTGTGAATCCAAAGGCCATCTTTGAGGTATTGTGATAGAATTACACAGTGAGGTCTAACACACACACCACATAATACTCCACTTTCATACAGAAGAGAAATATGGAAAACAATGACAAATGAAGATAGCTCGGCAGAAAATGCCAAAAAGAATGAGATTAAGACACAGGAAATGTAAGGTGGTGGAAGTAGGAGGCATGAGATGGAAAGTGTATAAACAGCCAGTGAAGCCACCAACTGAGGCATTTGGGCAGCACAGATGGCAGGATGTAAAACAAACACTGGGATGGACACTTATTTTTTTTTACAAATTACGCACTGGTATCATCAGCCTAATAAGAAAGGCTAACCTCCTTCAACCCATAGTTCTGTTACTCAGTGCCTTAATGTGCCTTCCCTCTAACTTGTGTTCCATTTGCTTGCATGAGGCAGGAAATGTGTTGGAACCTGCTAGATCCCTTCCAATATGTATAAAAAGTGGTGTAAGTGTTCAATGTTCTCCACAGTTTTTAGCAGTTAAAGACTGTAGCTTTGGTGAAAACAACTTCAAGCCACCAACGGGTTGGTTATGTACATGTGCCATCTAACCTATACACATGGCCAATAATTAAGAAGAATAAAGGAATATCTTTTATGCATAAACCTGGAGGTCACAATGTTACACAGATTTTAAGGCCTTCCATGCATACTCCAACACACCCCACTATGGTTAAAATTAAAGCCCCCAAGTGCCCTAAGCTATCACTAAGTCTGGGCAGAATCACCTGTATGAAGCATACACAGCAAACACAGTGCTACAAGCAGGCTATTGCAAACAGCCACTAGGAGAAGCAAGACATCAGGTAGCATGCAAAGAGTTGCTGGTGTGTTGCTACTGCATCTGGGTAACAATAGAATCACACTCATGCGGGTTTTTGAGGGAACATCTGTCTGCTTTGCTTGGATAACTTTGAAGGCCCTAAGAAAATCAGTCTTTTGAACAGAAAAAGAGTAGTTGGAGGCCAGGAAAGAAGGTGTCTGTTTGCAGGATGTGCCTAGGAGAACAATGGGCCTCAAAGTTCTCTGAATATGTCAGTCTGTAGAAAAAAAGCTATACCATAGTGTTCTAGTGTTCAGATAGAGCAGAGTATTGATTGTTTCATTTAGGTGTTCCAAGGATGTCGGTTGGATCTTTAGGTATCTGAGTGTTGAATGCCGGCAGGACTGGGTGATTCGAATAACAAAGTTAAACTGATGATGGGGTTCTAAAGAAAGATTTAGACTATGCCACTAGTGTATGACCATAGAAGCCTAGATTGATATGACATGTTAGAGCTTTCTGAGCGTGAGATCTGAAGTAAAAAGTGAGGGCATTTTTTTGTTGCGTATGTATACTCTGTCAGAATGGCGACAGAGTATACAAACCACCAACATGATGGTGCTCTCGCCTGATTTAAATGCAGGCGGACCTCCGGTTTGGTTATGGTGGTAGCTAGTCCGTCACCACCATAGCCAAAACTCTCTGATGGCCCACGGGAGTAATGGTCATTGGATAAATGGTTACATGTGTCTGAACACTAGAAGACTACGGTATATACGTCACGGCAGTTCCTATCAATGCATCTTGCTGTTTGGTGTAGGGCCGCGACGGCATGATGCAATCCTGCACCAAATGTTTTTCTTCTTTTATTTTCAAAATGAAAAGTTGAAAGAGGAATTTCAGTTTGACAATAAAAAAAGTAATGCCCCGCTCACCATGTGAGTTACCCCCCCATAATGGGGGGGAGTATAATATGTTTTTTATTGCCCCTCACCACTAGGGTTTGCCTGGAGCAGGCAGAAAGTAAAAAAATGGCTACATGTCCGCCCATCCTGATTGGGTGGGCAGACATGTAGCCATTTCTTTGACGGCCCTTACTCCGCCAGGTTGTTGGAGATGTTTGGCTATGGTGGTGACAGGAGTAGTCACTGCCATAGCCAAACCTATAATCCGTCTAAAATTCAATTGTGTGGGCGGACCATTATGTTGGTAGTGTGTATACTCCATTGCTGCTATGATGGAGTTTACACACCATCAACATATAAATCAAGCCCTTAGTTATTGTGAGTGTTCTAAGGATGCCTTGAAAAAAAAGGGCATGTTTTTGTTGCGGATTTAGAAAGGGGATTCCACTCAGTTTTTGAGATATCACCTGGATCAATAGAAAAGTCTGGGACAACCTTTGATAGCCTGGAATAGCTAATAGATGGAGAGGATAGTTCAAAAGTGTGTTGATAGTTAAGATTCAGATTAATCATATAATATAGCTAAGAGAAAATTGATATAGACATAGTTGGGCACGTGCCAGTGGCAAGAGATATTCCCAAAGCTTTTGGTTCAAATGAAAATGACCTGAGTTAGGGGTAGTGGGTGCAATAATGTCAAAACCAGTGCTAAAATTCAAACTGAGAGGTTTCGCTTAGAATTTTTGTGAATGATAACAATATACATATAAAATTATTTGTTGAACAATTGCCAGCCATCCCCCAAAAATTACGGACCGCTTCGTTCGGCGAGTAGCAACAATTGTCTCTTTATGGCACTGATGTTGTGACCTAAATATAAAAAATGGGGTAAACAAAATTATAATTTTTCACTAAAAGCTTTATGTCCTCATTTAGCAGGCAGATATAGGGAGTCAGTTTGCATTGGTCAAAGTAAACATAAGCAACCAACAAATCATTAACAACCTGAACCAGGGTAGAAACACTTTGGACCATGAGGGTACCACAATCCTTCCTAATTTCTTTTTTTTTAAACATAGAATGTGACTGAGATTACCTCTGTGGCTGATGAGTTTCCATCATCTGAAAGCCACCAAAGTGAACATGAAAAGGAACCAACTTTCACTGTGTCCAAGAACAGAAAAGAAAGCAGAACACAAAATGACTACAGTGATCCATGTGGTGGTAGGTGGGATACATAACAGAATCATTGCTATGTTCTACAAAGTAGGGAAACCGTGTACAAATTTTGAACAAATAAGTATATTTTTTTGTCTAGTTTCTTTATTGGAATATTGGGGTATTACATTGCTAGTAGGGATCAAACTATTTTTACTTCAACAGAGCAGCAATAACTGGAGGATTCCTTCTTCCATCTAAGATGATATGGCATACTGGTGTATGCTGGGAGGCTTCTTCATTGGGTTCAGGCTAATCTTGACAGGGTCTGCAGTGAGAATACAGCCTACATCATTAGCATTTTGAGATTATAAAGATCAAGAAGCTTGCACTAAAGCATCAGCCATATTTTGAGAAGAAGCATTTTTTATCAACTTCAGAAGAGCATTCATTTTCACTGAACACTGGCCAAACTGCAATGCAATCTTATTTTCAATTGGAATATCCAAATGAACAACATTACTAGTACAGAGCACACTACTTTTCAGCTGGCTTCGAAGATCCCTTCCGAGCAGGTTCACTGGTCTGATGGGGCTCAGAAAAAAAACATATTGGTTGGTAATCAGACTTAATGAAATTGACACAGAATGAGCAACTAGGGGAGGAATGTGTCTTTGAAATGCCAACCACATCACTGATTTTTCCTGCAAGAGGACAGAGGAAGACTCAGAGGTCATCAACTAGCCCCAGTATCATTAAGACATGTCAAGGGCTTTCCATTCATTACACATCCCTCTGTCTGGTCATGGGGATCAAAGTGTGTACAAAGCAGCTAGACCCAGATCTTTTTGAGGAAGAGAAGAGAATTCATGTTGTTAGGACTCATTAGGTGAGGGTTCTATGATAGATTATTGAAGGCTTGATTTGAATGCCCTTAATGACCACAATTGAAGCAGGAGTTACCAGGAAGACCAAACTCACCCTTTCACTGCCTTTGTCCCCTGCCCATTCATCTACCACCTTGTCCACCCTGCCTCCTCTGCTCTCTAACAGCTTGTTTAAAACATTGTAAAGACAATAATTTAGATTTAGTAGAATCTTTCTTTTATTCTTGAACCACATAAAAATCTGCTACAAAATCAGTCCAGACACAATTTTGTTTCGACAACCCTTGAAATGTTTGGCACTTTTAGTAACAGTCTCTGGCATTCCTGAACCAAGAACATCTCCTGAGCAGTTTTGTCAATACAGGATCCATAGATCGATCTAAGAAATGTGCAGAGGCTTCACCTTTGTTTTTTCTACAATTGTTTATTTGTATCAAGTAAGTTTCTGTATGAAAGACTTAAATAATAGCATTCAACAAAGCAGCTCTAGCAACAATTTATGGGACATTGTGCCTAGGAAATTGCTGTGGCAACCAACAGCTCTTCTGTCATAACAAAATACAGCACTTGCTTGACATTTTTGTCATTTTAGTATGGTACCAAAATATTATGGCATAAATATTTCCTGACAAAAGTACTGTGTTCTAAATATTATTTGCAAACATTTCACCCCACTGGAGTTAATAATAGAACTCTATAGCCAAAGGAACAGTATGTTTTGTAAATTATATTTGGCCCACATTATTTATTTCAGAATATAGTTTTATGACAGATATTATGACATACAACCATCTAAGAGATCAGATCTGGACCGGCGGACATGAATGGTGATTCAGCACCCTTCTCAGGAATCTGGTAGTGTTCTATGGGTAAGGGGATATAAGGTTTGATACAAGAAAGAACGAACACTAGAGTCATCACTATTTTCATCGCTAGGGGATGGAGTTTCTCTCTTGGGTCAGTTCATGAGTTCTGGGCCCCCGAATCTCCGAAGTGATTTATCGTTTTATCAATTTAGAATTTTTTATATATTTTTATTGTGAATTATATATATTTAAGTTTAATGTCATTTTTGGGATAATAGATTTATTGGGGTTTTTTGAGTGCTAGAGCTTTAAAATAATGTTTAGAATTTTCCGTAGTTAATTACAATTTAATATTATTTTACATGTTTTTAGCACTAATTAAAGGGATATATTTTTAGGTTGTTGATGTTTCGGGTTGTTGGATTAAATAAGGGTTTTGGGTTGGTATTGCCTGTTTTAAAATCTACATTTAGTATTTTTCATTAATTTCAAGTATTTGTTTACAGGTTTTTAAAAAAATATATAAAATATGTTTTCATTATTATTATTTAATGAAAATGTTTTGTTAAGAAATAATTTCTAAATTCATTTACAATTTGTTACAGAAATAGAAATGTTTGATTTACATTGTTATACATTTAAAAATGCATTTTGAAAATGAAATTATTAATGTATATGTTGAATAATATTACACTTTTTTAATTATTTATGCATGTAACTTCTAAAGCATTTCTAATAGTTTTATTTTGCTCCCATTTGGACTTTAATAAAGTAATACATTACTGCTAGTTTTATTGTTATTTATTTTTATTTACTTAAATACAATTTTGATATTTTTTCTTTAACATTGATTAGTTTGGAGCGTCAATCGTACATCTGATCCCCCCCAGAGACAAATAGTTTTACAATGTTTATTATTTTGGATTGGGAACGCTACATTTCTTCCTGTTCTCTATTCATTCTGCCCCTTCATGAGAATCCAAGACTTAACAATTTCCTCAGTGTTTTTTATTTTGGAGAAGCAATAGAATTTTTAACCCCGCCTAAGTCCAATAATTTTCCCGCTGTTGTTCAGTTTGGAGTGGAAACAGTGATAGCTGGCAACTGAGGCCAGACTGCCAAGCTGGAGACTAAAAGTCCCACATATAGGGGTAGATTCCGATCCTTGAAAAAAATCGTCCGTACGATTCGTATCCGGAGCACTCTCCGTACGAATCGTAAACATGCCGTACGACCCAACGAGTACGATCCGGAACGGGGTATGAGGACGCGATTCGTACGGTCCATGTCAGGTAAGGGCCATTCGTACAGGAAAAGCACACAATCACATACACACCGTACGGTCCGTACACCCCATGATCGCCCGGGTACGGTGCATACCCCTGCAATCATGGGGTGTACGCACCGTACCCCGCAATCGCAGGGTGTATGCACTGTACACCCAGCGAACATGGGGTACGGTCCGTACACCCCATGATCGCGGGGTAGGGTGTGTACACTCCATGATCGCAGGGGTACGCACCGTACCCCTGCAATCATGGGGTGCATGCACCGTACCCGGGAGGGGGCGTTCCGTACCTGTTTCGAGGCGAACTCTACTTCTCCGGATGTTTTCGGCTCCCGTAGAAAAAGCGTCGTACGGTGCGTACCTGACACGAATCGTACTTGCTGGGTCAGAAAAACCAGCCGCGAACCGTACGGATGTTGTGTACAGCGGGTTCCGAGGGAGATTTGTACGGGGATTTGATTCATACGGTCTCTGTATAATTCGTACAGAGTCCAGCTCCTGGTACGAATCGTACTTCGTCGTACATACGGGGAACGTTGCAGAGTACGATTCGTACGGGAAAAATGCTCCATACGGCTATTCAGAGCGTTTTTTCCCGAATCGGAATCGACCCCATAATGTTAAGGGCAGAATCATCTTAACACCCTTGCAGATAAATCATTTTAACAATCAATGTTCTGGACGGGTGTTTTATCTCCCTGCACTTACTGAATATAACTTTCTTTACAGCGGGGTTTGGAGATGATTTCTGAGAGGAAAGTTGCGTATAGAATTTAAATGGCAATAAAAAAAATCAAGCATCTCTTTCCAAACTCTATACTCATCCTGACACTCATCCTGTTTAGGAAACCATCTGCCCATGTTGCCCTGGTCAGACACTTTATGGGGTCCTCATAGTTTTGTAGGAATACTGTGAGCCATACAGCTACCTAGTTCTGCCTCTGTTTCTGTAATGTGTCTTGATGAGGTACCAGAAAAGACAATGACCTTCTCTCAGAAAGTTATGTTATGAGATGAAAGGCCTCCCTAGAGAAGTAAAATCCCCAGCATTGCACTCACTCCATCTAGCAGTTAGTCTCCCTTCTACTGGCATCACACCATTTAAAGCAGAGACTTAGACCCAACCTAAAGTGCCACAGGAATCAACACACTCAGACTAAAAGCATCTGTTGCCAAGCCGAAGTCCATCCAGACTCAGGGAAGCAATCTAATAATTCTCATATAGTACAACAGAACCAGGGCCAGAAACATCCAACATTTTACAGCTTAATCGGGCTCAATAAAAATAAAAATACAGTTTCTCCAAAAACTCCCAGGACCAGCCAGGAATAGTGACCATCATAAGAATGACCATCTGCCTCTAAAGAGCTAAACAAAGAACTGAAGGTGGAGAAGGCATTCCTTTTGGTGGGTTCAAGAAGGGTAAAATCTTTTTTTCGCATTTGAATATTTTTTGTGGAAACAGGATGTTTCCACAAAAAATCCATAAGTGTTGAGGTGAAGAAACACCTTAACACTTAGGGATTGGAATGAGGAATTGGAAAGGAGAATCTAGCTTTCATACTAAAATACTTTAGACTTACTGGCATACTTCTAGAGTTGATCAGCTGCAACTCTTAGGGTGACCACCTCTCTCCAGGTAATTAGAGTCATCAGGCCTAATTAAAAATTTGGTGGATTGGATATCCTATCACAAACGGGATGGATATCCCGTCCCCTTTATTACACATGCACTATAAACTTTGGCACATCTAATACAGCAGGCAGGGCATTTGCCATGTTTGTGAATAAGTATCCTGTCAGTCAAACTCTAAATAAGACCCATTGTTTCCAATCCTGGGCTTCACTGTGATAGCATAATGCATTCTGGATACTGTAGTCTTGTTTTTCTTCCATTAAAATAATTTGACAAACATGCCTGAAATCATTGATTTGTAAGTGAAAACCTCAGGGCTAGAGACAGGGACTGTAATGATCTGGTGTGATATGCTCACTGCAGTAGCTGTTATTTACTCTGAAAACCCAGGAGTGTTTTTATTAAGTTTGGGAGCACCAGGAAATTAATGTTAAAGCACGTCTGCTTGTGGAACACGAAGCGACGTTGATCAGACTAAGGTCTAAGTGACTGAAATTTAGTGTTGATGGCTTGACTACAATACTTTAATAGTCATGGCATGTTCTAAGGTATCAGGCATGTTCTACGGTTCTAATATATTCACTTGAGATGGCATAGTTCTATGGTTGTCCGGTCCACTAAAATCGTATTGTTTGACACAACCACAGTGTTTCTATGAAGTCAAAATCTGGTTTTGCTTACGGTTCGCCTCACACATGTTCCTCATGTAATGTGGTGAAATGAGGAAAAACAGCAGTAATGCAATTACCACAATAAAGCTATTACAGAAATGTATTTACTGTGCAGTGGAACTCGCCACTTTAAGAATGGCAAAATGCTCCATCAAAGAAGTCTGCATTTTGTATCCATACATGCAAAAAGCCAAATAGATGAAAACTAGATTTGTTACAACTGACTAATGACAAGTTACAAACCTCTACCTAAAACATCTCGGAAGTAAAAAAATAGAACCAAATCAAACCAGCTGAAACACACATACTAAACCTTAAAAGTTTGATGAATCCACAGCACGCACAAGACAGCAGCTCCACAGGTAGCCTTCCAGCAAATACTCCTGCAACACACCAGAGAGCAGGCGAGACAGTACCATAAAATAAAGCAGATAGTAAAGAAAAGAAGGAATGTTCTAAGAGCATACTTTAAAACAATGACTTCATTCAACTTGACAGCACTGAAAATGCCATCACTATGCTCCCTTGGCATGGACGTGTTCAATGCTGTTATGCTTGCATCCTGTAAGACACCAGAACTAAAATTATTATTTGGATGACCACTCTTCCTATTCATTTCAGCGCATGAGACGATTGAGAAACGACCTTAACAACGCGGGCTGAACCATGTGTGGCGTTTCACCGCAAGCCGGACCACGCTTGCCTTAACCACACATATGCCTAAACCACGCATATGCATGGGTAAGGCAGTGCGCAGTCTAGATGCTGGAATGGGGAGCAAGGAAGAGGAAGGATCCGGAGAGGACACGGGGAGGTAAGTGGGGCTGAGGCCGGGTTTTGGGGGATAGTTTTTCGGGATGGGTTCATTTCTAAGGCTCAGGGCAGGGTTGCGTTGCTGTTAGGGCGGGGTGCTAAGTTTTAGGGCTCAGGGCAGCAGGAGGCCGGGGTAGTTTTCAGGGGTAAGGGTCAGTTGTTAGGGCTCTGGGCAGGGGGGCTGGGGTCGGTCTAGTTTTTAGGGTGTTGGGTACGTTTTTAGGGCTCACAGTGGGGTAGAGAGAAGTGATAGTTTTCAGGGCTTAGGGCAGTTTTAGGACTCATGGCGCCGGGCTGGGTCGGGGTAGTTTACAGGGGTAGAGGTCAGTTTTTAGGGCTCATGGCGGGGGGCTGGGGTCGTTTTTAGGGTGTAGGGATGGTTTTTAGGGCTCATGACAGGGCGGGGGGCAAAAGGATAGTTTTTAGGGCAGGGGCCAGTTTTAGGCCTCGGGGGGGCAGGTTTGGGGTAGTGTACAGGTCTAGGGGACAGTTTTTATGGCTCAGGGCGGGGGGGCTAGGGTCAGTGTAGTTGTTAAGACGTGGGGTACATTTTTTGGGCTGGGGGGGGGGAAGGGACAGTTTTCAGTGCTGGGGGCCGGGGTATGGTCTTTACCACACAGGTCCCTTTACCAATCATGTCTTTACCACAAAATTGCATGGTAAAGGCAATCGTGGTAAAGACATGTGTGGTAAAGATGCGGTTGTGGTTGAGACCTTGTGGTTCAGGCATGCATTGTTGTGTTATGCGTTGTACCATCATACAACCGTGACAGTTATACCTGGTTTGTTTACATTCCCTTACATGTTCTCTCAACCTATGCATATAGATCACTACATCACCTTTACGAGGCATCAACAAATTGTGAGGGCAGGTAAAGGAATATTCTATGGCACTGAAGGTTTTCAAATTTTGGCAGAAGGCATTGAATGCAAATATGCACCTTACTAACCCTACAGGCTAGAGAGCAGGTGTTTCTCCACTGAAAATTCAAACTACCATCAATGTCCAGATAACAAGTGATGCAGACCTTTGGATCATGCATTACTAGCTATAATCTATACACAATGCAAATATCCAAGAGAGCACTAATATACAATTAATCATGAAGACATGAACCCTTTGTATTGTTCTTAAATAAGCATGGTGATGATTCACACTGTGGGGCCAATTCACAAAGGGCCTCCACACTAGTGACCGTTGCCTTGCAGTCATGGCGGGACCTCAGCAATGGGTAACTGCAGTACAGAGGTCCCATCACTAGTGCGGGACCATCACCAAGACTGCAGGGCCTCCGCCATGAGTGCAGAGACCCTTTGTGAATCAGGCCTTATGTCTGCTGCATGTACAGGCCATGGACCAGAACTTGTGACTTCAGACATATACACGAAAACTAAATGAAGGGCACTGAAGTGACAAGTATGAGCCACTTGGATTTGTGATGATGCATGCAGCTGCAGAATCAGCCTAAATGTGTCCACAGTGCACCCTCATTTCTTCACAAACACAGTGCTCCAGTTCATAGACCATGACGCACCAGTCATGGGCGATAATAGTGTCATTGAACAAATTAGTACCATAAATTAAATCTGAGATATTTATAGATGACTGTGGATATCCATTGTGTCTTTGGTAGATGGTCCATGAGTGACATCTTGTGCCACCTAGGAGAGCACAGAGGTGAGATATCCCATGAACTTTCAGACAAGTTAATGGTTGAATTAGCATTTGAAACTTTGAAGAACAGGGGCTGTATCACAACTCTGATATAGTGTGTTGAAAAATGTAACATGCGGCATGTTGCACAACATGAGCTTATCATGCTGTGTGCCATGTAAGTGGAGGTTGTGATGGGCCTAGACAATAACCACAAAAAGGCATATGCTTTCTGCTGCACATCAGGATGATGCACTGCAAAAAATTACATACAGAATGTTCTGCTCATTGTATCAAAGACGCACAGCCTGTAGACCTGACAGGCAAATTCTGATATTGAATGTATCACCTAGTACCGTAGCAAGTGGGGGCGGTTGGGCATTCTGCACAAGGCGGCATGAGTTTCGGGGGCAGCGGCTCTTAACTGCAGCTGCATTGAGGCTGCAAACGCAGGGAACACCATCACCCCCCTGTTACCTGCGGTCCTCGTGGGCAGCAAACGCATGGATGGCCAGCACCCCTCCTGCCCCTTATCTGCAGCTGTCGTGGGGCGGCAAACTCAGGGACTGCCACAGGCAGTAAAAGGCGTAGATGCGCCACTGGTATCACCTACCTATTCCTTTACCTTAATATTCCCTTAATATTACTCCTACATTAATCCAACATCCCCATACATGCCAACAACTTCCCATCTTTAACATTTTCCCTCATGGTGCCTTAAACCTTAAGTCCACCCTTACCTTGGCTCCAGCAAACACCCTTCTTCTTTGTGCCACTTACTTAACCCTGCGGTACAAAAGGGGGGTGGTGATGGACGGAGCATCTGAGCCAATCAAACACTCACACCCAGTCACAGTGAAATGCCAGAAACCGGTCCTAGGAAGCTTGTTTCCGGTCCAGGGAAGGCATGGCTTGGCAGTTCGGGCTGGACTGTTCCCATGAGGCACAGGGTCAGACTGATTTGCATATAGCCATGTCTGAACTTGGTTGGCAGAGTGGGCTAAAGAACGGTGATGGATCAAACCGAGATCTTTTGACTGGGTGTGAGTGTTTGATTGGTTCAGATGCTCCGTCCATCACCACCCCCTTTTGTACCACTTACTTAACCCTAGCATTCCATTCTAGATGCCTCCCTTCATATTACTTTTCCCACCCAACATCTCACTTTATCCGCTTCTGTGCGGCGCCAATTCTGCCCCTGTGCTGGACATTCCAGAACAGGGTGCGGTCGTGACGGAACTGTTCCGTCATCAGCACAGCTCAGCCGTGACTGATGACGGAACGGTTCCGTCACAAGCATCGAAGGGGTTAAACAATGCTCACTCTAATACCAGCCTACTCCGTCCCGGTATTCACTCCCTATTGCCAATATTACACTCATCCTAACCGCATTCAAACCTACATATACCATATTGGTGACCGTCATTATGGATGGGTCAGAGAATTCCAACCTCTGCGCAAATCCACTTGGCAGAGGTTGACATTAACTCATAATAAGTGTTTTTATCATACCCATTGATAGCCGAACTCAACCCACAACATCAGTTTGTACGAACACATGTAGGTATTGTTCATGTTTTAAATACTGCTACTACATACTACTGTTATATTTTCTTTCTATCTCTTTATCTGCCATCCCATCGCCCTTCTTTCTCCTTTACCTCAAATCAAAAACTTAAAAGCCTCCTATGCTCCAATACATTCCTCCTTAGTAAAGCTGTGTACTTCACATCAGTCACATTTAATTCGATTTTCTGTTCGTTTGATTCAAAACAACCTGCTGGGGTCAATAACGAAATTACCAAAAAGATGCACTGACATTGAAGGCTTATTTATGAGAGGTCTGCGACACTTTTGCACCACGTAAAGTGGCACATGCGTCGCGCAAGACTCTCATAAAGATGTATGAAGCCACACAAAGACACTCTGCGTGGCCTCATAAATCATGAGTAAGGTGACGTAGTGCAAATCGCTGCGACGTCTTACTCTGCACCAGGGAGGCAGTCCATGGACATTGCGATGAGTTTCCCCACGCAACACCCATTGGCTATGATGCTCCACCAGAATTATAAAGTCATGTAAAACCTTGCGGGAGCGTCAAATCCAGAGGAAGGATGTCGCCGAGTTCGGTAAGTTTTCTTTTTTTAGATTTTTTTACACTCGCCCAGAACTGCTCCCCATATCCCCCAGCCACCACCGTGTGTGTGTGTGTGTGTGTGTGTGTGTGTGTGTGTGTGTGTGCATGCACACATGCGTACAGCTCCGTGGGTGTGCCTGTTAGTGCGTGATTTACCTACAAAAATACATTTGTTGACAATCTTAATTCCATCAAGATTAACACTGTTACTGATTTCAAATAAAAATAATTACGTTTTTTAAACTATATACATTGAATGTTACAGCAGGAAAAGGAGTTACTATCACCCAACTCAGCGGTACTTTATTTATCAACATAAGATGGACGAAAGGCGGAGTTAGCCCCAGTGCACTAGGTAACTGCGCACTGCAGGGTGCACACAAACCTCAGCCGTCAACAGTTAACCTATTGAGAGGTCTTACCACCCCCATATATAAACATACCAGTGCTGACTGAAATCGTGAGATTTCTAATAAAAACAAAAATCCTAACAGGTCAGCATAGCATTACTCCCCTCATGGCCGCTACTCTTCTTCTCCAAACTAGAATAAAGTGAAGTGTGAATACTGATGTTCGTGCTGTTTTAGAATTTATGTAATTAGTATTCACACGTTTTTATTGAGATCAAACACATATAAGCAGTAATCAAAAGCTCCAATAGCAACAGCCTCCATAAAACAAACTTCCCCCGATTTATATTTTTAACAATCAGCACATATAGCTTGGTACAGTCATAGGTGGCAACGCCATGGTTCAGTCTTTGCAGGACTTTTGATGAGAGACAGAACAAACAGCAAGAACAACATAACCTCTTCTGCATATACTTGACTCGGGTACCAGTGAAGACACTTGTGGGATATCGAAAATCAATACATTCTATCTTTGCTCAGGAGGTACCCCGTTTTATTACAAGAGTTACCTTTCGGTATTCAAAGTTCCCTCTGGTGTGGAAACAGACAAACTATATTTTTGGATAATACCAGATTCCATTTGCTGTTCAGTTCCCAAATGGCTACGGGCCCTACTTCGAAGGAGGTGCTCATTAACAAAATCCAATTAAAAAATGATGTGCGGACCTGAGAGGTTGTTGTAGAAATTCTAATGTGACAGAAACTCACTTGATCAATTGCTTTATTCCTTCCCGTTTTCTAGATACCTTGAGATGAAATGGCCCTTTGAAACATGGTTGTGTATGAAAGCTAGATTATCACTTTGGTCTGGGTACTGAATGGATGAATGTGTCCACTGCCAGGGAATGTGACCATGTGTCCATGTGGTCACTGGTTTGACTCTCAGCAGGTCAACTCAGTTTCTCATCCTTTAGATATCAATTAAAATAAGAACCTTTAATGTGGGTTGGATCTGTTTTCAGTGCTAAGAAACCATTTCAGCAGAGTGGGTGATTTTCACAAAATTAATTCCTGTGGACCACATTACTATTATTGAGGACCAGGGTGGGGCATTATCCTGTGGTGAGGTATTATTTACCTTTGTGCAAATAACTCATATGCTGAGTTCTCACTTGGAAATGAAATGAAGCATAATATGCAAAATTGTTATAACAAAGCTTGTAATAATAGCTTTATGTTCTAGTCACTCCAAAACACAGGGCTGTAACTTTGGTCACATACTACCAAAGGCATTAGGATTGTGTGGCTCTGCGCCATTTTCTGAAGGTTTGTGGATTTATTTCACTTGCTACATAATACACGATTGATCCCATAATTTGCAATTTCCAATGAATAGAATGCTCCTAGCTCAAAAATTATTTGTAAAGTGCCACACATGGTCCAGCACAGAGCCAGACCCTTTGCCAATGTCACGTTTCAGTGGTTGATTAAGGTATTAAACTGAAACTAACATGGTGAATCGTTTACCCAGAAAGAGGCAATAGGATGAAACAGTTTAATAATACTATCACAGAATGTAAGGAAATGCCTTACAATTTTATTTCCTTGCTGCATAATTTAGTCAACCGTGCCACATAATTTTGTCCTCCAATGCTGCAAAATTCAAATAGCGCTAAACATTCCCCATAAAAGCTTGAGCCACCATGCAAATCTATCTAGGGACAACAGCAAAGTGGCAAAACAGAGGTCGTAGATTCAGATTCAACGCGAAAAAAAGAGAACCTGCCTGTCCACTCTGGTCAGATGTAGTGACCCAGATGGAACGAGGTTGATTTGTAAGGATGATCCAAGCAGAGCTGGAAAGACAACCATGTTCCCTGTCTGAGATGGGAGAGAAGGTGCTGCCTATATCTTGACAGTCCACACAGCAACTGTGCCACGAGGTATGGCAGTCTTGGGTGCATGATGGTAGCTCTCTGTATGACTCACGCTTCACCAAATGAAGAAGCTGCCTGACTGATACTACAGCTCAGAAAGAAAATTATCACATCAAGATCTGCACGGAGGGCCCTTCATTACCTGAGAAATAGTCTCTTTGGTCAGCGTATCAGAGTTGGAAATCTCTCTTAAAAACTCAAGCCAAGGTTCCGATCTAGGCCTTTACTAATATTATCCCTTGAGAACTCTAATGTGGCCAATGTCCATTCTCTCTCATTGCTCCTTAGTACACCAGTCAAGATGGTAGACATTAATATAAGCATTTCTGGCACAGTGCCCCAAGACTGCTCAACTTCAGGCTCACACAAGTGGAAATCATAGCTCATGGGACATGCCACAAGTCACTGGCCTTTGCAAATGTATCAGTTCTGGATCAAGTCCTTTGTCTACAGCATAACAGGCGTCTTGACTATAAACAGGGCCACACATGAATTATGTGGCAACTGTGGACCAAATTATGAAAACGGGTTGAGTACACTAACAGCCAGATTCATCAAGCAAAATTGCGATCGCAATAGCTGCGAATTAGCTATTGCGATCGCAATTAACAGAAAAGCAATTCATGATGTGAAAAACACAGAAATTGCGAATTCGCAAAAATTAAATAGCGAATTCGCAAAATAATTCGCAGAATCTAGGAGGAACCCCTATAGCGAATCGGAAATAGCGAGAATCCATGGATTCTGCAAATTTTTGTGCGATCTCGCTAAATATTCGCTAACGCAATTCATGAAAACTCGCAATTTGCGAAAAAGCTGAAAATCGCTATTTGCGACGCGCAATTTAAGGAGAACCAAAACCAGGTGGTAACCATGAACGAAAAAAAGAAAAAAGAAAAAAATTCAAACTAGCCACAGGTGCAGTCCTGATCAAACACACTTAAGGAATCACAGTAGGAGCATGAGGACTCTCACAATGCCAGGAATCTACATGGTGGTCAGGCGGCGAAGGCTCCAGGCTGCAGCACAGAACAGACGCAGGATATAGGAGCGAATATTCCGCCAGCGGATCACCCTTCTGGGCCAAACTGCGGAGCAAATTTACTCTAAGTACCGCCTGAATGGGGCAATGATCATCAAGCTGATCCGGGACCCCGACCCCCTGATGCAGCACCCAACAAGGAGGACCAATGCCGTGCCCACCCATGTCCAGGTCTTGTGCAGCCTGCACCTACTGGCCTCCGGAAGCTTCCAGGGGATAGTCACTGTTGCAGGGGGGATATCCCAGAGCACCATGTCCCGCTGCCTAAGGAGTTTCCTGGAGGCAATGCTGACCCGGCTACACCACTACATCTCATTCCTGACCACCCAACAGGACTTGAATGAGACCAAGCTTCATTTCTACAACATTGCGCAATTCCCTCATGTAATAGGATGCATTGACTGTACCCACATCCACATCTGCCCACCAGCACAAATGGAATACATGTACCGCAACCGCAAATCCTACCACTCCCTCAATATCCAGATGGTGTGCAACGCTAAGACTCTCATCCCGGACATAGTGGCACAATACCCGGGGAGCACACATGACTCCTTCATATTCCGGCACAGCGGCATTCACACACGACTGGCCAGGGGAGACTTTGGCGAAGGACACCTACTAGGTAAGTACACATGCCCCCAAATAGTACACTGTGATCATGTAGCTGCGCAGAACAGGCACTCACCCTGTGCTTCCTTCATTCAGGTGACAGCGCCTACGGTCTCCGTGAGTACCTCCTCACCCCATACCTCAACCCTGCAACACCACAGCAACGGCGTTACAATGCTGCACACATACGCACAAGGAATTGCATTGAGAGGACATTTGGCCTTTTGAAGAGCCGATTCCGCATACTTCACAAGACTGGTGGGGCCCTCAAATATGAGCCTGAGGTCTGCTGCCGCATCGTGGCCGTGTGTGCAATACTCCACAACATTGCTACCAAGGGCAGGATACCTGTCAAGATCTCTGGCAGTGAGTTGGAAGGGGACAAACGCCCACCTGCACATGTGCGTCATGCACGCGGGGAGAATCCTGCAGAAGGACACAGGCGCCGCAACCACATCACTATTAACTGTTTCTAGTGCACCCATTCCCCTCACACAACACTGCACTCATGCATGACAAATGTAATAATGACATGAGTTGGAATTACGTGAGACCATAAATTCTTATTGTTTATTCACAATAATGTGGCCTTTGTTGTCCATGATTTCACATGAGAACAGTATTGCGTCATACGTCCCCATGCAGGGGTAGAGGGCTTGCTTCTAGATTCAGCATGGCCCTGCAGGCAGAGTGAAAAGTGTCACTGGTGCCTCCGTCCAGACGCACCCAGTCGCCTCTCTGAGTCCTCAATAACAGTGTTGGCCCTTGATGCTGCAGTTGGCCTGCTGCTGCGGCGGCATTCAGTCACCGGCGGCAAGGACATGCTGCTGTGGCTTGACGTGCCCTCGCTGGCATCATCACCCCCCCTGGTTCACCATGGGCAGTTGGCTGCAGACTATGCACTGCTGCTGTCACCTGTTCAAGTGCCCTGGCAACGTCCTGGCAACACTGGACCATTTGCACCTGCATTGCAAGGGACCGGCAGGAAAGTTGTGAGGTTGCATTGCCAATAATGTGATTGGTTTTGGAAAAAGGAGGTGGTGATGGACAGAGTTTCTGAATGATGCAGAATACTCTTACCAAGTCAAGAGATCATGGTTTTAATCCATCACCTGTTTTTAGCTCATTGCACCATCCCAGCTCAGAACCTGGCTATATGCAAATTAGTCTGTTCCTGTCCCAGTGCATGATGGGAACAGGGCAAACCAAACTACCAAGCCAATTCTTATACTGGGAAGGAGACAAGCTTCCGGGGACCGGTTTCTGGCATCACAGCCTTCGTCGGCCCGGCTTGCTTGAATCCTGATGATGCAATGAGCAAGGGACTCACGTCTGAGTATACCCTCCCACACATAGTGTGGATAAAATCGATTTTGGAAAAAGGAGGTGGTGATGGACAGAGTTTCTGAATGATGCAGAATACTCTTACCAAGTCAAGAGATCATGGTTTTAATCCATCACCTGTTTTTTAGCTCATTGCACCATCCCAGCTCAGAACCTGACTATATGCAAATTAGTCTGTTCCTGTCCCAGTGCATGATGGGAACAGGGCAAACCAAACTACCAAGCCAATTCTTATACTGGGAAGGAGACAAGCTTCCGGGGACCGGTTTCTGGCATCACAGCCTTCGTCGGCCCGGCTTGCTTGAATCCTGATGATGCAATGAGCAAGGGACTCACGTCTGAGTATACCCTCCCACACATAGTGTGGATAAAATCGATTTTGGAAAAAGGAGGTGGTGATGGACAGAGTTTCTGAATGATGCAGAATACTCTTACCAAGTCAAGAGATCATGGTTTTAATCCATCACCTGTTTTTTAGCTCATTGCACCATCCCAGCTCAGAACCTGGCTATATGCAAATTAGTCTGTTCCTGTCCCAGTGCATGATGGGAACAGGGCAAACCAAACTACCAAGCCAATTCTTATACTGGGAAGGAGACAAGCTTCCGGGGACCGGTTTCTGGCATCACAGCCTTCGTCGGCCCGGCTTGCTTGAATCCTGATGATGCAATGAGCAAGGGACTCACGTCTGAGTATACCCTCCCACACATAGTGTGGATAAAATCGATTTTAGAAAAAGGAGGTGGTGATGGACAGAGTTTCTGAATGATGCAGAATACTCTTACCAAGTCAAGAGATCATGGTTTTAATCCATCACCTGTCTTTTAGCTCATTGCACCATCCCAGCTCAGAACCTGGCTATATGCAAATTAGTCTGTTCCTGTCCCAGTGCATGATGGGAACAGGGCAAACCAAACTACCAAGCCAATTCTTATACTGGGAAGGAGACAAGCTTCCGGGGACCGGTTTCTGGCAATGATGTGATTGGACCTGATGTAGGCTGACAGGCGGGTCAGCAGATGGCGGAGGCGGCGGCGGGTGATATCCTGGCTATTCTCTCGAACAGCTGCGGTCAGCTGTCCAACATTTTGCGCGGTCTTATGCAGCTGCAGATGAATGGCTGCCAGGTGACGTGCCTGCGTCTGATGTACCGCGAGCATGCGGCGTTCAATGGCCAGGCCAGGATCCCGTACATGGACAGCCCTGCCCGCGCGTGTTGAGGCGTCACGCTGCTGGCGCGTCAGTCCGCTGGACTGCGATCTGACTGCGGCTGTGCGCCTTGTCTGCCTCCTGGCTGCTGGTGGTGTGGCCTGTACCACTGCCGTGGGTGTCAGTTGGGGTGGTTGCTGGGTACCTGTGGCTGCAGGGGTGGCCCTGTCCACATGGGGTGGTGGTGGTGGCACTGCTGCAGGTGGCTGAGATGGTCCTGGTCGTGGTTCAGGTTGGCTCTCACCCTGGTGTCCTCCGGGTACTCCTCTATATGTAGGGCCTCACTGTCGGTGCTGGGTAGCTCTGGTGCACCTGTGATGTAAATGGGTGCATGATTAATGATATGTATCTTGCACATGATATGTTGCTACATGCATGCAGGCTTGCTTTCCCTGACTGGCTTTTGGAATTACTTTGAATTGACAGGTCTGGCTGTGTTGGGCTATCTGGGAATTTTGATTACACTACAACTACCACAATGCAATAGGGCATTTCAGGAGTGCATGGCCTGCATTACTGGGGTTGTCAAATTGCTAGCTCAGGAGTCATGGGCATTGTTAGGGGACGGGGTCGCAGTCGCATGGCACTTACCTTGGGATTGTTGAGTGGGTCGGGACGAATCAAGCTGGGTAACCCCCACGCAGGCTTCAGGAGTCAGGGTGTCCTCCACAAGGTCCTCCAGTGGAGTGTTGAGTGTGGCAGTGGGGTATCCTCCACCGGTGGCAAGTCGCTCCCCCAGCCTCTCCGCGATTCGCTCTTTGGCACGCCCTCTGAGGTCGTACCACCTCTTTTTTAAATCGTCTAATGACCGCTGGGTCACCCCGACAGAATTGACCTTGGCGCGGATGCGCAGCCAGTTGCGGTGCTTGTCAGCCTCTGGTACCCTCCGGGAGTCCTTGCCAAACAGGCGAGCATGGTCCTTACAGACCCCCTCAATGAGGAGCTCAAGTTCTTGCTCCGAGAACTTTATCTTCCTGTTCCTCCCTGGGGCACTGCTCCCTGCTGCTTCCTGGGACATTTTGGAGATTGTTAATGTCCTGCTGTGGTGCTGCAAGTTCACTGTAGTGGAGCTCTTCCCAGTACTGCTTCCACTTTCAGGCTCAGTGATCTGAATGAGGGAGGGAACAGCCTACTTCCTGGTTGTGATGTCATCATTGGGCTCGAAATGCGACTTCCAGTTTTTGCGATCTCGCAGTTAGCGAGATCGCAAATTGCGATTTCGGTAATTGCGAGATCGCAATTTCAACATGGAAATCGGCCGATTCTGCGATTATTATGCGATTGGGGCAAAATCGCAATCGGCAATTGCGGCCGATTGCGATTCGCTTTTTTTTTATCGCATTTCTTCATGAATGCCATTCTGCGAATTCTAAATTGCGATTCGCTAATTCTCGCAATTTGGAATTCGCAGAATGTTGCATTGATGAATCTGGCTGTAAGTGGCAAGAAAATAAAAGTATATGCATCTTGGATTAGGACTTTAGGAGACAATATTTTTTCTTTTTTTTGTCTTTTTAACATACATTAGTAAGGTCTGAGCAAAGATTTCTCCATGCTGTTACTTGTTTAGTTCTTGATTGGAGCAATCCTCAATTGGTGACTAGTTAACCTTTAGAACTCCACTCACCATTCGTGGCACCATTCTAAGTAACTTTTGATCCCACTGAGCTAAAAACTGATTTTTGGTGAATTATGCAAATTATGGCACAGATGGTGGATTAGGTGGCAAGTATATTAACTCCATTATTATGCAGAAAATGTTGCGGCGTCAAAATTAATTTACCTTAACTATAGACGTGTTAATTTATTCTGTACATATCCAGATTTTTTCTCCTACAAGCTGTGCTTAGTTTGTAAAAGACTGAGTGTTGGGGCCCAAAGTTCTGCTCCGAAGGCTACAGCCAATGTTATAAAATGTCAGTTGCCGAATGCAAAAGCTGCATGGTCTCGAATCCACCTCATGCTTCTTTAAATCACTGCCAGACACTCCATGTCCCTTTATCTTACTCTTGCGGGAGCCTGCTTTCTCCTTTTGTGGCGTTTTTCCTTCTTTCTCTTCCTCTGTCTTTTCCCTTTGTGTGTCTTCACTCTGATGCCCCCAGAAAATGTCTGATGAGGAAAAATAAGTGTCTGGCTCCAAAAATGAGTGCTGGTGGCTCCTACCAGCTCATATTAAGCACTGCCTAATAAGCTGTTTCATAACATATTCGACTGGTAGATACAGGGGAAAGTATAAATGTTATTCTTGCAGAGCCCCGAAAATGCTCGCAAACACCAAGGGCCTGATTACGATTTTGGCACCGGGTATTCCCCCTTGCCGCACCACCATTGCCACAGTCAGACCGCCCATCAGATTAGGAGTATCCTCCTGTCTTGCGGGCTGGTTAAGGCGGTGCCACAGATAGTGGGCACCGCAATGGGAACACCAAAAACAGTTCCTGCACGGCATGGACTGAAAAGTCCATGCCATGCAGGAACTGGGGTGCATGCACAGACGGAGGCACATGTTGTGCCCCCCCTGCATGCATTCTCATGCGGAGCTAGCACCGGTAGCGGAGGCTACAGCATTCCCACCAAGCATATTGTGCCTCTTGACCACCGCAACGGCAGTTCCCAGGCGGCTGCAGCGGGGCAATGGGGGTCCGACCAGCCTAATCATAATAGGGTCCTTCGGGAGACCGCCGCCGCTGCGCCCCCATGAGTCTGGCAGTCCATGGACTGCAGATTTGTTATCAGCTCCCCATCATTCCATCAAAGCATTTAGTGTCAATGATACCTGTTTCAATTGAAAACATTTTGAAGTGTTCTCATGCAATCAATAGTACACGAGTTCAAATCACTTTGTTAGAAACTACTATTCATAACTCTTGTCCTAGTCCACAGACCTATGCTTATCATCCAGGGTTTTACCACTATTCCTGACCCTTAACCCAACCCTAACAGCTATCCCATCTCTGACCACAACCTAATTCCCTTCTATTTCTTTTCACACCACTTGTGTTTTGTGAACCCTTTAGATTGAACATATTTTTGACCAAATAATTTAAATTTGCGACTACAAACTTTGCTTTTCAAGAAGTTTTCTAAATTTGAGAATGTATATGGAGCCAAGTTGGATCAAAGGTCCTTCCTGTTTCTTACAGGCAGAATGATGATAAGCTTCTGGTTAGCAGAGTTTAGAACTGAGCCAAGGAATGATATTTGAGCGATACCTTGCAGAGAGCGATACTTTGCAGAGACGCAAACCAATAGTCCTTGAATTGTATTCTTTCTGACATCAACTCTTGATGGAGGGTCTACAATGCCGGGCCTGCAACTCTATTCTAACTATGCGGGGACACTAAAATTAAACAATTCTTTAGCATCTTCCACATTATATATGTCACTTGCCACGTCCACCATCTGCCACACAATATGTGTTTTAGCTCTAACGCTCAAAGGTTTCTAAGACAATGCGCCACACGTGATGCCCTGCAGGGTCAAACCATTTGCAAAATAAAATAATTGTCATCTTTTAGCTGGATGATTCCTGTATTCGGGTATTAAACTGGTACTATGGAAGTGAAGCCTTTGCCCACACGGTAGTAATGTTTGTGAAAATGGCAAAATAATACAAATAATATGAATGTGCATCATTATTTTGCACAACAAACCTTTCCTATGAGCCGGGTAATTCTAGTGGCCTTTTAGGTATTCCCAAAAACTGGATTAGTGAAAAAGAGCTGGTGAGTGAAGTAAGATGGAGGATGAACTGGGGTACCACTAAAGCTCTGGGAAGTGACTCTCCCCTCCCTCTGTCCATAGCCCGCGGTTCTATTTTCCAGTAAAAGTTCCACCCTGCTTCAAGACGCTGACAGATAAACGCTCTCTGGAGATTGCCCCTTAATGATTCGCACCATAGGGAGAGCGAATTACACCATAGGGAGACAGGGCGACACTGTCGCCACCGAGCAGACAGAAGCGTATAAAACGCATTTATTATTAATTGAAGCTGCGTCCTTGGCCAGGGCGATGCCTATTGACTCGGTCACACTCTCGGGCTGAGCTGCGCAGATCCATTTTCTCTCCTTCCTTTCCCTCTGACTTCTCTTTGTCCCGCTAACGAGGCAGAACCGAGAACAGCTCGAGATTGGTTCCAAACAAATCAGTCACAGGCCGTGACTAATCAATCCAGCGCCCATCTCTAACGTCCTCTGACGTGATCACGTCAGCATCGGTAGCTCTCCCAAGGACAGGCAGGCAGTGTACAGCCAGATCAGGGGAGCGGTAGGGGGGGGTGCATGCCGCGCTACGCCGGGCACGTCAGTGACGCCCTTAGGAGGCGGGAAGAGGAAGTTGCCGCCACGCATTAACAGGACACGTCAAACCGAAACGAACAGCAATGCTACAGGCCTCGCTTGAAACCCTTCCCTCCTTCTTGCAATGTTGAGTTCAAAGCGAAATGCTACAACAACATGGCAAGGGCTTGACATGCTAGATGTCAGAACAAATATACGTGTCCTGTGGCGGAACAATGTAGCTCGTGCTGAAGGCAATGCTGTTCAGAGACGGGCTGCCCAGCTGGGCCCACGTTGACTTCCGCATAAATGGGCAATAATTCCGTCCGCAGGGTTTTTGCCTGTAAGCTTTGTGTTTGCAGCCTTCGGGGCAAATGTCTCGATGGGTTAGTGGCCTTGTTGCGATTGACCAGATAACAGCGGAATTTACAACAGCAAATGAGTTACAGCGTATGAAGAATTCGACAGTCCATCACCCCTGGAGCAATCTCTAATCTGCGCAGTCAAACCACTTCTTGGCCAGGTTATTACACAGTTCTATCCTGAGCTGCAGCCAAAGTAAACGACTGAACAGCTGAATGCTGCTGTCACACTTCTACGTTCACCACTGTCAAAGTACTGAAAAATGTTGAAATTCAGTGCACGCTGTGCAATTGTTCAGTATGCAACCAGCAAATAGGTTTATTTAAATGGACCTAAATAGATTTAGTTTGAGCTTTGAAGTGCGAACACATTTTTTCTACTACAATGTAAACTTGTCAAAGCTCCTGTCCTCACTTCTTCGCGGTGAATAACATATTGATGCACCCTAGTTTTGAGTGAATGAATAGGAAGGAGATGTAAGACGCGTAAACTTACAAGGAATTGTTTCAAGCCTTAGAGCAGGCGATTGCAGCATGTAAAAGTTCATTTTTATTATGGCACAGCAACCTATGAGCTGCTTAGGTATAGCTTGCTAGTGCAGCTGTCTGCAAGATGCATTTTTACCAATGTTTTCAAATATACATAGAGTCGGCTTTGACTTCCTCCAGAAGACTATCACTCTGTCACCTCATGCTATTGGCTACTTAGGGGCATATTCACAAGGAGCTATATCCGAATTAACAGCACTTTATCGCAGCCAAAGTTGTGATAAATTTACCCCACCATTCACAAGCTGGTGCTAACAGCACACAACACCAGTTTTCCCGTGATAGCAGCCGCAAAAAACATCACCACAGAGGACCCCTGCAACTATCGCTAATGAGATTCAGAGTAGGCGTTCCCGTGCACAAAGCTGCGGCAACACCACACTGCAACATTCACAACCACCAGACAGATGGGAAATAAGAACACAAAACATGCAATAAGGTGCGTTAGCAGCAAGAAATTTACACCTGCTCTGATCTGGTGTAAAGGAGAACGGCAGCCTGCACCACAATAGAGAGCCCAGCCTAGGGAGTCATAAGAAGGGCAACAGATGCCATGGAGCAACTGAACACGCAGCCCGGACACCCAAGAGGGCCCCAACACTCACCTGGCACCCCCCCCCGGACCACCACAGAGGTAGCGCAGACAAAGACAGCGGCCCCCTAGGAAACGCACCTGCCTCACAGGCGCAACATCTGACAATGTCACTGCCCACTACAGGCTGAAAGGGACAACCATCCTACGCATCCTGGCCATCATTGCCCAACAGGCCAACTGCACCAACATAGCGGATAACCAACATCCCACCCCACACCAAGCTGCTGGCTGTGCTGCACCTGTTGGCCCCTGGCACACCTCAACCAACACCCGCCAGAGTCGGTGGAACCTCACAGCCAGCCACATCCAAGTCCCCCACACCTGTAATGGACATCACCATCACCCTGGCCCCTCAGGCCCCATACGTCCAACACAATGCACAGGAACCACTGGAGACCAAGCAAGGACCTTACGCCATAGCCGGATGCACGCACGTGTTGGGGCAATCCACTGCACACAAGTCCCACCTGTACCCCCGGTGACAATCAGCACACAATCAGCGCACCAGGAAGCACACGTCACACATCAATGTGCAGGCAACATCAGAACACTGTGGGACCTACACCAATGTCGCCTCCAAATACACAGCCAGTGTGCATGATCCCTTCACCCTCCGACATTCCATCAGCAACCAGCCGTCTCAGGATGACAGCAAGAGAAATGCACAGCCGCATGGCAGTTTCCCAATTAACACCTCACTCACCTCAACTCCACAACCATGCAATCCACAGCTCTGGCAATGCACACGTCACAAGTTCACAACCAACATGCACAACAGCATGCCCACCCAGCGGACACAATAGAACAATTTACAATGGTAACCTGGGCAAGCCCTGAATATGACCAATCAACGGCATGGCACCTCAGCTACACAATAGACGAATGTGGGGAGAGGAGGCAACCATGCATGTGTGAAGGATGCAGTAGAACCATGATTGGGAAAGTTCACAATGCCAAGAGTGGCGGGTATGTACTGGACAGACCGCAGTATGCAGAACACACCCATATCCACGGTGACATACACCTCTAGTGTATGGAGTGTAGTGGACAGTGGACGCAACCATGTCACCCCAGCCATTGTGGGTCCTCGCAGAAATGTTGCCTGTTACGCCCCCCCCGTTAGCGTGACCAGAGTGGGATGGGCTGGCGTATGCCAGGTCAGCGTATGGGTGTGTCCTCATCAGCTGAGTTGCCCGAGATCCTGTGCGCCTGCCGCACCTCGGCCCGCTGGACCACGAACCCATCAGGCCCAACCCTACACAACCAGACCACACTGATTGGCAGCCGACACCGGCGTGTGTCAAGGAGGGCCCACCACGTGTCAGTGTAAGCTCCAAGCCCGAGGCCTGCGACACGGACAGCCTTTCAGACCACGGCTGTCCCCCCGACGCTGGCCCATATTACTCTTTCCTCATTGACATATTCTACCGGCGTCCGCTGCGGCCCAGTGGGTCCCATATGTGAAACTGTGTTCTGGCACCTGAATGTCAGTAACCCCAAATCCGGGCCAGCGGTCACAGCACCAGACTCCCTTCGATCCGTGAGGCATACAGCCTGATTCATCAAAGACCCGTTTTGCGAGTCTTTAATAGCGATTCATAAGGAATCGCTATTAAGGACTTGCAAAACGGGATTCATGTAGGAATTGCAAAAAATATTGCGATTCCTACATGTTCCTTATTTGCGAGTAGCAAATTGCTAATCGCAAATAAGGAATAACTCCCCATGCATTCCTATGGGCCTACAGGCCCATAGGAATGCATGGGGAGTTATTCCTTATTTGCGATTAGCAATTAGCTAATCACAAATAAGGATGCGATTTCAAGGGTGCAGGGGTGTCCAAAGGACACCCTGTAGCACCCCTGAAATGTAATCTATATTGGTGTTGCGCACACACATGTCCAAAGGACATGTGTGTGTGTAACATGCAACTTAGAAAAATGCATTTAAATGCATTTTTCTAAGTTTTTGCTATTTACCACGAGGTCTGACCTCTCGGTATATAGCGGCCCAAAATTGCAATTTCGCAATTTTTAAATGATTCATGAATTGCATTTAAGGAATCTCAAATAGAGATTCCTTAAATGCAATTCTTTGCAAATGTGCGAATTCTATAATAGCGAATTTTGCATTTGGGATGATGAATCCCAAATGCAAAAATTGCACTCGCAAAAGGCAAGATTCTGAGAATCTTGCCCTTTGCAAGTGCAATTTAGCTTGATGAATCAGGCTGATAGTTCCATATGGGCATCTTGCGACACGTGATGGCACAAACGCTATTTAACGCCAGCCGGCGACACGTGCTGCCATAAACCCTGTTCAACGCCAGCCGGCGACACGTGCTGCCACATGCCCTGTTCAACGCCAGCCGGCCACACGTGCTGCCACAAACCCTGTTCAATGCCAGCCAGCGATACGTGGATGAGGGACCAGGACCCTACGGGCCAGTAGGTCTCACATCCAGCACCTAGTCGCAATTCATGAATGGCAGAGTCCACACCAGTGGTCGCACGGAGAGGAGTAAGAGGAAAATGCGGCTCAGTCCGGACGAAAGCCTGGTCACAGTCACGGAGATGACCGAACAGGTAGTGCCACTGAACCTGAACCACGCAGGCCGTTAGGGCCACCAACCTATGCCGGCGACACTCGGTGAATGGCCCGTGCTGACCGCTGCCTCCGGCCTACACTGCTCTCGGCCTAGGCTGCGCTCGAGTAGGTCACAGATTTGGAACTGAACATCGAGTATGCAAAGATAGATTACATGTCATTGCACGCAAGGAGAGGCGTAAGAGGTTGACGCCTTGCATCTTGGCGGAGAGAAAAGGATCATCGTTAGGGAGGTGTTCATACACTACCGACAACTGCCCTGGTGTCACTCGCGCTGTGCATCGCGAGCCAACGGCACGTGGCTGTGGGCCACTGCTGACCGCTGCCTCCGGCCTACTCTGTGGTCCAGTAGGTCACAGAGTCACAATTCAGCAATGGCGGAATTCATATCAGTGTACCGGCATCATCGCAGACTGCATCCCCACTCAGCCCCGGTGCCACTCAGTCTGTTCCCCAACATTCATGAAGATTCACTGGTCGAACTTTGGTGGCGTCTGAGTCTATGGACTAGGGGGCAGTTTTCATCCTCATGTTGCTGATACCGAATTGGTGGTGGCAACGAGGCCGTCGCATTCCACTCCTCCATTTGCTGCTTCCGGATAAAATTAAACCTGTCGGCGTCATGCCCTGGAGGACACCTTCCACTGTCTCTCGAAACCCTCCGCAACATACACCTCGGACATTGATGGTGACCCGCTCAGGTCATATGGCCCATCTGACTACACCGCAAGTCACCGTCTCGTGGCTGGGTGCCTGTGCCGCCCGCATTGCATCTGGGGCCACTAACTCTGTGCTGGTCAAGTCCGGGACCCCTTCTCCGGAGACATTGGATGGGCCCTGAAGCGTAGGCCTTGGGGTAATCAGTGCCATTTCTCTGTGGCCTTGCGCTGTACGCAGACTCCGGGCCCGAATGCATCCCACCTGGACTCACACACCAAAGCGAGTCCAGACTGGCCCGGATGACGCATCACTGCAGGAGGCATACGCCACTACCGCAAGGACCACCTCCAACCGCCATCTGTCAGAGTTGAAATGTTGGTCCTGACAGACTTACGGAGTTGCTCAGGCCTGTCATGGATGCCATCATCGACCTGATGCCCTGCTCAGCACTCCAGGTGCCAGTGACTCAGTGCACCGTAGGCCATTGTCCATTGCTGTTTGTGTTTTGTCGTGTGGAGCGGTTGCGCAAGTATGTCACATCAAACAGTGTGGTAAGCCCTGAGACGTTGATGGGGAAGGTGATGCAGGTCTAACACACCCCACTGCATCTGCATCAGGATTATATTGAAGGGACACAATCCAAGACTTTTTCTTCACATGAGCGCGCTAGTGTCCAGAGCACAGTGAACTGCAACTCACGGACACTTCTGTTTGCATGTTGGCTCTCCTCTGGACTTTCTCCGGCTCACTCCACGGTGCTCAGCAGGCGGCTATGTATTGCATGTGTTTTCTGTTTCCGTTGTACTGGTGTTCAATGTTCAAGTGCGTGCCAGCACCAGACATACCTTGCGCAATGGCTTACACTACCCCCACACACATCTAGCACAGGCGTCACTGTACATGTGGCCCTGCCAATAAAGGGGGCAGGCGCATGTGCCCTTAGCCAGTTCAACATGATACCTGTATGTGTCCCTGTGGTCTTGTAGTATGCATGTGGGCCCTGGGCCCTACAACATTACATTGTGCTCTGTACATCAGATGCAGACATGTCACTGCAGGCAGCGGGTTGGAGCTTGGACATGTAGCTTTGTCATCACCCACTTAATTGGTGAGGGGAGTGGCCAGGGCCGTCGTACGAACAGCCAACATGTGTGTGTGACTGCTATTTGAGCGCCCCTGGGTGTGGTTCTGTGCTGTGAATGTGTATCTGCATATGTCTCTATGGCAGTGTGTGTGTCCTTAGTGGGGTGTGGGTGGACCCTGAAGGGTGATAGACCCATACACATGTGTCCTGGTTCGCATTTCATGGGTTTGGCCCCCACCCACACCTGTTGGGCCACCTCCTTTGGTGTGCTGACACGTGGCATTGGGGTGCCATGTGTGGGTGGGTGAAGCATTTTGAGCCAGCTGTGCTTGCGGGTGCTTCCTGCTGTGTGGTCTGTTGCCGGCTCAGTGTTCCCCCCTGAGTAGCTTGGCTGGCCCAGTACTGGTGGGGGGTTGCGTGAGATATCCCTGGGCTGTTGTATGGCGTCAGTGTCGATGGTGTGGTAGTCCTCTCCTACATCACTGATGTGTTGTGTTCTGTGCTCTGCTGAAGGTGTTGTGTGCCCCTCTGCGATGTGAATGGGAGGTGCGTGTTGACTTTGTGTTGACATATATGTTGCCGCATTGTGCTGGTTTGCATGCAGGCTGTATGGCTATGTACATTGTGACTGTTTGGGGGTGCTGGATTCTTCTGCGGGACAGTGTACATTTGGACTACATGACGGATGTGAGGTCGTACGCGTGCATTTCCATTTCACTGTTTCTGGCTCTGTCAGATGTAATGGGCATGTTTCTGCACATGTACAGAGCCAGTTGTGTCCTTTGTTCTGCAGTGTCAGCAATGTGCATTGTTCCACGTTGTTGTCAATGTGGGTGTGCTGTTCGTGCTATGTGTGGGTGCTGCAGTGTGCCAAGGGGATCTGGGACATGATCCTGGGTTTTTGTGGGTGTGCAGTGTGCTACGCCTCGTTGTGCATGTATGCCATTGTGCCCATCTCCCCCATCCCCCAGTCCCAGTTTGTTGCATTCCCTGGTGATGTTGTGTCAGGTCCTCTCGAGATGTGTCCGTACTCCCTGCTCCTTGAACCGTCTCCACAATGACGTCTGTGGCCTGGGTTTCCTCCAGCTCCTCCAGTGGTGCTGGACTGACACCTCCTGTCGCTGTTGCTGACTTCCTGTTGGCAGCGGGTTTGTGCCTGGTTTAGGTAGTCACGTCATGACGTCGCCTATTGGGCTCCTGGATTGGCCTCCTCGGCACTCCAACTGCAATCCAGGTGGTATGCTAGTGGGTCAGTTGCTGGTAGTGTTCTGTCACCTCCGTGACGCTGGTCTTGTTTTCCTGCTGTCTGCACCCCGTCTTCCTCTCCCTCTTCTCCTTGGCCTTCCCCGACCCCATACCTTGCTGATGGTCAGTGGGGGTTGTGGGGTTCGAGTTGGCCTCTGCGCTGGGTCAGGGTGCATCCATGTTGCTACGTGCGTTGGCTTGTATCTGGTGTACTTTTTCTGTGGTTTTTATGGTGCATTGTCCAGCCAGACGCGTGGGGTTTGCAGGCCTGTGGCTAATTTTCGCTACTTTTTGTACCGCGTTTGGCCTCATCGCATGTTTTTTTGCGTTTGCGTATCGCAATTCAGCGGCGTGGCATTGATTTTCACGCTGACATTTGCCGTGTTATCTGGTGTCTATCGCATGCTACTACCGTGTTGTGAATTTCACGTTGACATGGGGTTATTTTCCCACGATAGGCTGCATTGTTCAAATTTGCATTACGCTACTCTTGCAGTAGTTATTTATTTATTTATTTATTTATAACGTTTTATATAGCGCGGACATGACCCACGGGGGTATCAGAGCGCTTTACAGTACATAATTATCATAAGTTATACATACAATCGCATATAATACAAATGAGTTAAACATTGCTGTTTGATTAAATGCGGTGGTAAGTAGGCTTCTGGAGTTAAAGGTTTAAGATGAAAATTTGTTCATGAGAAACATTTTCGTTTCCTTTTTGAAGGTGGTAAAAAAAGGGATTCTGCGTAAGTCTGGGGGAAGGTTGTTCCAAATCTTTGATGTGATACCTGAGAAGGCTCTGCACCCAGTTCTCTTTTTGTGGAAGGATTGAGGTTTTAGTAGTAGTGAGCTTGCGCTTCGCAGATGTCTGCCACCTCCCGACCGCTCTAGCTTTTGTGCTAAGTAGCTGGGGGTGTTGCTATGTAAGGCTTTATGTGTCATGCAGGCGATCTTTAGTTGTATTCTCGACTCATATGGAAGCCAGTTCAAAGCCTTCAGGGCCGGGGTGATGTGGTTATTTCTTTTTATTCCTGAGACCAGCCTGGCCGCGGCATTAAGCGATGCCCTGATCGTGCTAGTTTGTATTTTGGAAGACCGCAAAGAGTGGTGCTTCCATAGTCCAGTCTTGATAGTACTAGGGCTTGGACCGCCATTTTTAGATCAATCTGTGGGAGGAAGGGTTTGAGTTTCCTTAAGATACTCAGCTGAAAGTTGGCTCCTTTGGTAGTATTGTAGATTTGTTCCTGCATATTTAAATGTTTGTCAAAGGGGACTCCCAGGGATTTCGCGGAGTCAATGATGTGAGGGGCGCAATCAAAGGAAGTAAGATGCTTCAGCCATAAGTCTATGTCGGGTGCATGATTGGGAGGGGAGATGAGGAGGAACTCCGTTTTTTTGGTGTTAAGCATGAGGTGGTTGCCATTGAGCCAACTTTGGGTATTATGAAGAATGGCGTTGAGGGAGATGAAGTCATCTGGTGAGGAGATTTTCAAATAAAGTTGAGTGTCGTCCGCGTATAGATGATATAGAATGTTTGCAGAGCTAAGCGCATTAGCAAGGGGTTCCATGAGTAGATTAAAGAGAATCGGTGATAATGCTGATCCCTGTGGGACTCCAAGTGTGACCATGGAAGGTTGAGAGAATGATTGCTTCAACTTGATTCTTTGGGTTCTGTTGCTTAGGAAGGAGGTAAACCATTGTAACACTGGACCGGATAGGCCCATCCTTCATTCAAGTAGAGACAGTAAATTGTTGTGTTTAACTGTGTCGAAGGCGGAAGATAGGTCAAGGAGTATCAATAGGCACGATTCATTGTGATCCAGCATTTTTAAGATGTCATCCAGTATGTGGGTGAGAGCTGATTCAGTATTGTGACCTTGAGGGAAACCGGATTGGTGTTTATCTAGGAGGTTGAAATTCTCTATGTGATTGCAAAGTTGAATTTGTACACATTTTTCCATTAACTTTGCCAGCGAGGGGATGCTGGATATAGGTCGATAGTTGTTGAGGTCTGTGAAGAGGGCGTTGGCTTTCTTTAGTATAGGTGTGACCTGCCCCATTTTCAGACAGTCCGGTATGGAGCCTTGCCTAAGAGAGGCGTTGACAATTTTACCCCATAGCGGTAGAATAGAGGACTTTATCATATTGAATACCGATGGGGGTAGGGGATCGGAGAAATGATTGGCAGGGTTGATTGCTAGCAGGGTGCTATATAGTTCTTGTTCGGTGATGGGCGAGAAGGCGTGCCAGTTGGCGTTGTTCTTTGGAGCTTCGGTCTGCAGGCAAAAAAGGTCCTTGATCTGAGAGTAGAGAATTTGTTCTTGGTCAGAAGATAGTTGGGGTTCTTTCTTGGATTGAATGTCATTTTCAATGGTTCTAGTCTTTTTTAGGAAGAATCTGGGCAGCTCGTCGCAGTTAGGGGTAGCCGGCAAGCTCCACTATGTTTGCTGGGTTGTGCGATTGTTGTTTTACGATTTCGAATAGCTTTTTAGGACGGTTGCTGGCTTGGTTCAGCTGTGTTTTGAAGAAGTCTGCTTTAGCTTTTATGATTTTTCTGTTGTACGTGTTTCTCAGTGCCCTAAGTTGGGGTAGATGATCAGCGGAAGGGGCTGCTTTCCATGCTCGCTCAGCTAGTCTTAATTTCCGTTGGTCCGAGTTGAGATTCTCCTTGAACCATGGTTTGGATATTTTGGAGGAGAAATTTTTTTCTTGAAGGGGCGCTGTGGTATCCAGGATTTCAAGCATAGTGGCGTTGTAAAAGTCTGTGAGATCTTGGACGTCTGCCATATCTGCTGATGGTGTTAGGGCAGAATTGCATTGGGATACCAAGGCATTGGCATTGATATTTCTGATATTCCTTTTCCATTGTTTAGTTTTTGTAGGTTGGTTTCATTTTGGAGTTACCTCACTGTTGATGGAGAAGAGGATACTGTAGTGATCAGTCCAGTCACACGGGGAGATAGATTCTAGTGATATGGTGTTTCTTTTTGCAATGATGAGGTCTAACGTCTCCCCCTTATTATGGGTTGGGCTGTCACAGAATTGTGACAGTTCCTGCTCTGCCAGAAAGGATTTGAGACCGCTTACATCATGATCGCTGGTATTGCTCCAATGGAGATTGAAGTCTCCCAAAAAGATCTGCGGCACTTGTGAGTTGGCATTGGTTGTAATGACTTCCATTAGCTCATCAATGAACTTTGGATTGTCACCCGGGGGGTGGTATATTATGTGAAGTTGGCAAATGATGCCCTTGTTGTCTGATATGTTGGTGCATAGATATTCACAGGAGGATAAGGAGATGGAGTCTGCTTGTTTAACTGCAATGGTGTTTCGATGGATGCAGGCAATCCCCCCTCTGGGCTTCTCAGTTCTATCATGCAAAATATATTGTGACTAGGGGGGACCAGTAGGTCAAGGATGGGAGCAGAGGAACTCTTAAGCCATGTCTCTGTGAGGACGATGATGTCCAGGTCATTCGCAAGAATTAGATCATAAATGACCGTTGCATGTTTGTTAGCCGATCTGCAGTTGATTAGTGCACACTTTAATTTGCTAGTCGGGTGAGTAACGATGGATTGCATTATATTGACCTTTGTGAGGTTTTCCCTGATTATGGATCTGTGGTTGTGGGAAGGTTCTCTATGTGGGTTGGGTCGGATGGCTTAGATGGTGCCAACTTGAGACTTGTTATTGCCATTTTGACTTGTGTATGAGGTGAGAAGGTCATGTAAGTCTGTGTCAGATAGACCATCCATAGTTCTCATTGGTCGATCCGGGTCATATGGGGAAGATATTTTACTCTGAGTTATAAAGTCTGGATGTGGATTCGAGGTTATATATCTGCTGGTGTGCTCACTAATTTCGTTCACTGTGGCGCTGGTGGCTTTATTAGAGTTTAGGAGTTAGTTGGTGATTGATAGTAGATTTTTCATTTCATCCTTGAGTTGGGCTAGACCAAGGGTTACCTCGTTGAATCGAGCGGTCCAGTCATGGTTAGGGCACTCAGTGACATGTGTGGGCCTGTGCTCCCCCATACTGGTAGTTCCTCCATTGTGGTCAGATAGCATGGAGAACTGGGTAACGGATTGGGTAGGGGTATCTTTGTTAATTTTTGACGGGGTTGGATGAGCAAGGAGGGTAGAAGGTAGGTCAGAGATGAAGTGGGGATGGTCTTAAGAGGTGCTAACATGAAAGGGGTGTTGCACGTGGAGGGGGTATAGACGTTGTGTGCAGAGTTTGGGTGAGCGGGAAGGGCATCGGGGGTGTTAGGAGTTGACCGGGGGTCAAAGTAAGTGTTGGATCAGGGGGGGCTTCTCAGATGGCTCATCTGCTAGTTGGGTAGTAGGAGTGTCAGGGATGTCATTATTGAGGTCGTTATCAGAGCTTATGACTGTCCGAATTGGACCAGAGGGCCCTGGTGAGGTTGAGTCGGCTGTGAGGGACGTGTGGGGAATATTTGGGGTGTGGTGCATCTTGTCACGGCTTGAGACTGTCCGCGCTGAGTCCGGGGGCCCTGTGTGGTTGAGACAGTGGTGTGGGTATCATAGGGTGTGTGGTGTTCATTATCGATGCTTATGGCTGTCCGATCTGGAGGTTTTAATCTGATAAACAGCATTTGTGCATGTGAAAACCTTTTGTGAAAGTCTGTGTTTACATGCATTGGCACATTAAAGTCATACAAATGTTTGTTTAGAATGAATTTGCCTATTTCACGGACAGTATCACATGCATTAAACAAATAGTAAATTGTCTCTCCATACCCATTTATTTCATTTTTATTAATTACCCATTTATAGCTAGAAGTGATCTTTTTTTGTTTGCAGGCAATATTACTAAAACACAATTCTTCACCAAGTAGATACTTGTGTAGGATTTGGAGGTTTGCAAATGGAAATCTGTAAAACTTTGTGGTGTATAACCAGTGAACAAACTGTATTTTGTGTATTTTGTGAAACACATGGGGCTCAGTGGACCATGAGAAGTTTTGTCACATTTAATTATAATTTTCATACTCAAATGGCAGAACCCTGGCAACCATATAACACATATATTGGGAGGCCTCTGAATTTAAAGTTTGCCTCACATTTTCAGTACAGATTTGGAGTTTACATTGCATCATGTAATTTTAGGAAGCAAGCAATCAGAGAAGAAATCGGATCCCCTTAAACAAAATAACATGACCCCAATAATTAGCAGCAACTGCAGACTAATTGCCTATTACCCAGCCATGGTCTTTATTTAGGGCTTATTGCAATGTTCTGTTATTTGAATAGGCAGGTGTAAACGTATACAGAATAGGGTAACTAGACATAATATCGACTCCACAATATCGAATGGACAAAATATCGAGTTAAAAATATCGACAATAATAAAATATCGATAACAAAAATATCGTTGGGAAAAATATCGATTAAAATAATGATAAAAAAATATCGAGTACAAAATATCGACTCAAAAAAATCGACAAGACAAAATATCGATAAATAGTCAAAGTAAAAAATATCGATAATATGTAGAAAAAAGGTAAAAAAAAAAAAATTATTAATAGTAATATAAATTGTAGTTAATGTTTAGGAGCGGGATGTTGGGTTAATAGGGGATAAGGGTGGGGAGTAATTTAAAAAAAATAATTAATTAATATATGTTTGTAAATATTTTTAATTATTAATTAATTGGTAAATAATTAATATTAATTAGTTAATTAATTAATATAATTTTGTACATATTTTTATTAGTAATTATTTGGTAATTAATTAATATTAATTAGTTAATTACATTAAATAGAGTAATTTATATATATATAATATTTTGTTATTGTTAAATAATTAATTGGGAAAAAATAATATTAATTATTACATTAAATTAATTACAGCTAATGTGCTAATATATTAACTTCTTTGTTATTGTTATAAATTGTAGTTAATGTTTAGGAGCGGGATGTTGGGTTAATAGGGGATAAGGGTGGGGAGTAATATAAAATAAATAATTAATTGATATATGTTTGTAAATATTTTTAATTATTAATTAATTGGTAAATAATTAATATTAATTAGTTAATTAATTAATATAATTTTGTACATATTTTTTATTAGTAATTAATTGGTAATTAATTAATATTAATTAGTTAATTACATTAATTAGAGTAATTTTTTTATATATAATATTTTGTTATTGTTAATTAATTAATTGGGAAAAAATAATATTAATTATTACATTAAATTAATTACAGCTAATGTGCTAATATATTAACTTCTTCGTTATTGTTAATTAATAATTAATTGGTAATTAAATAATATTAATTAATTTTGGGTAAAGGAGTATTTATAGGGTTCAGGGTCAGTTTTGGGTTTTTGGGTAAAGGGGTATTTTTAGGGTTCAGGGTCAGTTTTGGGTTTTTGGGTACAGGGGTATTTTTAGTGTTCAGGGTCAGTTTTCAGTCTTTAGGTAAAGGGGTATTTTTAGGGTTCAGGGTCAGTTTTGGGTTTTTGGGTAAAGGGGTATTTTTAGGGTTCAGGGTCAGTTTTCAGTTCTTGGGTAAAGGGGTATATTTTTTGGTTCAGGGTCAGTTTTCAGTTTTTGGGTAAAGGGGTATTTTTAGGGTTCAGGGTAAGTTTTCAGTTTTTGGGTAAAGGGGTATTTTTTGGGTTCAGGGTCAGTTTTGGTTTTTTGGGTAAAGGGGTATTTTTTAGGGTTGAGGGTCAGTTTTAAGTTCTTGGGTAAAGGGGTATTTTTAGGGTTCAGGGTCAGTTTTCAGTTCTTGGGTAAAGGGGTATATTTTTGGGTTCAGGGTCAGTTTTCAGTTTTTGGGTAAAGGGGTATTTTTAGGGTTCAGGGTCAGTTTTCAGTTCTTGGGTAAAGGGGTATTTTTAGGGTTCAGGGTCAGTTTTCAGTTCTTGGGTAAAGGGGTATATTTTTGGGATCAGGGTCAGTTTTCAGTTTTTGGGTAAAGGGGTATTTTTAGGGTTCAGGGTCAGTTTTCAGTTCTTGGGTAAAGGGGTATTTTTTGGGTTCAGGGTCAGTTTTCAGTTTTTGGGTAAAGGGGTATTTTTAGGGTTCAGGGTCAGTTTTGTGTTTTTGGGTAAAGGGGTATTTTTAGGGTTCAGGGTCAGTTTTGGGTTTTTGGATAAAGGGGTATTTTTAGGGTTCAGGGTCAGTTTTGGGTTTTTGGGGTACAGGGATATTTTTAGGGTTCAGGGTCAGTATTGGGTTTTTGGGGTACAGGCGTACAGGGTAAATATAAAATAAATGTATATTAAATCAATTAAATGAAATTAAAAAAAAAATTACATTAAATTATTAAGTTTTTAATTTATTTTAAATGCATATGTATTAGTTGTAATGTTTTTAATATTTTTAATGTTTTTATTTAATATTTGTAAAATTTTATGTATTTTACAATTATTTTTACATTATTAATAATACTTTTAAAAATACGATATTTTTAAATTCGAAATTTTTGTACTACGATATTATTTTTTCTATATTTTTGTACTTACCTTTATGAAGATATGACTCCGATATTTTTGATTTAGATATTTTTGTGTCGATATTTTTGTATGTAGATATTTTGTTATTGTTAAATAATTAATTGGGAAAAAATAATATTTATTATTACATTAAATTAATTACAGCTAATGTGCTAATATATTAACTTCTTTGTTATTGTTATAAATTGTAGTTAATGTTTAGGAGCGGGATGTTGGGTTAATAGGGGATAAGGGTGGGGAGTAATTTAAAATAAATAATTAATTGATATATGTTTGTAAATATTTTTAATTATTAATTAATTGGTAAATAATTAATATTAATTAGTTAATTAATGAATATAATTTTGTACATATTTTTTATTAGTAATTAATTGGTAATTAATTAATATTAATTAGTTAATTACATTAATTAGAGTACATTTTTTTATATATAATATTTTGTTATTGTTAGTTAATTAATTGGGAAAAAATAATATTAATTATTACATTAAATTAATTACAGCTAATGTGCTAATATATTAACTTCTTCGTTATTGTTAATTAATAATTAATTGGTAATTAAATAATATTAATTAGTTAATTACATTAATTAGAGTAATTTTTTTATATATAATATTTTGTTATTGTTAATTAATTAATTGGGAAAAAATAATATTAATTATTACATTAAATTAATTACAGCTAATGTGCTAATATATTAACTTCTTCGTTATTGTTAATTAATAATTAATTGGTAATTAAATAATATTAATTAATTTTGGGTAAAGGAGTATTTATAGGGTTCAGGGTCAGTTTTGGGTTTTTGGGTAAAGGGGTATTTTTAGGGTTCAGGGTCAGTTTTGGGTTTTTGGGTAAAGGGGTATTTTTAGTGTTCAGGGTCAGTTTTCAGTCTTTAGGTAAAGGGGTATTTTTAGGGTTCAGGGTCAGTTTGGGGTTTTTGGGTAAAGGGGTATTTTTAGGGTTCAGGGTCAGTTTTCAGTTCTTGGGTAAAGGGGTATATTTTTGGGTTCAGGGTCAGTTTTCAGTTTTTGGGTAAAGGGGTATTTTTAGGGTTCAGGGTAAGTTTTCAGTTTTTGGGTAAAGGGGTATTTTTTGGGTTCAGGGTCAGTTTTGGTTTTTTGGGTAAAGGGGTATTTTTTTAGGGTTGAGGGTCAGTTTTAAGTTCTTGGGTAAAGGGGTATTTTTAGGGTTCAGGGTCAGTTTTCAGTTCTTGGGTAAAGGGGTATATTTTTGGGTTCAGGGTCAGTTTTCAGTTTTTGGGTAAAGGGGTATTTTTAGGGTTCAGGGTCAGTTTTCAGTTCTTGGGTAAAGGGGTATTTTTGGGTTCAGGGTCAGTTTTCAGTTCTTGGGTAAAGGGGTATATTTTTGGGATCAGGGTCAGTTTTCAGTTTTTGGGTAAAGGGGTATTTTTAGGGTTCAGGGTCAGTTTTCAGTTCTTGGGTAAAGGGGTATTTTTTGGGTTCAGGGTCAGTTTTCAGTTTTTGGGTAAAGGGGTATTTTTAGGGTTCAGGGTCAGTTTTGTGTTTTTGGGTAAAGGGGTATTTTTAGGGTTCAGGGTCAGTTTTGGGTTTTTGGATAAAGGGGTATTTTTAGGGTTCAGGGTCAGTTTTGGGTTTTTGGGGTACAGGGATATTTTTAGGGTTCAGGGTCAGAATTGGGTTTTTGGGGTACAGGCGTACAGGGTAAATATAAAATAAATTTATATTAAATCAATGAAATGAAATAAAAAAAAAATTACATTAAATTATTACATTTTTAATTTATTTTAAATGTATATGTATTAGTTGTAATTTTTTAAATATTTTTAATGTTTTTATTTAATATTTGTAAAATTTTATGTATTTTACAATTATTTTTACATTATTAATAATACTTTTAAAAATACGATATTTTTAAATTCGAAATTTTTGTACTACGATATTATTTTTTCTATATTTTTGTACTTACCTTTATGAAGATATGACTCTGATATTTTTGATTTAGATATTTTTGTGTCGATATTTTTGTATGTAGATATTTTGTTATTGTTAAATAATTAATTGGGAAAAAATAATATTAATTATTACATTAAATTTATTACAGCTAATGTGCTAATATATTAACTTCTTTGTTATTGTTATAAATTGTAGTTAATGTTTAGGAGCGGGATGTTGGGTTAATAGGGGATAAGGGTGGGGAGTAATTTAAAATAAATAATTAATTGATATATGTTTGTAAATATTTTTAATTATTAATTAATTGGTAAATAAGTAATATTAATTAGTTAATTAATGAATATAATTTTGTACATATTTTTTATTAGTAATTAATTGGTAATTAATTAATATTAATTAGTTAATTACATTAATTAGAGTAATTTTTTTATATATAATATTTTGTTATTGTTAATTAATTAATTGGGGAAAAATAATATTAATTATTACATTAAATTAATTACAGCTAATGTGCTAATATATTAACTTCTTTGTTATTGTTAATTAATAATTAATTGGTAATTAAATAATATTAATTAATTTTGGGTAAAGGAGTATTTTTAGGGTTCAGGGTCAGTTTTGGGTTTTTGGGTAAAGGGGTATTTTTAGGGTTCAGGGTCAGTTTTGGGTTTTTCGGTAAAGGGGTATTTTTAGTGTTCAGGGTCAGTTTTCAGTCTTTAGGTAAAGGGGTATTTTTAGGGTTCAGGGTCAGTTTTGGGTTTTTGGGTAAAGGGGTATTTTTTAGGGTTCAGGGTCAGTTTTAAGTTCTTGGGTAAAGGGGTATTTTTAGGGTTCAGGGTCAGTTTTCAGTTCTTGGGTAAAGGGGTATATTTTTGGGTTCAGGGTCAGTTTTCAGTTTTTGGGTAAAGGGGTATTTTTAGGGTTCAGGGTAAGTTTTCAGTTTTTGGGTAAAGGGGTATTTTTAGGGTTCAGGGTCAGTTTTGGGTTTTTGGGTAAAGGGGTATTTTTAGGGTTCAGGGTCAGTTTTGGGTTTTTGGGTAAAGGGGTATTTTTAGTGTTCAGGGTCAGTTTTCAGTCTTTAGGTAAAGGGGTATTTTTAGGGTTCAGGGTCAGTCTTCAGTTCTTGGGTAAAGGGGTATTTTTAGGGTTCAGGGTCAGTTTTCAGTTCTTGGGTAAAGGGGTATATTTTTGGGATCAGGGTCAGTTTTCAGTTTTTGGGTAAAGGGGTATTTTTAGGGTTCAGGGTCAGTTTTCAGTTCTTGGGTAAAGGGGTATTTTTTGGGTTCAGGGTCAGTTTTCAGTTTTTGGGTAAAGGGGTATTTTTAGGGTTCAGGGTCAGTTTTGTGTTTTTGGGTAAAGGGGTATTTTTAGGGTTCAGGGTCAGTTTTGGGTTTTTGGATAAAGGGGTATTTTTAGGGTTCAGGGTCAGTTTTGGGTTTTTGGGGTACAGGGATATTTTTAGGGTTCAGGGTCAGTATTTGGTTTTTGGGGTACAGGCGTACAGGGTAAATATAAAATAAATTTATATTAAATCAATGAAATGAAATTAAAAAAAATTACATTAAATTATTAAGTTTTTTATTTATTTTAAATGTATATGTATTAGTTTTAATTTTTTAAATATGTTTTAATGTTTTTATTTAATATTTGTAAAATTTTATGTATTTTACAATTATTTTTACATTATTAATAATACTTTTAAAAATACGATATTTTTAAATTCGAAATTTTTGTACTACGATATTATTTTTTCTATATTTTTGTACTTACCTTTATGAAGATATGACTCCGATATTTTTGATTTAGATATTTTTGTGTCGATATTTTTGTATGTAGATATTTGGTCTGTCGATATTATGTCATACATTCAACATAATATTAGTATTAGGAATATAAAGTGTGCAAAAAAATAATATAAATATTAAAAATAATTGAATAAATTTTAGTGACAACAAGTTGCAAATTTTTCTGCAAAAAAATAAATTTAGTACTACTCTGCAAAAAATATAATAAAAATAAATGTAAATAAAATTAATAAAAAATATATAATTATTTGACAAAATGTTATACAATAACATTATACTAAAGTAGCAATTCTAATTTATACATGGTCAGTGTCCAGCACCTTTCCTGATATTAGTTTGACTGGAGTAGGAATAGTAAATAATAATTGGTCAGTGTCCAGCAACTTCCCTGATAATAGTTTGACTGGAGTAGGAATAGCAATTATTAATTGGTCAGTGTCCAGCACCTTCCTTGATATTAGCTTGACTGGAGTAGGAATAGTAATTAATAATTGTTCTGTGTCCAGCACCTTCCCTGATATTAGCTACACTGGAGTTGGAATAGGAATATAATTTTTTTTCTGAGTCCAGCACCTTCCCTGATATTAGCTAGACTGGAGTTGGAATAGTAATTAATCATTGGTCACTATCCAGCACCTTCCCTGATATTAGCTTGACTGGAGTAGGAATAGTAAATAATTATTGGTCAGTGTCTAGCACCTTCCATGATATTAGCTTGACTGGAGTAGCAATAGTAAATATTAATTGATCAGTGTCCAGCACATTTGCATATAATTGTACATTACCGTGTTATTATATTACAAAATAATGCAAAATGGATGTTTTCACAAAACTTTATTAAATTTTTTTAATTTTTTTATGTGTACTACAATACAATCACAATCAAAAAGAACATAACATTTTTTTGAAATGTAGTATTTGCAGAATAACACATTATCATTTATGTACATGTTGTAAATTATCACACAAAATTATTTAACAACATTTTTTCTGTAAATAAACATATTTATCATCATTAACTTTGAGTAACAAGTATTTATATTGAAATAAATAAAAAACCAGTTTTTTTCAGCTTCTTCCATTTATATTTAATAATGTTAATATTATATATTAATATTAAATATTTATTTTTTAAATTTACATTTTTATAAAGTAACATGACAATTATTATATTTGCTCAAGATATGGAAATACAAATTAAGACATTTTTTGGTACATATTTCAGACAATGTTGTTTTTAAATGAAACATATAAATATATTATGTTGTAAACTTTATAACTTTATAGGGGAAGAATATGTTTAATAATAATATCTGGTATTGGCAAAAGATTATTTATGCAATTATATACTTTTATAATACTTAGAAATTATTATAAAACATTTTGTAATAATTAATAAAAATAATAACAAATATATTTATTATTATTATTATTATTAATTACTAAACATAATCATTTATCTCTTCTTTTCTGAAAAACATACATTCAGAGAAATAAAAATACATTATTTCAGGGCATTGTTTATATATTAAATGGTTATAATGTTTTTATTAATAACAATAAATAAGTTATATTATTTATTATTATTAATTATTACCATAAACAATTATAATGTTTAGTTATAAACAAACACAAAGTTATTCCAATAAATGTACACAATAAGAAATTATTTACATATATTATTTCAAGTGTTACATATTTTTTTAATATTATTAATATATAATAATTACTATATATTAATTAATATTAAATATATTTATATTTTTTAAACAGTTTAAATTATAATGAGTCTAGTGTATTAATTTTTTAAAATAACAATGTGTATGTATTATATTATTTTACTATAACATTGTATTTTCTATGATACCTTTTCAAAAATGGTTTAAGGGGACTACTTTTTTACCGCATAAGGTTATTGCGCTTCATTCAGGACTGGAGAAGCTCGCGGTTGGGAGTTGCTTCGCGTGGCGAGAGGTAAGGTTAATTTTACATACAATTTATAACTGAGTGGTAATGTTTGAGGGTATATTCGAACTGTGTAGTGTTTTTGTGTGTATGTATGAATTGTTTATGTTGCGTTTAGGTGAAATGTCGTCGTTATAGATGCGTCGTGTATGTTTTAGTTCTAGTGTTATTTTAAGTGTTAGGTAATGTCTTCTTACATGGTTAATGTTAATTGTGAGTGTATTTACAAATGTTATGGGCTATTTGTGGGTGGGTTTCGTTATGTATGTTTTTTTACAGGTTCCGGTTCCTCGCATGAAAACTACATGGAAGGAAGCGTGTTTTTTCCGGAGAAACTAATGTATGACTTATTATGGTTATATTTTGACATGTATCTCCTATTTTTCGTGTTTGCCAGGAGCGGATTTAAAAATTTTTAAACATTTTTCGGGTTTTTGGAGGGTTTCGTATTGGATTGATACATTGATATGCGTGACCGTTTTTTAAAAGTTGTGTGTATATCACTTTAAATACTAAAGTGTCCACACTACTGTTTTCGGGATTTCCTGGAGCGTTTATTTCATTTTTACATAATTTTCGGGTTTTTGAGGGTTTCCCATATTGGAATTGTCCTACATTGCAATGGATTGTATGGATTGTATTTTGCTTCATTACGTCTTTTTCATCTACAAAAATTGTAACTATTTAAAGTACTTTTTTTATTGGGTGGGAAATGTCGATCTTTATGTAATGTGTATGTGTGATGTAATTATAAATATTGCATATTTGTTCAGAAATAATGTCCCAAATTTTTATAAGTTTCTTAAACAAATATGTATTATTTATAATTGTTTAGAAATGTTTATGATTTTTATATTTACCATTATTGTAAGAAGACATTAGTATATTTTGTAGACATTTTTATAGTAGGCTTTTAGCTATTATTGACAGGTATTCTAATCCTCTAGTTGTAGGATATAGTGTGACTTGACTTTGCAGTAGTCGGAACATTTGTTTAGTTTGTTTAGTTAGTTTTGGACCAATTTGGGTCACAGATTGTTCCATTCTTAGTTCTTGATAGCTTTGTTCTTTTTTCAAAGCTTCTAGTAGGTTATGGAATGTGGGTTTGACTCTGCTTGTGGTAGTTTGGAAAGCATTATGCCACCCTTCTACACTGTTGTTTGTTTTAGCCTCTTGGTTTAAAGTACTAAGATAGACATTCCACCAAGGGATTTGGAATTTGGGTTGGCGTCAATGTCCAGATTTGTGCAACCTTCCCACCCAAGTATCTTCGAAATAGTCCAGTAATGGGGTTAGTTTATCTTCATTCCTCTTGTAATATGTGCTGTCAATTAATAAATTATAGTGTTCCGCTACATCGGTAACAGGAACGTAGGCCAGTGCTATCAATTTTTTAATTTGATAGGCAAAGGTGCTATCTGTTGAGTATAGAATACTTAAAGTTGATTTCTGGAGATGTCTCCATATGCTCTGATTGAAATGATAGTAGCAACCCTGGATTGCTGTGTGGGGAAATGTTTTCAAAATGCTATTAATCATAGCTAATTCGAAATCAATAATTATTTTTTGTGGAAAATAATTATTGATTTCATTTTTGAGAACATTTAATATTTCTGTATAAGTGTTTTGCTGTTTGTTAGGTAGCAAACAGTAAATGAAAGGGATGTTATAGTTATGGTATAAACCGTGGATGGAATATAGTTGATAAAAAGGTTTTGGGCATGGTTTAAATGTTCCATCCATCATCCATTGGGGACACTGTTGGATTTTTCTTAAATTACTTGCAGTTGCAAACATTATGATTCTGTTTGTACTGCTTTCATTGTCAAAAAGAATAAATTTGTCTTTATTGTGTGTGATGCACATTTCTGGTGAAATAATAATTTCCTCAAAAGTAGTAGGGTTGGGTTGGGTTGTGGTAGTGAGTCTTTTAGTGTATGCAATTGTGCGTTTAAGGGAGTCAATAGAGGGTAGTTGACCTGAAGCATGGGCTGGGACTTTTAACAGTTCTTCTTTAAGGATTTGTGTTGTTGTTTTATCACTTTGTGTGCTAGCAGTTTTGATACTTTCTAAAGCATCTCTTATTTCAATTTCTGTGACATTGGGGGGATGATTGTGTTCCCTGGTAAATAACACATTAGTTTCCTCAGTAGTAGCCCTTCCATAACATTTGTTTGAGTAATATTTGGTACATTTCCAGAAAACTTTTCTACCACTTTGTCTTTCCTGATTATAAACATAACCCATATAACATAACAGTAATTTATTTTTCTGTGACATAACAAATTCTGCACCTTCTGTCATTTTGTTTTACTTGTTCTAGGAAAGAGTAGAAAGAAACAAAATCCAAAAACATATATTTCACTTTCTGGTGCAAACATAATTAATGATGTATTTATACTTACAGTTACTAAAAGTAGAAATCACAAATGCAGAACTGTATTTTGAAGGATTTTCTTGTATGTATTTCTTTATTTACTGTTGGTATGAAAATATAGAAATGCTAAGTTAATGTTTACACATAACAAACGTTTTTCCTAGGAAAAAGCAGTTTTCGATTTTGCTTAGTAGTACATTTGATGTAAACATTACATATACTTACTTGTTTAAATAGTTGAGTTGTAGTATTTGGTGGAGTACATCAAGGTAGTAAAGTTCAGATCTGTAGAGAAGATAAAATAAATAAATGTAAAATATTATAAATAATATTTGGAACCGTTGGGAAATTGGAAATATTTAAAAGTATACAAACTTCTAAATAAGTAGTTTTGTTTGCTGTAGGTAGAATAGATGTATGATGTATTCAGAATATCTGTAGAGGAAATATAAAATAAATAACATGGTGTTAAGAACATAGTTTTCGTTATTTTCGGATGTTTTAGACAAATTACAAGTATACTTACATTTTTTACAAGGGTAGTCTTGTCTTTTGGTATAGTTGATGTTGGATGTTTTTATTGGATCTGTAGGGAAGATGTAATATGCAAGATATGTTGTTTAGAAAATAGCATTTTTAATATTGGGTGTTTACTAACAAAAACATATATACTTACATGTTTAATTAGTGTAGTTTTATACATTTGTAGTGTTGAAATAGGAAAATCTCAGAATATCTGTGAATAAAATGTTTAAAATAAAGAATGAATCTTGTGAAATAGTGTTTAAAAACAGCAGTTGGTGTATAACAGAGCATTAATATATACTTACTATCTGATTTTCCAGGTGAAGAAATAGGAGCATGTATTAGGAATTTATTTGGAGTAGTTTCTATCAGAAATGTAGGAGGAGATAAAAATTAAATAAGTGCAAGAGTTAGGAGATATAAGTAAAATAGTAGACTACTAATTTAGATTTCTAAATAATGCACTGTAACTTACTTGAATAATTAGCTAGTGAGCTGGATCTTTAAAGATGTTTGTTCAGGAACAAAATCTTCAGAGTGTTGGCATCTTCTTTCTATAGAGTTAGCAGCAACAAATGGTAGAATGCATGTATCCCTTTTATAATATGTGTATTTTGTGTGCTTTGATTTGATTGGTTGTAGGATGAAATGAAGCATTGTATAGGCTAGTTTGAATTTTTTGTTTGTTAATTGGTGTGTTTGTTGATGTGAGAATGGTGGTATGTGGTGATTTCCGCATTAAAGCAGGTTAGTTGTTAAATAAAATAGATGTGTAAGTGAAAAAAAATAATGAAAATGTTAGTTAAATGTAAAGAATATTTTTCAAATGATATAACGCATTTAATAGAATGTATAGCAAATGTAGATAAATAGCAATGTTATAAAAGTAACAGGTATTATATGTAAAATGTTTTTTGTATAGAGCAATGACTTGTATTGACGATTAATATGGTATTTTAGACATGAAAGGGTACAAAAAAGAACTCGATATTTTATTTGAAACGATATTTTTGTACTCTATATTTTAGTAGTCGATATTTTTGTAGTGTTAGGGGTAATTTCATTAAAAACGATATATTTGTAGTCGATATTTATTAAGGCGATATTTATGTACTCGATATTCTAAAGAGTCGATATTTTTGACTCGATATTTTTCTAGTTGGTGTAATAAGTATACAAAGTCGATATTTTTGTCGTCGATAATTTTTCAACGATATTTTAGCAAGTCGATAATGTGACCGTCGATAATATTTCAGTGATCCACAGAATAGATAGCAAATTTAGTAGTGGTGACGTTTCTAATCAGTTTATTAGTCCCTATCTTTCCCGGAAAACCTCTAAATTCAGTAGTAATGACTTGTGGTACCCTCTCCAGGGCATTAAAGTTGTTTTCAGCAGCGATTCTTAAATAAATATTCACACCGAATATTCTATAGAAAATGATAATCACTCACCTGTGAACAGTATTCGATATCCTTAGTCTCTCGAACTTGTAATGCCTCTACATTCTTCATGGTACCGATCTGGGTGTTTTCCGATTTTGACTCTGCAGATTAGAGGAACCTACTGTTGCGCCGCAGGCCGAACCGTGACCCATGATGCTACCTGTTTCCTCTTCATGGGCTGCAGTGCAGACCGCAATGCCTCTCTCTCCTTCTCGGGTGCATCGCGGAGCAAACCGGCAGCCCGCTGTTGTCATTTTGGCGTCTCAGGTATATCCTGTGATGCCTGCTGCTTTTCTTTATCGGGCACGCCATGGATTTGCGTGGCGGCCCGTTGTGTGTTTCAAATAACATTTTAGGAATACCGCAGTTCCCAGATTGGGACTTTGGCTTCCTATGTTATTCATTTGGGGGCACTTGCACTTACCTTTTGCATGGTCGCATCCTGTGGGTCATCTCCAGTGGAGCCCTCTTGTTGCCTGTTTTCCTTCTTTCCTTCACAGTCATGCTCCCAGAGGGCCTTGGGAGAAGGTAGTTTTACCTACCTAAAATGGTGGCCTTTCTATTCTGCTCTTCACTCCTTTCCCTATCCAAGATGGCAATGGTCTCCTTCCTGTTTTGTCACTTCCTGCTCCTGTTTTGTCACTACCTATTCCTGTTTTTTCACTTCCTGTTCTTGGGTATAAAAGGGGCAGAACCTTTTCCTTCCTTGTGTTGCAACACTCTTTGCTCCTGCTGGTGTGTGTCCACAAGAAGTGACATCTGCTACACTGCCCTGTAGAGTAAAGTGTCAGACTTCTCTCTCCATTGCCATTTAAAGTGGACTTCTGCCGTTGTGACTCAAGAGCTTCCTCAAGAAACTTCAGCAGGGATCTGCCTTAAACATGTACCTCCTCCTTCTTCAAAAGATCTGTGACATGCCCTCCTACACAACTCTTAACTATTAAGACATACTGCTATACCCATGCATGAGGATCATTCTCAAGCCCTGGAAAATGTCAGTCCAGAATCAAAACATAGATGGCACAAATAACCTCAAGGACTCCAAAACAGAATGGCAGCTCCACAAATACAAACAAAAATGCCATCTTCTACACTATCCTCCTCATGGAGAAATACTATGCTCAATCCTCAAAGTCAAAAGCCTCAGCACCACACTATGTGCAACAATTTGAGTTGATGGTTATAACCTGCTGAAATCATCTCAGTGTGTACTTGCTCTTCAAATTTTTCTAGCTTATTTAAATGTATATTTACGTTTCTGACCTCTTATATTAAGTGTACTGGAATAAGGTGTGATGCTGACTTAGCAGTAGGTATTTGCATATATATGTGTTTAGACTTTACTAAATCTCTGAAGATATTTTGACCTATCAGCAACTGTATTCTTAAAGTCGAGTAATTTTAATTGATAGCAATCATATTACTACCAGGTCACCATATTGCCATTAAGTATTAGACTCCTTTTTAATTTCAGTTTACAACAATGATAGGTAGGCTGAGGTTTCTTCAATCATTTTAAAAAATTTTCAGATATTTCTCCTACATCCAGAGTTTCACCTTAGGTGGTGCTAAGGCCAAAAGACAAAACAAATCCTTGAGTTTCAATGGAACCATCATTATATCCTTTGTATACACAATTCAGAGAGAAGCTGTTGGTCTTCAGACCTTTATGGATGTCACAAATAAAATGTGAACGTAAATTGAAGACATATGTCTTTCAATAGACATCAAGATTGGGGAAGCTGAACAGAGAACAATTATGCGCAGGATCAGATCACAACATCCAAGTGTGAATTAGATTTTTGTTGCTTAAAGGCAAGTGGAGGATCTTGAAAATATGAATAGATGTAAAGCTGGGAGGTCCTTCCCTAAAACCTTTACTTACGGTGATTGCCAACAAAGCTCTTCCAACCTTAGCCTATGCTAGTGTAGCAATGAATGGCAAGGACTCCGTTCTCCTAAACGGTTTAATTACCAAAATTTACAAACAGGTACTACAACTGCCGAACTCTGCTTCACCAGCACAAATTCGCTTAGAGTTTGGACTAAAGAATGAAAGCTTGGGACGGCTTTACTCATGCCTAAAGGAGTGGTATCGGATCAAAAAGAAAGCCGCAGCTAACAATTTGAACAAATATCTATGCCAGGAATTAGAAACTCAAAAAAAATCAGAAGCAAACAAATATCTGACTAGCGCAATGGAGATAACACGCAGCGCTAATCTTTGGGACAAAAACTTGCCATTTTCATCATTCAAACAGGCACTAAATAAGGCCGCAAAACTTCACTCTCTGATTATGGACAAAGACATTTTCTCACATCGCTCACACTCTTGGACCCTGATTAATAGTTACAGATCTTTAATCCCAGCGGCTTATCTGGACGCAACATACTCTGTCTTTATCAAAAGAAAGCTGATGGCATTGAGGTTCGGCAAATTTCCAACATTGGCCGACGAGCCAGCCTGGAAACATACAGAATCCGTCTCTTGCCGCCTCTGTGGGCATGTAAAAGAAGATCTTATTCATATAATATGTATCTGCAAACCATTGACAACGGAGCGAAGGCGCTTTCTAAGGAACATATTCCTGGCAAGGGAACTACGAACTTGTAGGCCTGCAGTAATTGGTTGTCTGGACGCAACATCACCACAAACTAATTGCAAGATCGTAAAGTTCCTGCAGATTTTTTAAAAACTTGTGAACGCAATGTAAAAACTAAGATTTTGTTTTATTTTTTTTACTAATTTTCAGTTATTCGTTTAATTACAAGTATTAGGTTTTAAAGAGATGACTAAACTCAATGATCAAAATTTTAATTTAAGTTGAGATGATAATGGAAATGTGTTGTATCTGACCTTATTCAATGATTACATTTTAAATATGCTTAAGACCAATAATGGACATTTTTGTTAAGGTTTTAATTAACTGAACAATAAAATAAACTACACTGAATAGATGTAATCACCTATGGTTTTATGGCTTACCAGAAGCTCTGGAAGGCAAACTATAATACAAGTTGTAAGAAGTTCATTTATACTCTTTTTGGCTTCACGGGCCATGCTGGAATAGATAAACAGTCCATTTATTAGGGAAATAATTGTCTTTAGATTTTGTGATTTTGTGATTGTCAATGGAAAATTTAGTAGGTGGCGTTCTAATATGTATCTGTTGTAAGAGGATAGATTGTGTGAAGAAATTATTGTTTTATACGTTATTTGATACCTTGTATGTAAATGATTGTGACTCATATAAAGTACTGCATTATTACATATCAAAGACAAGAATTAAGGTATTATTGCGGGCAAAACTACGATTAATGACTTAAAAGTGAACAAGAAGGAGTATAAATTAATTGAGAGGGCAGATGACGACTCTAACTCTGTGATTGCGTGGGGAAAGGGTATTTATTCGATTTTTTTTAATACAGTAAAGTTTTATACTCTGATGATGCTAATCTTTCCCTTCAGGATTTTGAAAAATAAATAAGACTACATATAACATTTTCAATAGTGACTTGAATCTTGTTACATTGGAAGAAGACATGACTTTAGAAGAAACAATGAATAATATTTTGCTCCTAAAATGATCCAGAGGTTCAAATCAAGATGGTTTTCCCTTTGAATTTAGTGGTTTCTCCAATTTACTTTCCCCCTAGTTTCTAGAGTTTTTTAATAGATGTTTTCCAATTCAGAAGCAAAATGAATTTTCCTCAAGGTCTTACTCAAATTAGATAAACCAGTTAAGAACATCATTTTTTCCAGGGCCATCAAGTGAATGATGTCATAATATGTCTCATCATAAAAAAAAAACGTTCCGATACACCTGTTGTTGGTGATTGTTAGAGATGCAGGATTGGAAAAAATTAACTGCTATTTTCTCTACTCCAGATACCCCTTATAATAATTATATGGCTGTTTTGTTAATCAGTTGTGACTTTAAGTCTGGACTGGTGTGCAAGGGAAAGTCTGAGTGTGAGAGCCAGGCCGGTGGGTCATGTCATGACCGAGGTTGGTTATTATATGTGTAGCAGTACGTTAATTTGGTAAGATTTAAACAGGTGCAGTAGGCTTGGGAATCCTTGCTCTAGAGTACAAGTGGGTGGCTGACAGAAATAAGTATGTATGCATTTACTTTCTTCATTGACACCCTGCTGAATGTGATACTTTTAACTCCCTTGCTTTTAACAAAACTGAGCATTAATTAATGACCTTTCCTTCATGAAGACTTGCATATCATCACTTACATAGGTAGACAAGAACATGAACTTTGTGCATACTGCAATTCCTCATTTTTAGAAAGCATCCAGTCACGCTTCTCATGAGGCTATGTTTATTCAAATGACCTATATCAAAGTCACCTTTAGAAAGAGTACTTTTCTGGTGTGTTTTCGATGTTTTGCATAGCGCCTATAGGCCAGCTTGCTGCCACATCAGAGAAACATCTCTGAGAAACCAAGCCAGAATTATGAATATGATAGCAGAATTGAGAGTTACAGTAAATTAACAGAAAATTATACATCACATACAGGCAGCGCTGTGTGCGCAAGACCAAGCTTTTTAATATGTGCTGGATCGTGGTGGGGAAGGTCAGTGTGTGTAATGCTAGGCTTGTGTAAGAGGCAGTTTCGAGTCAGAGAGAGAGGCCTCTTGTTTGACAACCATCTGGAATGTACTAAGGGATCAGTTGTGCCCAAATTCAAAGAAGGAAATTGGGCCCACCATTCTCTAATTTTGTAGTAAAAACAGCTACAAATTGGGGTAAAGTGGCACATAAAACCCAAGTGTCCAGTGGCATGCACCTACTGCACCACTGATAGGTCACCCCTAACACTCATTCTAGTGTGTGAAGGCTGTGCTCATGTGTCTGCAAACCACCACTCATAGGGTTTTCCTGCCCCCCACACACACACAGAAACATCTGACCTGTTCAGCTTGCTCCTGCTGGCTCTGTAATGTTTTAATTTGATTTAATCAGTCAACCCATAACTTACAATAGAGGTTCCAGACCAACATTTTCTCCTCTGCAATGGATCTTTGCCACCATTTTAGAATGGAGCGTCAATCAAAATCATTTAAATAGATCTCATCCGTTTAGCCATTTAGTTAAGTCAATGATGAGAGTGTATGGATCAGTTTGAAAACCTTTATTTACAGATAAAAGTTTGTTTATGGTTTTAGTCTCTTTATGCAAATTATTAAATCAGATAAATCTGTGTACATAAATATCAAGATGATCATGGTTAGAGACAGTCAAGAACATTACAGCGTGTTCAATAAAGGAATGTATGTCCCTATATTAGTCTGAGCGGATCCTAACCTACTAGAACACCTAAAAAGTCCTTTTGGAAAAGATCAAACTTGAAAGGAGCATTGAAACAGAATAAGACTGAAGTTGAACTCCTCATGAACAGTAGTCATAGAAACTCACCCGAGTCTCTTCTCTCAAACTCTCATCTGCAAACAGTCGCAGTAACGATTGTTCAAAGTTAGGCTAAAAAATAGTCATGGCAGTAGTCATAACCGTTAGAGGAGAAATAGACACCCACAACGTAGTAGGTAACAGAAATCACCAGCAGTAGCTCACAGCGAATATGGCAAAAGTGCTAAGGAAAAATGGGGATGGTCGCAGAAAAATAGCCTGGACTAGTCTGGACAGCACACTTACACACATTCCCTCGACTCTAACCAGGAGCACATATATTACAAAATGAAATACACATATAAGAATCCATGCTGGTGTAAGGTCATCTTAAGCCAATGAGGAAGGATTGTCCGATGGTCTGCTGCTTCTGTCTTCATTCTCAAAGTAAACGTATGAAGTCAGGAAGGTGCTATCTAAGTGTCAACTTAGTTGCTAACCATTCATATGTGTTAGCTTCACTCTGAGTTCCCACAAGAACCCTATAGTCTAAACTATTAGCTATTCAGTATACCACTGCGTAACAATGAACTATTCTAAAACAGAAACATTCTAGTTGTAACCTACGAGATTAAGTCATGAGATTCACAGTCAGTATTCAGCATTGTGAATATGTGCCTGCTAGGAACTCATTAAATACAATGTGAACATGTAGCTTTTGAAAAGAAGAAATACATTTTAAAGTCAGCACATTTTACAGAGATGGGATGTTTAAGCAAGCCTAGTGTGAATCATTTATCAAATAATATTGCATAGTTCAGCATTTCCTAAAAGCTTTTATTTTAAAAGACTACATTTAACTGAGGCCTAGTCTGACCCAGTAGCGTAATTACGATAAATATGAGTGCTTTCTGTAAAACAAATCATGCTACACATTAATTTGCATGTTTAAGAATTAGCAAATTTTCTGACTTTTCATTCTTTTAAGCATTTTCTTGTTATTGTCTGGCGTAAATCATGGCACTTATTGTAGCTAAATTCTTCTTCTCTTTCAATCTTAACTCAATCGCCACAACCTCACCCCTAGAGCCGCCACCAATGCCTCGCTCATCTGCATCAAATAGAGCTCCATACCCATCTGTCACAAATGTACTCCATCACCCCTAAAGAAACTGACCTTCTCATATTTCAAGTCAGGTCACGTGATCCTGCCCATCCCTTCCGCTCTGTAAAATGTTCTTATTTCTCACTTTACTTCAGTCTTGCTTTTTCAATTGCTGACGGCTTCTCTGCCCCTCTCCATTTCCTCCTGGGTATCAGCTCTGGCCACAACACAAATGATCCTGTCCAATTGGCCATTATATCTTTTAAGTCCCTCTTCATGTCTTTTATCAAAGCCAGTCCTTTCTGTGTCACCAAATTGTTCTCCCCTAGATGGAACACTAAGACTTCCGGTCATCGCATACTGACCATCAAACTGTTCAACATTGGCAAACGCGACCACCACAACATGCCCCCCCATCATACCATTGCACTCCAATAGCACCCTTTTTAAAACCCAAATTACTCCTGTCTGTCTCTCAGCCTTTTTTACAAAGGAATGTCCCACAATCCAAACCAATACAACCTCCATTTCTTGTCATGGGGCAGTGCCTGCAAAAAATAGCACAAGCATTAGTTATTGATTTTCCTCAAAACTCATATTGTTCCTTCCCAATCTCAGGTATCTCTTATAACAGACGGGCCATCTACCTAGTACCCATAGCCTGTCTCCTGACCATCCCCTACCTTCCAACTTCTGTAACTGCCCCTAATTTAAATGAATGTGTCCCAAACTCCGCTGGAGTAAGCCTATATGTGACACTGTTTTAAGCAGCATTGATAGCACTTGGAAAGCTGTCACTTCCGACCCATCCTGATGGTGAAAAACTGTCTCCTATATTCGCCCTCTCTCTTTTAAACTTGCGGCATGGGTGTACTGGGCAAACTTGCCTTTCGGGCTACGCCGATTACTGCACTGCCCTACCCCCTGCCAGATCCGTCTTTGACCTTGCCAGTGTACTACTAATACTCTCTGTGCCAAATTCCAAATCTGCTTGTCACAACCCCACTGCATCTCTGCCTCAGCAGCTCCGGCATCCAAAATGCTCCAAAGAACATCCAAATCATTAGCAAGGCAAACAAATCCATTTCCCCTTCATTATGGCAAACTACACTCAATTCTCCCACAACCTACTGCAACACTGACCAAACCAGGGGCAGCCTCTTTCTTTCACATTCCCATTCTCCCTCACCCATCTTTCCAACAACCTCTTTCCCAGCTCCCCCTCTGACGGTGCATAGCCCTATAGCAGCTTAACTACAAATGCTATGTCTGCCAACTTACCTGCAATCATTAACACTCGCCCAACCTTTTTCTATCATATCCATGATAAATTGAGCCACATCCTCACACCTCGGCCACTCCTCTTCCTCTGCTCCTCTCTGCCGTGCCCAATACTCCAGAAATTACAACCATGCTTGCGCATAAGCCCATCTCATTGACATCACCAATGAACCCATTTCAGCCGCAAAAACCTTTCATGCTGACTCACCGCAAAGCCTGTGGTATCAGCGTTTTGACTGCATCCGCTCCTGTAGCAAGCCCTCGGAATCTCTGCCACTGTGAACGAGACAGAGCGTCTGCAATATTATTGTCTGTTATGCAGCGCCCCAAACAGTATGTTGTGACGCAATCAACCCACAACAAAAACTCTCAATAGCTGCAGAATGTCTCCCATCAACTGCCTGTTCACCACAGGCACCACCACTATGTTATCCACATTAAACAACTCTGTCCTGCTGGTAAATTGAAGCCTCCACAAGTATAGAGCGGCCACCAATGGAAATAATTCCAAAAAGGCTATGCTCCTGCCTCCACTTTCCATTTTGCCAGCCGTTGCTCTGTGCGCTAATGTTCCTGACAACACAGCCCAAAACTTGCACCCCGCTGCATCTGAGAAAACCGGTGCATCAGTTCTTTCATCAGCCCCTTGAGTGATTTTCCATTGAACTGCTTCAAGAAGGTATTCCACATTCTCAAATCATCCTTCGCCCCCTCTGACAACTGCAGCCTATGGTGTGGAAGGGATAAACCTCCCAGTGATAGCCCCAGCCACCTGCATAATGTCCTGCCTGCCCTGACCACCCTGCAAGCAAAGTTCAAATGTCCAAGCAGCAACTGCACTTCCTCAAGGTAACTTTTTCTTCTTTAGCATCTCATCAATCAGTCCCTTCATTGCCCTCTTTTGTCCTCTGGCAAGCTTGCTTCCATACGGAATGTATCAATTTCAATCCCCAGGAATATGAGTACCATATCTGGCCACACCGCCTGTTTTCCCATCAGGGGCACCACCACATCATCTATGAGCTCTTTGAAACAGGCCTGCATCAGCTGGCAGTCCATGGAACCAAGAGGTCTCACAAACAGAAAATCATTTAGGTGAAGCTTCTTCGTCTTGTGCCCCATTACAAACATGAAATGCTACTTAAATTAGGAACTGAATTTCTCAAAAAGAGTGCACAGTTTGGAGCAACTTATTAGTAATTCCTTGTCCGAATGTCTGACAAAATATAGAAAGACATAATATCGAGGGACAAAAAAGTCGGAGCATTAATAGCGATGTCAACAATATCGACATCCTATCTACAACAAGGTAAGTACAAAAATATCGGAAAAAAATATCGATGTCAAAAATATCGGAAAAATATATAACTTTTTTAAATTAAAAAAATATGTAAAATAAATTAAATTATACTTAAAAATATGATAAACATAGTTAAAAATATTTGATAATATTTACAATTAATAAGTAATATACATAATTAAATACAAAATTATTAGACATATACATATAATATATATACTTAATAATAATTTGTAATAATTATTTTAATAAATTATAAATAATAAAAAATATGATAAATTACAAATTCACCTATACACATAAAATATTAACATGAATATAAATTAAATAATTTTGCAAAACAAATACAAATGTCTTTACTTTTAATATATTTTTAATTAATTATATACTACATTAGCTAAAACTATACAAAATATATTAAATAACAGAGGGAATAAAATACTATTATAACTCCCCCCCAAAAAAACAGTAAGTAAAATGTTGGATAGCCTAGAGATAAAAATTACTATTCCCACTCCAAACAGTGCAACAGTCGGGAAAGTGTTGGATAGCGTAGGGGTAAAAATTACTATTCCCACTCCAAAGAGTGCAACAGTAGGGAAAGTGTTGGATAGCGCAGGGGTAAAAATTACTATTCCCACTCCAAAGAGTGCAACAGTAGGGAAAGTGTTGGATAGCGTAGGGGTAACAATTACTATTCCCACTCCAAAGAGTGCAACAGTAGGGAAAATTTTAGATAGCGTAGGGGTAAAAATAGGGAAAGTGTTGGATAGCATAGGAATAAAAATTACTATTCCCACTCCAAAGAGTGCAACAGTAGGGAAAGTGTTGGATAGCGTAGGGGTAAAAATTACTATTCCCACTCCAGAGAGTGCAACAGTAGGGAAAGTGTTGGATAGCTAGGGGTAAACATTACTATTCCCACTCCAGAGAGTGCAACAGTAGGGAAAGTGTTGAATAGTGTAGGGGTAAAAATTATTATTCCCACTCCAGAGAATGCAACAGTAGGGAAAGTGCGGGATAGCGTGGAAGATAACCATACTTATAAATAAATTAATATAAAATATTTTAAAAATTAATTATTAAATAAATCTAAACTATTTACAAATACCAATACATAAATTTTTAAAACATAATTACCAATGAATAATTAAGTAAAAATAAATAATAATAAATACCAAATAATAATAATTAATTACCAATTAATAATTATTCACCAATAATATAATTAACAAAAACAATTATTAAAATAAATTATTACTTTATTACATTTAAATTACTTCCCACCCTACTCCCCTATAAACACATAACCCGCAACATAACATAATTATCAATTAATCAATTAATAAAAATTAATTACCAATTAATAATGAATTAACAATTATAGAATTAACAAAAACAATTATTTAAAATAAATGATTACTTAATTACATTTACATTACTTCCCACCCTATTCCCCTATAAACCCATAACCCGCTACAGAACATCATTATCAATTAATCAATTAAGTTAAATTAATTTCCAATTAATAAAAATTAATTACCAATTAATTCAAATTAATTTATTATTCATAAAAATTAATAATTAATTTAGTATAATTAAATTACTTCCCGCCCTATTCCCCTATAAACCCACAACCCGCTAAAGAACATAATGACCAATTAATCAATTCATTTAAATTAATTACCAATTAATAGAAAATTAATTACCAATTAATTTAAACTAATTTATAATTCCTAAAAATTAATCATTTAATTAGTATAATCAAATTACTTCCCACCCTATTCCCCTATAAACCCACAACCCCCTACGGTACTAAAATACTAAATTAAAATAAATTACATTAAAAAAAATAATACATATTAAATACATAATAATATACATAAAAATCATATAAAAATCGATATTTGTAACATCGATATTACTAACATCGATATTAGTAACATCGATATTACTAACATCGATATTAACAAAATCGATATTACTTACCTTTGGAATTCTGTCCCATCGATATTTAAACATCGACATTATTGTATGTCGATATTTAACCCCTTCCTCGCACGCTCATGACGAGCTGAGCTCGTCATGAATAATGGGAAATAAGGATATCCAGCACAGGAGCAGAATATGTCCAGCATCAATGTGGTTAAATATCAATATTTTATCTGCCTACCGCCTTGTCCACTTACCACTGACCCTCAAACTATATACCCAGGTGCCCAAAATCGTCTGATAGAACTGGCAACAATCTGAGGACTGACAATGTCACTTTTCGCCATGTAAACCTCCTTTCTCACATTCTTCACCAATTCAGTGTCCATGTCCACCACAGAATATAGGCCTGGGCGGAGCTCGCAGAGTTTGAGAAAAACACACTATGCGTACAAGTGCCCGCGCTGAACTCGGACCCGCTTTATATGAGGGAAACCACCACCGTGCATCAATAATTGGCAGGCTGGCCTGCTGCAGTCTCCTGGTCCTTTATATGATTTTTGACAGACACTGCAGAACTAGTATCACAGGTCCAGGGACCACATACGGGCAAGAAAACACATGTACTACTTACTTGTTTGCTGAGACTGAATCTGTCCTGAATCCTGACTATCTGAAAGTGGAATTGTTCTTCACTTGACCCATTTCACATTTGTCAGCAGGATTCCATCTGCATAAGGCAACAGCTAAGGGAGCGAACCCCCACCCGCGACTGGCTGCCCAAAATTGGCGAGTACCTGGCAGGTGCAGCAAACTTCAGTTTCAGCTCTTGTTCAGCTGGGAACCTGGCTTGTGGCCTGTCCTTATGACACTTCCACAACGATATGACTCCACCTAATAGAAACGCGGAAGAAGGGTTGGTTGTGGTTGGTTGATTCCTGCAGCAGAGTTCTTTAACAGCTAGAGTACTAACATCAAGCCTATACTGCCTTAGGGACCATGCTGCAGGACATACTAGCTTTAATTTGAACAACACTCTCTTAGGTGTACCAGTGTGGAAAGACAAACCTTCCAAACCACGTACCACGCTCAATTTAAAATTGTGTGCCATTGGGAATTCGATGATGGGTCCGCCTGACTGTTTGCTCTGGGGCCTCCACTTCAGTTGCTTCACTGTAAAGCATGGTGGGCCTTTGGAAACGGATGCACGGAGGCGCCGCACAGGCAGATTCAGCAGAGGAGGCATGGAAACACAGCCTGTGAATTTAATAGCATTGCAGTTTTCTTTGTATGTTGCAACATTGCACATATACTGGCCTCTAGGTGCTGCAGCCTACTGAATGTCTCTAAAGCAGGGGTGGGTGCGTGTTAAACTCCACCACGCAGTGGGTGGTGGAGTTTATGCCAAATTCCGTAATCCAAGTGGAAAGTGGAGTGGCAAAACACCATGAACTCCGCAGCGGGGCCGAGTTGACTGCCCATATTGAGTATGACACCGAAGATAAGTCGTCCGCAATAAAGTCATTAACTGACTGGGCCTCTGGCCAAGAGATATGCTGTATCAACACAATCAAATTAGGCAACAGCCAGTCTGTAAAGTTGCCCGCCATCTTGCCCTCACTAACTTCTTTGTGGAGCTTGTCTCTCCCCAACTGAGGCAGCTCCTTTACAGACTTCAAGTTCTCTGCCCATCTCCTCTCCTGCAGCCCTTCATACTCCAAATGAAAACCATGCTTGAACCCGCGCCTCAAAATGCCCATGTCTTCCGGTTTATCATACCATTGCTGCCAATATAACAATGTCTGTATCTTAACTGGTGTAAGAGCCTTTTCCCTAGGGTCCCTGGGCCCCTCGCCCTCCTCTACCTGCTTGCTGCTTTCATTCATTCCCTGCTGCCCATTTGCTGCTCCAACACAATGAATGAATGGGTGTCTCGCCGCACACTTAAAACACGTGAATTTACAGTATTGTCTATTACACGCCCCACTGTTGAATGCCCAACACGCTCCTGACTGACCAGTCTGCCCTTCACTGCCTGACCCCATGTCTGCCTGATTGGGACTTCATTGAAAGGACCGATAAACTATGGGCAGCCCACTTGCTGTGAAGACCGTGGGTGCTGAACGGGCGGGCCCCATCGTGTGCAGCCACAAATCATTATCAGGTTCCCTCAATTTTCCCTCCGCATCCACCACCCAGTAAGCCCTGAAGTCCTCATCATATCTTACTTATGCTTATCCCCCAAACGTAATGTGCGCCTTTCTAATGACATCCATGTACTTAAACAGGGCCACACATCGTTCCTGTAATTTCCCGTAATATATGCTGGCATAATTTTAAAATGCCACTATTGCACCACAGTCTTAGTCTCACCAATGCCGATGGATGACCGTCACTAAGCCGCTGCCTGCACCGCGACCTGAGGGCACCACACCGCTCCACTTCACACTGCAGTCTCAATGCCTGCTGAATCTGGCACTCCTGACTTCAACCGTACAAAGTTTGACCTGCAACGCGTGTGACATCGAGGTCCCTGATGCCTTGCATTTATAAAGGTACTGTTTTGCGGGTCTTCCCGACACTGTTGCCCATCCACGTCACCTCGGCGGGCCTGGATCATTGGATTTGTTTGTTCACGATGCCTTGATAGCCTCAGACGGGGCTATCAACTTCAAAGAAATGTATTTAAAATCTATTTTTGCATTATTTGTAGATTGAATACTGCATTTTGAATTTTTATCATTTAAGTCTTGCTTTACACAGATAAATATTGCCAATTTTTCTAAAACTGGTGTGGTGTTCTTTTGTAGTGTTTTCACTGTATTACTGTGTGTTATGTGCAAATGCTTTACACGTTTCCTCTGAAATAAGCCTTACTACTCTCGCCAAGCTACCAAGGGGTTGAGCAGGGATTATTTTTTAAGTGTAACTCCCTTACCCTGACTAGGATGAAGGGTCCTTACCTGGACAGGGGAATAACCTGTCAACCAGAGACTAACATTGGTTGTCAGCTGTGAGGATAGGACGTGCATTTGCACATGACCTACAGTGATTGGTGTACACTACTACCATTTTGCAGACTACTACATACCACATACTGTTTTCTTCTTGGTCTTTTTTTGAATTTCCATCTTTTGGAACTTGAACGTCCTGCTGCATCATACCTGAATCAGCAGCATTATCAGTTGCATCACTAGAAGTGGTTTTTGAGGAAGATAGGTTGGAAGGAGGGAGTTGAAGGCTGTGTGCAAAAATCTGAAAGTCCAAATCAGAGGTCTCACCAGGAAAGAGGAGCTACAAAAGGTCTGAGGGCCTGGGTAGCAGCCAAAAAGGCCAGTTGGCAATCTGAAGTTCCTAGTGTTCCTAATTCAAAGGGTGGATGTGCTTTTGGGAGGGGAGGGACCCTTCGAGCCAGGCAGAAGTGGTCTATCCCCAGAAGAACTGGAGGACAGGCGGGAGGCAAGGTAGTTAAAACTGGAAGGAGAATGAAAGGGGAGACAAAAGAATAGCCATGGAAGAGAGGAAAATGATCTTAGATCATGTGTGTGTTATCAAGAAGCTGGAGCTAAAGAGTAGGTCTAGCACAGATTTTGGCAGCAATACCTCAGTGCACTCAGATATAGTTGTACACATTCCCACGAATGTAGGAAGAGAGTACAAGAAGGGAGATATCATACAAAGGTGGATTTAGGCCTATGAGGCAGCCAATCAAATGAATGGGGTTCCTGAGAAGAATTGGGGAGCAGGATTGTGGAACCACTTTTCAGATGTGAGGAGGGACACCTTGTTACCACCAGATAAGGGGTACAACCTCACCTCCACTGACATGAAGGAGGCCCTTCTGACCAGGTATGGTCTTCCTCCTGACAAGTACAGGGAGGGATCAGTTTAGTTCCAGTAGGAAAAGTGATGCACACTCTTGGTTAAAATATGTAGATTCTTTTTGCAGATCATGGGATGGTTGGGTGAAGGGCAGTAATGTGACAGATTTCCAAGGGCTCTACAATCTGATTGCGGGGGAGCACTTGAATAGTCCATGTTTTGCAAAGCTGCTCCAGCACTTGACTGATAGTAAGTTGACTGACCCTAGGAAGCTTGCTATGGAGGCGGGCCACTGGGCAAGTACCAGGGTCCACAAGAAGGTGTATGGGGCAGACTCCATCAAAGGTGAGCAGGGTCCCCATCAGAAGAATGGGGATGACAAGGGTAAGGAGAAGGACTTCTCTAAAGGGCCCCAAACTTGTACCCAGGGTAAGAATTCCAGCCCCCTAGGAGGGAGAAAACCATTGGTCTCTTCAGGAAAGTCTGCAGAGACGGGACTCCACAAGTGCTTTACCTGTGACCAGATGGGTCCCATGAAGGGGGATCCCAAATGTCTCAAGAGGGGCACATCCATCCACAGGTGGGCAGTCCAAAGTGATGGTTAGTGTAATGCTTGGCAAGGAGGGATCCCCAGAGGAGGGTGGGGATCCCACAGAAATTACCCTTGTCTTACTAGGGTACAGTAAGATGGCCCAGGGAAGCCGGGCACCTGCAAACACTAAGAAGGACAGCACCTGTGTGGCCATTAATGGGCAAAGGGTAGAAGTGCTCAGAGATACAGGAAAGAGTGTGACAGCAGTCCGGTATCACCTGATATCTGAGGAGCATGTAGCCCCTGGTGCATTCTGCCAAGTAGTTGCTGTAGACAACTCAGAGCACCAATGTAAGGTGGTACAAGTTCCCTTTGAGTGGGGTGGGGTCTCAGGTACCTTGAGGGTTGTTGTGAGCCTTACCATACCTGTAGATTGCCTGCTAGGTAACGGCCTGTAGCAGACCTCGTGACAGGATATGGAGCTCAGGTACCACTTGGAGAAGCTTGGGTTGCCAGAGTGGGCATGTGTGACCACTTGGCCCATGGCAGTTAACAAGGATGATCAGAAGGACCTTGAGCCTGAAACAGTGACCCAGGTACCTGCCAAGAGAAAGGGCAAGGGGTGCAGGAAAGCAGCTCCTAAAATTCCCAAGGGCCTGGAAGAGGCTGACCTCGAGGGGGATGCCCTGGAACCTACAGGGGAACAAGTGGTGTGAACTGGTGGGCTTGTCTGAGCTGACCCATTGGCAGCAAGAAGGGGTCCCACCAGGGAAGACTTCTGCAGGGAGCAGAGACAATACCCTTCTGGAGGGTTTGCGGCAGCAGGCTGCAAACCAGGCAGCTTGTGATCAGTGTGGATCACACTGGATCTACTGGGAGAATGGCCTCCTATACAGAGAGCCTACGGATGTGTGCCTGGATTCACCATTGTGCAGGTGGTACCCCAGCACTTCAGGAACTTCCTGCTGGGTTTGGCTCATGACATGGCTTTGGCAGGGTTGTCACCACTTTTTTTGACCCCAAATGTGAAGGCAGTCTGACGCGCACTGTAGGTCTTGCCAAACATGCCAGGCAAGTGGTAAGAGTAGGAGTCAGAATAAGGCTCCTCTCCAGCCTCTTCTGGTTGTGGGCACCCCTTTCAAGGGGTGGGGATGGACATTGTGGGGTCTCTGAACCCCAAGACAGCCATGGGCAACAGGTACATCCTGATCTTGGTAGACCATGCCAACTGGTACCCAGAGGCTATCCCTTCCAGGACAACCATGGTGCCCGTGTAGCCCTTGCATTGGGGATCTTTTCCTTTGTGGGGTTCCACAGAAAGGTGGTATCTGACCGCGCTACCAATTTCATATCCATGTATAGGCCATATCTGTGGGAAGGGTGTGGTGTATCCTACTGGTTCACAACACCTTCCCACCCCCAAGGTATTGGGTTGGTGGAGAGATCAACCAAACTTTTAAGGGCATGATCAAGGGTCTGACTGAACCCATGAGGCAAAAGTGGGATGTCCTCTTACCATGCCTTCTCTTTGCTGACAGAGAGGTGTAGCAGAAGTCATTAGTTTCCAGTCCCTTTGAGTCACTGTATGGGCACCCTGTGAAGGGACCTCTCAGTCTGGTGAAAGAAGGCTGGAAGACAGCCCCCAGGAAATCTCCCAAGGATGTATTTAGCTACATGCTGGCCTTTAGAAACCAGACTGCGCACTTTAGGAGACTCGCTCATGCGAACCTAGAAGCCAGCCATGAAGAGATGAAACACTGGTATGGCCAGAATGCCATTCTGGAAGAGTTTCATCCTAGCCAGAAAGTGTGGGTCATGCCCCCAGTAGAGCCTTGTGCTTTTCAGGACAAGTGCACTGGGCCTTTTGAGGTGGTGGAGTGCAAGAGTGATGTCACCTACCTGGTGAACTTGCAGACTCCAAGGAACCCTTTGGGGGTTCTACATGTGAACCGCCTCAAACCTCACTTTGAGCTGTCTGAAGGAAGCGTTAAGAGGAGAGTGAACCTCTCCACGTCCTCTTGTCTGCCCAGGACCATGATGGATCAGGAGAAGGTGTGAACCTCTTCCCTACACTGACCCCCAGAGCAGTAGAGTAAGTGTCACCAGATGTTGTGACAGTTTGCTACCCTGTTCTCCCTGACCCGAGGTGTCGCCCACTGGTGTACCTATGATGTGGATACTGGGTACCGTCCTCCTGTAAAGCACAACATTTGCATGCTGACTGACAGGTTCAAAGCCAGGATCAAAGAAGAGGTTTTTAAGATGTTGGCGTTAGGGGCGATAGAGCCCTCGAGCAGTCCCTGGGCCAGCCCAAGGGTCTTGGTCCCAAAAGCTGCTACACCCGGTGCCACTCCTGAACTTCAGTTCTGCGTGAACTCCTGTGGGCTCAATGCTGTCACCAGGCCTGACGCGCACCCCATCCCCAGACCTGATGAGCTCATCGATCGGTTGGGAGCTACCAAGTTCCTCAGCATGCGTGCTATAATGTCTGGGTACTGGCAGATTGCCTTGACTGATTGGGAAAAGGAGAGGTCTGCATTCTCAACTCCAGAGGGGCACTAACAGGTATGGGGTACGCCCGTTGGGTTGAAAAATACCCTTGGCACCTTTCAGAGGTTGGTCATCCAGGTGTTGGCTGGCCTATGTGGATGACATTGCAGTGCTCATTTCCAGCTGGGAAGATCACTTGCATCACCTCTAAGAAGTGTTGAATGCTTTGCAGGAGGCAGGCTTCATATCAAGGCCAGTAAGGGCAAGTTAGAGCAGGGGTCTGTGGTGTACTTTTGCCACCAGGTAGTAAGGGGCCGGGTGGTGCCCACACAACCTAAGATTGACCGTATTCTGGCCTGGGAACCCCCCCAAGACCCAGACAGAGGTGAAAGCTTTTTAAGGTCCCACCAGTTACTATAGGAGATTTGTCAAGGGCTATGGTACCATTGTTGCCCCCTTGACTCAGCTGACTTCCAGGAAGCAGCCAAGGAAAGTGATCTGGACTGATGCCTGTCAGGCTCTTTTTGATGCTCTGAAGGCAGCCAGGGGCACGGCGCCTGTACTCAGGCACCCAATTTCTCCAAGGAATTTGCAGTGCAGACTGATGCATCAGAGTATTTTGTGGCATCGGTGTTCTCACAACGGAACAAATAGGGCCTAGACCAGCCTGTAGTCTTCCTTAGCAGTAGACTACTCCCCAGGAAACAGAGGTGGAGTGCAATTGAGCGTAAAGCTTTTGCTGTGGTCTGGGCACTAAAGAAGATAAGACCTTACTTGTTTTGGACTCACTTCCGAGTTCAGACAGACCACAGGCTCTCAGATGGTTAATGCAAATGAGGGGTGAGAACCCAAAACTTTGAGGTGGTCCATCTCCTTACAGGGAATGGACTTTACAGTGGAACACTGCCCTGGCACAGAACACACCAATGCTAATGGTTTGTCCAGGTTCTTCCACCTTGGTGAAGAGAACTCCCAGGTGGGTCGGTAGTTCTCCCTACTTTCAGCTGGAGGGGACATGTGTTAGACCTGACATCTTTTGGCGTGTTTCCTCTGTCTGTTTGCCTTCTGACCTCTTATTTTTTATGGTATGCTGGACTCTTTTTTTGCGGGTTTAGTGTCCCTGCGCACTTTTTCTCTGCTATTCAGTGCTAAAGTTCAACCAGGTGACTCATTACACGGCTGAATATACCTGGCTGCATTTAGAGTAGTGGGAGGAGTTGTCAAGTGCACCTGAATGGACTGATGTTGTCTTCTTTAAAGCTGTCTCCCCCTCTTGGAGTGAACCTGGCCTGAGTGGTTTATGTATGCCAGAGGAACTTTGTTTGTGCCAACCTCAAGGGAAAATGTGTTATAAATATTGAGGCATTGACCCCAGGACTTTATCACTCTTTGGTATTAAGGAACCTGCCAAGCCGAAGAGACGGAGAAGCTGTGAGGAGAGACTACCACTTTGCTGTGTGCTTTGCTGTTTGCCCTGCAGTGGCTGCTTCTGTCTTGGGCAATGTAAGGACTGACTTCTTTTTCTCAGAATCTCCCAGGGCTTGAGGTGAATAGGACACTTTACCTCACACACTTTTACTCCGTGTGCCATTACCCCACAGTTTTTACACTCCAAAATCTTTTACAACGCAGGGCTTTGCAACGCAATCCATTACAATGCATTCCCCATTAAAACGCAATTTACTATTCTAACTCCATCTGGGAGTTACTTTGGGGAACGCGTTGTACTAGCTTGCGGTGTAAAGCCCTGCATTGTAAAATATTTTGTGATGTAAAAAATGTGGTGTAATGGCACGTGGAGTAACTCATGCGGGGAGAAGGATGTTTCCCGCTTAAGGTAGAGCTTGCTCCCTATTCAAGAAATCTCAGAAACAGCAAAGACTTCACCTTCCTCTGGGTACTTGTATCTGGAACTGTGTATTTCAGCTGCCACTAAGGTAAAAAGCAATCCAGCGCCGTCAACAATGCAGCTGCTGGCTCTGTGACCTGAAGGCACCGCAGAGGTCACCGCCGCCCTGTAGTTTGGGGGCATAAGTTACATGACGCACTGGACCGTCCCTCACAGCAGCTGTGGCCCATCGATTCCAGCACCATTGACTCCAGATCATCCATTGACACCGATGCTCGCACCGTGACCTGTAGGCCCCACACACAGCATTACCCCATCTCGAACCACAATCATGGGTCTACTGACAACAGCGCTGTATCAACGATGACGATGCTACTTGTACCATGACCTGCCAGCACTGCGGCGAGCACTGCCACACTTCCCACAGCAGCCCTGGTCTTACTGATGCTGCTGGACGACAGTCACTGAGCCGCTGCCTCCACCGTGACCTGAAGGCACCGCATGCCACACACCTCCACTTCACATGGCAGCCTCGACGCCTGGCGATGCCGGCGCTCCTAACTTTAACAATATGGATTTCGACCTTCAACGCGTGTGACTTCGAGGTCCCGACTCCCTCCATTTCTAAAGGTACTGTATTGCGGGTCTTCCCAACACCGTTGCTGGTCTGCGACGCCGTGGTTGGCCTGAACCATTGGATTTGTTTGTTTACGCTGCCGTGATACGGGGCAATCAACTTCAAAGAACTGTATTTAAAGCCTATTTGTGCATTATGCGTATCTTGATAACTGTATGTTGGATTTTTATCATCTTGGTCTTGCTTTACACAGATAAATATTGGCTATTTTTCTAAAACTGGTGTGGTGTCCTTTTGTAGTGTTTTCACTGTATTACTGTGTGATATGTGTAAATGCTTTACACATTGCTTATGAAATAAGCCTCACTGCTCATGCCAACCTACCAAGGGAGTGAGCAGGAGTTATTTTAGAAGTGTAACTCCCTTACCATGACTAGGAAGAAGGGTCCCTACTTGGACAGGGTAACAACCTGCCAACTAGAGTTCCACATTTCTAACAGACCCTCCCTTTCCTCCCCTGCCTGCCGTCGCCTTCCATACCACTGAGTCTCTGGCCTTGGGGTTTGCCCATCCCTCTCCTGCCTCCAGAACACTTGCATCTTCCCACGCACTATGCGCCATTCTCTCCTGCTGCACGGAGTCCTACCTCAGTACTCCGCCTCCCTCCTCTTCACCTGCCCTCCTCACTTTTGCTCGTGGTGGTGAGCAAGCAAAAACCTCCACTGAGACTACATCTGAGGCTCTACGTGCAGAGCAGTCCCAGCAGCGATTCAGGCCACTCCCCGCCAGGCAGTCCTCATGCCCTGCCTCAAGCAGCAGACAGAGGGTCAAATCTACATTTGCCTACATTCCAGCACCAAAGAAGCACCCACGTAACTGCACTATGCACCAGAATCTGCCATAATAAATTATTTCAAAAAGGGGGTGGTGATGGACAGAGTATCTGAGTTAATCAGAACAATCCTACCCAGTCAACAGATCAGGGCTTGATCCATCACCGTTTTTTAGCTCACTGCACCATCCCAGTTCAGAACCTGGCTATATGCAAATTAGTCTGTCCCTGGCCCAGTGCATCATGGGAACAGGGCAGACCAAACTACCAAGCCAATTCTTCACTGGAAAGGAAACAAGCTTCCGGGGACCGGTTTCTGGCATTACAGCCGTCTTCGGCCCGGCTTGCTTGAATCCTGATGGTGCAATGAGCAAGGGACTCATGTCTGAGCATACCCTTCCACACTTATGGTGACCAAAATAATTTCAAAAAGGGGGTGGTGATGGACAGAGTATCTGAGTTAATCAGAACACTCCTACCCAGTCAACAGATCAGGGCTTGATCCATCACCGTTTTTTAGCTCACTGCACCATCCCAGTTCAGAACCTGGCTATATGCAAATTAGTCTGTCCCTGGCCCAGTGCATCATGGGAACAGGGTAGACCAAACTACCAAGCCAATTCTTCACTGGAAAGGAAACAAGCTTCCGGGGACCGGTTTCTGCCATTACAGCCGTCTTCGGCCCGGCTTGCTTGAATCCTGATGGTGCAATGAGCAAGGGACTCATGTCTGAGCATACCCTTCCACACTTATGGTGACCAAAATAATTTCAAAAAGGGGGTGGTGATGGACAGAGTATCTGAGTTAATCAGAACACTCCTACCCAGTCAACAGATCAGGGCTTGATCCATCACCGTTTTTTAGCTCACTGCACCATCCCAGTTCAGAACCTGGCTATATGCAAATTAGTCTGTCCCTGGCCCAGTGCATCATGGGAACAGGGCAGACCAAACTACCAAGCCAATTCTTCACTGGAAAGGAAACAAGCTTCCGGGGACCGGTTTCTGGCATTACAGCCGTCTTCGGCCCGGCTTGCTTGAATCCTGATGGTGCAATGAGCAAGGGACTCATGTCTGAGCATACCCTTCCACACTCATGGTGACCAAAATAATTTCAAAAAGGGGGTGGTGATGGACAGAGTATCTGAGTTAATCAGAACACTCCTACCCAGTCAACAGATCAGGGCTTGATACATCACCGTTTTTTAGCTCACTGCACCATCCCAGTTCAGAACCTGGCTATATGCAAATTAGTCTGTCCCTGGCCCAGTGCATCATGGGAACAGGGCAGACCAAACTACCAAGCCAATTCTTCACTGGAAAGGAAACAAGCTTCCGGGGACCGGTTTCTGGCATTACAGCCGTCTTCGGCCCGGCTTGCTTGAATCCTGATGGTGCAATGAGCAAGGGACTCATGTCTGAGCATACCCTTCCACACTCATGGTGACCAAAATAATTTCAAAAAGGGGGTGGTGATGGACAGAGTATCTGAGTTAATCAGAACACTCCTACCCGGTCAACAGATCAGGGCTTGATCCATCACCGTTTTTTAGCTCACTGCACCATCCCAGTTCAGAACCTGGCTATATGCAAATTAGTCTGTCCCTGGCCCAGTGCATCATGGGAACAGGGCAGACCAAACTACCAAGCCAATTCTTCACTGGAAAGGAAACAAGCTTCCGGGGACCGGTTTCTGGCATTACAGCCGTCTTCGGCCCGGCTTGCTTGAATCCTGATGGTGCAATGAGCAAGGGACTCATGTCTGAGCATACCCTTCCACACTCATGGTGACCAAAATAATTTCAAAAAGGGGGTGGTGATGGACAGAGTATCTGAGTTAATCATACCAGCCACTGTGTCACAAATACAACATCATAGGTGGTGGACAAAACCCTGCCTAATTCAACACCTGGCTCCACCCTCGCCTACTAAATTGTAGCTCTGGACTGTACCACCCCACTCAAAAAACCTATGCGGCACAGCTCCCTCTGGTCGCCTGCCCCAAAACCCACATTGTTTGCCCTCAATTTGTCTACTCCCAATCAGAGGCAAGCATGCTCTTCATTTCCACCCAAACAATGCAAATTAGTGTGAATCAGTAACTTGTTGAAAACAAATTGGTAATTTTGTATTATGCGCATTACATGAAATTCCTGAAATTACCCTATTAAACCACTGCGCTGATCATGGCAAACATTTACCAGAAGTGCAGAGGAACCACACAGATAATGAGAAATTGAAAATCTGCTGTTTGCGGAACTATTGTTTTTTGTGTTATTATTTTAGTGATAAATGTGTCCTCACTTCCAAAATGGACGGGTGGGTGTATTTCACACTAAAATATAACTGTCCTTATAAATGGATTTGCAAACAAAGACACTGAATAAAATTAATTTACATAGCGGTTATCTTGAAAAATCTTTCTTGGATCTGGTCCTCCGGAACCGCTTACCTAGGAATACTGAGGCAGATCCTGTTTAGGACCATTGATGCATGCTATTTCCTGGTCCATTTTTTAATGTGTAGGGCTGACATATTAATGTGTGTGTGACAATTGATGTTCGTTGCTGCCTGGGGTCATGGGCACTTGTAGTATGTAGCCCTGGCCAATGCTGGTAAGAGCGGTGGGGTGGTGGGGCCAGGTGGGGTGGTGGGGCTGGGTGGGGGGATTTCGACAAACAACAAGGGGAAATTAAATAAATAATTAATTTTCCCTCATCGTCTGTCAAAATCCCCCCCCACCCCCGCCCAGCCCCACCGCTCTTACCTGCACAGGCCAAGGCTGGTAACATGTTCACTTGCCCATCTCAACTTCAAGTCCACCTAAGAAAAAACTCACAGACTTGAAGGAGTGAGGGACTGGGCAATAAACACAGGTCACATATATCCTTTTCCATGCGTCGGAGGGCCGCTGACCGTCCGACGTCACGGTGGGCATGTGCAGAGGACGGCCGGTGGCCAGCCAAACTGCGCATGCGTCATTTTTTTCCACACCATGGCGGAATGTCCTCCGCAGCAAAGCGGCTAAACACCCATAGCCAATACGCCCCAGGACGGTTATGTTTTTGCCAGTACCCAGGATAAGAAAGCGGGTTACGCAATAGCACCATATTAAATGTGTAGAATACTTGTTTCATACGCCTGTGCCACAAAATCACTGCCTCAGATTCTAAAACAATGGGGAAGATTTACTGAGATTTCAAGCATTAAGCCCAGCTCCAAACGTGACTGCATTGCATTACATGAAATATATTAAAACAGCACCATAGCTTCTAATATGTGGCACTCTTTCTATCTTCCCTGCACCGCAAGATGGATTCCGCCATCCACATACCCCTGCACCATTCCAGCACAAAATACTATGCTTAGACGTAGTTGACCATTTTCCCCACCTTTGTATGCTTGCTGTACAGTGCAGCACATATACAAGGTTGGAAACGTTTTGAAAAACAAAACTTTTCTCAGACTTTACAGCAGTCTCAAGTAGAAGTTCATTTTTTGTGCAAAAATGTCTATTTTTTTTTAGCAGTTAGGGCTTTGAATCAAAATGCATGGTTAGTTGCAGGTGAATTCTGATGTACTAACGCCTGGTTCTCCCCATGACCCAAAGATGCTACTTTGCATTACTTTAGGGATTAGCGTAGGAAAGTCAATGCCAAAGCCACCCGGCGCAAGGTGCTAGTAAATCTGCCCCATAGTACCATAGACCTTCAATCTCAAAATAAAACACAGGTTAAAAAACTTACAGATGCTTTTAAATGATGAAAACACATCAATGTGCAGTGAGAACAAAAAGGTGGCTAGCTGTAGGTGAATTAGTAAAATAAATGAATTAATTGTTTATAAATGTTATGAACGTAAAACAACGCAACAAAATAATCTTGGCTATTTAGTCTGTGGTAAACATTATACATTTAAATTCAATTTCGAATTGCAATAATCTTTTAATTTAACAGAGCATGAAATGTCTATTACACCAAGTGGGAAGCACACACCCTGGCTCACATAACTGTATCCAAAAATATCATTATCGTTTCTCTCAAAAAACGGATTTTTTTAAGGGGGATCAACAATTCTGCTAAATTTCTGTCACATGTGAGATCTGCAATCCTCGGACCCCACAGCAGAGCTCGCAGGCAGGAGAGGAAGTCAAAGCCCAATTACTAGCCGAATTGTACATCACTGTTTAGAGCGTTTGGATGAAATGCAAACAGTTCACGAGCTAAACAAGTAATCTTTGACCCTGAGAAAGATAAGCATCTGAGGGAAAGCCGGAGTCTGCAAACAATTCACAGAGGCTGGACCAAGTCTGCGGAAAAAGAGGCTGATCATAGTTGTGTCAGAATATTGCTGGACATAAACATTGTGTCCTGAATATCGTTTAAAATTATTTTGCATTGGGTGTAGATTTTGCTTTCTTATATCAAATGGGGTGATATTTTTGTAGACAATATTTAGAACAAAAAAGTTATGTCAGATGACATTCTGACAGCAATATTCACCCCTGTTCAAAGAGGAATTTTTCCACCACTGTGCCTAGGGTTCACTGACATATTAATAAGGAATATGTTTTTTTAACTACTAAAATTTACATGGCGAAAATTGCAAAATCAGATTAAGGATTATTAATTAGTGTCATACACATACACCGAGCAGTGGACCAATTGACCTAAGGTAAGCACCAACCCAAAGAAATATATATATATATATATAGACCAGTTTATCTCATGAATCAAAAAAGTATTAGTTCCGTATGCCAGCTCCAAAGGTGCCCCCTGCCCAAGGGAACCTCTTTTATCAACAGAGTAAATTATATATATTCCAAAATTTGGTCCAGCACCACTTTCAAAACATATATGGTCAGGTCATGTCATATAGAGTCCTGAATCGTGGTTCTTGCTTAAGTTCTTTTAATTTTCTTAAAGTTTGGTGCCACGTTGATTTCCGGCCGTAATCCCGCCAGCGGATTGGCATTTGGGTGTACAGGGCCCACTGACAGGGTACCCGATATCTGGGCTGAATAGTTGGATTTTGATTACCACATCATCAAGCTTACTTTGGAGCATATGGACTGTTTATTTTGCAGACATTATATATGTCAATTGTTTTTTAAAAACTGGTGAATACCAAATTTGACAACTAAGAACAATACAAAAATGTATGTATTATTTATCCACTACCCAGACGAAACGATTTATTGTACACCATCTAGATGCAAATGGATTTGGAATAACACAGGAATGCCCTGAAGAAGTTCTGCTTTAGAGAACGAAACGCGTTGGCTGTGGCACAAAACTTTAAGAAAATGAAAAGAACTTAAGCAAGAACCACGATTCTTCATTTCTGATGAGGACTCTATATGACATGACCTGACCATATATGTTTTGAAAGTGGTGCTGGACCAAATTTTGAAATAATTATTAATTAGCGTGGCAGGCACAAAAATTGCAAAAATAAGCAATGAAGTTCTTTAAAACAAAAAAGATCCACGGCTGCAGTATACAACAATGAGTACATTTTCAGATCGATGTCACAAGAAAGCACCAATTATGAGGCAGTGAACTGGAGGAGTAAGGAGCGTTTAGTAGAGGCCTTCCTATTGAAGCTTAAAAATTGTGCATTATAATATTGTGTACAGAAATACTATCCAACCTCAATATTGTGTTCAAAATAAAATGTCCAAAAATATTGTCTCATTTGGTGCAGGGCCAGACTGGCCGTAGCCGGCACGAGTGTCTCCACGGTGGGCCACCTGGGTTGGGGCTAGTTTTCAACCACTAGGGGGCCGTTTTTGTTACCGGGGGCCAGTTTTGCAGCATAGCTGCAATATCGGCCTTCTGCAACAATAGTGGCGTCGGTGAGACGTGAGTGGTGCTTCCAACTTTCACCACCCTCCCAAGGGCCAGCCGAGCCGTTTGGCAGGGCCGGTTTCGATTCCTGTCCAGCTGTGATTTGGTGCAGGTTTCCTATTTTTAACTCCAAGAGGGCAATATAATTGTAGATAATATTTAGGACCAGTGGAGCTCGAACAATTATTAGAGTCTCAAATCATACGGATTGTGAACGAGCCAAGCATCATACAAAAAACACAAGCGTAGCAAATGAGCCACGCCCATTCAACAGGAGAGTGGTGTGGGTGTGGTATGGAGCTGGAGGTGCTTTTTGGAGCACTGGTGAGGTAAATCACTGTCATTTATAGACAGCAAATTTTCTGTTGAAATGGCTACTAAATTAGCATAGACATGCAGTTTTACTTGTAAAAATATGTACTGCAAGAACAGATATGTGTTCAGTGAATATTTATCACTTGAGCATCACCAACTAAAGTGTCTTGATTTATTTTTCTCCTATTAAAATCTTTGTTATCAACTCACTTCAGAATTACAAACAAGTTCTTCACTGGTGCTTTCCTAATTGCTGATATAATTTGAAATATGTGTATAGTTGATTTCCCAATATTTAAAGGTTGTGTATTAGAAACAACTGACATGCTGCAGCCTTTCCTTTCCTCCCTGTACCCCAGCAAGATTGTCAACTAGGTCACTTTTACAAAATCCTCTCACTTTGCAGTCGGAGAAATAAAGTACACTCCAGTTTCCAACTAAGAGATAGCCTGATATTGAACATTGGTCTTTGAACGTGCAACAAACGTGAGAGAATACACGCACATGTAAATGCATCCTTATTTCTTATTCACCTTCTGAACTCCAGCATAATTATATCTGGGGGTGCTACAGCACCCCTACGTCCAGCACCTATGTTTAGGACTAGATACTCTAAGATATTCTATCTAAGATGACATTCTCATAACAATATTCTACTACACCATCTTGTAAGGCTATACGAAGAGGATGTCTACTGCGTTCAGATGGAGGAATGAGACTGAAGACCTTTCTAAGATCATGGAGCCTGCAACCCCTTGAAATATCCTTTTATTATCAAAAGTAGAAGCTACTTTGTCATTATGATCCAGTTCCACATTAAGGGGCCCATTAGGATGTCGGGCGGATCGCCACTGCCATGCAGGCGGCGGCCATCCGCCCGACATCCTTTGCCGCCGCCACCCATTCTCCCCTGCCATATTAGTATGGCGGGGGGACCGCGGTGGACGGAAAGACCGTCTGCCGCTTTTCCACCCCGGTCACGCCGCTTTTCCGCCCCGGTCGCCTTGCGCCGGGGCGGAAAATGTTTAATATGGTGGCGGTGTCTTTTAGACACCGCCAGCCATATTATGATGGGCTTTGGGGAATGCTGCCACGGAAAGGCATGCGGAGACTCCCTGTGGGGGCCCGTTGCAGGCCCCCTGGGACTCCGGACGGGGTGGGGGTGCACCGCATTTCAAAGTGCAACATGGCAGGCACTGCGCGGTGCCTGTCATGTTGTGCTTTGAAATGAACAACGTGCATTTTTACCATTGCGGCGGGCGGCGCTTTCAGCACCGCCCGCCACAATGGTAAAAATATAGGCTGCGCCCACCAGTGTGGCGGGCGCATCCTAATGGCCAAGGCGGGACCGCCGCTCCAATGTCCCGTTTTGCTCGGTGATGGCGGGCGGGCAAAGTCCGCCCGCCATCCTAATGGACCCCTAAGTATCTTCTCTTCCTCAATTATTGGGTTCAGGCTCTATCTGATCACGCATTTAGCAATATATAGAATAAATGCGGAATTATTATAATGGGATACGAATATGCAGCTGGTAAAAGCTTGCTATCAAGTATTTTTCACAGTTTAATGTAAGTGGTTTAGAATGTAGACGTAAAAGAGCATGTGGATTTTGCATCGCCTGTAGCAAACACCAGCAGACCATTAAAGCACTTAGGATGTCTTCTGATGTCATGTGAGTCACCAGCGAAAGGAAGTTCAGAAGAAAGAAGTCCAATCAACTAATCATCCCTTCAGTTAAGTGTGCAAGTGGTAGTTGTTAAAGAATGCTACTCTTGCTACTGTGGCATGAGGTCTTGTGACGTCAGAACATAATTCTTCTTAAAAGTTATAGCATTTCAATTATTAAGTTTACATTTTTATAGCGTGCTCCAGTGACAAAGTACTGAACAGAGCAGTATGAAAAACTCAGAGTAGATCTTGTGATATTGTTTTCATACGTATGGCAGGGAACAGGTGATGCCACAACTACACAAATAAAGACAAAGTTTGAATAAATAAATGAATGAAGCCAATTTGAGAGAGACAAATAACTAGGTCTCAAGTTATTTTCTAAAACAAATGATTATGTTGAGTCCACACAGAGCCAACTATAGTGATGACCTTTTATTAGTAGTCGAGACGTTGGGGCCAACATATCCAATCTCCTTGGCAGAACAAGTAACTGACAACAGTAGAACATTAACAGGTTTCTGGCGGTAACAGTGTACATTCTATACAAATAAACAAGTAAGTACCCTCGTGCCCCAACACATTCAAGAATAAACACAACAGAATGGCTCGTGATCTCAAAGACTATGGTAGTGAATTCCAACTTCTCGAGTTGCAATAATAAAATGGTCTTCCTCTGCAACAACATGCCTTTTGAATATTTGAGACCCGAAATAAAGTAGCATTTGATGAGCAACGCTGGCAATGAGAGTCATATCATATACCATTAAGCCATGCTGAAGAAAATGCCTATCACTGTAAATAACTCCATGACAAACACAAGCTAGGTGAAAATAATGCTGTTTCCGGTTCATGATCAATTAGGTTTCAGACAGTGTTTAGTGACAGTTCCTGACTGTGTGTTTGGACCCAGTTTCTAACAGTATTGGTATGCAACTTTGCTGAGTTTGAAGATGTTAGGATACATTTCGAAAGGCTCATTTAAACAGAATTGCTGTAGTCCAAATGAGAGAAACTATATCTTGGATCACAGTATAATAGCTATCAAATGCAAGGAGTGGAAACAAATCTTCCTAAGGATTTTGTGTTTAGAAAAGCAAAGCAGTTGAAAGTACTTTGGCAGCCAGCCTGGGGCTGGATGGACAGTATTGTATCCATAATGAGACCTGTTTTTCGGAGTTTGGTGACACAATCAATAGGAGTACCCATAGCGGGAGGCCACCAAGCATGGGGTCAGAGAAAGATGGACCCACCAAAATAAAGGCCTCAGTTTTAACACAGTTCAATTTAAGGGAGGTACTGGATATCTATTGAGATACAGATTTTAGGCACAAACCAAGCTGGGGCTGTGTTAAAGAAGAATCAAGATCCGTGCGAATGATCATTTGGGTATCAACTGCACAGCAGAAAAGGTTGAAGCAAAGCTAAAGCAAAAATAATGAAGAAGAGAAGTGAAAGGAAAGACATCAGCATCAAAGAGTGTGGGACTCATAAAAAATACCACCCATGTCAGGTCACTGTCATCCACCCCATCTTCTTATAAACAATGCAGTAGGATGGCGTTGAGAGAAAATGTATAAATCAGGAGAGGTCCAAGAGTTTCAACGCTGCACCAACTCCAGGATCCATAATCGTGCAGAGACCGAACAATACAGCAACAATAACATATTTAGTGTCATCACATGAGCAAATTCTTGCTTGGGAGAAATCAACAAAGAATGCAACTAGTAATGCAACAATAAATGCATTTGAGGAGTATGACTTGATGCTTCTTCAACAGTGGGTGAGGTAACACCAAATTGCATTCTTTGAGAACAGTGGCTGTGGTTACAGATTGGTTACAGAGTTGGGTTAGAACTTAAACAATGGTAGCTGCTCCGTCTGTATAATTCTTAGTTGAGAGTGCTCTAAAAGTAATGCGGATTTTATTACCAAAAGGCAAGAAAGAAGCGAGTCTCTTATATGTTACTATCTTACTATAGTAACACAATCAGGATATTGACTTAAGAGGGGAGGGCTTGGGAAATAATCTCTTACTTTCCTCAGTTTAGTCTATACAGAACATGGATAAATTGTCGTAAAGATCATGCAAGGCCAAATTTACAGAACAATTTCATTTGGCGCTAGTGAGATAATTTACCATTTTGAAAACTTTCAGTGGGAGCATTTTAGTGCTCTGGAAATAAGAAAGGTAGAATTCTGATCTGGCTGTACAAATTGATAATCACACATGTTTAGGCCCCACCTACAGAAAGCTGTGGCTGTTTTTTTTTAATGACCCTTTGTGTGCAATACCAATACTAAGAGTGATCTCTGGGCCTGCCCACTACTTATAATTAGTGTACTTTCTTGTCCTACTCATGTGCTTGCTTCTTTTTTAGTTGTTTTCCTTCCTGTTTTTAGGTCTTGCCTAGGCAGTGCACGTGCTGGCTCTTTGAGACATGCTTTATCTACTCTGTGGACTTACAGCCCACCCTTTGCTTTTGGTAGGTAACTTTATAAGTCCCTCCTGTTCATGTGTTGCTACTGCCCACAGAGCATGGCCTTCTTACTTGTATCCTTTCTGCATGTGTGTTTGTTCGTGCACGCTGTTTTTGGGAGGGGGGGGTTCTGTTCGTGTTATATGCCATCCCTGCTTATTTTTAAGTGGGGAGGTGAAGTTTGCTGGCGCTTCGCACGTAACTCCTGCTAGTCATTTCTGCAGGGAAAAAACCTTGTCAGAAAGCTACATGGTGAGGTGAACTATGAGATAAATAGAATATTACAGCAGCTGCATAAAGACTAATAATTGGGATTTATATGAGTATTGCTAAAATGCACTTTCCTTGTGACACTATTTGACCCTCAGCGTTGTACTTCTATAAATATCTGAGGAACTTCCTTTATGAGTCAGCACAAATTTGAAATGCTTTCAATATATCTCACTGATTTGAAATAAAGAGTGGACACATTTAAGGATGAAATAATAAAACAAAGCGCTTCAAAGAACCCCTTAGCACTCCATGCAGAGGTGCCAGCAGTAGGCAGCAGCAAACGGCAATTTAAGAGGCCTTTGGCCTTCCAATGTTGAAACATGTCAAGTTTCATTAGGCGATGGTGGCGGCTCCCTTCCACATCTTGCGGTAAAAAAGCGGGATTTGCCTTTCGAGATGCGCCTCTCTAAGGTTAAAAAAGTCTGCCTCTTGAAGCCGAAGTTTGCTTTCCACACTTTCGAGCATGACAGGCATTAAGTAATGTGCCTCAAATGTCAATTGCACATGCGTAGCCTACATCATTTGATGACTTCAATGGTAACTGATACTCTTTCCCCTACAGAATTGTGTGGATAAAGATACGATTCTCACATTTATTAGTCGGTATAATTAATAAATCTTACCAAGTGGAAATCTTGATAATCCACTCAACTGAAAAAATTGGAGGTTCTAAAGACGTTTTCAAGCACAAGGCCACTGTGCTTGCCTGTGGAAGCCCTCGTTGGCCTATTGGAATGAGTTCAACTATCCCTGCTGTAAAATATGGCTAAAAAACATTGACAAAGCCAATAGATATTGCATAGGTGAGACCTAGTGGATTTTCCAATGGTTGTTGTAGATTGTTCCTCTCCTGGATTATAGCTTCTTTGCCATCCTAGTGAATCAATGACTTGTATACTTCCACACAGGGCTCGAGTCGGGGTACCACGTGGGTGGACGGCGTCCTCCCACTTATTTTACTGGGAGCTCGAGGGGAGGCAATGAGTCTGATGGTGCAAGCCACCTTTCGTGACGTCACTTCCTGTTGTGACATCAGCGCCCCCTCTCCTTTCTTTAGCACATGTGCCCTGCTTCCACATCTGACATTCAGAGAATAACATTTTTTGCTCTTTTTTCGTTTTATTTCTATTTCAGCCATTGCACTACCCATGATGCCCTTCAGCTCATCCTTTGTTTTCCCACCCATCCCCACCTCACTCATATTATTTTGAAGCCCCCAAGGCCCCTGTTGCATAAAGCACCTCCATGTTCCCCACTGCTCTCCTCCCCTCATGTTCTTTTTTTATTTTTGGAGGGTCCAGAGGCTGCTGTTTGCTCCTTTCTTGATAATGTGTGCCTTTTGTTTTTTAACCAACTGCTCAAAGATAGACCACAGTCATCTTGGATTGGTAATTTAAAAAAATTAAAAATGCAAACAACCTTATGCATGGTGACACATACATGTGTACGTATTATTATTACTCTGGGGACGACCACAAGCAAACGCACAAAGTCATGGATTTCAGCGATTGGAAGTTGAAGGAGAATTATTTCATTTATTTATTTATTTATTTATTTCAAAGGTTTTATATAGCGCTGCTGGACCCGAGAGTATCAGAGCGCTTTACAGGGAAGGTGCAAAACAAACAATGAGGTAGAATAAAATCAAGCAAGAAAGCGTTTCATTGTGGCAGAGAGTTCAGACATGGCTAATGCGGAGGAGAAGCATGGAAATAGAAATTTAAAATGTATATAAATAAAGATGGAAAGGGGAGAGAGCGAAGAGGAGTGAGGGTGAGAAAGAGTAGGAAGGAGTATATTGGAGGAGGAAAGGTAAAGTATAATAGGAGAGAGAGGAGTGACCAGGGATGTTATCGTAGTGCTAGGTTTCATGAGGATTCAAGAGTGTTTAGGATCATTGCAAGTAATTCTGTTTGCGTTCTGGTTGACTCATCTGTTGGAAAGGTATTGCAGTTGGAGACCAGATCCAGGAGCACTAGCAGTGGATGTGTTTAACCAGTATTGGTCAGAGAGGAATGGTTATGCTTTCCTCCCTTTTCTATGGCACAGAGAGTGTTGCTTCACGTGAGGAAGTCCAGGTGTCCGTTGATTTTAGTGACTCCGTTTTGGATGATGCAGGCTTAGGTTCCATTATTGATGGAGATGGTGGTGGAAGTACCTTATTTAATAAAATGTTGCAAGAATCTGGTCGGAGAAGCGGAAGGAGTAGGACATCTGTTAGTCGATGCATATCCTCCCAACTTGTAGTATAAAAAATATCAGGGGATTAAGAAGATTCATAGGCCTTTCGGGACAGCTTCAGAGTGGCTCGATAAATCCTGGGCTCCAGGAACATGAAAATGATATAAAAGCGCATGGAGTGCAGGGGTTCGTTTGAATCTTGTGGAAACAGATTAGATGATGATGGCAAAAAAAACGTGGATTTGTTTTGGAGAGGTTTTTTCGTACAGAACTGTGAATTATGATAGGTTTCGAGTTGCAGTGGGACATTCTTTAGTAAATGCAGTTTCAATTGGTAGAAGTACATTGATTTGTAAAGTTATGAAGGGGAATTCATTTAAGAGACAACCTTTGGCAATATGTGATTCAGTATGGATATCAATTTGCTTTTTAGGTTGTTTCAGAAATTGCCAGCGAGTAAATATATTGGTCTAAAAGTTTTAACTTGAAAGTTAACTACCTTATTATGTTTGATCTCTTTTAAAAGGGTTTTGGATGTGAAGGCTTTGGAAGTAAGTAAACAGTTTTATCAATCTAAAGAAGTGCTTTTTGAGGTTTGGAAAAGAACAAAGACAATGATAGAATCTGTCTTCTATCCAAGTTTTGATGGGAATCGAAAGTTATGTGTTGTGCACTGTCTAAGAGAGTACAAGTCATGAGTGAGTGAACCTAGGAGTCATGGAACGGATCAGCCATTGATTTCCTATGTGAAACCACATCGTGGAGTGCCAACGGTTACCATAGCAAGATGGGTGAAAGGAGTCATAAACAAGGCTGTAGTGAATTTGAAATGCATTTTGTAAGAAGTGTGATGGTTAGCAAAGCATTTATGTTTGAGGAAGATTGGAAGAAATTCTGAAAGTGGCTCACTGAAGTAATGCAGAGGTGCTCAGGAAATGTTATTTCAGACCAGTGGATCATGTTTCCAACAAGGTATTACAAACCTTTGAACATGCATAATACTAGCCTCCTGTCTTGCCATAAAATATTGATTCTCAGAGGTTTCACTGCATAGAAAATCGTGATTTAAAAAAAAGACTCGCTATTTTTGAGTCGCAATTAAGGAATTTGTAGGAATCTCTATTTTTTTAGCGATTCCTACACGCATAGGCTTTTGCGATTCCTTATTAGCGAATCCTTGTTTTTCGCTGATAAGGAATTGCAAATTAAATTTTTGATGCATTTACCAGTAGAATTACTTGGGCCACACTCATACTTGAACTGCTGCCAGGTCACAGCTCCACTCTTTCTCTCTTATTTCTTGCGTCGATCTTGCCCAGTGCTATTACGACTTCTATCTCTTACCTCCCATTGTTCCACCACAATTTCTGTTTCTATCACATTATACCATCCCTCTTTCTTTCACAATCTCTTCCTCTCCCATAGCTCTGCCTCAGTATCCTTCTAAACCCCACAGCTATTGTATTTCCTTTCTTTATAGTCTTCCTCTCACAACGACACCTACCTCAATCCTGAAACACCCATTCCCTTTGAAATCTTGTCTCTTATTCTCATACCTACGGTCCATGTTCCCTCCAACCACCACTTATCATTCTCTCACACCCTTGGCTCAGATCTTTCACAACACGTACTTTTCATTCACTCCACTGTATCTGACAGTTTTATTCTCTCCTCTATTTTCTCCAGGTTTCTTTGCACACCCGTTGCTCTCATTTCTTTTACTCTCTTTTTCCTAATTAGCCTATTTCATCCAAAACCATCAGTGTTTTTGTCTCACTGTTAATCCTACCTGTTCTACATTGACGTATATCCCTCCTAGTTTCCCTCCAACTCCACCTCATTCTCATCCTATTTCATCTTCACCAATATCTATGACCACTAATATCCTTATCCCTACAATTGACCTCTTAGCTACATTTGTAAGGGTTTCATTCTCTTCATATCACAGCAGTCAATTTCTCCTTCTTCTCTACTGCGCTCTTCTACCCCTGATTCGCTCTTGCCTCACCTGTACAATAAACAGTCTCACAAATTCATCTTCAAGATTCCATCTTCCTCTATCACAAGGTCCTCTCACAAAGCTACACACCAATCTTCCTCGTCTAAGTTTTTGTCTCAGTTCACTAAAGTTCCTATTTCTTCCCTAACTTGGGGCCAGATGTAGGAAAATCGTATTTACCGATTCATAAATACCGAATTTTACTGATTCGGTATTTATGAATCGGTAAATATGAAGGAGGGATATTTAGGAAGATTCGGTAATTGAATTACCGAATCTGTAAAAATCTGTATTTACCGAATCGGTAAATAATGATTCGGTATTGTCCATTGATTCCTATGGGCCTTGAAGCCCATAGGAATCAATGGGCAATACCGAATCGGTATTTACCGATTCGGTAAATACCGATTCCAGCAAGGGTGCAGGGGGTGTCACTTTGGCACCCTCTAGCACCCTGAATACAGGCATGTGTGCCATGTGGCACACAGACATGCCCTAAGGGCATGTCTGTCTGTCACATGGCATAGGTGTGCATGCACACATGTGCATCCACACCTGGATTCGGTATTTTACCACCCAATTGGATTGGGTGGTAAAATACCGAATCTGTAAGGCCTTTGGGACTCTGAAGAGTCCCACCTACATCTGCAAGTTACCGAATCGGTAAAAATGCCGATTCGGTATTTTACCGATTCGGTAAATTTACAGATTCGGTAAAATTGGCCCCCTACATGCCAATTCTTAAATGCCGGTCGGTAACGGACGAAATCGGCCGTTACCAACCGGTATTTGGGCTCCTACGTCTAAGCTCCCTTATTTTCATGCTTCGTACCAGCCCCTCGTGACTCCGTTGCTCCATTCCCATCTCTCCACTCACTATGCTGTGTCACTTTTCGCAGTCTCTTATATTCTTAGTCAACAGGCCTTGGATAGCTCCACCCCATTCTCCCTCCTTTCGATGTTTTCTATGTCTTGCCATCTCTTTGTTTGCTCAATGATTCCCCCTTTCTCTTTCTCTCCCTAACTTGTCAGTTTCTCTCTTCCGTTTCCTTTATTCTTTGTAACTTACATTTTATTAATGTATTTCCCTGCCTTTCGTTTCTTAATTTTTCTTCCACGTTTTCAATTCTTTGTTTTTTCTCTCTATTTTTCTCTTTTTATCTCGCTCTCTCTTTTGTGTTTTCCTCTACAAATTCCATGACTGCTTTGTTTCCTTCCTCTCCCAGCTCACCCTGTCTCATTGATTCTTTTTTCCCACACTTCTCTTTTGTCTCTCTTTTTCTTTTACTTCACTTTTCTCTCTTTCATTCTTCGCCTCCCGTTTGCTCTTTCTCATTCTCATTCTAATTTGCTCTCCTTGCTGCCTCTATTTTTTTTCTCTCTTATTTGCTTCTATTTCTCTTGTACAGAGTTGATCTTTTGCTCCCCTTCAATATCAGGCCAACCAGCCCTGACAGGTCAGCCTCTTTCAGGGGATATTAATACCTCTATGGCTGACTGAAGAAATCCAATTTGGGGGCTGCGGAATTGAGCTATATATCCAACATTTGTAAAAGGAGGTATAGACAGGAATAGGGGTGGTGGAAGATACGGAAAAACGACCTTCGCTCACATATACAACAGGTAATGCACATAAAGCAGCACTGCAGACTTCACACCTGCAGACAATTGTTACCGAACAGTGGGAGTGCATGACTTCCTCACACATCGTGTATTACACCACAGGCAGCAGCAATGCACTCTTCTTGACTCAAGTAGCTAGGGTCACAGGAATTATGTGATTGTGCAGCCGCCGAGTTTTCCACATAATTATAGATTTGCCGCACTTGCCACATAAACCATCTTCTCCTTCGTAATTTGCAGAGTTTAACAACAAAAATGTTTCTAGCCCAAACGATTACTAAAAACGCAGTGACAAAGGACGCATCTTTACAAAGATTGACGGGTCACTTTTTTGTAGCTTGTTGCTATATTTGGGGGTAAAACTGACACTAATGAGGTGCAACCTTAATGTCCATGGCACCCTTGCTATTCAACTGCCATGCAATTAAATCATATTTAATACCACAAAAGTATCCGTGTAACATTATTTTTGGGCAAAGAAGAGGCAGTGCACAGACAAAGAAGATAATCTAAAGATATTACGTCCCTAACCGAAGAATCCCTCGGACGCATGCCTCGTGCGCCATCGGGCCCAGGTCTCGCGGGCTTGTCCGTGACGTCTAATGAGCTCGTGCTTATTACAGCCGTGGAAAGTCGGCACCTGCTCTCACCTCTGTGGGCCTGGCTCCCAGCAGGCTACCTGCCTCCGCTCCCCCGCTTACCGACATATGGCCCCGTGCTTACAAGGCGGGAACAAAAAGCTGACATACTTTTCCTGATGTCTGAGGCCGGGCTACTGCACGGGCGACTGGTTTCATTAGCGCTGGATTATGGGAACAAAGTGAAGGGCTGGATTCCAATCAATGTCTTTTTTGGTGGGGGGCGGGAAGGGGCTGTAACCCATTTCAAGTGCAAAATCCGTGCCAGCAGGATGCCATCTGATCTTAGTTTTGGGAGGAGCCTCTTCGTATCCAGTTATATGCAGGACTAAAAACAATATAACATTTTTTTCAAAAAATTAAAACGTAAGGAACAGGAGAAGTAATTGTTTTCCTAAAGCAGCATCCATATTAGAAACAATAATAAAAAACAAATCGGGCATTCCTCTCTTTTGCCCAGCATTTATCTTGCCTTTGACTTTAGGTAAGTGCAAATCTATTCTGTTCATTAAATAACAACTGTTTTGTCTTATTTTGGTGCTAAATTGTGTTAAATCTTTTTTTAATTTAATTTGTAGATCTGTAATTTTACACTCATGTGAAGCAAGGAATATCATTTTATATTTTTAAAACTCTATACATGGCAACTATTCCGATTAAGGAAATAAGATAATGTTTTTTAACCTGCTAGTTATATTTTTTGTTGGCTGTTGGCTTTCTTCCACCTAGAACTTTCTCCCCTCTAATGCAAGTTAGTGGAAAAATTACAATTCCCCAATATTTCCAAACACTACATTAGCTACTACAGCAATATGCGTCGTGTAAGACTCTGGCTCAGTGTTGAAACATTCCACAATCACAAGGTTCTGAAGTCTACAAAAATGATATTCAAATTTTTCGGACCTAAAGTTTATATCGTGACAACAAACTGATGGCCCCAGGCATAGCAATTTAGCGGAAGTGAAGGGGTCTTTGAGAACAGCCAAGAGAGAGGATGCGCTTAAAAAACTGTGACAGTCATTCTCAGTGAGTGAGGCTTGAGGTGTGAGGTCCGTCTTTTTTGTGATATAATTTTTTATTAGTATTTCATGTACAAAAACAATGCATATAAAATATATAACAGTATACTAGTCCATATGTGAAATAAATAATACATTACATTAACTCATTTCAATATACTATGGAAAGGAAAATGTGTAGCATGTTAATTACACTGACTAATTATATAAACATTGCATTCGATAAAAGACACTATCTGTAGGTCAACACATTAGAAAGTAAAAAGGTAATAAATCATGACAAATATAGTAAAATCTAAATTATACAATAGAAAATTTAAATAAGATAAGAGAGCGATATGTATATATTATAAGAGAGGATAATATCATCAATCTAAGCAGAAAAAACTAAAACCATTATAATCTGAATATCATATTAACAATGTGATAGAAGAGGAAAACTGTAAACATAGCCAATAAAATAATTTCCTTGCAAGATATAAAAGATAGTATAAAAAATAGGAAAGATCTTTGAAATGGATAATAGAATAAGGTGTATAGGTATGTGGCATAGAAGTAGAAGAAGCACTATCTCTCACTGAAGCATCATCTAGTGTGAAGAAGGGGGCCCAAATTCGATTAAACAGATCCAACTGATTATTTACATTATATATAACTCTTTCATGGGAAGCAGTTTGTATCATTGTTGTAAACCAGGATTCTGGAGATGGTGGAGTTGGAGATTTCCATAATCTGAGTATGCAGATTTTGGTAGTTGCTAATGCAGTATGCAGAAGTCTACTCTGAGGTTTAGAAAGATATTGAAAGGATCTGAAATCATGTAATATAATTGTGGACGGTGAAAGCGGTAGTTTTAATGAAACAGTGTGACTTAATGTCCGGCCTATGTAATGCCAATAAGATTGAATCATGGGACATCCACATATAATATGCATGATATCGCAACCATAATTATTACATCTCCAGCAATTTGTATGTGGAAGTTATCCTGCCTTGTTCAACTTTACTGGGGACCAGTGCCAGTCATGGAGTAATTTGAATAAAGAAAATTTCAATCTGGATTCCCGGGCACCTTTACCTAAATTGAGTAATAAATCTATCCATTTTTGGTCACTGTAAGTGGTGGATAATCGAGATTACCATTTCTCCTTAAGATTATTAGTAGTGGATTGAGAGAATAAATGTGATGTGAATATTTTATATAAGCCTGACGTGACTCCTTTACATTTCCCCCAAGTAGATAAATACGATATTAGAGGTGAAATTTGTAAGGCAAAAGGAGGCAATCCAAAAAGTTTTTTAAGACAGGTTGTAAGCTGTAAATAATTTTGTTTCTGATGCAATGAAATTCCAAATTCCTCTACCAATGAATTAAATGGCTTAAGGTTACCATTGTGTAGAAGCTGTTCTAAGGTGATAATTCCAGCTGTTTTTCATTGAGACCAGAGAATAGGTTTACCCTTCATTCGTATACCTGTATTATTCCAAATTGGGGCTTTAACATGAATACGTGAGTTGGAACCTAAAATTCGATGTGCTCTTTGCCAAACCTTGCGCATTGCAGCCAATAAAGGGTTGCGAGGATCAAACCGACTGGAACCTGTCCCATACAAGGCCGATAATCCTGGATCAGCAGATAACAGATATCTCTCTATATGCACCCATTGTGGTGTACTAGATTCATCTGCCATTAGGTATGGGATTTGGGACAGTTGTAAAGCCATAAAGTAATGCTCTATGGAGGGAACACTCAATCCTCCTTTGGAATGATGTGCCTTGAGTTTATGTATCGCTAAACGAGGCTTCAAGGATCCCCAAAAGAAGGATTTAATTTTTGAGTCAATGAGGCGTAGTGTGGACAGAGGTATTGTAAGTGGAAGCATCCCAAGTGTGTAAAGAAAACGAGAAAGCGTGACCATTTTCACAGCTTGGAGTCTGCCCCATAATGATAAACCCAAAGATTTCCATTTGTCGAAGTCACGTTGCATTTGGGAAAATAAGGGACCTATTGTGAGGTCCGTCTTGTGGTTATGGTTTTAACATTGTCTTTTGTAACCTAATACTTATTTTATGTGGGTAAGCAAAAGTAGCTACAGTGTGCCAGGATAATGCTACTAAATCGTAATGGCCTATTAGTATGCCTGGAGGTGATGAATTAGATCTTGCCGGGTGGAATACTCCATCACAAACGTGACAGATATCTTGTCCAGTGTGTTATAGCTCATTATATCCTATGGCACTTGTAATACAGCAGACCGGATTGCTGTCTCAGTATCCTATCCGCTAATCTATAAATGAGGACCTAAATATCTTAATGAAAGGCAGCAAAGTCAGAATTAGAGGTTAAAAAAGTTAAACACAGGAAGGGGACAGTGAAAGAATAAGCATGTTGCACCGCGCTTTAATGACGATTAACAGGAATGCGCATTTGTGCCAAGGTTATTTTACAGTGCATTATAGAACCTAAACATGAAGACCACATTTCTCTGATTGCTTAGTACACTCTTTTATTGGAGCAAGATAATATCACATTCACAAACACAATTCAAAAGGGATTTAAGAGATATTAAGTATTGCTCAAACGCCTTACGTTGTAGGATTGAGAAAAGAAAAGGTGACTCAACACAGATAAAAATACCTTCCCAGTGTCTACCAGGACTGTTACTGCCAGGAAGTCTTAGTTAATCTGTTGCAATACCTTCATCAACCTGCCTAGGTTGTATGCAATAGACCACCTTGGAACAAAATGAGTCCTATTGTGTAGCACCAGCATGGCAACAGAGATAATAGTCGTTATAATTTTTGAAAGAATGTTATTATATATTTTGACCAAAGACAGTGGCCCAGAGGAGAAAAGAGTCCCTTGGGTTCCCAGTGGTAACATGACAATAGCATCCCACACTGTTCTCGGTAATTGACTTTGCACATACACTAATAAGGGATATAGCGCCAATACATCTACCTGACATTTACAAACTTCTCCAGATAAGCCATTCATTCCCTGTGCTTTGCTCCGTTTAAGTTGCATGTTGGCTCCTTTAATCTCTTGTGATGGGTTCATTAGGTGATATTATCATATCACCCTGAATCCAAGGCCACTTGATCAAGGGATTTGTAAATGGCATTTAGCGACTCACTCCTAATAACAGCAGAGATTGTGCAGTATTATTGTGTTAAACAAGCCACTTATCTGAGAGTCAACCACCTGGACTCCATTTCTTACCCAATTTTACATGGCACTCTCTCATCTAACAGCAACAAAGCTAGTGTCCAGCCTGTGCAGACCTTTTCGCCATACCCTTTCCCCTGCAGTGTCCTTCCCATGGTATACCCTGCCTTTTCGCAGCTGCTTGCAGAAAATCAAATTTTTGCTCAATGGCAGCCAATATCTTTTTGTCCCTAGTGGCTTTGTACTGTTTGTCAAGGCATGTGATCTTTCTTTCGAACAATCTCATTTGTGCCTTTAGAGTTTTAGGCAGTAGCCATGAATAAACACTTTAAACAATCCCAAACAGCAGATATTTTTTCTGCAGACTAAACACGACGTCCTCCAGGATATTCCATTAGAAATGCTAGGTACAGGTGGGCTAATTTAATTCTAGGATTTTTAAAGTGACAGCTAGGTGAGAATGATCCTAGAGGATTCTAAGGTTACAACACACATCCTCTTCCCAGTTGGCTAAGCGCTCTGACACCAAAATAAGATATTTTCTCAAAAAGGTGTTGTCAATAACATCTTGAGGATTTTTGGCGCCTGAGGCAAGACATATTTTGGAGCCCTCTTTTCAGAGCAACTTTTAATCTTATTACCTATCCCGGCCAAGCCTGCATGATGCCAAACAATATAATACTTCCACACCAAAAAAATTGACTTTGACTTGTCCAGGGACCAAAAAATTCTTTAAATAACACTGTGTAGACAGAGGCAGAATCAGATGTAGAAGCAGGAAGAAAGAGCGGAGGAGGTTCGGACAGAGACATCAATAATAGTGTGACAGAGCGATAGAAACTGAGAAATGTCACCTTAGAAGGGGGCCCCTTAGTGGGTGGGGCCCTGGGCAATTATCCAATTTGCCCATGCCTTAAAATGTCTCTCTGTCGTGTGAAGCTGAGTAATGTATGTATTGTCTTGGGTCTACATGGAAATGTCTCCAGCAATTCAAAAATTATATAATTCCGTGAGCTGGAGGATAGTCACACATCACAAACTGTAACAGTATTCCTGTTGAGGCCTGTGTTTGGCATTACATTCCCAAGAACATTTCCACAAGAAACTCAAGAAGTTCTCACACAAAGGTAACACACATTCATGAAAACAAGTGAGGTCAATGTTAGCGGTATACACAATATTCACAATTAGAGTAGGACTTAGTATGGTGTCATGAATAATTGTATATCGCCTGTCAGGTTCTGTAACCTTTTTATAAGGTGACAATTTAACATTAAATAAATAAATATCATGTAGTTCACTGTTGTGACTCTCCTGGTATGTATTGTATAATGTGGAACATATCTGTGACAACCCCATGGTATAACTATGTTGCAGTTGGTATGCTTCTTGCAGCATTGCAATGTTGCCCATCTGTCTATTAAGGTATGCCATCAGATTCTTAGCTTTCGTGGGGTGACTTGGACCAGTCAGGCCAGGAGTTTAAGACAAACGTCCATGCTGTGTCTCTTCTTAGTCAAATAATCGACCATGTTCACATACTCGAGATTGCATTGCTAGTGTAGCTGACCTATCCAGCTATAGTACACAATCTTAGATATGTGCTTATGCCACAAACCTTGTCCTCACAACCGTACACACCATCCACCTGAACCTTCCAGAGAACCCGTCTCACCCACAACAGAAGGCCAACCAAGCACATACGGCCATGCAGACTTGAAAATAATAGTATACACCATAGAGACTTTCAGCTTCTAAGCCTTTGTAACCTGGCACTTAAATATATCAAAAAAAGTATTATCCTTCCCATGAACTTTTCACTTACAGATGAACTAGGGGTGTTTCAGTCCTGATCCTCATTGCTTTTGTGCTCTCACCAACAGTATGAAACAGTACCTTATGCTTATGCCTGTGGAATTCCCTCCATTCTTTATCTGATCTTTTATAACCGGTCTGCACCGAGGTGAAGAAATAGGTCTTATATTTGGTGCAGCACTCTGGGTCAACTCCTCTTACCATTGGTTACCCAGTGGGTCTTTTCTTCACCACCTGAGAAGTGAGGAGAGTCAGCATTTAATTCAATCAATACGACATTTTTCAGCTATCGCAACAAGAATTTTAGATTCTAATAAGGACACGGAGGCGAGGATTAGGCTTCCTCCAAATTCCTTTACTACTCACAGCAGCCAATGAGAAAAAAGTAACCATTCAAACAAACTACATTTCCCATGAGGCTTTGAACCATGCCTCCTTCAACAGCCAATAATAACCAAGGATAATATATAAAATAATGAGTCACCATCTTGACTACCTCTTTCGTTGCACAAAAGCAGTTCTGTTAAATGTCCAAACACAAACAATAGTCCAGGCCCTCAACAGAGAGCAACCACAGCACATCAAGCTCTCAACAGAGAGCAACTCTCAACAGATCTCCAACGAGACAGTCCGCCTCCAGCCGCGAGGAACTCCATGTCCGGAAGCATCATCAGGTTAATTCTGTTTTGAATCTGTTCCTGAAAGCAGAAACAAGTCTGAAAATACAGAACCCAAATGGATTTGATAACTCAACATGACAGTTGTAAATCTTACCTGTCTCAACGGATGGGATAATCCTCGCCTCAGTTTCCTTAATAAAATTTAAAATTCTTGTCGCAATAGCTGGAATTTTTTTTATTCTATGGCAGGACCGGAGGCTTCAGATTATGCTGGTTCAGAACTGACCAACCACAACAGAAGAAACATATGTAATAGGTTTAAAATAGATAACTTTAAACATAGCATCCGAAGACCAATCTACAGCCTTTAAGATATCTTCTAAACGTGAACCCAGAATATAAGACTTGGACGCCATAGCGCCTCTAGTAGAATGCGCACCATACACTGAAACATAAATTCCAGCTTCAGCCATAACCCAATTGACCCAACATGCCAGAGTGGCCGCAGGCACTGGACGAAAAGGCTGCTGAATAGCTACTAGCAGCTGACCTTAAGGGTCCGATCTATGAACCAGTGTACGTTCTTCATATACTTTTAAACATTGTAAAACACATAACTTGACATTATGAGGAAAAGCAGGATACTCCACCGAATGAGACATTGTCTTGGTGCTCCTTGAAATAGGAAAGGACACACACTGGGTAGAAAAACATCTTTGTGCCAAATCTAAAGCATGCACATCAGAAACTCTTCTACATTAAATCAAATTCAACAACAATGTAAGGGACAGAGGAATCAAGTGATCGTATGCATATCGCTTTTGAAGGTAATAGATTTTTAGCCGTTGTAACGCTCTGTAATAGAGAGGCCCTGGGGAAATGGCCTGAATCAAGGATGCCAGTAAGCCCACAATCCTCACTGGGGACCTCAAAGAGACCATCTTTTTCGACAAGGTTGAACAAATCTCTCTCTTTATTGATCTGTGTTAGACCTAGGAAACCTAGACTACATAGGGTAGCCTGGCACAGAGCGGGGAGACGCTAAAACCCCCAAGGCTGGCGTGTAATGCTTAACAACCACTCCAAGTAACTCAATGACTCAACACTAAAATAAAGACTCCACACCAGTTCTTAGAAAAATACGGTTCGTACTTTATAAAAATTGCATCTGTTTTCTTTGTGGTTCTGAATAATTGCTTCACTTTAAGTACAACCCCTTACAATTTGGTACAGTATGATCACATTTCATATTTTTACATCACCATCCCGAACATTTCCCTGTCACAATACAAGGTAACTTGCCTCTCCCCCTGCCTTATGAGAGTGGAACAATATTTAATGCACAAGGGTTATTCAATTTGAAGCTTTCTTCACGATAGTTGGTCAATACATTACCCAGTTCCATTGTGAAGGTTGTTTATTCGTATGTCATTAGGCACTTTAAAGTCATCAATGGTCTGGGAAATGAGCTCTGGCCACGTCTGCCACCCTCCAAAGTTTGGCTTCCCTTGGTGCTGCCTCCGCCCTCTGCCCGCACAAGACCCAGCTTACTTTAACTCTGCTGAAGTCTCGATCTGCCGCTGCACTGGGGAAGCGGTTGGGAGTGGTCTGGGTTCCCCGTCGCCGGTTCGCTCGAATCAGCTGTCTTCTCCCTCGATGCTGTGAAGGCGCGGCACAGTGCCCGCTGCTCTCACCTCAGCCGCGGGGATCACCACAGGAAGTCCCGCCTTCGCCCGGCCTCTTTCGACGTGGACCCACCTTCTTCCCTGTCGCTGACGATACCTCCGGACGGACGCTCCTCCTCTCACCCGGCCTCTTCCAACGCTGGTCCGCCTCCTCTCACGACGTCCGCGCGGAACAGCTGGGCCTCCGCTCCATCAACGCCGCTTCAGGGACGACAAAGTGCGATGGCCAACTTCTGTCAGGTTAGCTGCCGCAGTCTCCGCCGCTCTTCGCACAGTGAGTTGGTCTCACCAGGCTGCGCTCACAGCTCGCTTGGTCCTTTCTCCTGCAGCGCCACCAATGGGGTAGAACGAGTTTACTTTTGGTCGGGGGGGGGTTTCTGAGGTGTGCTCAATCCCCCGCTGCTCTCTGGTTTCACACCGTTAGGTTTTTCAGTGCTTCTAAGGTGCTAAAATAGATTTCTGGTGCACAAATGGATCTCTGCCTCAGTGGGGTTCGGTCAGCTCAAGAGAGGTCACATCCAAGCAGGTTCACAGCCGGCCCACGGGTCGATCTTGTCCCCACCAGTGCACAGCCCTCCTCCTGTAGTTGCCTCCCTCCTCACTGGTCACTACTGTTGTTACACAAAATGGCCGCTCTGTCACCGGCCTTTTATAAGCTAGCCTCTGACCATCAGAACCTACTAGGAGGTTCCAGAACTTTCCCCATGAAGTCCAATGGGGTGACCTCACGCGGTGACAGTTGTGACAGTTACTGGGCACCATTTTAGGCAGCCCTACATTTTCAAGAGGCTGACTAGGCCTCAGAGGTAAGAAAAGAAAAACATCATAGCCAAGGAACACCCAGTCCCCTGTCAACATTGAAAAAGAATCCTGGTAGACCCAAGAAAAGAAGGAAACACCAGGAAACCAAGGGGGACAGAAATAAATAATAATTGGTAGGACACTCCCAGGTCTAACACGCGTCCCCCCCAGCTGAAAGTGGGGAGAGCTACCCAACCCCTTGGGAGTTCTCTTCACTAAGGCGGAAATACCTAGAGAGACCGTCTGCGTTGGCGTGGTCCACTCCAGGCCGATGTTCCACCCGGAAGTCCATTCCCTGTAGGGAGATAGACCATCTCAACAACTAGGGATTTTCCCCCTTCATTTGCATCAGCCAACGAAGGGGTCGGTGGTCGGTCTGTACCAGGAAGTGCGAGCCAAACAGGTATGGTCGCAGCTTCTTCAGTGCCCAGACCACCGCAAAGGCTTCCCTTTCAATTGCACTCCACTTCTGTTCCCTGGGGAGTAGTCTCCTGGATAGGAAGACCACGGGTTGATCCAAGCCCTCATCATTTAGTTGCGATAACACTGCCCCAATGCCATGTTCTGATGCATCTGTTTGGACAATGAACTCTCTGGAAAAATCAGGTGCCCTAAGTATTGGAGCAGTACACAATGCTTGTTTCAAAGTCACAAAGGCTCGCTGACAAGCCTCCGTCCAGACTACCCGTCGGGGTTGTTTCTTAGAAGTAAGTTCAGTGAGGGGGGCCACAATGGTGCCATACCCCCTCACGAAGCAACGGTAGTATCCAGTGAGGCCCAGGAAGGCTCGGACCTCAGTTTGAGTCTTGGGGGGCTCCCAGGCCATGATAGCCTCGATCTTCGCCTGGAGGGGCTGCACCGTTCCCCTGCCCACCAAGTGGCCTAGGTACACCACCGACCCGTGCCCAATCTGACACTTGCTGGCCTTGATTGTCAAGCCAGCCTGCTTCAGGGCCTGGAGAACAGCTTGCAAATGTTGCAAATGGTCCTCCCAACTGCTACTGAATACAGCAATGTCATCCAGATAAGCAGCAGAGAAAGCCTCCATTCCAGAGAGGACCTCGTTCACCAGTCGCTGGAACGTGGCAGGAGCGTTCTTGAGCCCAAAGGGCATCACACAGAACTGGTAGTGACCCTCAGGCGTGGAGAAGGCTGACCTTTCCTTTGCTCCATCAGTAAGGGAAATCTGCCAGTACCCTGAAGTAAGGTCAAAGGTACTCAAGTATTGGACAGCTCACAGCCGGTCAATGAGTTCATCCGCCCTTGGGATCGGATGAGTATCAGTCTTTGTTACTGAATTCAGTCCTCGGTAATCCACACAGAATCTCAATTCGGGTGTGGCGCCCGGCGGGACTGCTTTTGGTACCAAAACCACCGGACTGGACCAAGGGCTACTGGAAGGTTCGATCACTCCTAGCTCCAGCATCTTAGCGACTTCGCCATGGATGCTGGCCTTCACCTTGTCTGACAGCCGGTAGATCTTAGACTTCACAGGTGGGCTGTCTCCTGTGTCCACATCATGGGTACACAGGTGGGTTCTTCCCGGGACAAGGGAGAACAGTGAGGAAAATTGCTCCAGGATCTGGCGGCAATCTCTCTGCTGTTCAGGAGTCAGGGATGGTGAGAGAATTACTCCCTCCACCGACCCATCCTTTTCTTGAGACGAGAAAAGATCAGGGAGAGGCTCGCTTTCCTCTTCCTCTGCTCCATCGGTCACCATCATTAAGACGACCTCGGGCCTCTCATGGTGTGGTTTGAGGCGATTGGCATGAAGCACCCGGTGGGGTTGTCTCGGGGTCTTAAGGTCCACCAAGTAAGTGGCCTTACCCTTTTTCTCCAATACCTCAAAGGGGCCTGTCCAGCGATCCTGGAGGGCATTTAGCTCTCCAGGTTCCATCACCCACACTTTTTGTCCAGGCTCCAGTTCCACCGGGTGAGCATTGTGGTCATACCACTCTTTCATTACAGCCTGGCTGGCTTCCAAGTTGTCAGAAGCTTGCTTCCACAACTTGGCCATTTGGCTCCGGAAGGCCAGCATGTAGCTCACCACGTCCTGGGGAAGCTTCCTGGGAGTCTTTTCCCATCCGTCCTTCACCAGACTGAGAGGACCCCGTACAGGGTGCCCATACAGAAGTTCGAAGGGGCTGAAGCCCACTCCCTTCTGTGGCACTTCCCTGTAGGAAAACAAGAGACAGGGTAGGAGGACGTCCCATTTCCTCCGCAGGCTCTCAGGCAGACTTCTTATCATGCCTTTCAGGGTTTTATTAAACCTTTCCACAAGACCATTGGTCTGTGGGTGGTAAGGAGTGGTAAACCGGTAGGTGACACCACACTCCTTCCACATAGCCCGCATGTAAGCTGATAGGAAGTTGGCCCCCCTGTCGGACACAACCTCCTTGGGGAAACCCACTCGGGTGAAGATCCCCATCAGGGCCCTTGCCACTGCAGGTGCAGTGATGGTCCTCAGAGGAATTGCCTCTGGGTACCGGGTGGCATGATCCACCAGTACCAGGATGAACCTGTGACCAGCTGACGTTGGTGGATCCAATGGCCCTACAATGTCGATGCCCACCCTTTCAAAGGGGGTGCTAACGACAGGAAGTGGTTCCAGGGGAGCTTTCAGCTTCACCCCTGTTTTCCCACTGGCTTGGCAAGTCACACACGTCCAACAGTAGGTATCAGACGCCACTCTCATCCGAGGCCAGTAAAAGTGGGGGACAAGCCGGGTAAAGGTCTTGTCCTGACCCAAGTGACCTGCCAGGGGTATCTCATGAGCCAGTTCCAGAAGAAAGGCTCTAAAACATTGAGGGACCACCAAGGCCCGGGATGAACCATGTCCGGGTGCCTTGGGCTCACTGTAGAGGAGCCCATCCTACCAGTAAATCTGGTAGTTCCCTACAACGTTCCCTGCTGCCTGGGCTTTGGCCTGTTGCCGCAGCCCCTCAAGAGTAGGACACTCCTTCTGTGATTTGCAGAATTCCTCCCTGGAAGGACCTCCCTCCACATGCCACTCAGCAGGAATGGGTAGGTTCTCCAAGGAAGTAACATTCTCCTCCGTGGACTCCAGATCCACCTCCGAAGGTGGCCTATCTATCTCACGAGGTAGAGATGTTGAGGCAGGTTCCTCCTGCCTACTGTCCCTCTCTTCTCTGGCAGCGGGCTGGGCCATTGTTCCAGGCTCCAGCGTAAGCGAACTCCCCCTCCGGGTAGTCGCGGACCTTGTGCTGACACAGGCCCAGTCAGGTGTACCCAGCATCTCAGAATGAGTCTGGTATTCCACTTCCCTCCAAGCATTGTGCTCCATGTCATTTCCTAACAGGCAATCAACAGGCACGGCAGGGCTTACGGCAACTCGAAGTGAACCTGCAACCCCTCCCCACTCAAAGGGAACATCGGCCACGGGATAGTGGACCAATCTGCTGTCAGCCATCACAGCGGGATGGAGTACATTTGGGATGACCTGCTCTGGAGACACCAGATGACTTCTCACCATAGTCATACTGGCTCCCGTGTCTCTCAGAGCCTCCCCTCTATGGCCATTGATGGTGACCCATTGCTCATACTTGGTAGTATTTGAGGGCAATTGGGTCTTTGGAACCATCTCCTTATCTCCCAGGGACACTAAAGCGACACCCGCCCGCTCCCCCCCCTTACCCAGAGGCATCTCCTCCCCGAGCACTACACTAGTTATTCCCGGGGCTTTTCCTCCAGTGGGAGGGGATGGTCTTTTTGGGCATCTCACGTCTCCTTTATAGTGTCCCACACCACCACACTTGAAGCAATGGACAACCCTTGGCTGCTGGCTTTGGCCAGGATTAGGGTTTCGGGGTGGGATAGCCTTAGGGATGAATCCTCTGCCCCTTCCTTGAGAAGTGTTTTGTGGACCTTTTGAGAACTCCCTCTTATTATCTCCCCCCTCTTTCTTATGGGGGGCGCCCTGTCCAGACTTGTGGGAATCCCCTCCAGTCCCCTTCGAGGACACCCGGGTACTAGCCCAGATGTCCGTCTCCTCAGCAAGCTTCCTGGGGCTGGTCAGCTTACTGTCCACCAGGTGTTGACGCAGCTCGGGAAAACATTTCTCGAGTAGGTGTTCCTTGAGTATGAGGTCATATAAACCTTCATAGTCCCCTACCTCGCTGCCTTTCACCCAACCCTCCAAGGCCTTTTTTGCGTAATCAAGGAAATCCACCCAATTCTGTGTGCCTAGTTTGTGGCTACTCCTAAATTTCTGCCTATACTTCTCGGGAGTTAGTCCAAACTTTCTTATCAGCGCCACTTTCATTGTAGGGTAGTGGGTTTGCTCATCCCGCTCCAGGGCCAACAAGGTATCCCTGCCAGCAGGTGGCATGTACTTATACAGCCCACCCCCCAGTGGGTTTCCAAGATCCCATGGGCCCTTAAGGAGACCTCATTGTGGAATTTTAGTTCGTGAACTGAACATCATCTGCGCCATCTTGTCCATTCCTCAGACCCACGTATGAACATACACGACAGCCATCTTAGGTACCATGGTCTCCCTGTTCACGATCGATCATCAGCGCACTTCCCTGACCCTGCAAGCATCCCCCATGCACCCTGGCTGCCCCCGCGCTCACATGCACAAGTCATGAACCCTCCTCTTCCGCATGACTCTGTCTCTGGGAATCACACCCCGCGCCTGACCAACACCTCCTTTCCTTCCATGAATACCCCTCTTTTGATAAACCCTCCCTCTACGCTCGATTATCCACACTGATCCTTTCTTCCATGAATACCTCTCCTTTGATGACCCCTTCCTCTGAGCACGATTGTCCGTACGGACCGCTGGTCATCCCTTGGCCTGAGGATACAGTTTATTGCCCACTACTGTATGCACTCGACCCTTTTCAAAAGACGCTACTATTGATCATGGCTTCCCCACCCCTTGAGATTCGATCAGGCGCACACATTCCAAAGGAATCGGCGGAACACTCAGCTGCGTGATAACCCCCTCTTATTGTATGGGGGGTGAGGACCTCTACTGTAGCCACGTGCTGGAATGAGCCGGAACCGGGGGGGCACCGGGGATGTCATCTTTCGTTACTTCACAATGTCTTTATTGTAATAAAGAACGGTCACATGTCGTAGACCAGTGTATAAAAGGCCAGGTCTCAGAGAGGCTGTCAGAGAGCACCTCGAGACGATACCTTGTTGTCCGATCTGATGTGTTCTGCTCCGTCGGAATAAAACGTGTTTCCTGTCTTCCTGTCTCCAGCGCCTGCCTCTTTATTGATAATCTTCATAAGGTATTAGAGGCGTTTAAACGCCGGGCAAAATTACTTAAGAAACATTGACTAAATCGCCTGACCATTTTCCTGACTTTCCACAATTGGCGTCCCAACGTGTGGGGCCCATCAGCGACACGTGGATCCAGTGGGAGAGGTCCCAACGACAGAGTGAACGACTGCAACGATCGGAAGAGCTCCTGTCCGATAGACCCTCGTCTGACAGCCGATCATCTGAACTTCACTGGTTCCGAGCAGACCTCTCCCGAGTGATCTACGGTCCTGACTGGGAACCATCAGGAAGTGCCACGGTAGCAGCAGAGAGTAGAGGACGATCGGGCGCTGGAAGCGGAAGACAAGAAACTGTCCATACGGTCCGGGTAAGGTCGTGACACACGACGAATTGCGAATTGATTGATTGTTTGATTGATTGAAATACTAGTATTTGCATTGTCGCTCTTTGAGATATTCGCTGCCTGCAAACGGGGAGGAATAGGAATATTCTATCTCCCTTTGCGGATAGTGAAGGGTAGGTAACGCGGACTTTTGTCCCCCATTGTAATCTGTCGTACCTATTTTTCTCCCCATTGATTGATTGTCCGAACATAGATTGTTTGTAGTATAGTTCTTTTGAGGTTCTCTGCTTGCAAATAACGTAGAATAGCCATATTCTGTCTAGTCTTTGCAAACAGTGAAGGATAGGTAGTGCGGACCTTTGTCCCCCGTTGTAATCTGTCATGCCTGTCTTCACCCCACTGATTGGTAGTTGGAACAACCCGGACCGCTTATTAGAGATGAACCATCCAGCTCCATTGGAAGGCACCCCTAATAAGGACATGTTTATTAAACAAGGACTAGTCGCTATAGCTTATAGTAAGTTATGGCATAAATATACAAAAAAGGACCCCGAAAGTCAGTGGCCACTGATAGGTTCCTTTGACGATCATAAAATAAAAGCATTAGAAGCAGCTGTCAGAATAAATAAAGTAACACCCACCATGCTCGATAGTATCGGCATGTGGCGCAAAGAAGCAGAGCAACGAAGGAAAAGAGAAGAAGTAAGAATAGGGAAACAGTTACGAAAGGCAGCCCACCTGGCAGCGAAGGAACTAGATGAAGAGATAAGAAGGAGAGAGGAAGTTAGACAAACGCAAGAATCAGGGTCGACAGGCCAATGCCCTGTTAGGACCCCCTCTACGCTCTACCCAGAAATGCCCTCCAAACAACGGGCAAACGACGAGTTACTGCTAGGTCCTCCGATCATCTACATGCCCCCTCCTTATGCCCCCTGCCAGCCACTGGCACAGCACCTACCAGTTCTGAGTGCGGGCGAGGGTGACCCTAGCGCTAGTGCCCCGGCTCTTACGGCCTTCGCACCAGCCACATCGGTAACAACATCAGATGAACTCGAGACTAGCAAGCAGCTAACGGCAAGACCAAATAGGTTGAGCAAAGACGAGCGGGATGGGATTGACAAGATAGCAAAGACACTGGTAGAACGGAAAGAGAGCGAAGAATATGCGATGGATATGTACAATTCACATGCCGGTAGCCACAGACGGCATTTCATTTTACGGTTCAGCTTCCACACCCTGAACGCATATGAGGATAGGTATCAAACCAAGGGTCCTGCTAAGCTGACGGCTCTATATAGAAAGATCGATGTTGGAGATGGGACTGAGCATGATGTGACGGACCTCTTCATGCAAACGCTTGAGGTCTTCCGCCACCTCACTGAACAGAAACCAGAGGTCAAGATCACAGTCTCTGAAACGGCTGAATCCCCATTAGAAGTAGCCAACACTATGATGCCTATCAGAGAAGCCTCCCCCTACTGGGTTCCCCCAAGAGGTCAGAGAACAAACGACGATATCAACCACGCAGATGCAAAAGGAAGGGTTGTGTACAATTGGGTTTACCAACCATGGGATCAACAAGATATTTTAACCTTTAGGCAAACCTTGCCTGATTTAAGAAAGAACCCGACGGCATTTTACACTGAATTAGGTACAGCCTTGGGCTCAACGATAATGACTCTAGCAGACATTGATTTGTTTTTCGGGTTATGTTTGCCAGCTGACGTGTGGAAGCAAATCCGGAAAGCCGAACACACAGATCTGTTCGGACATACCTGGAATCAACTGGATAGCGACTGACCCGGTGGCAGTGGGTCCTACCTAGAACTGCTGAGGAGCTGTGGATGCACTCTCCGTTTTTTAAATCTTAAGCGCTGCTGATTACGAGTCGCGCTGTGTTTTGAATGCTAATTGCATATTTTATTCCCAACCCACCGTGCTTAAAGTTATAGGTTGTCTAACCTGTTATTTTTGATCCCAGGGGTCTTGGAGTTGGCTGTGGGTTTGTGCAGAGGGTGGGACTCGAGTGCGGGCGCCATCTTGCCTTGGGTTCCAGGCCCTGTGTACCTCGGAGCCACTCCCCCCACGCTGAGCCCTACTTAGCTGCAATCCCGGCCCTCAACAGGTGATAGCGACTGACCCGGTGGCAGTGGGTCCTACCTAGAACTGCTGAGGAGCTGTGGATGCAGTCTCCGTTTTTTAAATCTTAAGCGCTGCTGATTACGAGTCGCGCTGTGTTTTGAATGCTAATTGCATATTTTATTCCCTAACCCACCGTGCTTAAAGTTATAGGTTGTCTAACCTGTTATTTTTGATCCCAGGGGTCTTGGAGTTGGCTGTGGGTTTGTGCAGAGGGTGGGACTCGAGTGCGGGCGCCATCTTGCCTTGGGTTCCAGGCCCTGTGTACCTCGGAGCCACTCCCCCCACGCTGAGCCCTACTTAGCTGCAATCCCGGCCCTCAACAGGTGATAGCGACTGACCCGGTGGCAGTGGGTCCTACCTAGAACTGCTGAGGAGCTGTGGATGCAGTCTCCGTTTTTTAAATCTTAAGCGCTGCTGATTACGAGTCGCGCTGTGTTTTGAATGCTAATTGCATATTTTATTCCCTAACCCACCGTGCTTAAAGTTATAGGTTGTCTAACCTGTTATTTTTGATCCCAGGGGTCTTGGAGTTGGCTGTGGGTTTGTGCAGAGGGTGGGACTCGAGTGCGGGCGCCATCTTGCCTTGGGTTCCAGGCCCTGTGTACCTCGGAGCCACTCCCCCCACGCTGAGCCCTACTTAGCTGCAATCCCGGCCCTCAACAGGTGATAGCGACTGACCCGGTGGCAGTGGGTCCTACCTAGAACTGCTGAGGAGCTGTGGATGCAGTCTCCGTTTTTTAAATCTTAAGCGCTGCTGATTACGAGTCGCGCTGTGTTTTGAATGCTAATTGCATATTTTATTCCCTAACCCACCGTGCTTAAAGTTATAGGTTGTCTAACCTGTTATTTTTGATCCCAGGGGTCTTGGAGTTGGCTGTGGGTTTGTGCAGAGGGTGGGACTCGAGTGCGGGCGCCATCTTGCCTTGGGTTCCAGGCCCTGTGTACCTCGGAGCCACTCCCCCCACGCTGAACCCTACTTATACGGGCAGTAAGGCGCGCCGGAGTTGCGCCTGAGTTAAGCCCGTCTGCGCCCGTCCGCGGCTGGCCGGGGCTAGGGGCCGGTTACTCTGCTCCTCCTGTCATTAGTTATCTCCCGGCCACTATGCTCTCATTGCGACACCCGCGCCCCCCACCTCCCACAGTGTTAGAGCGCATCTCCGCTCTCGGGCTATGCAGATCCCCCCTACACAGTCATGCTCTGCCCTACCATTGCCTCAGTTACTTGAGGCCTCTCCTCCCTCCGCTCACTTGTCACCTTTTTCCGCCTCCTCCCCTCTTTCCCCCCCTCAGCCCACCATCAATGCGATCCTTCTGAACACCAGGTCTGCGGTTGGGCATCAGCATGAGCTATTTCACCTGCTCGACTCTCGTCAACCCCACCTATTGTTTCTCACTGAAACGTGGTTTAGGGATGACTCTCTTCCGAGCCTCCTAGCCACGCTGCCCCCGACCTATTCAGCCATCAGAATGGACCGCCCCGGGGGCAAGACGGGAGGCGGCGTCGCCCTGATCACTCACACCGATTTTTATTTTCAGACACTCCCCTCTTCCCCCATCCCCGCTGTGGACTGTCTAGTAGTCCGCTCTACTTCATTTGGGGTTCCCCTGACTTGTGTTCTGATTTACCGTCCTCCCCAGTCCACCCCCCAGTTCCTTAACTCTATGGAGGACCTCCTGGCCACCTTAGTGGTGAACAACGCAGCAGTTTTACTCCTTGGGGATCTAAACTATTGGCCTAATAACCCGGCCGAGGACGCCAGATCTAAGGAGTTTTCTGCCTTGCTCACTAGCCTCAACTTCCTCCCCCAGCTCTCCACACCCACCCATACCTTAGGTCATCAACTTGACCAAATATGGACTCTTAACATCCCTATCAACCCCCCCATCATTTCGCCCTGTCCTTGGTCGGACCATTCCTTCATCTCTTTTGCGCTGAACCTTGGTCGTCCCCCTAAACCCCCTCTGCCCAAAAACACCTGGTTTAGGAAGTGGGACAAGGCCGTCCTCCCTGATGTCTGCTCCTCTCTCGCGGCATCCTGCCCAGAGCTCTGTGATCTTTCCCTTCCCACTCAGCTCACAGCCATCAACGCCTGGCTGCTAAAGGCATGCGATAGCATTGTTCCCCTTAAGAAAGTAGCCATCAAGCGAGCCCACGCTGCCAACAGGTGGTTTTCCCCCTTCTTAAAGTCAAGAAGCTGGAGGCGCGCAGAGCAGAACGCGCTTGGCGACGCACCTACTGCCCCCTTCTCAAAGCTAAGTACTGCCTTGTACTCAAGGAATATAAACAAGACATTTTAACTGCTAAGGCTGAGTACTTTTCCGGTAAGATCTTGACAGCTGAAAATCAATCGAAGGAAATATTCGCCACGGTGCACGAGCTCGCTGCCTCTGATAGGGTGATCTCCAAAACTCCCCCGTCCCAATCACTATGCAATTCCCTCAATTCCTTTTTTATAGAGAAGGTGGCTCTCATCAAGGCGAACATCCCTCCCTCACTTCCTAGTCTGCCCACTGTGGACCCTCTCCCTGCCGCTCCACTCCTCACTCACTTCCCCCTTCTGACACGGGATACCCTTCTCCCTTTGTTGGCTCGGGTCAAATCGGGCTCACCGCATGACATCGGACCGGCATTTGCCCTAAAAGAGATCTTCTCCAGCTGCTACTCCCCCCCTCTCACTTTAATCAATAACTCCCTCACTTCTGGCATCGTCCCAACTACCCACAAATCTGCAGTTATTATCCCTATTTTAAAAAAACCAAGTGCTGATCCTTCCCTACCTGCCAATTATCGCCCCATTTCCTTGCTCCCCTATCTGGCGAAGGTCTCAGAGGCTCATGTCACCTGCACTCTGAGTTCCTTTGTGAAGTCCACAGGCCGCCTCTCCCCCCGTCAGGCAGGTTTCCGCCCTCAGCACTCAACTGAGAAGGTGGTAGTGTCGGTGATGGACAAACTGAGGGAGGGCACTGACATCTGCCTCCCCCAGGCCCTGGTCCTCTTAGAACTGTCCGCCGCGTTCGACACGGTGGATCACGACATTCTTCTGAACCGTGTCGAGGCGGCGGGCATCCGGGGCACGGCCCACGCCTGGCTCCGTTCCTTTCTAACGGACAGGGAGCAGGCAGTCCATCTGGCAGGTTTTGCCGCCCCCCCTCGCAGAGTGACATGCGGCGTTCCCCAGGGTTCTTCGTTGTCCCCCTTGTTATTTAATTTATACATCTCACCCCTCATTTTTTCTTTACAGCAGATGGAGGTCTCGGTGTTCAATTACGCCGATGACCTCCAACTCATTTTTAACCTTTCCCACTCCCCTTCTTCCGCCCAGAATTTTCAGAGGGTGATGCTCTTCATCCAAAATTGGATGAACTGCAACCACCTCAAGTTAAACCCCGACAAAACAGAGTTGGTTTTGACTGGGGGTGGTTGCAGCCCATGGTCCCCATCCTTCTGGCCTGATTCACTCGGTTCCCCTCCCTCCCCGGTTCCCAAGGTCAAAACCCTAGGCATCTTTATCAACTCCCAGCTTTCGCTTCACACTCAGGTTCACTCGGTGGTGTCCTCTTGCTTTTTCTCCCTTCGCACCATCCGCAAGGTTTCCCGTTTTTTTTCCGTTCCTGCCCTTAAACTCATCCTCATGGCCATGGTGCTATCGCGCCTTGACTATGGGAATGTGGTCTACAACGGTGCCCCAGACTATCTGATCCACCGACTCCAGCAGATTCAAAATCAGGCTGCTCGCCTGATTTATGGACTCCCTAAATTTCACCACACCACCCCCCTGTTGCATTCATTGCATTGGTTACCGGTGAAGGAGAGGGCTCTCTTCAAGCTGGGTTGCATGACTTACCAGGCTAGATCTGGGACCACCCCTGCTTTCCTCTGTGAGATCATATCTCCTTACCTCCCGGCCAGAGAGCTCCGCTCCTCCAACCAAGCTCTACTGACAGTCCCTCGCTTCAGGAAGCAGAGGTCTGGGGGGACGAGATTTGCGGTCCTAGCCCCCTCTTTTTGGAATTCCTTACCTTTTGCCCTCAGAGCCTCCACTTCTTACGTGGAATTCCGCAAACTTCTCAAAACTTTCCTGTTTCCCAGACCCCCAGCAGTCTAGCCCCCCCCTCGTCCCCACCGTCTTATCGCTATTTAGCGCCAGGAAACCGTTCCGGTAACAGAGCGCTTTAGAAATCCATTAAAATTCAAATTAAAATTCAATTCAATTCAACTCAGTGAGCTAGATAGACGACGAGAGCCCGGAAGGAAACCGATAAAAGACATACTGGAACTTCCGGACAAGATAGTTCAGAAGCTAAAAACCTTGATCCCAGAGAAAAAGGTAGATTGGTCAATAGTCACGGCTTGCCGTCAGAAACCCCAGGAAGACGTATCAGAATACTTCTCCCGATTTGAAACGGTGTTCTCCGACTACAGTGGCCAAGACATGACCACCGCAACCGGACAACACCTATTTGTGCAAAACTACGTAAAGGGTCTGTCACAAGAGGTTTCCCAAAAGTTACAAACGAGCGAGAGTAGTTGGGGGGCCTCCAAACCCGCCGCTATCCTCCAAATGGCTCAGTACTATGAACACCAAAAGAATGAGAATGATAGGGCAACCGAGAGAAAGAAGAAAGATTTGAAAGAAAGGGTAATGATAGCCCAGATACAAGGGGTGGCAGTCGGGAAAGAACTACACAGGGGGAGCTATCAATCAATCGCCCCTAGAAATCCACCCCCAAAGGATCGCACACCCACTCCCTACTCTGGACGTAGGGACATAGAAGATAATCAGTGTGCATTTTGCAGAGGATTCGGACATTGGAAGTCTCAATGTCCGGCTCTTCTGGAACTAATTAAAAATAAAGAAACGAGGGACATGATGAATGGCCCCAGGACTAGAGGACAGGGACGGGGATACACAAACTACCCCAACAACGACAGGCCAGGAAGATCGAACACATTTGACCGTCCTCGACAGAACCAGTACCAACTATCTAACAATGAGAACACCCCCGACTTCGCATAGGACTGCCAGGGGCAAGGGAGGGATCCAGTCGAGCTCTGTGTTGACCATCAAGGTCCTTACGTCACCGCTAAGGTCTTGGGTACAAAGTCTCCATTCTTGGTAGACACTGGAGCGACACGTAGTGTATTATCAAAGCGACTGATTCCAAGGGCACCCTTGTCTGGCTCACACATTACCTCGATAGGTTTCGATGGAACGCCCTCCACTAACCCCCTGTCTGTACCTATCTCCTTTGACCTAGGAAACAACCCCACGGACACAACATTTCTGCTCTCCTCCAACTCCCCTGACGCCATTATGGGTATTGATCTACTAAAACATTTCCGAGCTACTATTAGGTGTTCCCCAGATGGAGTCCGAGTCATCCTGTACGACAACCCGAGCATGTCCAGATCCTGCCCCGCACGACATATGTACTCTATAACTGATACTGACCTATCTTTGCTTGACACCCTACCCCTGTACCTATGGGCCAGAAACGACTCGGATGTAGGACGAATGATGATCGATCCTGTGCACATAACTGTTCGACCAGACGCAATACTCCCGAAACTCCCACAGTACCGGATATCGCCCGAAGGCGAGAAGGCATTGGTAGCGATTATTCAATCCCTGGTAGATGCAGGAGTGGTAGAGGAAGTGGTTAGTAATGTTTGCAACAGCCCTATCCTACCCATTGTCAAGAAGCAAGGTGAGGGAGATGAGAAAGCGTACCGCTTCATCATCGACCTGCGGGAAGTCAACAAAGTGGTGGTGCCACAGTACCCCGTAGTCTCAGACATCACCACCATTCTGACCCTCATCCCGTCCACTGCCACCACCTTCACCGTTATTGATCTCAAGAATGCATTTTTCTCTATCCCCATCCATCCAGACAGCCGTTATCTCTTCGGCTTCACCTTAAAAAACCGTTCGGATCGATTTTGTAGAGCTCCTCAGGGCTACACTGAAAGTCCCAGCATTTACAGCCAGGCCCTCAAAAGACAGCTGGACGCCGTCCAGTTACCAGATGGAGTGGTGTTGATCCAATATGTCGATGATATCCTTTTGGCGGCCGACACCACTCCTCTTGCAATCACAGCCACTATCCAACTCCTGCACTTTCTTGCGGAGAATGGCCACAAAGTCTCCAAAAAGAAACTGCAGTTTTGCCAACCTCAAGTGACATACCTAGGCCATCTCCTGTCCAAAGAAGGGAGGAAACTTACACCCGACCGAATCCAAACCATCCTAGACACCCCCATCCCAAAAACACAGAAGCAAGTCCGTTCATTGGTGGGCCTTACCTCCTTTTGCCGACAATGGTTACCAAATTTCAGTCTCATTATAAAGCCCCTGCTCTCCCTGTTGGCCAAAGATGTTCCCTTCCCACTCCCTTGGACCCCCGAATGCCAAGCGTCCTTTAAGGAGTTGCGGGATGCCCTTTGCTCGGCACCTGTCCTAGGAACGCCAGATTATTCCAAGCCCTTCTCTCTCTTCACTCACGAAAGGGAGGGATGCGCATTGTCTGTTCTAACTCAGCCCATCGGCTCCAAACAGCGCCCTTGTGCCTACTTCTCTGCCACTCTTGACCCAGTCGCCAGAGCTTTACCTGCCTGCCTTCGAGCAGTAGCCGCCGCTGCTGTCTCTATCCGTCAGAGTGAGGGAATGGTACTTTCAAACCCCCTCACGGTGTTAGTACCCCACGCAGTTGACACCCTTTTGAACCAGACCAAGACTCAACACCTGACTAGTGCGCGACTGACGGGGTACGAATTGACTCTACTTGCACCCCACATCACTCTGAAGAGGTGCACAACTTTGAATCCTGCTACACTGTTGCCCTTGCCTGAAAATGACCCCGATGTGCCCCCTATACACGACTGTGTGACCCTCACGGACGAACAGACCAGAAGTAGAATTGACCTCAGAGACACTGCTTTTACAGACCCTGATGGAGAGCTATGGGTAGACGGCTCTTGTATCAAACTCCCAGACGGTTCCACTTCAGCCGCCTATGCGGTGACAACAGCCCAAACAGTAGTTGAAACCGCCCGCATCACGCAACGATCCGCACAGGCGGCAGAGCTAATTGCCCTCACACGAGCATGTATCACAGCAGCAGGAACCACGGCGAACATTTACACGGACAGCCAGTATGCCTTCGGGTGGTTCATCATTTTGGGCTCTTGTGGAGGGAAAGGGGATTCCTGACGTCCCACGGCACGCCCATCCTTCACGGAGATCTAGTCTCCGCCCTGATTGAAGCAGTTCTCCTCCCCAAACGATTAGCAGTGATCAAATGTCAGGCACACAAGAAGGTGACGGACTTAGTTGGACAGGGAAACGCACTGGCCGACATCACTGCCCGAACCACAGCTGAGAATAGGACGACGACACGCATATATGTAACCAGGTCACAAGCAGAAAAATGGACTGACGCTAGGGAAACGATTAGGGACATCCAGTCGGCCAGCACACCTCACGAACTGACTGAATGGGCACGGGTGGGAATGAAAGACGATGAAGGCTGCTGGCGGACAAAAGACACAAACAAATGGTTGCTGCCTGACTCATACTTGATTCCCATGCTGACTATGGCACACTCCCCTGCACACATAGGTTCTGCCCCCATGATTGAACTCATTTCCACAGTCTGGCACAGCAACAAAATCCCCGACTCAGCCAAACGCCTGGTCCAGCAGTGCCTTATCTGCCTACAACACAACCCTGGGAAAGGAACTGTAGTACCCCGGGGAGGGTTTGGGATCCCCGACCACCCCTTTGAGGTCCTCCAGATGGATTACATCCAGCTGGAGAGATGCCAAGGCTTGAAGTACGTATTAGTCATTGTATGCGCCTTCAGCAAATGGGTGGAAGCCTATCCGACCCGTGATAACACTGCCATGACTACTGCCAAAGTACTACTGAAAGAGTTTTTCCCTCGCTACGGCCTTTGTCGAATTTTATGGAGCGACAATGGCCCCCACTTCATAGCTGAAGTTATCCAACTGATCTTGAAGGGGTTGGGGGTAAAGCAAAGGTTCCATGCGGTCTTCCACCCCCAATCCGCTGGCCTAGTTGAGCGACACAACGCCACACTGAAACTAAAACTGTCAAAAATAGTGGCCACCACAGGACTTAAGTGGCCAGATGCCCTCCCACTGGCATTGCTATCGATGCGCTCCATTCCCACTAAGCACCACTTGACCCCCTACGAGGTTGTGTTCGGGCGACCAATGAACCTCTGGACTGCCCCCAAACCAACCTCCATTCATGACGTCCCGACGTCTTGCTGTCAGATTATTTGTGCAAATTAACTAAAACGTTGTCTATCATTCATCAACAGGTGCAGCAGGCCATCCCCGATGCTTCCAGGGGTCCCGGTCACGATATCCAACCGGGAGATTATGTTCTAGTCCGGAATTTTCAACGGGCAAAAAGTCTGGAACCCCGGTGGACGTGCCCCTGGCAAGTACTGATCACCACTCGGACGGCTCTTCGAGTAGAGGGGAAGAGGCACTGGCTGCACGCACACCACTGCAAGAAGGTCTCCTCGACCCTGGCCACGACAGAAAACGTCGACACCCAAGAAGAGCTCCTGAACAAAGACCGGCCATCACTGAACTGCTATCCTGATACAGAGGCACTTGAACTTGCAAAAATTCCCTGATCCCACTGTGCCATCCCGGGAAGGGTATTTCCTGCGTCGAAAGGAGGGAGCTTCGGCTAAGTAGACCACGGACTAAGTTAAAAATCTCAGAACGGTGGCCCAAAAACAACCAAGGGTTACCCGGAGATAAGCTAAACAAAGTCTGTGGTTCTGCCCACTACCGAGCACCTCGAAGATGATGGAAGCGCCAGATAAGAAGATGATGGAAGCGCCAGACAAAAAGATGATGGAAGCAACAGGAAATACCCACTACAGGAACCCAAAGACTGACAATTTGCACAAATCAGAGACAATCGCCTTCTTCATTCTCTTCCTCTTTTGCCTCCTTCTCATGACTTCCTTCTGGATCTTGGAGGACAGCACACCCGCTCATCAAATATTGCTGACCACTGCACAGCCAACCACCATGAAAGAGCATCACCTGATTTCCCTTTCGCCTCAGCTCCGAGAAAGGCGTAGGGAGTTCTGGAACAATTCCTTCGTGCAACTATTGCACCAGCACAACCTTGCTGCAAATGCCACAAACTGCTGGATCTGCGGGTTGCTCCTGCATGCCACTGGACACTCCATCCCCTTCATCCCTTCTCCTTTCTCAGTTCACAGCTCCTGCCTCGCCTGGTTGATCCTCCTGCAGGAAAGCCACAAGGTCAACGCCGCTTCTGGTCAAACAGTGTCACACTTCTACTATGGGTTCTGGCTGAACAAAACAGGAAGCACGTCTGCCCCCTTTTGTCCTGTGACCTTAGGTTCCGCCTTCCATATGAACATCCCTGCAAAGGAACGAGTCGAAATGCAAGTGCTCCACAATCCAGCTAGACCCACCTTCTCCCACCTGCGGAAGCGAACGGCTGCCACTCTGACTGTGGCCCTGTCTGTCATCAATGTCACAGGTCTCGTGTGCCTCGAAGGCCAGGGAACACAGCTGGTGGGTCACAGTTCCTGCCGCATCACCAGAACATTGGTCTCAGTGGATCCCCCCTCCTATGTTGCCTCTCCGAATATGTACTTTGTTTGTAGCATCAAAGCTTACACTTGGCTCCCGAAAGGTTGGAGGGGTACGTGCTACATCGCCTTCATTCTCCCCCCCACGTATAAGGCCCCTGCCTACCATCACCGGCAAAAGCACGCCGGAGACATTGGACAAGCCGACTCCACCGGAGCACAGTTTCTGGATGCTGTGAAGGGACTTGTTCCTCTGTGGGGCCCAATGGCAAATAGCCGTGCCATCCGACACCTGACTCAGGCAGTAGAAACAACCATTAACATCACGGCTGGCATCCTCGCTAACAACACGGCTTAGCTCCAGGCAGTCCGCCTGGTGGCTCTTCAGAACCGCCTTGTCCTAGATGTGGTTCTGGCCGACCGTGGAGGAGCATGCCGCATCATCTGCTCCAGCTGTTGCACCTACGTGCCAGAAAACTCGCCTTCAGTCTACAAAGCAATCAAACACCTCCACAGACTATCCTCAGAGGTTCACCAGGAGCAAGAAGGATGGTCGCTTGGAAGTTGGTTTTGGGACATTTTGAAGGACTGGGGTTGGAGGTTGTTTACATTTATACTGATACTAGTCGTGATACTGTGTGGGTGTTGCTTAGGTATTCAATGTTTGCCACCTTTGTGTTCACTCATTTCCAACTGTATGTGCCCTAAGACTTTGGACTTTAGAACTGAGCACATGAGTCCCCTCTATGAGATAGAAATACGTGGTCTTATGGGGATAGATCCGAATTGACAAGCTGGCGAGACATGTTAAAAGGGAGGACTGTGGAATTTTAGTTCGTGAACTGAACATCATCTGCGCCATCTTGTCCATTCCTCAGACCCACGTATGAACATACACGACAGCCATCTTAGGTACCATGGTCTCCCTGTTCACGATCGATCATCAGCGCACTTCCCTGACCCTGCAAGCATCCCCCATGCACCCTGGCTGCCCCCGCGCTCACATGCACAAGTCATGAACCCTCCTCTTCCGCATGACTCTGTGTCTGGGAATCACTCACCGCGCCTGACCAACACCTCCTTTCCTTCCATGAATACCCCTCTTTTGATAAACCCTCCCTCTACGCTCGATTATCCACACTGATCCTTTCTTCCATGAATACCTCTCCTTTGATGACCCCTTCCTCTGAGCCCGATTGTCCGTACGGACCGCTGGTCATCCCTTGGCCTGAGGATACAGTTTATTGCCCACTACTGTATGCACTCGATCCTTTTCAAAAGACGCTACTATTGATCATGGCTTCCCCACCCCTTGAGATTCGATCAGGCGCACACATTCCAAAGGAATCGGCGGAACACTCAGCTGCGTGATAACCCCCTCTTATTGTATGGGGGGTGAGGACCTCTACTGTAGCCACGTGCTGGAATGAGCCGGAACCGGGGGGGCACAGGGGATGTCATCTTTCGTTACTTCACAATGTCTTTATTGTAATAAAGAACGGTCACATGTCGTAGACCAGTGTATAAAAGGCCAGGTCTCAGAGAGGCTGTCAGAGAGCACCTCGAGACGATACCTTGTTGTCCGATCTGATGTGTTCTGCTCCGTTGGAATAAAACGTGTTTCCTGTCTTCCTGTCTCCAGCGCCTGCCTCTTTATTGATAATCTTCATAAGGTATTAGAGGCGTTTAAACGCCGGGCAAAATTACTTAAGAAACATCGACTAAATCGCCTGACCATTTTCCTGACTTTCCACATCATAGGCGGCTAGCCACTTGGCAATATCATCACCTGGGGTGTAGCTAGCAATGACATCCTTTGGTAAGTAGGGTCTGGGTTCTCTGGTGATCTCTTTGTTTTCGCTGCCACCTTTGATTGGATTGGGAGTCCCTATGTGCTGGGCCTTGTATTCCAGCTCCTTAAGAATTAGTTCATGAGCTAACCTCCTGTCCTCCCTCTCCATCTCCAACCTAGCTAACTCCCACCTTAACTGTCTCTCCTCCCTCCGGTCAGCTAGTTCAGTTTCGGTTAATCCTCGTGAAGAGACACTGCTAACCTCCCGGGAGGTTACTTTGGGGCTAATTGACATATCCCCCACCCCCAGTGAGCACACACCATCTACCTCGATGACAGTGTTCTTCTCCGACTCGTCCTCCTCAACCGTTCCCTCTGGGTGTGCCTCCACCCATGCCCTCAGACTAGTTTGGAGCTCCTCTTTCTTGGCCCCTCGTCTGTAGAACACCCCCCTCTCCTGACAGAAGTCCTTGAGTTGCGCCACAGTATAGGTCTCCAACCCCTCATAATTGAACTCCATCTTAACAGTGGGGTTGTGGATAGCCACTCTGAAGTAGGTAAGGACAGTACACAAGGTTCACCTCCACCCACCACCAGGAAGGAATTTGGAAAAAGCAAAATTCTAATTAGGGAGTCCGCTTGGAGAAAACTCCAGGTGTAGGCCCGTGGTAAGCACTGCGTTACTAATAAGTGGTTGTAAGCACAAACCCGGATCCCGCCGCTGCACACCAATTATGTTAGACCTAGGAAACCTAGACTACATAGGGTAGCCTGGCACAGAGCGGGGAGACGCTAAAACCCCCAAGGCTGGCGTGCAATGCTTAACAACCACTCCAAGTAACTCAATGACTCAACACTAAAATAAAGACTCCACACCAGTTCTTAGAAAAATACGGTTCGTACTTTATAAAAATTGCATCTGTTTTCTTTGTGGTTCTGAATAATTGCTTCACTTTAAGTACAACCCCTTACAATTTGGTACAGTATGATCACATTTCATATTTTTACATCACCATCCCGAACATTTCCCTGTCACAATACAAGGTAACTTGCCTCTCCCCCTGCCTTATGAGAGTGGAACAATATTTAATGCACAAGGGTTATTCAATTTGAAGCTTTCTTCACGATAGTTGGTCAATACATTACCCAGTTCCATTGTGAAGGTTGTTTATTCGTATGTCATTAGGCACTTTAAAGTCATCAATGGTCTGGGAAATGAGCTCTGGCCACGTCTGACACCCTCCAAAGTTTGGCTTCCCTTGGTGCTGCCTCCGCCCTCTGCCCGCACAAGACCCAGCTTACTTTAACTCTGCTGAAGTCTCGATCTGCCGCTGCACTGGGGAAGCGGTTGGGAGTGGTCAGGGTTCCCCGTCGCCGGTTCGCTCGGATCAGCTGTCTTCTCCCTCGATGCTGTGAAGGCGCGGAACAGCGCCCGCTGTTCTCACCTCAGCCGCGGGGATCACCACAGGAAGTCCCGCCTTCGCCCGGCCTCTTTCGACGTGGACCCGCCTTCTTCCCTGTCGCTGACGATACCTCCGGACGGACGCTCCTCCTCTCACCTGGCCTCTTCCAACGCTGGTCCGCCTCCTCTCACGACGTCAGCGCGGAACAGCTGGGCCTCCGCTCCATCAACGCCGCTTCAGGGACGACAAAGTGCGATGGCCAACTTCTGTCAGGTTAGCTGCCGCAGTCTCTGCCGCTCTTCCCACAGTGAGTTGGTCTCACCAGGCTGCGCTCACAGCTCGCTTGGTCCTTTCTCCTGCAGCGCCACCAATGGGGTAGAACGAGTTTACTTTTGGTCGGGGGGGGTTTCTGAGGTGTGCTCAATCCCCCGCTGCTCTCTGGTTTCACACCGTTAGGTTTTTCAGTGCTTCTAAGGTGCTAAAATAGATTTCTGGTGCACAAATGGATCTCTGCCTCAGTGGGGTTCGGTCAGCTCAAGAGTGGTCACATCCAAGCAGGTTCACAGCCGGCCCACGGGTCGATCTTGTCCCCACCAGTGCACAGCCCTCCTCCTGTAGTTGCCTCCCTCCTCACTGGTCACTACTGTTGTTACACAAAATGGCCGCTCTGTCACCGGCCTTTTATAAGCTAGCCTCTGACCATCAGAACCTACTAGGAGGTTCCAGAACTTTCCCCATGAAGTCCAATGGGGTAACCTCACGCGGTGACAGTTGTGACAGTTACTGGGCACCATTTTAGGCAGCCCTAGATTTTCAAGAGGCTGACTAGGCCTCAGAGGTAAGAAAAGAAAAACATCATAGCCAAGGAACACCAAGTCCCCTGTCAACATTGAAGAAGAATCCTGGTAGACCCAAGAAAAGAAGGAAACACCAGGAAGCCAAGGGGGACAAAAATAAATATTAATTGGTAGGACACTCCCAGAGGCAGACAGGTCTAACAATCTGATCTTGGGCATAGGGAGAAGTAACTGAGTGTTCACTGAATCTATTTGCCAGAACGGGGCTGCTACCAACTAACTGTTCAAGACATTGGGAGATAGGCTGTAAGGCCGGGGAAAGAACCTTATCTAATTTAGAATCTAATCTTTTATCAATGAGAGACTCCATGCTCTCATCAAAATAAAAATCTGCGTCTTCTGCAGGATGATAAGCAGCCACTTCACAGACTTCTCAGTCTGACATCATAAATATACCCCAAGTATATATGCTCTAGTCAATCCCCAGAGGGAAGCACAATTATTGTCCAACCCTACCTTGCAATTGAGAAGGGTGTTGGTCGGGAGCAAACTCTGCTGGGGCAATGGGGCCAAAAGGTAGCAAAAAGCCCTTGTTAATAGGACTAACGGAGGGTAAGTAGACCCTACCTGCCTTTTATAGCAAGGGTCTCCAAAAATGAACTCTTGTCACTGCAGGTTGTGAATGGAATAATTCAATGCCCAAACACTGCAAAAACGGGGTGGAAATTCCACTCTGAGGCCCCGTACCAGCTCCGACTGCCAGCTGCTTATTCCCCTGTTCTTCGAGCATGGGGAGAGAGGCGTCTTCTAGCTTCTGCAATGGGAATGGCAGCGCATGCACAGACGCATGTCTACTCCTGAGACGTACACAGAGCGCCCGATCAGGGCTCTGGCGTGTGTCTTGATCCCTGAGGGGGGCCAGTCCCAGCCCGAGCGCTGAGTGCGCTTGCACACAGGCCTTTTACTCACGTAGCGAGGAGCATTACAGGCACAGTAAGTCTTTTACAATTTGCCTAAAAAGAAAAAATTTGTCTAAAACTACAGAGCAACACGCTCTGGGGGGATAACTGAACCGAAGGTGACTCTGCGAACTCGGCGGATCAAGCGCACCTCTGCGAAGCCGGATTACCAAAATACAATTATAGGCAACATATAAGGCATGCAATAATCGTCATTAGTCATAGCAATATATACAGGCCAAGCATATATAAAATATTAAGGCACTTATCTTGACTGCGGAGCAGCAAAGAAAGAGGAAGTCAAGATGGTGCCTCGTTATTTTTTATATTATCCTTGGTTACTATTGGCTGTAAAAGGAGGCGTGGTTTAAAGCCTCATGGGAAATGTAGTTTGTTTGAATGTTTACCTTTTTCTCATTGGCTGCTGTGAGTAGTAAAGGAGTTTGAGAAGCATAACCTGAAGCCACCGGTCCTGCCATAGAATCTCAATTAAGAGTGCAACCCATTTGGGTACACAATAAGGACCAGGAATCAGTGACTATAGTTAAAAACATTTATTACACTTTAGTAGTCAGGCTAAGGTAAACAAATCTTAGTACCATGCTATAACGATACAGAATAACAACTAGAAAACCCAACCTCCAACAGAAGTTCAGTCACAGCAATACAAAAGATCAATAACAGAATATGGTGCTCAGAGAAGAGTTTCTGATTCTCTCTTCTATACATGAGTAAAGTCTAAAATCATCTAAATTAAAGTCCAAACCACTGAGGATGGTTCAAAACTAAACATGAGTCAACAGAAATGCAGAAAAATAGGGAAATCCGTGAAAGTACAGAAAAATATAGGAAGGGATCTGCATCTCAGAAGCTTGGTCAAGAGTTTTCTTGGGTCAGGGAAATGAGTGTTTACCCTAAGCCACAACCTGCAAGAGGCAAAGGGAATAAGCATAGGAGTCTAACTCTCTGAAAGTCCAATGGAATGTGGCGCAACGTGAGACACAGTGAACTCTAGTTATTTCCGCCAAAGTCTCTTAGGTAGTACCCCTGTGTTCGCATCATCAAGGGTTCCATTATCCTTTGAATTCTCATGGTGCAAGCTGTAACATTAACATTTTCTCCCAGACCAGACATGGGAACGATATTGTCCATGTTCACCTAAAAGCCTTTGCAACATTATTAAATCGAGAGTTTCAGTTAACGCTCTGGCTCTCCATGTTCCTTTATTGTGTTTTTATCTAGGAGCCTAAATCGATATTCCTATTTTATGCCCTTGTCCGGTTATAATCAATACTATCCATACAACGGCATAATAATCATATACATATTCAGTCGTAGCACGTGCTGTCACATTAAGCAAGGCTACTTCCCCGGCCCCCTAGAAAGCACAACAAGTTCTCTAAACAATCCAAACCTCCAGCAACCTGGGAAATCCCCCTTGCTTTTGTTTTGATTTCATCCTAGAACTCCTGTAAAGCACTGTAAGAACGGCCAGTTCTTAGTGACATCTTTATTGACGTCTTATGTCCAACCTTACGCCAAACCCGGCACCTTTCAGGTATAAATATACCAACGTTGCCTTAAGGAAACACACGGTGGTGGATTTGGAGCAGAGCAGCTAACTACTTGCCCAAGAGCCCAGCTGATGCGAGAGCTCACGGACGCTGCCCCCTCCTCTTTGACGCACTGAGAGAGACGCTGTCTTTTCTCCTGCCGAGAAATCCAGCTTCGGTGCTTCCAGATACCTTTGCGGGTTACAGGGATATCGAGTCCTGAGAGAGAGATACCAGACCTCCTGCTTTCTAATACCCAGGTACGGAGCTGACTAAACCCTTAAAGAGAATTCTTGAGTTAGATTCTTGGCAAAACAAACTTAACTTAAAACTGCTACTTACTTACTCCTTCCCATATATTAGGCTTAGGTCAGGTACACAGGGGTAGGCGTATTTAGAAGCACCAGTTGAGTACGTTAGTCAATGTATATAAGTATGTATATATTGTATCTATTTTAAAGTATCTTATGGCTAAGAAACCATATCAATGCTTTTACAGTATTATTTCTTAATCCTCCTTTTCCTGTACGCACTTTACTTTACTATGAGTATTGCAATCGTGGCAATTCATTTCTCTTGTATGAGGAAGAAGACTGCTCAATAAATAACAACCTTTTATTGAAAACGCCCGTCTCTCTTTTCTCTGCACTCTGGTGAAACTAAGTATGCACACTTCACTGAGCGAAATAGCTGTCTATTGTTTTCACACGACTCTAGAGATACACTCTTATTCTGAGGGAGCAAAGTTGTCATGTTATATGGTTGTCAGAAGCTAATCCCTTCTTGTCTATCCAGGGAGGTTAAACTCCTCGTTTATTCGAGAAAGTTTCTAGTGACCTCTGAGCTAGCTGGCAAAAACTTAAGTCTAATATAGTCAGTAGAGACCTAGTTGAACTCAGTCCTACGTCTACACTGCTGAATATATTATTCCAATGCGCAGAGCCTATTGGGACTATAGGAACTACACTACATGGCGCCCAACGTTTGGTAAGGCGATAAATCTAACGCAAGACGTTAGAGTAACTCAGTCGTGCTTTTTCACACAGACCCTTTTTCCCGTAAATACTCCAAAAGACGTCTGGAGTGGGTAAAAGGTTAAAATCCGCCGGAACTTAGTAGGAAGAGATTCCTATGTATAGTTTTTGGTATAGTCAACGTTGAAGGATAAAGTGTTCCAAAATATTGTGCACCTAATCTTTGTTTCCTTGAAACTTGATCTGCAACAAAAACCTTTCTGTCAGTAAAAATGTCAGAAAATGAAGACGAAAGGGAGACAGCTAGAATAGCAGCTCGACTCCTAGAGGATGACACAAGTCTCCTACAGAATGACCCGAAGGCTATACTCATTCCGGTCAACATAAGAAAAACTATAACTCTTAAATTTATAGAAAATGGAATAACACCAAGAGGTGGGATAGTCGTATTCGTAATTGAGGCTCATGAATATCGGCAGACAGAGGTATTCTATTCATGGATAAACTTTCTAGCAGCAAACGCTGTCACACACGAATTCCACTATTACAAAATAGAGGAACCTCCGGATGAGTACACCCCTTTCGAGGAGGTGGAAATCCCATTAAAATACCAAGAGCACCTGCTCTGGTTTAAAGGCGCCCTAAAACATAATAATCACATCACCAGGCTCGGTCCACTAGGTAGACCAGGAGCAACGTGGCCGGTTCTAGCCAGCTACACACCACATCCCGACATCGAAAAAATGTCAGTACCAGAACTTTTAGCACAGCTAAAACAACTGATTAAAATACATAGACAATTAGTCCAATATGTAATGCGGACTTCAACAGTCAACCAGCTATTAACATTCCACAGCTGACCCCTCATCAGGGGAACACAAACAAAATAACACCACAGAATATACAATCGTGTCTTGGTAAAACACCCGCAAAACGGGAACAAATTCCATTCTGGTTAGCGCAAAAAATCACTCAAATAGAGGCAGTATTTCCGGATACTACCCCTACTGAGAAACACAGAATTCTGACTATCTGCCTTCCAATGGGGATCGCACCACATGTGGAGGACTGTGACACTTGCGGCACAGTCTTTGCTTCCATTTACACAAAAACACATGGTGTTTCGTCCATGGCGGTTATACCAGATGTGCTAAGACAAATTCAAAATGAATACGGTCCAGAACCAGCTTTAACTCTGGGTATGAAATTACTGAAAGACTTCAAGCAGGTCTCGGCTATATTATTAGCCAACATAAAAGGAGAAGCAGCATCTGTGGCGAACCGTCAGAAATTAAAAGAAACAGATATAGCAGACCAACCAATTGAACTTGCCAGAATCATAGAAAAATCCCATGAAGAACTAGGAAGAGATAGTTTGGGTGGGAAACCAGTAAAACCCCAACTAACTGAAAATCCTGAAAAGATATTTATTAAAAATAATCTAAACACTCCAAAAAAGAGCTGGGATGGAAAAAACAATCCACTCCCAAAGAAAAAAGATTCCAGTCCAGAGGAAGGTCTCCTCTGCGGATAGAAAGATCTCCGGACCAAGGACACAAGTCTCCCCAGAGGGAGCCCTCTGAGAAAAAAAACAACCTTAGAGATAGGGATAAAATAAGAAAGCCTGATAGATATCAAGATATTGATACAGTCCCTCTCGATCTTTTCAGACTTCCTCGCAGAAATCGGAAAGAAGAGGACGGTCAGAACACAGAGAAGAGCACGTCAAGTCCAAAGACAAAGAACCTGCTCATCAAAGTAAAAAATTACAATTTCCAACAAAGAAGGTAGCCAGCATTAAAATAATTAAACATGCCAAGGATACTGAGGACACAACTGAAAAACGGAGAGTGAGCCCAGACAATGCTAGACAGCGCAGCAGAAGTGACCATAGCTCGCAAGATCCTGATGAATCATCTGGAGACAGTGGACACGAATGAATACGTTCAAGTGGAAACTGCAGATACCAGAGTTAGCAAACCTCATAAAATATACGAAATAACATTACGTATAGAGGGAGATAAGACTAGGAAAGTAGGGGGTCTCTTTTGGGATAATCTTTCAAAAGGCTATGACATCCTTTTAGCTGAAAAAGACTGGCCACCAGAGTTTGTCAGGGAGTGCCCTCATGGCGAAGAAATGATTATGCCTGCCTTCTCAAATCATATTCCAATTCATAGAAAATATACATATGCAAGAAAATGGGCAGTAGCCCAAGCTCCTGCATTATATAAAAATCATGTAGGATGGGATGAGGACTCTCCTCCTCACAAAAACCAGTTAAAATGTCAACCAACTGCACAAAGGCAGTACCCAATTAAGCAAGAAGCTAAAAAGAAAGTCAGGGAGATCTTAGATCAACTTGAATACCAGGGGGTGATTGAAACATGCACCTCACAAATGAACAATCCTTTGTTTCCTGTCTCCAAGCCAGACTATTCATATCGTCTGGTTTTGGACTACAGACACCTTAGCTCATGTTGCAAGACATTTGCAGTACAAAATTCACACAGTGCAGCACTAATGAATAACATCGTGCGCAAAAAATACAAAACGACATTGGACATCTCTAATGGATTCTTTTGTCAAAACATAGCACCTGAAAGCAGGTACTTGACCGCTTTCTCAATATTAGGGTCACAGTAAATTTCTGTCGACTCCCACAGGGATTCAAGAATAGCCCAGGTTTATTCTCAGCAAGGGTAACAGAGTTACTACAAATATATGATGATGAGGCATTATCTTATGTCGATGACAACTATCTCGCAGATGATGACTTGGATACTCACTTGAAAAGAGTGAAAAGAGTGAACACCATAATACTTGGGTTACAAATTCAGCTTTAAAAAGTCATGAATTGCTCATCTAACAGTCCTGTTTTTAGGATATGAACTATCAAGTGAAGGCAAAAGCCTAGCAGACAATTTCTTAGAGAAATGTGCTGTACTCCAAGCACCAAAAATGCTGAAGAACTTACAATCAATACTAGGTTTCCTGAATTTCGGAAGAACTTACATCTTAAATTATGCGGAGAGGGTTAAACCTCTCTATGAATTAATAAAACCTGATTTTAAACCAATCAATTGGACTCAAATACACACAGAAATTTTGAGATCATTGCAAACAGACATGTTAGCTAAAACAAAATTGCAAACTCGCGATAACACACGCAACCTTGTAATCTGAGTCATCCCAGGAAGATGCGGATTCACGTACCTGACCTCTAATGAGGGAGAAAAGGTACCAATAGCTTACAAATCACACTTGTACAAACAAGCTGAAAAAACATTCAGTCTTGCGGAAAACATTGTAAATGCGGTTCAAACAGCTGTAGCAAAAGAAAAAGCCCAAGCCGAAGGCAAATCAATCAATCAATCAATCATGGACATTTATATAGCGCACTACTTACCCGGAGGGTCTCAAGGCGCTTTAGGATAACAAAAGGATAACTGTTTTAACAGCAGAATCAGCCTTCGAGTCATTGACAAGCCCATGTAATTTAACTACCGTGGCATTAGATCCAAAATGGATAAAATGGGAAAATTCTCTTGCTACAGTAAAAGTGAAATGTATTTTGACCCGAACATTAAAAAAAACTGAAAGAACTAGCATATGAAAGAGAATATCCTCTGCCAATCGAAATTCTGCTCCTACAACAGTACGCCTGTGTAATATACACAAACAGTTATGCAGAACCCTCAGTTTGGGGAAAGCAAGCTTACAATGCTACGTGCAAGGTTGTTAAATGCCGCTGGCACGGAGGCAAATTGAGACCACTGGTAACTATGTCTCAATCTGTAAAAGACAATTCATGTCAACAAACTGAATTAATAGCTTTAAAAATGGCGCTCGATATTGCAGATCGCGAATTCCCGACACTAATAGTGTGCGATTCGCATTTCTGCGTCAAGTCTTACAATAATGACTTGCAGACTGGGTTCAAAATGGTTTCAAAGATGCAAAAGGTGGCACAATCAAGCAAAAAACGCTTTGGGAACAAATAGTTCTTTTACAGAAAGAACTACAAAAGACTCACGTGATACATACACTGAGTCATCAGCGTGATGGCGTTCACGTTGCAGGGAATTCATTGGCTAATACAGCCATAGCGGAAGCAATTAAACCGGCTTCTGTAGCCACAAAAAAGTGTTGAGATAAATACAAATAGGAAGTAGGAAATTAGATGTACAAATGGATTAGCATTAAAGACATATTTGTCCTCAAATTTGGCCATGTATAATACAGCAAATTCCAGCGTGAATGGACAACTCATCGCGGTTCCATAGTAGTAAAAGTCTTCTCCAAATTTAAAGTAATTTGTCTTTAAGGAAAATCTTGCCAAGCTCATAATAAATTCTGTTGGGACTTGTTCCGGCATTGTACTAGTACTGAGGAATGATTCTATTGCCTCTAATCCATCTTCCTGCGGTATTTGGGTATACAAAGATACTACATCAAATGTTACAAGTCTCTATGTTGTTTTCGAAAAGTCCATCTGATCAATTTTGTTAATAAAATGCATTGTATCCCTCAAATATGAGAGGACTTTTTCTAGCAAAGGTTTCAAGAAAAAATCCACGTATTTTGAAATTGGTTCCAAAATTGATTTGCAACCCGATACTATCGGGCGACCTGGTGGATGTTTTTCATCTGTATGTACTTTTGGTAACAAGTACAACATTGGAATGCGAGGATGTTTTTTTATCAGGAAATCAAATTCCTTAGGTCCAACATACCTGAGTCAAATTTTTGTTTTACTAGTGTGACTTCTTTGCGAATGGATCATTGAACGGTGATCAGTATTGGCATTAACACAGTAATTGTCATGTGTCCCAGTTCATCCTAGTATGAAACGTGGCAGTTTCCACATGTACACAGCTCTTTCCGAAAGTTGCCCTAACTTTTTCACATCAACTTTTGACACACATTTGGATTTGTGACACTTGGGTTAATTTCCTGGAAACACCGAACTTGCTTACATGAATACATTTCGCCTGAACACTATCACGCTGCCTTGGCATTGTGTACTAGGCCTACACGTACGTTGTGCAAATATGTTTGTTATTTATGTCCATATGGCAGTACAGCTATGTGCAGTACACAAACAATGGCAGTCTGATCACAATCTCTGTCTAAGGCAAGAATGCCTTTTCCTATATATAAACATAAGGTTCCAGGTGTAGTTGGAAGAGGCACTTCTGCTGACTTCAAGAAGTCACTACATGCCGAAACTTTCACGCGGCAGCAGACTGACATCTCTGAGTGTGGTGTCCAGTTTGTGATCAAGACTTAGTCCTACATTTTTACCCACCAGGTATTGGGTTGGATCATCCAGTAGGGGGTTTCTTGGCAGATAACATATCTACACCTGAGACACGTAAGTTAGGGTTTGCATTCTAGGAGTACAATAGATTATTATACCATTTCTATATGCCTGCATATCTTGCATGTCAGGTCTCAGTTTGGTGCATAGTTCAGTAACATCAAGACAGTCATGCTCAACTTCAGCTTCCATAACATCATTCTCAGGTATTAGTAGCAGGTTAGCAGTGTTCCAATGTAATATTTTCCACAGCACGTAATACTTGCGCACACTTTGTAAGGCAGCTACTGGTAAGATGCTGAGTTCTGGTGCAGGTTAGGAATACCTCCACAGAATAGGAAACAAGAATAGTTAGAGGATTACCCATAATAATGCTCTTGAACTGCTTGATACTAACACCTATAGAAGCCACGCCTTTGAGACTGTTGGGGAAAGCAGCAGCTACTGGATCGAGTGTAGCTGAAAAATATGCAACGGGTCTTTGAGCATTCCTGTGCATCTGAGTTAGCACTGAGAGAGGACAGCGCTCCCTCTCACTGCAAAACAAAGCAAAGCATTTATTGTGATCAGTCATTCTCAGTGCTGGGGTATGACATAGACTTTCGCTCAGCTCTGAGAAGGCACACGTGCAGATGTCATCCCATGGTACTAGATCTGACACATCTCTGTGTGTCAGCCTTTGTATAGGCTTCGACACTGGGTAAAAGTTTTGGATCCACTGTTGACAGAAGCTCACCATTCCCAAGAACATCCTCACTTCTTAGTAGGCAGATTAATTTTCAGAGTCACCGAGATTTTCTCTTGGGACACCTTCCTCGCTCCTTTCTCAATGGAATGTCCTAGGTACAGGACCTCTCTCTGACAGTACTGCAGTTTGGTCAGGGACACTTTATGTCCATATTGTTCAACAGTGCAATTGTTTCTCGTTTATAAGTCTCCTGCGTATTTGACACCACCAACAGGTTGTCAATGTACTGGACAAAGGCTGAGGGACAGAACATTACCAAAGACTCTAGATTCTTTTTAAGTATCTGGTTGAAGATTGAAGGACTCTCCGTATACCCTGTGGGAGTCGGCATCATGCCAAAACATGGCTACCAAACCATAAAGCAAAGAGGAACTGGCTATCCTCATGCAACGGTTTGTAGAAGAAGGCTTGGCACACGTCGATGACAGAGAACCACTCGGCCTCACTGGGAATCTGAAATAAAATCACAGCTGGATTTGGTACCACAGGACAACAAGAGACAATGATTGTGTTGATATTTTGCAAATCTTGGACAATCCTGTACTTTCCATTGGGTTTCTGCAAACCCATAATGGGTGAGCTACATGTAGTACTCATAATCTCATTGAAAATGCAATGCTGAATCAGTGAGTCAATCACAGGAGTAATTCCAGCAATAGTTTCAGGGGTCAGATTGTAATGTGGGATTCTCAGGTACTCAGCATTAGGTTTCACTGTTATTCGGACTGGTTCAACACCTTTTATGAGACCTATATCTTTCCCTGAAAAGTCCCAGACTACAGGTAATACTGTGTCTCTCAACTTTGGGGGCAAATCATCCTTTGTCAACATGCTGTAAAATCCGATCTCTGCCTTCTAATTGAAAAGTTTAAAGGCAATGTCTTCATCATGAGTCTGAAATTCGAAGGCATTTAGAGGACAGTAAATGAAACAATTCAGTTTGTACAAAAGGTCTAGTACAAGTAGATTTACAGGACTCGAATCACACACCATAAATCTGTGATGCTCCTCGAAGGACCCTATTCTGACAGGTACTGCTTCTGAAGTAAAGCTAGTCATTTGTTTGTTTGAAACTCCTACAACTTGGATTCTTTTTCCCAAGAGGGGTAGGTTGGGAACCTCTGCTGTTCTCACAGTAGAATGGGTAGCACCAGTGTTGATCAAGAATGATACGGGGTGGCCATTCACTTTGCCATCCATGATTGGACCACTCTGGTTTACCTCTAAGGTTACAGGCCTAAACTGTTATCATTGTCTGTCGGTATCATAGAGAATTGTTTAGATGTACCCTGATTCCTGAAAGGATTGGTGTTTACATTCGGAACCTGATTTGCAACAAATCGGGGAGCATTTGCATTCAAATGTGGCAAAGAGGCTTGTGGAGTTTGCATTACCTGATTTTGTGGCACACTAACATTTGGGACTATCTGGCTCTGTAATTGCTGTGTCTGAACCATATTATGTTGAGATTGAATAAATCCACCATTCTGAACCTGATTCATATTCGCCATGTTACCAACATTGAAACGAGATTCTAGCTTCAAATGCCCCAACTTGCCGCAAACGTCACCACATCAATCCCTGTACTTGGATTAACTGTAACACCATGACCTCTACCTTGTGTTTGAAACCTATTATGACAGTGCATCACAGTGACTCCCTGTTGATACACTCCATGCATGCGACCAGCATTCCCAACAAACTGCTGATTCAGACCCTGCTGTGCAGCTTTCATCCGTGCCATCATCAACTTTTCTTTAGATTTCCTATGTTTCATTTCTGATTCATCGTTGCAGTGTTTGGCATATCTTAATATCACATTAATGGGGTTCCTCTGCCAACTAATTAAATGCTGTTGAATCATTGAACTAATCTCAGATTTCAAAAAAATGCACAAACCTGTACACGAGATGTCCCATATCTTCAGTCTCAATTGTGTCTGTCCCACTATACTGCTTGAATGCCTGCAACAGTCTTTCATAACAGGCATGTATTGTTTCTTTGGACTCTTGGGTTGTTCTGTCAATCTTGACCCAATCAATATCTTTATGAGATATTTTCAATTTCAAAAATGTAATTACCTGATGATACTTTTTCAGCACCACTAGTGACAGAGCATTTGATATTGTTTGTCCTATCGGCTCCTTCTCGGGCCACTCCACAGCAATTTTGCATTCTACCCACAAGTCACCTGGAACCACAATTTCAAATAAGGCATTCAAATCAATCCACAAAACACTAGGGGGCATATTTACAAGCCCCTTGCGCCACTTTTGCGTCCCTTTTCCCATGTTCAAATTATGCAAAAGTGGCGCAAGGGGCTTGTAAATATGCCCTAAGATATCTTTAAAAAACGGTCAACCTGTCTGTACCATTCCACTGGGTTCTCTCTCAATTTTGGAAAATAGTTTGTGAATGATTCAAGGTCAGTCCTGCTCCAAGGTATGTGGGCTTAACCTCCACCAGGCTGTTCTCCCATTTGAAGCATGTGTATATTCTTATCCTCCTTCGCAGTTCCAGATAGAGGTAGCTCTAATCTAATATTATTCAGTTTCTCTTTCTTCACCCGCCTGCCTCCGCATATATCCAGTTCACTCCATCTTTGAATGTAGGCAATTAATTCTTTGATCTGTAACTTCATTCCTGACGGTCTCATGTTAGCGAGATCCTGATCATTGAAGCTTAAATGGGAACTTCGCTGTATGGCTTTAGATTTTTGCAATCAGTTTCATATCAATGAGCCAATCCAGACAACCTTTCATGTGCTTGTGCAGTCCATTTAGTAATGTATTTACATATGAACAAAAGCTCATCATCTCGGTAAGCATTTAATTGGAGCATGTCAAGATTCCCAAGTATCATTTCATGCAATTTTTGTTTCAGTTTGGCCACATCTATTGTTTCATCCCTCTCTGGGGCTTGAGTCCACTTGGTCTGGAAATCCCACTACGAGTTGTTGTTAGAACTGGGATTTCTGGTTGGCTAAGGCTTGTGCCAAAGCCAGGCAAAAACCACCACTCTAGTCAGGGCAAGGGAGTTACACGCTGAAGATAACCCCTTCTCACCCCCTTGGTAGCTTGGCATGACCAGACAGGCCTATCCCAGAGGCAATGTGTAAAGCGTTTGCGCAACACACACACACAGCAGCAACACACTAGGTACACCACAAAAGAAACTCCACACAAGTTTATATCAAAAATAGCCTTTGTATTATCATAAACACATTAGAAACATAATCACACATTGACACTCTGCCAACTGGCACTGGCAATATTCGCAGGGGATTATATACAGGACCAGGCCAATCGGGCCATTGTCAGAACCATCAGAACATGGAAGTAAAACCACAACTAGTAACTACTGGTACCAAAATGGCCTAAGCATTATCACATTAGCAGTAGACTCCATCCTAAAATATCATAGCATGACATTAGGCAATAAATCACATTAGGCCCAAACCTCATTAGCATAAACTCAATACGCCTTAGGCTTCACCAGCATAAAAACACATTATGCATCTCATTAGGCCTAAACCATATTATGCCTAAATCCCATTGGCATTATCATCCCTTTAGGCATCACATCCGGGGTCACCACCCTGCGCATAAATCATTAGCAACAGTACCCCACCATACCTACTCTCAGCGAGCACACCTAAGGGAAAAGCATTAGGCATAAATCATGAACATAAACATATTATGCATCATCACGGTAGGTATAAAATACATTAGGCAATAAAACTGCAGTGCACCACAGTACACTGACCAGGTGTACACATCACCTGGCTCAAGGGCCTTGCCTTGCGCCCTCCTGGTACACACAGGTACAACCTGCCCCCAGGTCAACTGGCCTTCCTCTGGGCTCAAATGCCCTCTGTCCAGAAATGTCAGGGCTCTAAGAGGGACCTCACAAAGGCCCCCTGGCTGCCTCAGCAGCAAAAGCCGAAGTGCGCTAAGCGCTGGGGGCTAGGACTCTATCTCACTCCTTTCTCCTTATATCAAACAAAGTACCCCGAGCGTTGCAGCTGCCTGCGCTCTCACAGGGCAGCTAGAAAAGGGCACGGGCACAACTGTGCCTTGTGAGCCCCACTGGGACTTGACCACGAAGAATATGCCCAAGTTGCAGATGCCCGTACTTGCGGTGCAGCTGTGGCAAGGAAAGTGACACCTACGTGCCCCCTGGTTGCAGCTGCCCTCTAGCAGGCGGGGCAGCTGCACACATAGCCAAAATGAAAGAGGCACATGCATGCCCCCCTGGGCCCTCTGCACCCCCCACTGAGACCGTAAAAACCAATGTGGGCACGTTTGAGCCGCCTGCTCTCTGGCGGTGCCGCTCAGATCACCCAAGAACTGGCAATGTGCCTCGAGGGCACCCACAGGTAAAAGGACAGCCTCACCCCGCTTGGATCGGGCTCCTCTTTTTGCAGCGTGCATCAGGAGAACCCCCACTCCTTAAGGACTCTCCTCCGTAGCCTCGCTGTCCTCTCATGCTCCTCTTCGCCCGGTCCCCCTTCTGGGACCGGGACTTCAATGTGGAGCCTGTGGGGCTCCGGACGGGTATCCTCAGTGTGCACGGAGGCGGGGTTGGCTCCTGCTCTTCTTCTGGCACCGTCCAGCGTGGGGTGTGCTCCAACCTGGATTCTCCTCAGTGTGTACAGAGGCTCCCAACAGCTCACGGGACTCCCACTTGATGTGCAGCAATTCGCAGCCAGGCCCTCTCCTTCAGTGGCCCTGCCCAGAGTCAGGCTAGGCCGCCTGGCTTCCGGGTCAGGCCGGCGGCGGCTTCTTCTCGGGCTGGGCCGCAGCGGTGATCCCTCTTTGGATCTTGGCAGCGATGCGGGGTGGGCACCCCCTTGTCACTTAAGAATAATTGCAGGTGGGCACCCGCCAGTTATTAAAAGCCTCCAGTGGGGTGGGCACCCGAAAAAACAGCGGCAATGCGGGGTGGGCACCCGCTGTCAAGTAAAAAGCATAAAGCGGGGTAGGCTCCCGCTCGGCTGGGCAAACTGCAGGGTGGGCTCCCACTCCATTAAGCAGCACGGGGTAATCCGTACACCGGGGATTCCCTCTCCAGGATGTGCAGCTCAGCACTGTAGACGCAGGCAAACCGGCTCCTCTCTTCTGGGCAAATTAGAATATAGTGCTCACGAAGTGCTAGGAGCCTGGACGGCAGCAAAAGGAAAATGTTCCAAAAGCAAAGTTTCTAGGGGCACAGCTGGGCCCAGGGAGGCCAGAACATAGGGCCCTCCAGCAGGGAGGCAAGCCCACGTGGTGGTTCTTCCTGGGCCCCCCTGTCCTATTCAGCCTAGCGCTGACTCACCCTGTCCCTCCTGGAGCCACACACACCTCACCAGCCCCTGTCACTCAAAAGCCAGACATGCAATTCACATCAGGCAGGCAGACACATAGCACACAAAAATGCCAACTTCTGAAACTAGCATTTCTAAAATACTTATAATAAATCTGCGCACACCATTGCGTAGCATTTATTATCACTATTCCAAACATACCAAACTTGACCACGAATCGCCTCTCATATCAGGAATTACCATTGAAATACTTATCAGGGAATCCCGAATGCATTCCTATGGGACGGCAGGCTCACAGTAGTGAGAAACCAAAATGGCTGTTTGTCACTACTAGGACATGTCACACGCTTAAGGTACATGTCCTATCTTTTACCTACAATGCACCCTGCCCATAGGGATAGCTAGGGCCTACGTTAGGGGTGACTGACATGTAGTAAAAGGGGGGTCACAGACATGGCACACTCTTTAGGTGCCACGTCACAGCGGCAGTAACACAGAACACACAGGCCCTGCAATGGCAGAGGCCTGAGATAGGTTTGAAAGGCTACTTTGGTGGGTGGCGCAAACAGCGCTGCAAGCCCACCAGTAGCATTTAATTTACCGGCCCTGAGTATTTGAGATACCACTTTACAAGGGACTGACAGGTAAATTAAATAGGCGAAACAGGTGTAGACCATCTTACCAAATTTAACACAGAGAGCACACACACTTTACACTGGACAGCAGTGCTAAAGTGCCAGAGTTCTAAAACTACCAACACCATATCAGAAAAAAGGCTAGGAGAAAAGCAAAAAGTTTAGGGATGACCCTGCAAAATGGGACAAGTCCAACAGTCGTAATAGCTATACCTTTGAACCAATCCTCGAGTTCTCGAGCAGTAAGATCTGATTGCTCTATCAGAGTATTAAGAATTATCTCTCGCTGAAAGAACCATGATTTGCATCAGGTGGTGCGTTCAAAAGAGACATGTCAGAACTTGGCGCTCCCATAGGCATTTCTGTCCTGGATGTACTGTTATTAACGCTTGGAAGCCCATTTGTTTGGGCATGAAAAAGGGTGGCAATATTTGGGAAAACCTTCCATTTGGGTCAAACCCTGTTTGATGTAATGTAGGGTTTGCACTCACAGCACGTGGGGGATTAACTTGTGTCGGAACCAGAGCAGTTTTGGGAATTGGTTTCATTGTCGAGCCGACAGGTTTGCTACCTGAGGTACTCATCCCAGTAGGTAACAGCTGAAGTATTTGTAGTATAGCCTACGACTCCAGGTTTATCCAAAGGAATTACAGGCCCCATTGTGACTGACCAGTCTGTGCATCTAGAGCATTTAAAGCAGTTGAATTTAGAGGGACTGTCATCCCTGAACTCTCTCCCAATGAATTAGAACTTGCATCTACTGCTGCTGTAGGCACATCGAAAGTCTCACCAGTATGTACATTACTTGCTACTCCAGTATGGGTCACATTGTATGAGGTGGACAGTTCAAGAATAATTTGGTTATAAAATCTTCATTTGAATCGCTATCTTCAGCTGTATTATCTGTATCATCTGCCTCTTTCTTCATTTTCTTATCATTTCATTTACCATTCTCCTCTCTCTTCATCACTCATTAGTGTGTTGCAGGGATTCTGCTTTGGGAACAGAACTGTGCCTGGGATCACAGGTAAATAGGCACCCCTGAACATAACTCTTTAGTCCCTAGTGGAACCGTTGAAACAGATCATCATCTTTTGTTTTCTCCCTCATGCACGTCCATACTAAACGAAAGAAAGACATAAGGAAAGTTTACAATGTTTATTGAAATTATCATCCTCTATTATGAATAACTGCGCTGCAACTAGAAAACATATACAACTGAGCATAGTAATCAGTATTACAAGGAAACTGTATACAATGAGAAGCCCTATCACAGGATAGGATAAAATTTATAAAGCACACTTATACCCAAGGGTGTCAAGGCGCCGGGCAGATGGAGGAGTAGAGAGAAGCACGGAACAGGCAACTAGGATGAGAATAGCCATGTTTTCAGCAGTTTTCTAAAAACCAGAAGAGATTCATGGTTAATGATATATCTGCCTATGCCTACCCTCACTTCTTGAGCACAGTGATATATCAGTAATCTCTGGGATTAGAAATGGCCCCCATACCTTGCATTTGTAGTTAGCTGGTCTGCATCTCAGACTGTACAAAGCTGGGATGCCTGTTCCAGGACCTTTTCCTCTGTAAGAATCCTCCTCTCTCTTTTCAAAGGGCACGTCTCTTTTTATATGATAAGAAGGTGGAGAAGGTGGAGAAGCGTGGCTCAGTGGTTAGAGGCGGCAGACCCGGAAGCTGAGATCGACCGTGGACCTGGGTTTGATTCCCCGCCTCGGCGGGTCTTGGGCTCAAAAAAAATAATCCACGGACTCGACAATTCTCGCTCTGGTGCCTACTCAACTCACGGGGTCACACTCTGCGACTCTGGGCAATAGCTTGCTTAATCTCCACTACGGCCCCTCGCGGCGGGATGCCTGGCTTTCACCTTATGGACACCCTGCCGGGGTTTCTCACAGGGGAATACCAGGACGGGTTCCCTAAGCAAGCGCCGGGACGCTTACGGGCAGCTGTGTGCTTTACAAGTCCAGCACATTTACACATTTACATTTACAAGTGCAGTGTTGGAAAACAGCAGCTGCACATTTGTTGCGTCTGTATGTTATGAGATTTTGCTTTAGCAAGCACAGAAAACAGGGCACAATGTTGTTTGACCTTGCATGAAATATTCAGATTGAATCTCATCAGAAGAACTGAATAACAATAATAATTTGTGCAGCCTATTTCTAAAATAATATTGTGGCACAAAAATAAATGTGGTACGTGTGGCTCTGCAAAGCAAATGTGGCCTACAATGTGCAGTTAGGCTAACATAGGGGAAACAACAGTGGGCCTGACTCACTAGAAGTGCAGTGTATAATCTGGCTCCCTCAATCATATCAGTTCTATAAGTTTTCTGTTCTGCATCCCATCTAGCATTGGCACAAGTGCATATGGCTTTTTTTTTGTGTTTAAATCTGTTTTTATTAGTTTTCAATTTACCCATCGTCATGAAAATCAAAATGCATCATATCAAGCTGGTCATCCATATGGCTTTCTTGGCCCTTCTTTGAAATCTCTCTCTCTGCCTAAGGTGGCTGTATGTTCCCAGGCAATAAGTGCCTTGCATTGTGTAGGTCTAGGAGGCAGTTTCATGTCATACAGCGTCTTCCTTAAATGTTCAATGATTCTCAAATTAAATGTGCCATAACAGGGAAACATCAAAGGACCATCTTTCTCAGAAATATTATGCCATTACTAGAGCCAAATATACATGTGAAGACCCATGTTTATTGCATATGATGACCTGGTGTACCTGCGGGTGGTGCCTCCTTCTTTTAGGATGACGTTAAAAAGATCAAATTCTCCCTAAAACTTTACCTGTTGACTATGGTTGCTGTGACATCATCCAGAAATCTAAGGTTGCCTGGTCATCCTTCCAAGCATTCATAGATGTGGAAATGCTCAACACCATTGTAAAAACCAGACCTTCTTCTTATTTTTTTTAATCCATAACTTCTAGGATCCTCAAAGTCATAAGGTGTTCCATTACACACTAATGGACACATTTAACAAATCCTTTTTGTGACAATGCACAGGCCTGACCTGACTAGAATTAGGAGAGATCTCTGCTGTTCAAAAAAGAAAAACACAGTACTAGATCCTGAAGATTTAAATACCTTTGGGTGGTTTCCAATCTTCAAGTTCAAGCTAAAGTCCATAAGTCTCAGCTTAAACTTTCATAGATGAAAATGTACCTTTTAGGTGGGTTTCAATATGGCTTAAGGTCAGGTTGCAGCAGGGAAACTGCAAATGTAAAAATAGTAAATGATGAACTTTACACTCTAGACAAATGTGATTCCTGCCTTCTCTTAATTGTGGCTCTGTAGACAGATATAGCATAGTAATGCACTCCACTATCTTGTAAATTATAAAGAATAAAATGGGTTGGGGCAACAGTCTACAGAGCTGCCTTTTGTCTTACCTCAAATTCTAATGTCAGTGTGTGAAACTAGAAAACTCTTGCCAATTCCTCTAAGCTCCATTGAAGTGTTCCTCAAGGGTCTATTCAGTCTCGCACTCTTTGAAACCTGTATATGAGACCACTTCCCTCTCCTCTCAAATATCCAAACATCACTTATCATTTTAAACTGACAAAACATAGTTCTATCTGAAAATTGTCTCCACTAAAAACATTAGAATCACGCCCCTAGTTCTATATGACATCCAGTTCTGGATGTTGAAACATCACCTTAGACTCAAACCACTTAAAACAGAGTTCCTTCTCATCTCATCCCCTAACTTTTCTAACCAAAACCTGGCACGTCACACTGGGTATGCTGCACTGACTTCCAAGCATTGTGGGGAGTGGTGCAATATCACTAAACGTCTTCCTGGACATGTATCTGAACCTTCAAGAGCAGAGCAACTCATTGGCTAAAGGAGGATAGCTTCAGCACAGGAATCCACTAGGTATTAAATCTAACGTACCCAAGTATGATTTTAAACAAGACGTCTAGGCGACTTCTAGGTTAATTCTACAATTACACCTAGCACCTCTCAAAAAAGCCCTGCACACAGCACCTTGGTCTGCCACTTGTTCAAGAAAATATGATTATATATTTCCAATTCTGATCACAGAATTTAAAAAAAAAAAAAAATTATGGATTGCCACATGAGCTCGCCCCGCTCGCATCAAACTTTATTCTTGGACATGCTGTCCAGGATTGTGGCCACCAAGATTTGTGCTGCCCAGCTGTTACCCCCCAAATCACCAGCACAGTCAATACTGTTCCCATGCAGACGGCCCAAAAATTAATGACACCATGCTTCATCTGAGAGATAGGTTACATCAGGATTCAAGTATCTGGCAGTCTGTCAAAGCCACACCCGGGTTTGGCTAGGTGCTTGTCTTTCCGTGTTGTTGAAGAGAGGAAGCTTCAGCTTGAACTCTGCCTTTCACTGGGCCTAGGAGTAATTTTAATTACGCAGGATAGATTTTGGTAAACAACAAGAATATGCCTGCTTGCATAATTAAGATTAATTTGGGGGAAAGCTACTGCGAGAGCACTGTTAACAAGCATGATCAGCTGCTTGCACTGCTTTTCAAGATCTGCTGCATTTAGCGCTATTTTCTTAGGACAAAAATGTACTCTTGTGTCCATTTTGAACATGATTGTACATTTTACGGAAAAAAACTAGCGCTAAATTCCATGAGGAAATTGGAAGAAAATTCTACTCCTAGTACACATTGAACCAGTGCAAGCAACTGCTTGCATTGTTAGTCATGTTCTGTTGTATTTAGGTCTATTTCTTAGTGCAAAATGCATCCTTGAATCCACTTTGGATGTGAGGGGGGATTATTGCAACTAAGAAGATAGCGCTAAATGCAGAATTACTCTTCTCCATTATTCTCCATATGATATACCGAATTACTTGAGCTATGCTCATTACTATTGTTTAGCTGTGTTCCTTTGCTTAGGCTCAGCTCATTATCTGTGTTTCTGGGTCTCTAGTGGACATTTCTTCAAGCAAGATGTCAAGAGCATGTTCCCAGAATTTTTCTGCTTGTCGCACTTTTTCAAATGTCCCCTGCAGGGTCACTGCAAAGATTTTCCTTACATCCTTGGAATTATTTGACCTCTCCCTTCACTGTCTTCAGAGGCAACAAGTCAGTGATAGCTAGATATTACTTGCTTAGATTGTAAGACTCATGTTGATCCCCTGACCTGTCTGACACACCTACACACTGGGAATCTGGAATGCCCTAAAGGGTATGTTTTAACAAGTGTCTCTTGGGCCTCCACCACATTATATGCAGATCCTGTGTGAACCATTGTTTCTGATCCGTGTCTCAAGTTGTGAAACCACAGCAACTGCTATAGGAGATCAGAAAAAAGAACAGTTTAATGACAATTCTTTGAATAAGATCTGTATGCCACTTGGCTTTCCAATGCCGCGAACATAATACTTCGCTACATGTTGTGATAACTCTAGGATTTATGATGTGCATCAACATTGTATGTTTATGGAATAATGTGTTGTATTCTGACCAATGAATGGGGGCTTGTTGTGACGATGTACTGATTTACTGTGGCAACGTTTGAACGTGATACCATGAGAAGTTGTACTGTGAAAACCTAAAAAATGAAGTTAAAAAAAAAATATATATATTTGAATAAGATTAAGGCAGTGGTTCCCAATCTGTGCGTCGCGGCACCCTGGAGCGCCATCAAAACTAGCCAGGGGCGCCGTGCACCAAGCACAGTGTTCGGGAACCACTGGTTTAAAAACTTAGCTGAAACCTACTGTCAGCAGGCAATTGAGGGATTTTCCGATCTAAAATGTCTCCTCTTGCAGCGTTCTACTTCGAACTTGCCCCGTACGTAAAGAATTAGCGTGGCTGTTGACTGTGGGCTTCCGGGCGGAGACTTATAGAAGTAGCAGCGCTACTACCCAGTTCCCAGAGACCAGACCGACCCTAGAGAGGAAGAACTCACTCTTTAGAAGGTAATTTTCAATATCTTCCAACCCCAACTGCCTCTGTCTAAAATCCTCAGTTGCTGCACCTAGCCTCTCCCCGTCTTATGGAACTCGTTTCCTTGCAAGCTGCTACATCCTTCGCTCGGCCCTTGAAGTGCTGCATTTTGGTTAGGGGGCCTTCTATATCCAGCCTACAGAACTTTAAGCCTGGGGAGGGAGGCACCATTTAAAGCAGCCTTCTTTTCCCCGGAGGCACCAGCATACCTAAACTTTAAGTAGACAGGCAAAAAAGGGGGCCTGGTGTTTTATGGATGCCACCCTAAGGGAAGAGGCTGGAGTGAAGTTTACCTCTAATTATTATGTATGGTCCTCGTGTGCCCTCGTAGAGCTGGGCAACTTGATTTATTCCTCGACTGGGTATAAGATGGGAGTAATGTATGAAAGACCTTGGTCTCAGTGTTTTCGCTCACAATGCCCTCTCTGAAACAGTTCTGTGTTTTCATTACTTAAGTTGGTATTATAGGAGCTGCTTTCTCTGTTATTTTCTTTAAATGCATCAGTGTTTTAACTAAGAGCGATGGCAAGAGTAGCACAGTTTTATTACGTTTACTATGGTACACTTACCACGTAAACGTCTTTTCCACGCGTGTGCCTTCCACGATCGTCTTTACCACGCAAGTTTCATTCATTCCGGTCTTCATTCCTACGTCCTGCGTGTACGTCATTCTAGAAGTCCTTTTTTAATTTTGCTAGACGAGTTTTGGCGCTTGTTTCCGTGGTTGGTGGAAGTAAGGGCTGCTGGTGAAAGGCGTGCGGGTGACAAATAAGAAAACTAATCTTTATTCTTATAAAAGTATTATTTAAACGCAGTTTAAATTAAATGCATTTTTAGATGTAACGTAATCTGTTGTTTTTGATTGTTTTATACATCGATCTTTTGCTTTGTTCTGCAGTTTTGACTATTTAAGCAGGGTTTTTAAAAGCATGAGTAATTTGTTAATATGCTTTTTTTACATTTCTAGTTTTTAATAGTGCTATGGCCCATTTTAATAGCCTTAATGTTAATGCATGGGGACACGTTTTAGAGGGACAGTGAAAGTGACAAAAGACAAACGCTCTCACTAATCAACACATATTTTTTTAGCCTATCACTATCATTATGTACTTTTCAATGAAATATGTGCTTACGGGACGTTGTTGCGTTGTAAAATCCTGCGTTCTAAAATGCTGCGTGGTAAAGCCACATGCGAAGTTAAATTTGCATGGTAATGCCATGCATGGAAATTGTTAGCGTTGTATAATCATATAACCGGTTTTATTTGTCTGTGTTTGAGGCAGCATTTTTGGAGATTAGCTGACTATGCAGCGAGAATTTAGACTTTTCGTTCACTGAACAAATGCGAGGCCATAGGGCACCTTGTGTCATTGCCACCAAGCAGTTCTCAAAATAATATTTGTCCTGGAATGTAAAATCATACACCAAACACACTTTGTTATCGAATTTTATGGCACGACACGGAGGCCATATTATGCAAATCTCCTTTATTACCACAGCTCAGTAGCAACAATTGAAGAACATGGAACTTCAATCAACATTCTAAAGAAGTATAAAGTTCCTTGGAGACCATCTCTCATCCTTCTTTGTTGCTGCTGCTCAGAAAGATAAGTACCTCTTCAACGTGCTTTGATCTACTTTCTTGTTTGGCACCTATATATATGTGGGTATTATTTTGTCTCTTATGGGAGGTTGCTGTACCTTTCTAGCGTGGGAGCCTTTCTCTCCAGTGCTTCAGAGGGGTGTTTTTTACATGAAATACTGATTTATTAATATGTAGACTTACTTTGACTTATTAATATGTTTACTGTAGGACTGTACCTTTTGTGGCGCTTCCCTCATGGTGTTGATCGGCCCCTATGCCTTTCACCTTGAAATGCTTAGTTCCGGTTCTATTTCGGACCGGATTAGGATCGTGTTTACTTTTGAAAGCCGGCGCGAGGATTGCGTTTACACGCTCCTACCTTCTCGCTGCCAGCTTCGCACTCCTTCTCTTTCCGGTCATCCGCGATCGGAGCACTTTCAACGCCTTGTCGCACCTTACAGAAACTGACGGGCGCATTGCGTACTTAGACAACTTCTCTGGCCCCCTCGACCTGCATAGCTTCACTTCGTTAGGGCTTTAGATATTTCGAGCAGGGCTTTCCAACCCGAAGGGGTTTGCTTTTATCTCAAGAAGAGAACGAAGACTTTATCTTCCTCTATCTTTTACCCCTTTTTTCCTGCGAATGATAGACTTTGTGTGGTTAAGTGTTTCAAAGAATATGAGAAAAGAACCAAATATTTAAGAATGAACGAATCCCAATTGCTAATTTCATATAGATCTCCTCATAAAGGAGTCTCTACTCCAACTTTAGCCAGATGGGTAAAGAATGTAATGCATGAAAGTGGTGTTGATGTATCTATTTTTGGTGCTCACTCCATCAGAGGTGCTTCGGCCTCAAAGGCTTTTTGTTTAGGAGGGGGATTACAAGATATCCTTAGGGCTGCAGATTGGTCTAATGATAGTATGTTTAGAGCTTGTTATTTCAGACCAATTCCTAATGTGATTGATAATGTTCTTAATGCACTTTAAACTTGCATAATATGGCCTCCGTGTCGTGCCATAAAATTTAGATTTTTCACAGCTTGCTGGGCAGAAAATCTGGATTTTATTAAGGACACGGAGGCTAATATTATCCCTCCTCTTTGAGTTTAATCCCTCCCTATTTTATCATTGATTTTACGTTATTTTACTCTTTTCTTTAAGAATAAGATTGATTCTTCTCTTTTGGACCTTTGTTTTGGAATTTGGGTCTTCAGTTTTTGATTCTCATGTTTATCCTCTCCACGATGATCTTTCTTCGCAGTTGGACAAAGAAGGATGAGAGATGGTCTCCAAGGAACTTTATACTTCTTTAGAATGTTGATTGAAGTTCCATGTTCTTCAATTGTTGCTACTGAGCTGTGGTAATAAAGGAGATTTGCATAATATTAGCCTCCATGTCCTTAATAAAATCCAGATTTTCTGCCCAGCAGGCTGGGAAAAATCTAAATTTTGTTTTATTTAATGATTGCACAGTTGACAGAGTGGTACCTACTGAACAGCGTTTATTGGAATATATTGTTCTTTATGGCTGGCATGTGCTTGTATTATTGTATTAAAATGTAAAACTCTCTACGGTTATAATACACTCATTCCAATTACTTCCAGGGAGTATAATGGAAGAACTCCTGAGGCCAGGCTTGCATCACGCCACCCTCCAAAAAAGGTAACATAGTGGAGAGCCACGGCCAATGGCCAATAGTTCAAGGGAGCCGCGGGTCGAAAACGTTTGGGAACCACTGGATTAAGGTACCGTGTGACGGATATGTTGTTTACCATAGTGCATCATTTACTAGAGTAAATGTTTTACTCTTTTAATCTTTTGCTTTCACCTTTTATGAGAAATACATGTAAATGTAAAAAACTGTGTGTTTATAAAGTCTATGCACAAGCAGAAAGTAATAGTAATCATATGTTCTCTTTAGTATATAAAACAGACGTCGCTCTTGAGAGACCACTGAAAGATTTGAGGCAACCTCTGTTTGATGAGTTGAGCTCTGTGGCTACAAATTGAGAATGTCTCTAGTGTACGGTATAGAGTCAAAATATCGAGTTTTTAATATCGACTAGACACAATATCGAGTAAAAAAGTATAGAATGGACATAGTATTGACTAGACATAATATAGACAACAAAAATATAGACTAGAAAACATGAATATCGAATAGAATGGACATAATATCGAATCAAAAATATAGAATGGACATAATATCGACTAGACATAATATAGACAACAAAAATATCGAATTAAAGGTAAGTTAATATTATTTTTTATTTTTTGTGTAATATAATTCTGTAGCGGGTTGTGGGTTTATAGGGGAATAGGGTGGGAAGTAATTTAATTATAAATAATTAAATATGTTAATTTATTTATTGATATTTATTTAGAATTAAGTGTTAATTAATTATTACGCTTTCCATACTGTTGCACTCTCTGGAGTGGGAACAGTAATTTTTACCCCTACGCTATCCAATGCTTTCCCTACTGTTGCACCCTCTGGAGTGGGAATAGTAATTTTTACCCCTACGCTATCCAACTCTTTTCCTACTGTTGCACTCTCTGGAGTGGGAATAGTAATGTTTACCCCTACGCTATCCAACGCTTTCCCTACTGTTGCACTCTCTGGAGTGGGAATAGTAATTTTTACCCCTACGCTATCCAACGCTTTCCCGAATGTTGCACTCTCTGGAGTGGGAATAGAAATTTTTACCCCTACGCTATCCAACGCTTTCCCTTCTGTTGCACTCACTGGAGTCGTTACAGTAAATTTAAACCTCTTGCTATCCTACGGTAAAAATATTGTATATGTTTTGTTAATAATATGTTTATATATATATGTGGATTAAAAATAAATTAATTTTTTTAAGTTATATTAATTATTTTTTAATGTTACGTTTATTTAAGTATTTTAAATAAGTTAAAAATAATTTTATTTAATATTATATTACTTTTAAATTACTTTTAAGACATTTAAAAAATTCGATATTTTGACAATCTATATTTTTTACACTCGATATTTTGGAGTCGATATTTTTGTACTTACCTGTTTGAAGATAGGAAGTCGATATTTTGGCAGTCGATATTTTTACCTCAATATTTTGTCATCTCGATATTGTCACTGTCGATATTCTGTCAGTGATCCCTAGTGTACCTTCCCTTATAACTCTATCCCATTTCTTCCGTATTCACCATAAGAGTGGAGTGCAGTGTTGGACGTGTTCGACACTCTCGATGGAGAAGGAGACAGATGGTTCCAAATCATTCCTACAGCGACATTCGGATCTACAAGTCAGTGGTGACTTGAGTCTGACAATGACTAACCGTTAAGGCAGGAAGAATGCTTAAGCTAGTCTGCATTCCTCAAATTGGAATAGTATGGGAATATCCATACACAGTTTAAACATATAAAAAACACTGTAATGTCTTTGCACTTTTGCTAATATAGAATTGGGCATTTTGGGACTGAATCACAAAGGTGTGTGAAAGTACGTAAAATAGTACTCCTGGAACACATTTTCCAGAACTCATAAGTGCTTTTGTGATTTTGCCCCAAATTGTTGTTCTTCACCTGTTCTGCTCAGCGGCGTAACACAGGCCCCAGCCGAGCAGGAAGGGTCCCAAACATTCAGGGAGATCCCAGTCAGTTGAAAGCAAATGATTATCTGTGAGATATGGGGGAGTCAAGGGCCCTTTAAAACATCCTGCATGGTGGGCCCATCATTTTGTGTTACGCCATTGTTTCTGCCTTGTTTTTGCTTTTTCTGGTCAGCAGGGCCTCCTCCGAGCTCAATGCTAAATGAGGGAGCTGAATATCTCGACTTGTTTCACTGATGACTCTTTTGGCAGCTCCAGAGTTATTTCTGCAATGGCTAGCTGGGACACTTCTGCACTTTCTGAGGCTGCAGGGCTGCTGACTGCATCCAGGATTTTGTGAAAAACATTTCTGCAAGAATGACCTATGGTTGGATGGTCACCCCTCATATGCCACTAAGGAGAAGCTTTTTAGGTCAAGGCTAGGCAACGCATGCCCTGTCTCTTCGAGACATGCTCTATTCACTCTGTGGGCTTACAGCCGTCCCATTGCCTTTTTATTCTTCCGTTTCATTGTCGTTCAAACATGCTTGCTTGCTAGTGGTTAATCCTTCCTCTTTGTCCCTCCTTAAGTGTTTGGCTTCATCTAGGGGTGGGCGGAGCTCACAGAGTTGCACTAAGCAGAAAGCTGCATAGTTGCATACAAACTCAGTGGAATTCGGCAGAGTTCCACGAGCGAGTTGAGTTGCTCCACTCACCCACTCCTAATATGAAGAGAACCAAGCCAGGCTCTTGGCTCGCCCATCTCTAATAAAAGCGATAGCTTAGAAAGTGAAAGGCCACAACAAAGAAGCAGAAAAAACAGCATTTGCTCATACGAAGCTGTCATTTGTGAAGACTGCAGACCTTCTTGCCGGTGTTCCCGCTGCCCTGCCTCCAGGCCCGGCTCTCACCCAGGCCATTTCTATGTGAGTTATTTAATGACTGTGCTGGTATGAAATAGGCCTCGGGAATCGAGGCAGCAGCTCAGTAAATACAATAAGCAGAGCTTCCTCTAGCCTGGAGTGGTTATTATGAATATTTTATTGCTTTATTTTTTGCCTGAGACATGCCATTCAAACATCACTTATGGAATTGTAAACAGATTCCCTGCCACAGTGATATCCATTTCAAAAGGCCTACATAAAAGGCGTCCCAAGCAAATGAGATATGCAGTCTAAGTTGGTTGTCGAAATATTTACACACTTGTTGTGATGGCAGACAGACAGTCATTAAAAAATATATATACTGTCTCAGTCAGGAAGGGTGAGCAAACTACAGACAAGTACTGCCGGGGGGGGGCTGTTTACTTCCTGGCGGTCTGAGACAGCCCTGGGCATGGGGTTGCTTGCTATCCAGCTAGCTGCGCATGCTGCCCTTTCATTAAAGTGATGCCTGCAGTACTCCAGGCAAGGGCATACCTCTAGAGTTAGAGGGCCCACCTATATACCTCCTGACTGCTGCGCCGACAGCACCAGCACCTGCAAGGGCAGCCACCTCAAGGGCCACTGCGACACTGCACGGCAAACAGGGAGGCATAGTGCTGTTGTCAGGCAATTAGCTGTATAGCTCACCTAACGTGCCCTTTGTTGCTCCATACCTCAGGATACATGCCTGTCACCTGCACCAGCTCAATTGCACAGAGCCGCAGCAGCCGTGTCAGCAACTACCACTTCTGCCTCCTCGGCTCCTAATGCTCATGTCTATGTCAGTGTTGGATTAGAAAATTGCTTTTCCCGAATTTCCCATGCACTGGATGATTTGAATTAGCACTCGTTGCACCGTTTTGTATTTAGCTGCCTTTTTGAGCTGTGATCGAAACTAACATCTGTCTGACTTTGTGTTTGCCTCACCGAAAAGAAGCTGCCAATGTGTCCTCTGTCAGTGTATTTCTCTAAGGCTGAGTTTGCTGTGCTATAAATAGAATGTTTGATTAGTGCATACCTTTCAGACTAGATAGGCTTGCTCCCACTGCTCAGAGCGGTGAGGGTAGGGAGAGTAACCTTGATACAAGATAAAGTGTGCAGGGTCCCAGGATTGTAACTCATCCTTCTGTACCTCCTTTGTTCATTAGCTCCCAAATGGAAAAATCCAGTCTGGGCCTGTCTTTAGGGGTGCTGGAAATGTACGTTACACCTTACCATGTTGTCTGAGGTCAGTCCCCTCTGCAGCAATCCAAGGAGGCTAGTCAGACTGGACTCGGCTTGAGTGTATGAATAATAAATGACTTTGGTTTGAATTCTCTACTGTCTGACTAACTCTTCATTTGTGTGGAAGGCTGAGAGGTGGTCGTGAGTGACCCAGGTTGCCCTAATCAGGTCACTTCCTTCAGTTGGTGCCCGAACAGGGGCCCCATTGGGTGAGTGACTCATCCTTGCCCACGGACGGGTGAGGAGGTCAGGACCATGTTGGGTCAGACAGGCAGGCCGGGGATCCCTGAATGAGAGAGTCTTGTACTTGCAGCTGCCCCTTCTGTCTGACGGGGCGGTGCCTCATCCAGTGGTCATCCTGACTGGGGTCCTGAGCGGCGAAACCCTTGGATCTGACCATTTGATCCGAAGAGTCAGCAGTGGAGGATAACTTTGTTTGACCTGTGTGTACCAGGTGAGGTTGCTTTGCTTCTTTGTGGATATGGCCCCATTTTTGGTTTGTATTTGGCACGGTCTAGGGACCGTCTTTGGACAGCGCTTGAATTTGTTTGTGTTCTTTATAAACATGGTACCACTTTGATTTGTATTTGATGAGGTCTGAGGACTGACTTTGATGAAGATATTTGCAAATATCTGCTAGGCATAAGTAGTGAACTAGTATTCCTTTTAAAAAGCCCTGCTGTAGCTAATTGTTATGTTTGAGCTGTTGTTGTTCTACTGATGCACGATTGGAGAAAAGTCAGCAGCGCCTCTGGAAGGCACCCCAAATTCTGACTTGTATGTGAAGCATGGCATTGGCCCTATTATGTTTAGTACACTATGACACAAATATACGAGGGACAATGCCGAGTTACAGTGGCCGTTGACAGGCAGTTTTGATGAACAGAAAATTAATTTCCTTTAGGAAAAATTGTTTACGAGAAGGAGAAGGCAGTTGATGTTTGATTCCCTCAGAATGTGGCAGAAGGAGGCTAATCAGAGATGAACAAGAACAGAGAAAGAGGTTCAGAAGGGGAGAATGCAGTCGTTGACTCAGAAAGCTATAGCATATGATAGAGAGAAAATAGATAAGTGAATAGAATGTGCCAATAGGAAGTTCAGATTGCGGTGTGAAAAGTCTTATGTTCCTCAAGAAGAAAATTATACTTTTGTGGAGGAATTGCTGGATGCTGGACCCCGCCTCCTTATGCCCCGCAGAGGGTATACCCCGCCCTTACCCCACAACCCCAGCTACCGGGTCCTTCTGTTTCTGTTGTCTCTGCTACTGTTTCTCCTTCTGCCTTGGCCACAACCCCTACTGACCTTTCTCTGTCTCTGCCGTTTGTGGCAACTACGACTGTCAGCATTCCGGCAACAACTATCATTTCAGCGTCCCTCTCACCAGATCTTCCTCTCACGACCCAGCCAGTAGTGATGTTTTTGCCCGGTAGCTCTATTATTACTCCCACTGTTTTCCCCCATTCCCCGATGTTACAGAATATTGAGACACCAGTACGTGGCTCTGAGGACAGGGACTGGACGAAATCCAAGGACCGGCTGGGATGGACGTTGGTACGGTCTGATGTAGGGGAAGCTGAGAAGAAGGTGGTGGCTAATCAGGCTGGGCAATGAGCTTGTAATCCGATATATGGTGTAGAAGATGTGTGGGATGTCATAAAAGAGTATGAGCCATTTGAGCAGCAGCATGCCCTAAGCCAATGTTGGCAACGTTGATTGGACTATGGGAACAATGTTTCAATGATGTAGCGCCCCAAATTTGTTCTGCTATTAGGGACCATGTATATGCTGCTGGTATGGCACCTGGTGAGGTATTTGGTAATGTCACGACACTGGTCGCTTATCGAAGTAGGCTGCTTGAAAAGAGCCCGAAGACAGTATCCCAGTTCCGATGAGGGACGTTCATCCCATATATCACCCTGAAATACTGGAGCTTCTGAATCAGCAGAATACCGTTATTAGACAGAGGGTAGAGGCCCGTTTCCGAGAACAATGGGTTTACACTCTGTGGAAAAGGAGTGAGGTTTTGTCCCTTAAGCCTCAGTTACCTGACCCTAGGAATAATCCCACTGCATATTATAAGGAATTGACTGAGGCTGCTTCATCGACGGTGATGACGCTTGCGGATATTGAAATATTCTTTGGACTGCTGATGCCTGTTGATATTTGGATACAGGTGCACATGCAGGACCACGTTGTGGAATTGGGTGGTACTCGGGATCAGTTTAAAGCATGGGATCAGGAGTGGAAGCCTGGGGAAAGGCCGAGATACTAGCTTTGCCTGGCCGAATTATTACGTATGTGCACTCTCTCATTCCACCTGGAAGGGTAGATTGGGACAAGTTAATGGCATGTTGTCGGAAGAAAGATGAAAGTGTGCCAGATTTCTCCACAGGTTTGAGGGTGTCTTTTTGGATTTTAGCGGACAGGATTTGTCGTGGAAGGGGGTGTTCAATTGTTCGTTAATATAATTGTTACAAACTTGCTTCCTGAGATAGCAACTCAGTTGCAGGCTACAGAGAGCACTTTGACTACCTCCTCCCCTTCTGTAATATTGAGCATGGCGTAGTATTATGATTATAGGGAGAATGAGGAGAAGGTGGAGAAAAAGCATAAGTGATTGAAAACAATGGTGTTGTTGCAGCAGGCTTCTAGGGGGAATGGTAGAGGACGTGGCAATTCGGATAGGCAGCTTCCGCATACCAGCTGGACTACTACGCCAGTAGGGCTGAATCAGTGTGAATATTGTAAGGAGGAGGGACACTGGCATAGCAAATGTCCAGTGCTGTTTCAGAAAATTGCAGCCCCTAGAGGACGAGGTTCTTGTGGACAGGGTCATGTCGCTGGTGGACAGGACAGAGCTCAGCATGCCGCGGCATCACAGAACAGTTCGAGTGGTAGCTACTCTGATGACACTAGGGGTGGACAGTATTATCATGATGATTCAGAAATGGAAGAGGTGACATGGATGTCTCACAGTAAGGTACAGCCAAGGGCAGAGTGAGTGACCAGTTCCGATACCTGTAGATCAACGCGGTCCTTATGTTACAGCGGATTTGCATGTCTCAGCCAAGGAATTTCTGGTGGATACAGGTGCAATGAATAGCTCCATTTCTCGTTCGCTGGTCCCGAGGGCAGCTCTGTCTGGCCAAAATAATGTTTTGATAGGTTTTTCTAGTGTATCGGTTGTGACCTCCATTTCTAAACCTCTTGCACTGACTAAAGAGCCTTTTACTTTGGATTCACCGTTTTTGTTGACATCTAATTGCAGAGAAAATCTGATGGGTTTAGATTTGTTAAAGAAGTTGCATGTGACAATTTATTGTTCCCCTGAAGGTCTTTCCATGACAATGGGTCCTAATGTGGTCAACGCTAAGCAGTGTCTGTCCAAGGATGCGCCACTCCCTGCTGAATTCAAAGACGTCCCGCCCACGCTGTGAGTAACGGGTGACATGGACGTAGGACTATTGCAGATCCCTCCATTTCCATCAAAACAAAAGACAATGCTATATTGCCCTGTATTCCTCAGTACAAGATACCGCAGGCCGGGCAGTGATCCTTGCTGCAATTTATACAGGACTTGATTGAGTCTGGGGTTGTTGAGGAGATGCCTGCAAATGTATGCAATAGCCTTATTCTTCCCATCCTTAAGAGGGCCCCTTCGGGTTCCTCTGATTACCATCCAGATGTTTATCATTTTGTGATTGACTTGCGCGAAGTTAATAAAATAGTAGTTCCTCACTTTCCGGTGGCCCCTTTCATTACTGACCTTCTTACGATGATACCTTCCCCTGCTAAATACTTTTCTGTCATTGATCTGAAAAATGCATTCTTCAGTATTCCAATACATCCAGACAGTAGACATTTGTTTGGTTTTACACTGGCTGGCAGGAGCTTTACATTCTGTCGCGCTCCTCAGGGCTATACTAAGAGCCCAAGCATATATAGTCAAGGTTTAAAAGCCCAATTAGATTCCCTCACACTTCCATCAGGTTGTGTATTGCTCCAATATGTCAACAACTTTCTCATTGCTTCTGACACTGAAAAAGGTTGCAAAGACAGCACAGTCAAATTGTTATTGCATTTGGCACATCATGGACATAACGTGTCCTTTTCTAAATTTCAATATTGTCGACAGGAGGTCTAGGTTACCTACTGTCGAAGGAGGGTAGGAGATTGACTCCTGAGCGCATCAGGACTATTGTTAAAATGCCTACCCCCAAAACTCAGAGGGAGTTGCGCGCTTTCATTGGCATTACTTCCTATTGTCGGCAATGGCTTCCTAACTATTTGTTATTAATAAAGCCCCTGTTAGCACTAACCACTAAAGATGTGCATGAACCCCTGCCTTGGACGCATGAATGTAAGCTGTCTTTTGAGCAACTAAAAGTCACACTTTGCTCTGCTCCTGTGCTTGGCACGCCTGATTATGCAAAGCCGTTTGTGTTGGACGTACATAAGATGGCTGGTTGTGCGCTTTCTGTCTTAACACAGGCCTTTGGAGGTAAGCAACTGCTGTGTGCCTATTTTTCTGCTTTGCTTGATCCTGTCGCCAGAGCCCTCCCGAGCTGTCTAACAGCGGTCGCTGCTGTGGCTGTCTCGATTCGACAATCGGCTGGGCTCATACTTGATACTGACCTCACAGTTATGGTGCCCCATGCTGTGGATACCCTTCTGACTGGTTTTGAGCTAACTCTCTTTGTCCCGCATATCACGATAAAAAGATGAGCCACTCTGAACTCAGCCACGTTACTACCCCTCCCTTCTGAGAGTGAGGAAATTGACATACATGATTGTATTTTTCAGACAGAGAAAGAGACGAAGGGACGGGAAGACCTAATATGTTCCCTTATCCGACCCCCAAGGGGAACTATATTTCGATGGCTCTTGTTTCAAGTTACCAGATGGCACTACAACAGCTGCGTATGCATTAACGACACTACACACTGTCGTTGAGACATCATGTGTTCCCTATCAGTCGGCCCAAGCTGCAGAGCTCCTTGCCCTTATTCAAGCCTGTGAGTTGAGTGAGGGACAAGCTGTAAACATCTATACTGACAGCCAGTATGCCCTCAGAGTCACCCAGAATTTCGGGCAGCTCTGGGCAGAGGGAGGGTTTCTCACTTCCCATGGGATGAGGATCCAGCATGGCCCCCTGATACATAGGCTTCTGTCAGCCTTGACACTTCCCCAGAAATTAGCGGTATTGAAGTGTGGCACCCACAAGGCAATAACGGATGATGTGGACAGAGGGAATGCTTTTTCAGATCAGTTAGCTAAGGAAACAGCTCGAGCAAAAATGAAAAGGATGTTTGTAGCCGGTCCCGCTAGGTGGGTGCCTGAGGTTACCATGTTTGAGGACACATTGGCAAATATCAAGGAGATTCAGAGTGAGGCAACGATTGAGGAATTAGCAATATGGCAGTAAAGCCCAGCACGTTTAGACGAGGATGGGTGTTGGACTGATAAGTTAGGAAAGCAGAGATGGATGTTACTGACTCATATGTTCTTCCCGTGGTTACGATGGCTCACGGGCCAGTTCATATCAGTGCGAAAGGCATTTGCAAGTTGTTAGACCCCGTGTGGCAAAATGACAATATCCCAAAGACAGCGGCTTATTTAGTTTAATATTGTATGGTGCGTATGATGCACAATCCTAGGAAGGGTACCCCTACATCACCTGGTAATTTTGCACCTCCTGCTTATCCTTTTGAAGTTCTCCAAATAGATTTTATTGAGATGGACAGGGTCAACAATTTGAAATATGTGTTGGTGGTTGTTTGCGCATTCGGTAAATGGGTCGAGGCTTACCCCACTAAAGAAAATACAGCCATGGCTACTGCAAAGGTACTCCTCGAGGAGTTCTTTCCTCGCTTCGGCTTGCCCCGTTTGATTTGGAGTGATAACGGAAATGCAAGAATGATACAGTTGGTTTGCTAGGGACTCCACATCAAACAAAAGTTTCATGCTGTGAACCACCCCCAGTCAGCAGGCCTGGTTGAGAAGTACAATGGTACTCTCAAACTGATACAGGAGAGTACAGGGTTGCAATGGCCAGATGCTTTACCATTAGCCCTCTTGTCAACAAGAACAACAGCCCACTCCAGAACGGGACTGTCGCCCTATGAAGTTGTGTTCAGGCGCCCAGCAAATGTCTGAGGAGTCCCACACCCCAAAAGGTTTTCTGAGATTGAATACCCTTAGTTGGTGGATTATCTGTATGAGTTAACTAAAAGTCTACGTTCTATTCACCAACAGATCCAGGACACCCTACCGCCTGCAACTGAGGGGCCCGAACACGATATTCGGCCTGGAGACTACGTCCTCACTCGTAATTTTCAACGTAATAAAGCCTTGGAGCCACGGTGGAAGGGGCCGGTACAAGTACTCCTTGCCACCCATAGTGCAGTCAAGGTCACCAGCCGAAAGAACTGGATTCACCTACAGGGATCACTGACATAATATCGAATACAAAAATATAGACTTACCAAAATATCGTTGACAAAATATAGAATGCAAAAATATCGAATTCCTATCTACAAACAGGTAAGTACAAAAATATCGAATCAAAAATATCGTAAAAAATATAGTTAGTCAAAATACCAAATTTTTCTAAATGTCTTAAAAGTAATTTAAAATTAATGAAATATAACATATAATTAACTGAAACATACTTAAAAATACTTAAATAACCTTAACATTAATAAATAATTAATTTAAGTTAATAAAAACATACAATTTTATTTTTTAATACATATATATTTATTAATATAATATTAATAAAAAATATACAATATTTTTACTGTAAGATAGCAGGAGGGTAAAATTTACTATTACCACTCCAGTGAGTGCAACAGTAGGGAAAGCGTTGTATAGTGGGAGGGTAAAAATTACTATTCCCACTCAAGAGAGTGCAACAGTAGGGAAAGCGTTGGATACGTAGGGCTAAAACTACTATTCCCACTCCAGAGAGTGCATCAGTAGGGAAAGCGTTTGGATAGCGTAAGGGTAAACATTACCATTCCCCCTCCAGAGAGTGCAACAGTAGGAAAAGCGTTGGATAGCGTAGGGGTAAAAAATAGTATTCCCACTCCAGAGAGTGCAACAGTAGGGAAAACATTGGATAGCGGGAGGGTAAAAATTACTATTCCCACTCCAGAGAGTGCAACAGTTGGGAAAGCGTTGGATAGCGGGAGGGTAAAAATTACTATTCCCACTCCAGAGAGTGCAACAGTAGGGAAAGGGTTGAATAGCATAGGGGGAAAATTTACTATTCCCACTCCAGAGAGTGCAACAGTAGAGAAAGCGTTGGATAGCGTAGGGGTAAAAATTACTATTCCCACTCCAGAGAGTGCAACTGTATGGAAAGCGTTGGATAGCGTAGGGGTAAAAAATACTATTCCCACTCCAGAGAGAGCAACAGTAGGGAAAGCGTTGGATAGCGGGAGGGTAAAAATTACTATTCCCACTCCAGAGAGTACAACAGTAGGGAAAGCGTTGGATAGCGGGAGGGTAAAAATTTCTATTCCCACTCCAATGAGTGCAACAGTAGGGAAAACGTTGGATAGCGGGAGGGTAAAAATTACTATTCCCACTCCAGAGAGTACAACAGTAGGGAAAGCGTTGGATAGCGGGAGGGTAAAAATTTCTATTCCCACTCCAGTGAGTGCAACAGTAGGGAAAACGTTGGATAGCGGGAGGGTAAAAATTACTATTCCCACTCCAGAGAGTGCAACAGTAGGGAAAGTGTTGGATAGCGGGAGGGTAAAAATGACTATTCCCACTCCAGAGAGTGCAATAGTAGGGAAAGCGTTGGATAGCTTAGGGGTAAATATTACTATTCCCACTTCAGAGAGTGCAACAGTAGGGAAAGCGTTGGATAGTGTAAGGGTAAAAATTACGATTCCCATTCCAGTAAGTTTAACAGTAGGGAAAGTAATGACTTAATATATTAATAAAAATAAATTAAATATCAATACCAATAAAACATTAATGAAAATGAATTACCAATGTAATATCATATAATAATTAATTAATTAGAAATGCAAATAAATATTAGTTATTAAAAATGAATTACATATTCATAATTAATTATCAACTAATTCATTTTCAATAACAAAAAATAATTAATAATACAAATTAATACCAATGAATAATTAACTGTAAATTAATTATCAATACACAAAAAGTATTTTAATATGTAATTAATTACAATTACATTACTTCCCACCCTTTTCCCATATAAACCCACAACCCACTACAGAAAATAAATTAATAAAATAATCATAACTATCAAATAATTAATAAATAAAAATTAATTACCAATTAATATAAATTAATTACCAATAAAAAATTAATTAACAATAAATGAAAAATCAATACCAATAAATAAAAATAAATTATTCACGTAATTACAATTAAATTACTTCCCAACCATTCCCCTATAAACTCACAACCTGCTACGGAGAATAAATAATAAAATTAACATAATTATCAATTAATCAATTAATAGAAATTAATTACCAAAATAAATTAAACATACATTACAAAAATAATATACACTTTTCACACATATACTAACATACAAAACACTTTAAAAAATTCGATATTATTAAAAATTCAATATATTTTATTGCCTATATTATATACTTCGATATTTTAAACTTCTAAGCAGAGGAGGGGGAGGGGGTTGATAATAAAAACAAAATATGTAGATAAACCCAGACCAAACGTAGTGTGTTTCCATTTCCTTGGGCCAAGGAATCATTCGCCATCAGTTGCTTTCGAGCACACTGTGCCAGCGCTTTTTACTACGTTTGGTCTGGGTTTATCTACATATTTTGTTTTTATTATCAACCCCCTCCCCCTCCTCTGCTTTCCACCAGATCCGGACAGGTAGCACATATACATTGTGTAAAGAGCGCTGGCCGCAAATTGCGCCTCCTTGAACATGCACCTGTGGCAGCGTGATTTATAGGGTAATTAATAAACAATTAAGATGCTGTTTTTCTGAACATTTGGTGCAGCGCAGCCACCGAGAACGGAAATCTCCTCAGAGTGCTGGGAGCGAGCGGGCTGAACCACAGGTGGAGTAATGATCCTTTACCTATGACAAGTGTACCTGCAGTGTTTAGTTTTTACAGTTCATTTGTCTTCCCATGTTTATTTACACATCTTTTCCCTTCTCTTTATATTCTCAACAGTTCTCTATCTCATTCCTTTTTATTTCTCTACCTCAGCCTCTTTCCCCTCTCTGCCTACCGGCACCTCTCCATACCTCTCTCTGCCCAGTGTCATCCTAGGGAACATTGAGGCCTGGCCAAGGCATAGTTCAGCTGTGTTTACACAATGCCATTTCTGTAAGTGGAAGTATAATTCAATATTGAGTAACATCTTGCATGTGTGAATTAGTAGAAAATGTATAATAAAATTGTGAAAGATTGTCAGTCAAGCTTTTATGTGAGGGCTTCATTATTTTGAGGGCCACAGTACACTATGCCATGCCTCATGTGAGGACCCCCACCTTCAGTTACCAAGTGGCAAAAACACTATGGGCCTGATTCACAAAGGTAAACTTACATGTTTGTGTACGTTTATGATTGATTTGGAATTCACAAAACTGTATTTTAAAACTAAGTTTACACATGACTGCCAACTCACACGGCCCGTGTGAGTTGGCAGTCAAATGCTTTTTTTCATCACACTTCAGATTTACAAACAATGTGCCTCATTTTTGCTTTCCTAACTGCTGAATGAGTGCAAATATTTTACAGGTATTTACATCTTTTGTGTGTTTGAGGGTAGTCGAAGTGGCTAAAAAGTACACACACTCAGTGTACTTTGCACACTGAGTGTGTGTAAGCAAAGGTATGTGGGTGCCCGTGGGGCTAGGTTGTGGAAGTGAGGTAACAATGCGCCATTCAAACCATGACCCTAATACCTATATGGTACTGCACTTGTGACTGCTTGTTTACTAGTAAAAGACAGCAATACTTGGTGTTTTGAGAGGACCCTAGCACTTTGGGCCACTGTGCCGCTGCACCTGCTCCAGCATTTAAATCAAGCCCCTTGCGCTTCACTTGTGACTACCTTGATAGCAATAAAAGTTACGAATATTGCTTTTGTCAGAGCTCCATGCAAACTGCTAGGTACAAATTAGAGCATTATATTCACCCCCCCCCCCCCCATTTTAGCATGCTTATCCTAATGTTTCAAAAATAAATTGTAATATTTTTATTTTCAGCACCTGGTAAGGCCTGTGAAGTTGCCTTACCTAATTTTTGGACAATTTTGGTCGGAGAACAAGAGGCCTGACCTTCTTTGCTGCTCTTTCACCCCAGCTACAACCCAGCAAACACCTGTGTTAAAGGTAAGGAAACCGATGCTATATTTGTTTTGGCTGGAGTTCGGGCTATGTACGTGGTCACTACATGGTGGTTGGGGTGGGTGCACATTTTGAACATTCTACCCTCAGTGGATGGAATTTACTAATGGCATTAGCCCTGTGCGTTGGGCAATACAGGTTGCTAAAGGCACTTTCTATCCCTTTCCTTGTTAAAGGCCCTCAAGCAGTGTCTGTTTCAGTGCCTTCAGCAACCCGTATGGGGTACTAAGTAGTCCTACCTTAAGAATGGAGTGGTCCTCAGAGGTCAGAGTATCACATTTTCACAGTCCTTGTAGGTCCGGATTAGGTGTTTTGTATTTTAACAATTATGGCTATCTGGAAGACCAAAGAATTTTGCTTCATAGTTTGTTTCATATGACTCTTGGCCTAAAACAATTACACCTAAACTTTGTTAGGACTATTTATGGTTAAAGAGGCATTGTTGTTCAGCAACAAGATATATATATTTATACTTGAAGTTGATATAATTGCAGTGAACCTTAAATGTTGCACTTTGATTATTGCCAGGTTTCTTTAATATTGGCAAAGACAGCATCAGGATGAATACAGTTGAACAGCTACTTGCAAGGTCATTCTTTGGACAGTCACGTGAAGAGAAACTGCATATAAAGCAATTAGGACCACATCAGCCTGACCTGAAACTACAACAAAGTACCCAGGACAGAGGAAAGACGTACAAACGTACATTCTCTAACACCTGGTACACAAAGGCTGATTGGCTTACAGGGTGCCCGTCCAAAAACGCTCTGTTCTGCTTCCCTTGCTTGCTGTTTTCTGGTGACAGTTCTTGGACAAAACTAGGAGTAACAGACTTGAAGCATTTGTCTGAAAAAATCAAGAAACATGGACACACAAGCAACCATATGGAAAACCTGACGAGACTGGGAATGTTGGGAGACACGCCGATTGAACACCACATAAATGAAGCATACTGGCACACAGTACAGAAGCACAATGAAGCAGTTGATAGGAATAGACACATACTATCAAAAATAATAGATTGTGTTAGTTTCTGTGGTGCTTTCGAACTGGCATTGCGAGGCCGTGATGAATCGGAAAATTCCTCAAATCCTGGAATATTCAGAGGCCTTGTGGATCTAATAGCAAGCATAGACAAGGAAATGGAAGCACATTTAGCAAGTGCTACAGTCTTTAAGGGCACATCTAAAACAATACAAAATGAACTCCTTGAGTGTATGCTTGAAATTGTGAGAAGCCATATTGTCCAAGAGGTGCAAAACACAGACTTTGCGGCTATTCAGGCTGATGACACCACTGATGTAGCCACAACAACACAGTCCGTATTGGTCTTTCGCTACATTGACAAAGACAGTAAGGTTGTGGAGAGGTTCTATGGTTTCACTCATTTAACAGACTCTACAGCAGAAACCATTACTTCAGCTATACTGCATCAACTCAACTTCATTTTCCTAGAGCTCCCTCAAAGGAAGAAACTTATCGCACAAAGCTATGATGGTGCGTCCGTAATGAGTGGGAGCCTTGGTGGAGTACAGAAAAAAATTCGAGATGTGTACCCTAATGCTCATTATGTGCACTGTTACGCCCACCAACTTAATCTAATTATGCAACAGGCAGTATCAAACTCACCTGAGACACAAATTTTCTTTCAGGATATAGGAGGCATGGCAGCATTCTTCTCACGTTCCCCCAAAAGAACGGAAGTACTTCAGGAGATTGTGGAGAAGAGGCTTCCAAGGGGATCCTCAACCCGGTGGAACTTCAACATTCGTACAGTCAATCTAATATATCAACATAGGGAGGACCTTGAGAAATGTTTTGATGCCATAGAAAACAATGTACAGTTTGATTACAGGAGTCAGAATGAAGCCCGCGGCTTTACTAGAACACTAAAAGACAGAGAGTTTCAGTTCCTTCTGTCTTTATTTCATGAGATAATGTATTATGTCGACATATTGTACAACCAGTTACAAGTAAGACCCATAGATACTGTCTCTGTGCAAAGAGATACCAAAATGTTTGTCGCCAACATAAGCAGAGTGAGAGATGAGGTCGGCAATATAGACAGCACACTGCCAGAGGGTTCTACTTTTTCAAACCACAGGAAAAACATCAGCACTCTGGTCAGAATAGGAAAGGAGATATGTGACATTGTAATTGTGCATGCACAAGAACGTTTTCGCTTCACAAAACATTTGGTGAGTGCCTCATTATTGCAAAGTGACCAGTTTGCAACATATGAACAATCCTTCCCTGAGCAAGCTCTGAATGATGTTGTGGAGGCTTTCCAATGCTCAGCAAAGAGGACCTGAAAACTGAGTTGACTGTACTCTACAGAATGAGTGTATACCGGAAGGCCACTGGTGCCATTGCTTTGCTGACTATAATCCAGAAACTCAATATGGAAAAGTAACTTACAGAGACAGTGGCTTTACTAAAAATTGTCATTACCACTCCAATGACAACAGCAGAGTCGGAACGATGTTTTTCGACCTTAAACCGGATTAAGACATTCTTGAGGAACACAATGATTCAGGAAAGACTGAATGCTCTAGCAATGCTTTCCATAGAGAGCGAGCTGCTCAAAAGAATACGAGAGTTCAACACACAAGTTATTGAAAAGTTTGCTGCTCTTAAGGACAAACGTGTTGATTTTAATTACAAAAAGTAACTATATGGTGAATTCTGCTAGTTTGCGATCTGTTTACTTGTTTTTAAATAAAAAGCCTCTGTGAGGTAGTCAGAAATGCATTGTATCTCAAAGTCTGTTATGAAGCCACATATTGAATAAGCAGGTAGCTACCTATGTTGTATGACATCTCTTTATTACGGTCATAACTGCACTTTCACAATTTCTTTAATAACCTTCTTTCCTTCTCAAAATTGCTTGCAAATGCACCATTTGTCCACTCGATTTTCACATTTTTCTCGGGGGGGGAGCGGGCGGGGGTGTTCGGACACGCGCGCCGCGCTTGCGAGCTACAGTGCGGAAATCATTTTCCGCCTCACCAGGTTCAAATGTCACCAGCCGCCACTGCCTGAACACATGTTTGTTACTTTGGCCCCTCACAAAGGGGAACATCGCAAAAAATATGTAGATAATGTATGTTTGCAAATGCTGCATCAGGCCCCTGGTACGTCAAATGTTACAAAATGGTGGATTTGCGGTCTACTCCCCTCAGTTAGACATAGAAGCGATATTTTGCTGTCAATGCCATTCTCATATCTAGCCAGCTGTGAGGGGTGGTTTGAACTGTTTACTATAATATAAATAAATTGTCATGCTTCTACTATGGATATGACATCTGCTGATTACTATGCAGTGTTAGAATATATACGTGTTCATCAAGAGTTCACTCCAGGGGAGCAAGGGCCCCTTATACATTGTCCCCGACAGCCGGTATGAATGTATATGTTATGTACAAAGAGTATTCCGCCTTTACTTCCACCACAAAATGTCTATTTTGTCTGTGGGTTTCAAGCTTATGTTTGGCTTCCTAGGGGATGGTCAGGTACTTGTTATCTCTCTTTCCTTCTTTCCCCAGTGTATATAGCACCATCCACCTACCATAGGGATCATCAATTACAACGTAGGAGTGCATAGCTGCCCCGAGTTAGAAGGGTAATACACGCAGAAGATATAGATCAGACAGATACCACTTTGCAACAGTTCACAGGCGCAATGAAGGGTTTCATACCCTTTTGGGGCTCCATGTCTAACAGTCTCAAAATACGTCGCCTCACACGAGTAGTAGAGGGGGTCATTAATACCACAGCTGTTTTTTTAACGAATATTACAGCTGAGTTCCAGGCTACGAGACTTGTTGCTTTGCAAAACCGGATGGTGTTAGATGTCATCCTTGTTGATCGGGGAGGGGCCTGTCGGGTCATTGGCATTAGTTGATGCGTCTATATGCAGACCACGCCCCTAATGTATACTCTGCCATTCAGAAGTTGCACAAACTTGCATCCGACATCCACCAAGAGAATGGTACTTGGTCCCTCTCTGGATGGTTCTGGAGTCTGTTAACGTCCTGGGGTTGGAAGATCCTTATTGTCTTAGCTGTAGATGCTGGCCTACTCTTCACCTGTTGCCTGTGCATACATTGTCTCCCTGCTTGCTGTGCTTATTGTGCCAAGACTCTAATGCCCAAGACGAAGGGTTTAGTATCTGACCCTAAGACAATTGCCCTGATGATGCAAGATATACAAGATATCATGTCAATAGATGAAGGTATTTTTGAAATTCGATAATGCATATATTAGCTTGCAATTGGTAGTCCTTCACTTCTGTAAGGAGTTGTTTGCTCCAAATAGTGGCAAAATGTGTTAGCGAATGCTAAAAGGAGGGTCTGTTGGATTAAAAAATTGCTTTTCCCAAATTTCCCATGATATGATTTCAGTTAGTATTTGTTGCACCATTTTGTATTTAGCTGCCATTTTGAGCCATGATCGACACTAACTTTTGTCTCACTTAGGGGGTCATTATGATGACGGGTGGACTTAGTCCGCCCGTCATCCTAGCGGGACTCGGGACCGCCCGCCATAAAGGCTGGGGTCCCGGGGGTGGTATTAGGATGTGCCCGCCACAGTGGCGGGCACATCCTGCATGTTAAGCATTGTGGCGGGCGGTGCTCTCAGCACCGCACGCCACAATGCTGAGAAAGCACTCTCACATTTGCATTTACAAAGCGGCAGGCACCGCGCAATGCCTGCCGTTTTGTAAATGCAAATGAAGGGGGGTACCACAGGTACCCCCTGTGTGCACCCCCCTACTCTCCTTCACTCTGGGGGCCCGCACGGGCCCCCAGAGTGAAGTCCGCCTGCCTTTCTGTGGCTAAATAACAATGAGTGTGCCAGGACTGATAGTATTTAGGAAAAAACTTCAAAAATGACCCCTATGAATGAAACATAAGCGTCTGCTTGACTATTTGCATCATTTAATGATCAATTTCAATCTTTTTGCATTTTCAAATTTCAGAAAACATAAACTGTGCGATAAGACTTTATACAATAAATTCTATATACAAATATATGACAGAACGAAATTGGAGTTTCGGCATTTAAATTTAAGCCACAATTGAGCACCCGCGGCTGACTTACAATGGAGCTGGGTAGCTAGAAACCCCTATTCCCGATTGCTCACTTTAGGGGTCCCAAGAAATCTTTACCACGCACGAGATTGGTTGTTTGAGAAGACTGAAGAGAGCTTCTATGGTCCTGATGAGAACCCCACCAGCTTGAGGGTTCGAAACGCGTCGACCTATACCCCAAGCCACCTGTAAACGGAAGGCATCATCATTCCTTTAGTGGATCTATTGTTTGAAATTAACAATTAGCACAAACATTATTTCATAATAAGTTTCATATTTTGAAATCTAATTGTTTCACTTTGACTTAGGTGTTCCTAGGGATATTTGTTTAGTATGTATGGGAAGTTTGAAAGAGTTGTGGATGTGGTATAAGTGCAATGTGTTCAATTGTAAATGTTTTGTATATTGTGTATATATTTGTATATAGAATTTATTGTATAAAGTCTTATCGCACAGTTTATGTTTTCTGAAATTTGAAAATGCAAAAAGATTGAAATTGATCATTAAATGATGCAAATAGTCAAGCAGACGCTTATGTTTCATTCATAGGGGTCATTTTTGAAGTTTTTTCCTAAATACTATCAGTCCTGGCACACTCATTGTTATTTAGATTTTGATTGGTTTAGCCTGACTGGTTATGAGCCAAGGCCCATTCCTGTTTTTTGCCTTTCTGTGGCGGCATTGCCGCCACGGAAAGGCATTGCCAAAAGCACATCATAATATGGCTGGCGGTGTCTGTTAGACACCGCCACCATATTATTCCTTTTCCATCCCGGCCGCAAGGCTATAGGGGCAGAAAAGCGGCGGACGGTCTTTCCGTACGCCGAGGTCCCCCCGCGATACTAATATGGCGGGGGGAAAATGAGAGTGGATGGAGGGCGGATTGCCTCCGCCAGGCCGGCGGTGGCTACCACCAGCCTGGCGGGGGCAATCCGCCTGCCATCATAATGGGCCCCTTTGTGTTAGCCTCACCAAAAAGCAGCTGCCAATGTGTCCTCTGTACGTGTATTTCTCCAAGGCTGAGTTTGCTGTGCTAATGAATAGAATGTTTTATTAGCGTATACCTTTCTGACTATATAGGCTTGCTCCCACTGCTCAGAGAGGTGAGAGCAGGCAGAGTAACCTTGAATACAAGATAAAGGTTGCCCGGTCCCAGGATTTCAACTCATCCTTCTGTACCTCCTTTGTTCATTAGCTCCCAAATGGAAAAATCCAGTCTGGGCATGTCTTTAGGGGTGCTGGAAATGTACTTTACACCTTACCATGTTGTCTGAGGTCAGTCCCCTCTGCAGCAATCCAAGGAGGCTGGTCAGACTGGACTCCGCTTGAGTGTATGACTCATAAATCACTATGGTTTGCATTCTCTACTGCCTGACCAACTCTTCATTTGTGTGGAAGGCTGAGAGGTGGTCACGAGTGACCCGGGTGGCCCTAATCGGGTCACTTCCTTCATCAGCTCAGCCAGCCCCCATCTGAACATGTTTTGGTGCTTAGTCTTGCATCTAATGCACATGCGCAATAGTTCGATGCTGGTCGCGCTGTTTTCACACTGTCTGGGCATGCCCTTGTGAATATTATCTCCTCTTCTGGCATGCACAGTGCTATGATACAGTGGCCGCATTCTGTTCTTAGCAGTCTGAGGCCTCTTGGGTGCCGCTAAACTCCGCTATGCGGCATAGGCAGAGTTTTTCCCAAACTCTGCCCTCCAAACGGAGTACGGAGTGACAAAAACTCCCTGAACTCCGCTGGCGGAGCAGAGTTTACTGCCCATCCCCAGTTTTCTCCCACAGAGCACCCCCCAATTACTATTAACATTACTCTTCTGTGTTTATGTGTTCATTTGGGGGACTATTTTTTTCTTTGGTTCCTGCTTGTGTCACTGCCCGTCTTTGGTGGTTCAGCTTCGGTGCCCGTCACATAATCTTCGCATCCCATACAAATATTGCAATTAAAGGTCCGATGATTCAGATGTTGTTTTCTAAATCACTTCTTTAATTTTCTCTGACTTCAAAGCGCAAGGTTTTCCTCCAAACTCCCCCCACTTCACTGCTTGTTGCTTTATTGAGCCTTGGACACCGGATCTTCAACAACCCAACATTGCAGCACAGTTAAGGGCCAAACCTGGGCAACTCATGAGGTATTTTCTCTGACGCTTGTCTATATAATGTGCACTTGAGTGACCTGAAGTTGTTAGAGCACTTTACATGAACGCTAGTTACATTACACAATGTCAAATTTATTTTTGGGGTAATTTTTATAGAGCGCAAATTCAACTGACCCATGTATTGAAGCGCTTTACAAAAGCGCCACTAACATTACACAAGGTAAAGTTCATTTTTTGTTGTTAGGTGCACAGAGATGAAGTGATACCGATGCCGCCCATGTTTATTCATTATTTTCTCTATACCTGACAAATGGAAATAACATTTGTCTGTCCCACCTCCTCCCCATGTCTCTGCATGCCTCCCCACTGCCTCTTCCTGTCATCGTCGTCCTCCTCCTCCTCTCGAAGCTCTCATTTCAAAGCATATTCACGAAAGCTCCCCAGGGACTGTGAGGCATTTTTATTATATAATGTGAACTCAAGAATCCTGAATGTGTTTGAGCATTTTGCATGAGCGCTAGTTACATTACACAATGTCAGATTAATTGGGGGGGGGGGGGGGTTTATAGCGCGTAAACTCAATTGACCCAAGGGTATTGAAGCGCTTTACAAAAGCGCCACTTACATTACACATGGTCAGGTTAATTTTTTTGTTCTTAGTTGCATAGAGATTAACAGGCACATGCATCAAAGGATTTTGCGATCGCAAACGGGGCGAATCGCAAAAATCGGCCGTTTGCGATCGCAAAATCTGCTTTTGGAATGCATGAAGGGTGAAGGCCCTCGCAATTTGAGAATTCGCAAATATTTGCGAATTCTCAAATTGCGATTGCATTTAAGGAATCGCATTTTGCGATTCCTTAAATGCAATGCATGAAACTTAAAAAAATTGCGATTTCGCAATTAGGGGGAGCAAATTACCATGAGGTTGAACCTCATGGTAATTTACGAAAACTTTGAAAAATGCACTTTTGTGCATTTTTCAAAGTTTCATGTTGTGCAAACACATGCCCTTAGGGCATGTGTGTGCACAACATATGTGCACAGTTTGATTTCAGGGGTGCAACTGGGTGCCCTTGGAAAACACCTGCACCATTGAAATCGCATTCTCAAGTTGCGATTCGCTAATTGCGAATCGCAAATTGAGAATGTCTTCCCATTCATTCCTATGGGCCTCTAGGCCCATAGGAATAAATGGGGAGGTATTCCTTAATTGCGACTTGCAATTTGCGAGTCGCAATTACGGAATATTAAGAAATCGCAATTTTTTTAGCGATTTCTTGATGCATTGCATTTTGCAATTCCTTAATTGGGATTCCTTATTTTTCGCAATTAAGTAATCGCAAAAAGCAATATTGATGCATGTGCCTGTAAGTGATGCCGACACTGTCCCTGTTTATTAATTATTTCCCTTCTATCTGACAAATGGGAACAGAATTTTGAGGTACTGGGTTTTTCAGAACCGGTACTGAACCGGTAACCCAGCAGTGCCAGGGTACACCCAAAGCCCTTGGATTCTTTCCTGATTCAGACCACAGAAACTCAGAGTCTTCTAGGTGAAGTCAAGGATCGATTTTATTGGCTGCAACCAAGAAACAAGCGTCCTAGAAGTACAACACACGGGATGTATATTCTCAGGAGACTGCTCAATCCTACAAAGTCAGGCTTCTCTTTTTATACAAAATATTGTGCTTTAGGCAAACATTCTTCGAATTTACAGTACACTATTCACATTCTTTGTTACAAAGGAAAAGCAGTGTCATGATGACATGTCTATATTTCAGTTCGTCCAGCCCACAACAAATCAGATGCACTGGGCCAGGGACAGACTAATTTGCATATAGCCAGGTTCTGAGCTGGGATGGGGCAGTGAGCTAAATAACGGTGATGGATCAAGCCCTGATCTTTGGACTGGGTAAGAGTGGTCTGCTTAATTCAGACACTCTGTTCATCACCACCCCCTTTTCTGAATCATTTTGTCCACCATAAGCGTGGAAGGGTATACTCAGACATGAGTCCCTTGCTCACTGCTCCATCAGGATTCAAGCAAGCCGGGCCGACGAGGCTGAAATGCCAGAAACCGGTCCCCGGTAGCTTGTCTCCTTTCTGGTGAAGAATTGGCTTGGTAGTTTGGTCTGCCCTGTTCCCATGATGCACTGGGCCAGGGACAGACTAATTTGCATATAGCCAGGTTCTGAGCTGGGATGGGGCAGTGAGCTAAATAACGGTGATGGATCAAGCCCTGATCTTTGGACTGGGTAAGAGTGGTCTGCTTAATTCAGACACTCTGTTCATCACCACCCCCTTTTCTGAATAATTTTGTCCACCATAAGCGTGGAAGGGTATACTCAGACATGAGTCCCTTGCTCACTGCTCCATCAGGATTCAAGCAAGCCGGGCCGACGAGGCTGAAATGCCAGAAACCGGTCCCCGGTAGCTTGTCTCCTTTCTGGTGAAGAATTGGCTTGGTAGTTTGGTCTGCCCTGTTCCCATGATGCACTGGGCCAGGGACAGACTAATTTGCATATAGCCAGGTTCTGAGCTGGGATGGGGCAGTGAGCTAAATAACGGTGATGGATCAAGCCCTGATCTTTGGACTGGGTAAGAGTGGTCTGCTTAATTCAGACACTCTGTTCATCACCACCCCCTTTTCTGAATCATTTTGTCCACCATAAGCGTGGAAGGGTATACTCAGACATGAGTCCCTTGCTCACTGCTTCATCAGGATTCAAGCAAGCCGGGCCGACGAGGCTGAAATGCCAGAAACCGGTCCCCGGTAGCTTGTCTCCTTTCTGGTGAAGAATTGGCTTGGTAGTTTGGTCTGCCCTGTTCCCATGATGCACTGGGCCAGGGACAGACTAATTTGCATATAGCCAGGTTCTGAGCTGGGATGGGGCAGTGAGCTAAATAACGGTGATGGATCAAGCCCTGATCTTTGGACTGGGTAAGAGTGGTCTGCTTAATTCAGACACTCTGTTCATCACCACCCCCTTTTCTGAATCACAACAAATCACCCGGCAAGGCCCAACATTTCATCAGATATCGGTGGACCCCCAATAAAAATGGGCACCTCCCCATCATAAAGCAAGTGAGAGAAAAGAGCAGGGACAGGTGTGAGCAAGATTCGGCAGGGTGTGTGCGATGAAATGGGTTTATGGCCTGTTGTGCCTTGATGCTATCTCATTCGGCCACTGGGAGAGGAACTGACCAAACAGGTTCGGCCTGGGGCAATGGTTCCAACTTGCCCAGGTCACAGGAAAGTCAATTAAGGTGTACGTGTCCTTTGGAATCGAATTTAGCTGTATTATAAGCCTATGTGAAGGGCAACTCACAAAATGGCTGCCGTATACAAAATGGAAGCCAAGGGTTCAGAACGAGAATGACGATTTCGAGGTGAAATCGTCACTGGAATATGACGAAAATGCTTGTACATAGTGTACTTGTCATTTTCGGTCTTTTGATACTAAATTCGTCATGTTACGACGAAGTTTTATTCTCAAGTCCAGAATTTTCAGAACCACAAACCCTCCTTTTGCCCTTACATAGGCAATTTAACCTAATCTTATGCTAATCTGAGTCCAGGTCTATATTCCTAAAGTCATTGAGATATTGCTGTAACATCATTCTAGTACTTAGCTCGTCTCTTGATACAGGTTTCCTTACACATGATGCAACACAGAGGCCACATATTGCAGGAGCACACTGCACGCACAGACAGAACAGGAAAAGAATGGCTAGGACCATCCCAATGACCATCAGAATTTTCCATCCCCAGGCGGATATCAGTTCCCAGAACCATCCCATTAATGACCAATCTCCTTTATCCACATGAATAGATTCGGAAATCTTATGCAGTTTAGAGATGGCCTGGTACACTTTTGGAGCGTTATCTGGAATGAAAACACAGCAACTCGATTGGATCAATCTACATACCCCACCTCGGTCTGCAAGTATGACATCTAATGCGACCCTGTTCTGAAGGGTCATAAGTCGATCCGACTGGAGCTCAGCAGTCAAGTTACTAAGGGCACCAGCAGTTTCAATCATGGTGGATTCAACCACCCTTGTCAATTGCCTTATGTTCCTGCTGTTAGCCATCGGTCCCCAGAACGGCAGAAAACCCTTTACGAAGTCCCCAAATTCTTGTCCTGCAGTGTCTTCTTGACTCAAGGCACCTCTAACTATCCTTGTCTTGTGGTAATCTGCCGCTGCTGTGTAGGTGGGAGGCAACAGGAACGAAACAAAACATGAGCCCGAAAAGTCAGGGGGCAACCATGTATAGGCTCTATCATGGCAGATGAAATAGGTACCCTTAGCTGCTAAAAACAAAGGGGAAGTCTGGGCTGCAAAAACATACGTTTTAGTGCAGATACTCTTCCCTAACTGAGCTCTGGGATTCGTGCCATTACCTTGCAGACACAGATGACCCTGATGGGGTACAATCCAAATCGGGGAAGATCTCTTAGCTTGCTGTTTCTCACTCAGAGTAGCTCCATATCCGGTTATGTTCCATCCTATGTATACTAGTGTCTCATCTCTCCGGATAGTCTCATAAGAAATACCTTCCTTAATCATGTCTACTATACCCTTAACTAGAGCACTATTTTTAGGATTGTCTGTTACAGAACGTAGGGGGTAGACTTCATGTGCCTATATGAACATTGTTCTGTATGCCCACACAGAACCATTGTGACTGAATGGCAGGACCAGATAAGGAATACCTTTATCCGTTGTGTGAGGCATAAGACCACACACCCAACAGTTAGTCGTGTTCATTACAAGTTGGTGCTGGTGCAAAAGCTGAACAAAGGAGTTATTAATAAACTCTAATCTCCTAGCGGATTCGTGTTCAGGAAGGGGTTGAAAAGAGTGTGGGGAAACAGTAGAAGGAGGAGGTATAGGCGATGCAGTGGGTGCAAATGTTACTCGAAAAGAGAATAACACATAACTTATTAAACATATCATCACACTGAATAACATGAAAATGCACAATATCAAGAAGCTTTTCTTTGTCATTATTTTACAAATCTTGTGTTCAAAGTTCATTTCCTTGGCAGGTCTCTCCATCTCGAGAAACTCCATCCTCTCTAAAGTGCTGCCCGCGATGGGAGGTTGATTCTGCTAAGGAATGCTTCTGTCAGTCCAGGGCAACTCCCTCAGACCAACCAGAACTGCCGACCTAACGTCGTCAGCTGCACCCCAAAGACTTTGGGCAATCGCGGCCCTAGCAACGGAACCCGGATGGCGGTTCGAAAAACAAAAATGAGCAAGTTTCTCAGATGGGAGAGCTGCACTTTCAAAAATAGTACTTGTGGTAAAAAAAAAGGTTTTGTTTATTTGTCCATAGGTCTTGGCCTCAAGTTATAGCGATTTTCCCGGGTACTGTCTGATCGTGAAACAGGAGTTCAGGCTCTGTAGTGTTCAATGGAATTGACGGTGATACAGCTGGTTGCAAAAGTTTATCGCGCTCTTGTTCAGTAAGTGTTCCTTTTACTCGTGCATCACTGAAGGGCTGAAAACGTGGCACGGTTTCAGTCTCTGAGTCGGCGACACCCTTCTGGACCCACTGGTCATATGGCAGAGGCAGAGGGATCCGTTTGCAATGGATCCCGTGGATCCAGTTCGCCTTCCCCTCCACTCAAACTGCTGATCTTGTGGAAAGAAGGACGAGGTGCGGTCCGGTCCACCTGGGCTGGTCGTTTTTGGTTCTCTGGAAGTTCTTGACAAGGACCCAGGAACCAGGGTCGATTGCGTGACCTGGAGTCTCGGAGACCGGAGGCAGGGTGTCGTGAACCTGTTGATGCAAAACACGCAATTTAGCCGTCAATTCATATAGATAATCAAGCAAAACAGGGTGTTCAATTTCGCTGAACCTAGTGGGCCTTGGCACTCCCCATATGTTGGCCGGGCGGCCAAAGACTATCTCATAGGGGCTAAGTTTCACTCGTGAATGCACAGTCATTCTGGTGGGCAGGAGTGCTAAGGGTAGAGCATCAGGACATTTAAGACCTGTGCTCGCTTGAATTTTGGCCAGTTTTAACTTAAGCGTGCCATTATAACATTCTACTAATCCAGCTGATTGGGGGTGATTTGCAGCGTGGAACCTTTGTTCAAATCAAATCAAATTTGTCTTTATTCGGATTTCCATAGTTGTTGAAATTCCATAAAAGTACATAAAATACATTACAGCATTTACATGGATAAATAAAATGGTAAAAGGCAAATTTAATTTCTTACCCAATTTTTAAAATCTAGTTATACACAAATATACACAAGAAAAATTTAAGATAATATACATTATTTAAAACTTCTTCGTCCTAAACTGAATTTGATCAGAGAGCAGTCAGCTCATACTAGTATCATCACAAAATACTATAGGCGATCAAACGTCATAGGTTGCCACAGTGTCTAGCACAGAATTTTAAAAAGTATGCTAACGATTTAGCAATCAATTCCTGTTCCAGTTGCTGGAGAACCAAATATGCTGGGTGGCACTGCCGCAGCCCCATTACCCTCAGAATGGGAAGAACCCACCTCTTACGCGGAACCGTATAGAATTTACAAAAGAGGACCACATGAATGGTAGATTGTGGGGAGGTGGAGTCACAAGGACAAGGGCATAGGTTTGGGGACCAATCATTTTGAACGGGGAAGGATAACAAACGGTGTAATAAATTGAACCTAAAACGGGTCAACAGAAATTTTCCATATTGGCTTATACTATAATTTAGATATGGTTGAATTGTGGACACAGTTTGGATTAATAAACAATGTTGGACTGATGTTTTCCCAGCCTCCTTTAAGAGGCGCAGTTCGCTCAAGTGCGAAAGGCAAGCTGTTCTTAGTTCTGTTTTTGTTATGTCCATTATTGCAGGGGGGTCATCAAAATATTTCTCAAGACCCATGTCCATAAAAAATGTCTTAACATAGGCCAACCATTTGATCCTCCTCATGTTATCAAGTTTCAGACAATCCCGTACAATTGCCCTTGTCAAATGGCACTGCTCCGTGACCCAGATCCGCCGCCACAACATGACGGGTTGGATTTTTATTATATCCGAAAGATAATCTAATCCCAGTTCGTTGTGGCATCCATATGTAGTCGTGCTTCTCGGCATCGATAGCAAATACTTTAGGAAGGAATTCTCAATTAGTTGAAGCTGGTCCGTATTAGCTTCTCCCCAGACCCCTGCCCCATAGGTTGCTACGCTTATACACTTTGCTTTATATATTTTAATCATTTCTGTCTGTGTTTTTTCCCTAGCTTTTGCGCAAAGGATTTGAGTGCTGTTACAGCCCTAAGAAATGCTAGCTTGCGAGAATTGATAGCTTCCCTCCACTTAAACTTATTGTCAATCAGGATTCATAGATAAGGGTATGTTAGTGTTTGTTCAAGGGGCTCTTTGTTGACGCAAATTGTCTTTAAATTTCTATGTTTTGGACCAGCATGCATCACATAAGTTTTTTTTATATTTATTTTTAAATTCAAGCCAGCCATAAATGAACAGTACTTGTCCAGGACCCGTTGAAGCTGTACTGGGGTTCGGGCAAGGAGAACCGCGTCGTCGGCATATAATAAAGCTGGAACATGCCGACGACCGATGGCTGGGAGATCATCCGTGCCTTCTAGCAAAGCGGCCTCAAGCCCATTAGTATACAGGGTAAAAAGAAAGGGGGCCAGAACACATCCTTGTCTGACCCCCTTCTCTACCCGAAAGCTATCCGTTAACTGGCCGCTGGTTCCATACCTTACTCTCCCTGTAGCCCCCGTATACAGCTCTCGCAAGAAGTCAAAAATTGATGGATCAATGCCCATCTGTAGTATGATTGTCCACAGCCTTGAGTGCATAACGCAATCAAAGGCTGCGGACAGATCTACATACACCATATGGAGGGAAGCACCTTTAGCATGTATGTATTTCTCAGCAAGAAGCGTCAGGTTCAATGCCTGGTCCACTGTACCCAGTCCCTCCCTAAATCCGTATTGCAAGTCCGAAATCAGATTTTGTTGATTTGTCCACTCCTGGAGTCGCTCGAGAAGAATGCGTCCAACCATCTTCCCGAGCGAGTCCAGGAGTGAGATGGGTCTATAGCAGGATGGACTGTTCCTATCACCCTTTTTATAAATGGGGACTAGTATCGAGGTTGACCAAGATTTAATAAGGCCAACCTCCTTGGACGCATTCAGTACGTTTGTAAGGATCGGTGTCCAAAGGTCTGGGTTTTGTTTGAACAGATCTACTGGGACTGTGTCTGGACCTGGGGCCTTCCCCCTTTAGATGTTTTTATTGCATTAAATACCTCTTTGTGGTCAAAGCAGAGACTTAGTGGGTACTTAATATGAGGGAGAGCATCAGCTGTGGCAATCTCGTGAGGGCTATCCCTACGGAAGACCTCTGAGAAATACTCGACCCATTCTTTGGCGTCAATAGCAACGTCCAGAGTTGGTGTATCTGCCTGGGCAAGCAGAAAAGGAGATCTCACTACCTGCCAGAAGGCAGAACTATCCTTTAAAGCGCTACTCTTCTGTAATTTGTCCCACAGGTCGGCTTTAATCTCCTTTTTTCTGTTTTTTATAGCCAGGGTGTAAGCCTTCCTAAGACTAATAATCTCGTCTCTATCTCTCGTGTCCTTAGCTAGGGCCTTTCTTAGTAGTGTATATGCTTTAGTGCATGCAGGACTAAACCATCCCTTTCTAGGTTTCTTCTTATGTTTGCCAACTTTGGTCAGTTCTTTCCTTATGACTTCGAAAATCGAAGCATAGCTAACCAAAATTTGGGCCGGGGTAGCTAAAGGGTCAAGACACTTCATTATATGAGAATTACTTGCCTCCACTATTTTTCCCCCTATAGCCATCTAGTCTAATTTACCCCATTTTAAAGTGTAACCGTTCAGACGATCCAATACTAGGTCTTGCTGATCCAGCTCGTTTAACTGCAGTGAGCCTTCACTGGTTTGACTATGCCCAATCTGAAGGGTCATACTTATGGGAAAGTGATCGCTAAGTACGTTGTTAATTATTTGAAAGGTCTTAATGTGAGGGGCTTTGTTAGCGGAGACTAGGATGTAGTCAATCACAGTTTGTGCGCCTCTTCCATTAAATGTTGGCGCAAATACAACTACTGGAGTTGTTAATTCATTGGCGAAACCCATCTCTAGTTCCACCATTGTCTCATACATTTTTGTTCCCTCAGGCGTGTGTGTGAAATGTGTAAGCCCATTCTTTTGTTCGTCGGTGATCCCGCAATTAGAGGTGTTACTTTTAGTGCATAAGTGCAAATTGAAATCCCCTCCCCAGACTAAAGCATATGTCTTGCTTGCGTATCTTAGACGCAGGACTTGGAGGAGATCAGAGATCTCGGTTACCAATATTATAAAATCAGATGGATTCAGATTATTATACAGATTAATTAAGAAGTACACTTCCTGAGTAGATCTTTGAAGGATAAGTAATTGGTAATTAGGCTCTACCTTCACTGGAATAATATCATGACAGGGCAAAAGATTTGAGATGTAAGTGATTAGCCCTCCCTTGCTCCTACCAGCAGTGGACTTTTTAGCTGGAGAGAAGTAGGTCTTGTAGCCTAAAAGATGTATTGGTTCATTAAGCCACGTTTCTTGTAAGCAGATAATATTACTTAAGTTAGCAGTCTCCAGGTAGCTAATTTCCGTGTGCTTAGAAGCTAAACCGGCTATATTCCAAAAGAGAAAGGTGGCTTGTTTGACAGAGGTTACCGGAATAGATGGACTAGGTATCGTCTGCAGCATCTCGCTAGTCAGCGTCACAGGGGAGTTTACCCTCCGTATCTCGTTAGTTGCTTCCAAAGTACTCTCTATATTGATGAAACTATCCTTTACGGGTACTGCAATAGTGGAATAGTTCTCTAGAACATCTATTGTATGATGGTTTTTAGTAAAGCCTGTAGTTACCTTTACTGTATGTGGGGATAACTTGGTTAGGTACGTAGGATCTATACTATCGTGATTATTATGTAGTAGTGGTCAATCAACCATCTCCAGACCACTGTATCTGTTTAATGTTGGTATGCCTCCCCAAGTATCCCTATATGGTGGATTTCTCCTGTCCCTACCTGTCCATACTGTCCAGTCGTTCCTCCCCTGCCTGGTATAATCTGAGTCCCCACCCCATGGATGATTTACTAGTTCATGCCAGGGCCAGTATAGTCCTTCATTATAGCGGGATGCCGGTGGATAGAAATAGGACAGTCGTTTAGTTGATATCCCGTCAGGTTTACTTGTCGAGCCCCAAGAGCAGATATGGTCTGCTGTATGTGGGTCATCGAAATTAACTATGATGCAGTCACCTGAGATTTTTTTGGGTTGATAACCGATCCAAGGGACTCTACGCACTGCGACAATCCTACTGGTACAATTTTGTGGGAGTGGTCTATTATTGCTCAACCAGTGCTGGACCTTATTTTTTAAGGACCAGTTTGGTTCCTCGCTATTATGGGTCAATTCAGGGACCCCTGTCATAATGACTACGTAGGGGGTTGCTTCTGGGGGGAGATTTGTTAATTTACACCCCCCTGCCTTAGGTCTTTATCCCAGGTGGCTATGTCTTGATGGAAGATCATGTTGACTGTGTCTCGGTGGGGGGTCATGTTGGGCAGTATTAATCTGAGCTGGTTTGGAGGTAGAAAGAATTGGAGCAGGTTTTGGGATTACGGCGGTAGCAACTACAGGAGGTATTTTTTTCTGTTGTAAAGGTGCTTTATTAGCGGTTTCTTTTCGGGGATTAATGTTTGGGGTAGCAGATCCTGAGGCAGGTTTATTAGTGCCTGCCGGTTTTTTAAGATTAGTGTCTGTGGTTTTCAATTCTCCTACATTTTTCATCCCCAAGTTCTTCTGGTGGGTAGATGTCTTCAAAGTTAACGTTAGGACTGCTAGTTGTTTTTCAATAATTGCTAGACTCAATTGGAACGGCTGTAGTTGTGCTGTTATTAGTTCTCTACTTTGAGCTAGCAAGAATTGGTCAGCACCGCATGTATGATTACCACCCCCCATTTGATTACCTGAAATATCGGGATTAACACTATCATCTATTGTTCTATCTGTTGTGCTAAGATCCACAGCCATGGAGAGGTGGTTTGTATTATCATTATCTGTGTTGGGTGAGTTAAGGTTGTGCATTGTTGATCCTAATGTAGCATTACCCTTCCCCTGGATATTAAGTTGCAGTTTGTGTTGGGTTTTACCTGTGCTGGAATCTGTTGTTCTCTTTCTCTTATTGGATGGTTTTTTCTGTTTTGGGATAGCGCCTTCCTTAATTCCCCTATCTACAACTTGTGCCTGGTCAACTAACAATTGTGTTGCAAAAAAATCGGGGGGGTTTTCGAGGGCCTCAGCAGTTTGTGAGTCCGACATTAATGATGTGACAGAAAGATCAACTGAACTGGGGATACCATGGACATCAGCGTCTACTTCTACAGTTAAAGCCTTCTCCCGTTGGATGGCAGGAGTCTGTGCCATCACCAAAGACCCAAGTGAAGATTGCCTTGCCTGTGCTAAATCCTGTGAGACTCTTCTATCTAGTAATATTATCCCTTGATCTATGGCCTCATTAGCTTTAGTAATAAACTGGTCGATGGGACCTACAAAGTCAGCCATACGTTGCTTTGTTTTGCTACGGCTACCTCTCGGTGACATGTTAAAGTTTACAGACACAGCTACAATTGAAGTTAGTCGTTTTAGAGTAGTTTACAGCTTATGAGTCAATGTTCTGACCTGCTTGTTGACAGTTATGTGTCTGTAACTGATAGTAGATGTTAGAGGGGGGGCCCAGCCCAGTCTATTCCGGTCTGTGACGGGATAGGACAGGCCCGCCCTTGGCCCGGGCTTCGCCCGGCGTCCCGCGAGACGGGGGTGATGCTGGTTTTGAGCGCCTCCTGGCGCGCAAAGCTCGCGGTGTGTGCCGCTAGGGATGCTGGGGCTTGTGGTCTCTGTACCCACCCACGCTCCGCTCGGCGGCCAGACCTCAAGGTGGTGAAAGGAGTCAGGCAGCGGAAGGCGGGCGGGCAGAGCCCGAGGCAGGAAACAGCAGGAGACACAGAACGGTAAGGGCACAGCAAAAGAGCAAAAGCAGAGTTGTTGGAACCTTTGTTGAATGCCTAGCCCTTCACACACTCTCTTCATCACTCGACCCACAAATTCACTCCCATTATCACTCCAGACCATTCTAGGCATTTCAAACCTGGGGAAGAACTCTTTCACAAGGGCTTTAGCTGTGGATAAGGCAGTGTTGTCTTTTAGGGGATATGCTTCCACCCATCTTGAGAAGGCACAAACAACAACGAGTACGTATTTTAAATTGTTGCACCTCTCCATGTGAATGAAATCTAGCTGCAAAACCTCGAACGGGTACGTAGGAGGTGCAAAATGACCAGCTGGAGTTGGGGTTCCCCTACCAGGATTGTGTTTCAGACACACCATGCAATTCTTGACGACATTCTCTGCACACTTGGGAATTCCTGAATTTTGCCATACTGGAGCCAACAACTTGCAAATCCCTTTCACGCTGATATGAGCCATTCCATGATCCATTGTTAAAACTGCAAGCACATATGCATCGGGTAACAACCATCTCTGATGCTCTGACAATTCAATCCAACAGCCATTTGCATCCATTCTACCCGTACTTTCTCTCCATATGCTCAACTCTTTCTCTGTAGCCTCAGCTTGAATAGACTTCACACTCTCTATCGTGTCCTCACACATTCCAACATCACCAACCCATCTTGCAGGGCCTGCAACATACATTCGGCTCATTACATTCCTTGCAGTTTCTTTCGCGATTTCGTCAGTAAATGCATTTCCACGACCAACATCATCAGTCACCTTCTTGTGAGCACTACATTTCACAATCGCCACTTGCAGAGGCAAGGTCAGTGATTCAAGAAGCTCATTCACCAACTGACCATGCTGAATCTTAGCTCCATGCGAAGTCAGGAACCCACGTTCTTTCCACAATCGTCCAAAACTGTGAGCCACACCAAATGCATACTTACTGTCGGTATAGACAGTCACTTTCATTCCTTTCGACAGCACACATGCTCTCGTAAGTGCAATCAATTCTGCTGCTTGAGCTGAATTATGTGGAATACGTGCAGCTTCAACAATTGTATGCAAAATCGTGACAGCATATGCTGCAGTCGTGTCACCATTCGGGAGCTTGAAGCATGAACCATCTACCCACAATGTACCATCACATTCAGCAAGAGGAGTGTCATAGAGATCTACTCTCCCTTTCGTTTCTTCTTCTGTTCTAAGAAAACAATCATGCTGTTCTGAAGCATCTAATTCCTCTACAATTGGCAACAACGTAGCTAGGTTTAAAGTGTTGCACCTTTTTATGTGCACATGACTAGCTAACAATGTTAATTCGTAACCTGACAATCGAGCACTAGTTAAGTGCTGTGTCTTGGTTCTGTTCAACAACGTGTCTACTGTATGTGGGACCATCACGACTAGCGTATTGTTCATTACTAGACCAGCAGACTGTCGAATAGAAACAGCTGCTGCCGCTGTGGCTGTTAAACAACTTGGCAACGCTCTAGCTACTGGATCCAAAGTCGACGAAAAATATGCACATGGACGCTGTTTGTCCCCAAACAACTGAGTCAACACTGACAATGCACAACCTTCCTTCTCATGGACATACAATGTAAAGGGCTTACTGTAGTTGGGGGTACCCAACACAGGAGCCGAACATAATGCTGTGCGCAATTCAGAAAAACTTTTCTGACACTCTTCAGACCAAGGAATGGGATTGGGTGTATCTTTACACGTTAATGCCACCAAAGGTTTGGCTAATAACGAAAAATGTGGTATCCATTGCCTACAGTACGATGTAATGCCCAAGAAAGCACGCACTTCTCTCTGTGTTCTTGGCACACTCAATTTCGCTATTGCCTGGATTCTTTCTGGGGTCAGTTTCCTTCCCTCCTTCGATAAGAGATGACCTAAGTAGGTCACTTCTTGTCGACAATATTGCAATTTGGAGAGTGACACCTTGTGATGCAAATCACACAGATGACGCAACAAAGACAACGTGGCTTTCTTACATATTTCCTCAGTATCTGCAGCAACAAGCAAATCATCAACGTACTGTACAAGAGTAGCACCTTCAGGTAAAACAATCGTATCAAGCTGTGTCTTTAGAGCTTGACTATATATTGATGGACTTTCACAGTAGCCCTGAGGAGCGCGTTTAAAGCGGAAACTGCGTCCTCCTAAACTGAAAGAAAAAATATCCCTGCTCTCTTCAGCAATCGGGATGCTGAAGAAAGCATTCTTCAAGTCAATCACCGAAAACCAGGTGGTAGAAGCTGGAATCATAGTCAATAGGGCAGTAATGTCGGGAACAACTGGAAACTGTGGCACAACTATTGTATTCACCTCTCTAAGATCAATCACGAATCTGTAAACAGGTGGCTGGGAAGGATCAGTTCGTTTTAAAACAGGCAGAACAGGGCTATTGCAAACGTTGCCTCTTGTCTCTTCAATCACATCTTTTCCAATTAGATCGTAAACGATCGCTAGCAAAGCTTTTTCACCTTCACTAAAAATTTTGTATTGGGGAATTCGTGGCATTCTAACATTGGCTTTCAATGTTACAACATATGGTGGTATTTCCAAAAGACCTACATCATTAGGACCAGTAGCACAAAGAATATTAGGGAGAGATGACAATTCTGTTGGAAGTTTGTCTCTCGACAAATACATTGGAGAAACCACTTTCTTACCCAGTGTAAGTTGTACTCCAGAAGGAGAACAGTACAAAGTCGCATACAATCTTTTTAGCAAATCTAATCCTAGCAAGTTTTCACCACAACCTGTTGTCAGAATAAGGGGTGCTTCAGATTCGCAAGGTCCAACAGAAAGGGACAAAGGGTCAGAAATCGGATTTCTAACTGGGGCGCCAGAAACACCTACAGATACATTCATTTCGCCAGACAAAGGTGCGCCAGGGAGTTTGGAGTGCATAATAGAACTCTTTGTAGCACCAGTATCCAACAGAAAAGGCTCTGACACACCTGATGTAATCACCTCAACGTAAGGTCCACTCTGATCTACTGGAACTGAAACAACTCCCTCTCTTTGTCTATGGCTGTCCTAGCAATCATTACCTTCCCAATGCTCATCTTCTGCATAGTAATCATCAGCATAGTACTGAGCTGTCCTACCAGATGCGTTATTCTGCTGATCGAACCTATTCATCGAATTTTGAGGTGGAAGAGACTGTGTGTTCTGGGGAAAATTTCCACGTCCTCTACCTCTAGACGCTTGCTGAACACCTCGACCTCTTACACCAGAAGCACCATTTGCACGCTGTAATAAAATCGGACAACTATACTTGAAATGACCCTCTTCCTTGCAATATGAACACTGATTGGGGCCTACAGGGACATGTGGTTGAGTATACTCGACTCTTTGCGAGTTCCTCTGATACTGTTGAGGCTGCTGATAATTATTCTGATAGTTACTCTGACCACTATTATTTTGACCACCACTATTCTGGCCACCACCACCACGTGGCGGATATGCTTGCTGTAACAAAACCTTCATTTTCAACTCTTTAGTTTTCTTTTCTGCTCTATCTTTCTCGTCTTTGTCTCGATTTTCGTAATACTGTGCAGTAGCCAATATCTGTGCTGAGGAGGAAACTGCCCATGAACTCTCTGAATCTTTTAACTTTTTACACAACTCTGGAAGCAGATTGTGCACGAATTTATCGACGAACAAACGCTGACCACCTTCTGTGCTCATATCTTGACCAAGCTATTGATCAAAACTCTCCCGTGCGCTGAACTACCAGTTACTGCACTCAATTGCGCCACTGAACTCTGGCTAACCAATGCGGTCAATTTAGCGCTACCGATGACATCAAAGTCCGCACTCTCACACCATCCCCCGGCTCCATGGTACTCGGAACAACTGAAAAGCCTCCGCTCACAATGTAAGACCTTGGAGCGTAAATGGAGACAAGGCTATTCTCCCTCACGCAAAGTTACATATAAAGAAGCCTTGAAGAAGTACCACAACAGCTGTAAAACTGCCAAAGCAGACTACACTAAAAAAACAGTGACGGATGCACAAAATTGCCCAAAGGTGCTATTCTCCATTGTTAAAAAATTGACTGGTGCAAATTCTACTCCTCCTCCTCCGGCACTTGATGCCACCCAGTGTCAGTCCTTAGCAGATTACTTTATAAATAAAGTTGATCTTATTTACGACCATTTTACTATACTTCAAGGGACTATTTCTACTGTCCCTGATATGGTCCAGGAACCAGAAATTACGGCCACTGATGCTGCAATTACCATCTGGCAGCCTTTAGATGCCACTTCCTTTGTTTCCTGCCTAAATAGTGTGCGATCGGGCTCCCCACGGGACGCTCTCCCGGCCAAAATACTGAAACTATTAGATCCCCTCACTCACCCCACCATTATCAAATTACTAAACGCTTCGTTGAGTGAGGCCCATGTCCCCCAACCTTGGAAGCACGCCATGGTGGTACCTTTATTAAAAAAACTGGGTGCAGATTCTTCCAACCCTGCCAATTTTCGCCCTATATCTCTGTTGCCAATCTACTCGAAGATATTGGAGAGACATATAAATTCCCAGCTTTCTAAACTGGTCGAAAACACTGCTTTTCTCCATCCTTCTCAGTCGGGTTTTTGGCCAAGGCACTCAACTGAGACAGCCCTCCTGGGGGTAACAGAGAGTCTTAGGCACGGTGTCGATCAGGGAAACACCATGGCGCTCATCCTGCTGGATTTGAGCGCAGCCTTCGACACCGTGTCGCATTCCATCCTCATTGACTCTCTGAAATCTCTAGGTGTGGCAGGCCAGGCCTTGGCCTGGCTGGTGTCTTTTCTCAACGACCGAAGCTTTCAAGTGTTCTCTTCTAAAGCAGCTTCCACCATCTGTTCATCTACCCGCGGCGTCCCTCAGGGCTCAATCCTTAGCCCTTTATTATTTAACATTTATGTTAAACCTTTGGCAACCATAGTTGAACAGGCTGGGCTAACCCTGTTTTCCTACGCAGATGACACCCAGATTGTCTTCTCCTTATCAGGGAGAGACGGGAACAATATCTCCGCACTCAAGTCGGGCCTCACTCTTGTGGCCGATTGGATGCGGAGAAACTGTCTCAAGCTGAATGGGGAGAAGACCGAGGTGGTCATTCTGGGACGGAACAAACATCTATGGGGTCCCCACCATTGGCCCACCGAACTGGGAAAGGCGCCTACACCATCTACTGCAGTTCGTAACCTGGGTGTCATTATTGACGACAGGCTAACCATGAGGCAACAGGCTACTAAGGTTGCAGCTATTTGTTTCTCAACGCTGCGGTGGCTTTATAAGATTCTGTGGATGCTTCCCCTCTCCTCCCGCAGAACCGTAGTCCAGGCACTTGTAACATCACGCCTGGACTATGGCAACATTCTCTACTTGGGCGCAGATAAAGCCACCATACATGTGCTGCAGGTTGCGCAAAATGCGGCTGCGCGCCTGCTAAAGAACGTCCCTAGACGTACTTCAGCTGTGGTAAATAAATAAATAATACCCTATTTTTGACTAGACTTATAGCATAACAGATAGCTCAATAAAATAAGAGTCAAGATTCGAGGTAGTAGGAGTTTCTGCAGGTTTATTACAGCATAAGGACAGGATCAGGACAACCTGCATAGGAACAGAATGACAGGGCCCAGCAGGACAACTGGGGCCCAACAGGGGAAAAGAGGCCCAGCAGCTGCTGGGGCTAGGTCTGGGATGAGCGCGCTAACATTCAATAACAAAACACAGGCATATATACATAGCGCGAACACATAGCATTACATTGCAGTAGGCGTAGCAGTGGGTGGAGCAGAAGGCGTGACGCGTAGCAGTCGCGAAAGATAACAGTAAAAATGGGTGTAACTGGGAGTATACATAGACATGTGATGCAAACGTAACAGAATATGTCATGAATGGGCGGAAACATAGGAGGGGGCTACCTAAGGAGCCGGGACCTCTAACCTAATGGTGCGCGAAAACTGGCAATGACGTGTTACTAGGAGAAGCTGGGGGCTACGAACTCTGTGTTTAGGAGCAGAGACTAGAGTCTGGAGGGTCGGAGCGACATGTACCTAAACCCTATCTGGTATCTGATGTTTAGGGAACATGTTGATATAAACTAGAAGTCATGAGGGGAAAAGCTAACTTGATTCTAAGACTGGACCATGCATTATTCTACATGTAGTGCGTGGTGAAAAATACTAAATAACCATTAAATACAGTATTTCTCTAACATGGAGACGAGAAGACTAGACAATGACGGGAACTATTGATGCAGTTCAGTAGCTTAGGAATGCAGAGGAGGAGGACTGAACTGATAACTGGAACTATAACATACTCTTGGCAGACTCAGAGGCAGAGCCAAGCTGCACCGGGCACTGCGAGGCAGGAAGTAAGTGAAGGGTCGAGGATACAGGTGGGGGCTGTATCGCTCCTCAGCGAGGCTTTCAGGAGACAGGAGCTGAATCTGTGGTCCGGGCCCTTTTGAGGCCTGGAAACGGGGACTTTATAATGGAATAACGTGCACACTGAGAAACGTGGCAACATTACTTTACATAGGCCTGATATTCGTAGTATTCACGAGGACTGGAAAATGACATACCAGAGGTGGACACAACTGGAATTGCGTCATTAATCGGACATGGGGAATAACATATGCATATTGGTCATGCACACATAACATATGATGGATGAAGCGTAGGGACACAGAACATGGCAAAATGTACTTTTCCACATTCCCTCCTTGTCACTACGTTTCCATCAGGAAACATCAATATTCATGATACCATCTATCATTTCATACAGTACCATTTGCTCGTCTCGAATTGTCTTGGAACGGGATTTGGAACGGGGCTTGGGACTAGGAATACAAGAGGTAGCACACATGCTGCAAATCGCAGGGCCACATTGTATACAGAGGCAGCAGCTAAATATGATCGCTACTGCAATACCTAGAAAGGACAGGACTTTCCATCCCCATGCGGAAATTATATTCCAGAACCAACCTGACCATGTCCAGGTGCCTGGATCTTGGTGTAACAGATGGGCAATTTTATGGAGTCTGGTTATAGCTGAATAAACAGACGGCGCGTTATTTGGAATGAAAATGCAGCAACTAGATCCGATGACTCTACAGGCCCCGCCCCTATCGGCCAGTATGACGTCAAGGACGAGACGATTTTGCAAAACGACAAATCTCATAGCAGATTGTTCCTCGGTTAGGTTACCTAGGGCAGAGGCAGTCTCATTTACTACAGCTTCAAGGGTTCTTGTTAACCTACGGATCAGTTTACTATTCTGGACAGGTCCTACAAAGAAGAAGAAACCTTTATTGAAATCTGTATACTGTTCTAGAGTAGTTTCAGTATAATCGACAATTGGGGACTCCCTTCTATGTCTAATGTGTACTAGATGTGTGTTTCTGTGATAATCAGATGGGGCTAGGAAAACAGGTGGCAGTAGGAAAGCAATGTAACAGGTTCCCTCCCAATCGAGGGGCAGACGGACATATGCAGTTTGACCACAAATAAAATAAGAATGACGTGAAGCTTTGAAAATAGATTTCCCACTGTCACTATACTTGATAACAGTAGTACATTCACTATGACCTATGTGTACAGAACCATAACTACGGACACATAATTCGCCTTTGACTGGTAGTACTGAAATAGCAGGTAAGTCTGGAGTAGTATCAGACTGAACATTCAGGACCATTAAATTCGACGAATAATTACCTAAATTATATACTTCGTTTTCTAGATCTAAACCTGTTCTGTGGGGGAAACCTTGCTTGTCTGGAAAACATGTACTGTTAAGAAAAGACATATCTGTTGAGGATGACGTTAACGTGGACCATGCTCCACACGAACCATTATGTGAGAATGGATAAGGAAAAAGTGGCAGAACTCCCTTCGGTGTCTGGAAAGGGGGGAGTCGACCACACACCCAACAATTTGTGGCATTGCTGGTCTGGTGTGAGTAATGTAACATACGGATAAATGTGTTGTTGCGCATAGCGAGGCGGTAAGAATATTCGTGAGGAGGCAGATCACTAAACGTGTGCTCTACTGTAGCATTAGCAGACATATTTACATGAGGAACTGGAAAACACAGGAAAAGTGCGTAACTAGTGCAGGAAATCATTATGCTGATGAATAATACGAAACTCAGAAAAACGATACATTGAAGTGAACTTCGACTGACTCTCTCACTATGGGGGTCTATTTTATACATGTCAGAAACAATCTAACCGTTTCACCTAGGGGAGGACTTATACAATCAAACTGACTGACTTATTTTACTAGACCTTAATTTGAGCTTATACTCCTGTTGCGGAGTTTTCTCTAACAAGGGAGGGGTTGTAATAATGTCTTGTGCGGGACAGTCCTTTAAAACAATGTTCTGGCAATCTTTCGAATCCTGGAAATCCTTGGAAATGTTCTTGGAGACTGATTTCAATCCATTGAAAAGTTTTACATGAGAAAGGTGGACCCACCCCTTCCTGCCTTCCAACTTGACGGCAGTTCGGGTGGTCAAGAGGACCTGGCGTGGCTCCTTCCAACGTGGTTCCAGCGGACTTGATCTGTCGAAATTCCGGACCATCACAAGGGAGCCTGGAACGATCTCGTGCGGTGCCACCTCGGTATTGTCTGGAAATGCGGCGGCAACCTGTGAACGACATGAGTTGAGGGCAGACATCAAGGAAGCTAGGTAATCTGTCAGCATATTACATGAAACATCGGTAATACTTCGGGGTCTAGGAGTACCCCACATGTTAGGAGGGCGGCCGAATACGACCTCGTACGGGGACAGACCTGATCTGGAATGTGCGACCATGCGCATATAAAATAAAGCGACTGGCAGAGCTATTAACCAGTCCACACCTTTGTCCTTACAGACTTTTGCAATGCGGATTTTCAGAGTCTGATTATGTCTCTCTACGAGACCGGCTGCTTCAGGATGGCGTACACAATGGAACTTCCACTGGTACCCTAACAAAAGGGAAACGTGTTTCATGAGTTCAGATGAGAATGGCTGACCGTTATCAGAATATACGACTCTAGGGAGTCCGTATCTAGGGAAAAATTCACGAACCAACTGCTTGGCAGTGGTCGCGGCTGTGTAATCTGGGACTGGATATGCTTCTGTCCACCTGGACAAAGCGCATACAACTACAAGGACATACTTGAAACCTCGACATCGCTCCATCTGAATATAATCCATCTGGAGGACCTCAAAAGGGTGGTCAGGGGGCTGGAAACCACCTTGTTCCACCGGGACACTTTTACCTGGATTAAACTGACAACATATCATACAGGTACGGACTTTCTGCTTGGCTGCAGCTCGTAAATGCTTGTTGAACCAAATGTTCTGGATACTGTCTAACATAGCTTTTTCTCCTAAATGTGCTGGACTATGTGCGGTATTGATAATGACTTGAACCATAGAATCGGGGAGAAACCATGTGGCTCTACCCTTCGTTAACCATCCTTGATCTGTCTGGACCCCTCCTTGTTCAGACCATTTCTTGATTTCATCGGGAGTAGCATGTAACTGTATATTTATGACATCTTGTGTAGGGTCCTTAACTGTCATGCATGTAATCGGATCTGGAGTACGTGTCTGATTAACTGGAATGTCTGGAGTCTGTGCTGTAAGCTTGGCTGTGCGGTCTGCTAGATCATTACCTTGGGAAATAATGTCAGTGACTTTCGTATGTGCTTTGCATTTCATGATAGCAATAGATGTCGGTAAATGTATGGCATCTAACAGGGCTTGAATAAGGAGACCATGCTGAATCTTGGTTCCATGAGAAGTCATGAAACCTCTCTCCTGCCAGAGCACTCCGAAGTCGTGTACAACTCCGAATGCGTAACGTGAATCTGTGTAAACGTTAACCTTCAGGTTCTTGGCGTGTATACAGGCTTGTGTCAGAGCGACTAGCTCTGCTGCTTGAGCGGACAAAGTATCAATACGGTGTGTTTCAATAACTTCAGTGTCAGTAGTCACTGCATACGCGGCGACTAGTTCTCCTGTACTAGTTCTCATACATGAACCATCCACATAAAGTGTCAGGTCAGGATCTGGTAACGGAATGTCTGTCAGGTCTTGTCTTGGCTTTGTCGTAATGTTAACTACTTCCACACAATCATGTGGGTCTGGATTTGAATTAACTGATGGTAACAGTGTAGCAGGATTCAGAACGTTGCAGCGTCTAATTTCTATGTGTGGCTGGAACAGTGTCAATTCATAACCTGTTAAACGTGCAATTGTCAAGTGCTGAGTTTGTGTTCGGTTTAAAAGAACTTCTACTGAATGTGGAACTTGTACTGTCAGGGAATGTCCTAAAACTATGGAATCACTTTGTCTGATAGCTAGTGCTGTGGCTGCAACTGACTTGAGGCACGCAGGCAACGCCTGGGCGACTGGATCTAGTGTGCTCGAAAAATAAGCACAGGGCTTGTATTGTCCTGCTTGATCTTGTGTGAGAACAGATAATGCTGTACCTTCCCGTTCAGTAACGAAAAGTGTAAAAGGCTTACTGTAGTTCGGTGTAGCTAGAACTGGAGCTTGACATAGGGCTTTCTTTAACTCGTTGAAACTAAGTGTATGTCCAGATGTCCAAGGGAGGACAGTCGATACGGCTGCCTCCTGTGTCGTTAACTGTATCAGTGGCTTGGCTAGAAATGCATACTGGGGAATCCATTGTCTACAATAAGAAGTAAGGCTGATAAAGGCACGTACCTCCTTCTGGGTTCTGGGCTGGGGAAGACTCGCTATTAACTGGATACGGTCGGGTGTCAACTGCCTACCCCTCTTGGACAGCAAGTGTCCTAAGTATACCACTTGCTGGACACAGAATTGAAGCTTCGAAGGTGACACTTTGTGCCCCATCTCGGCTAGAAAATACAGAACTGTAAGTGATGCTCGCTCACAGGCACATTCAGAACGGGCAGTGATCAGTAGATCATCGACATACTGGAGCAGGGCAGTGTCAGTTGGCATGTGAATGTTGTCTAGTTGTCTCTTAAGTGCTTGACTGTAAATACTAGGGCTTTCTGTGAAACCTTGAGGAGCGCGTGTGAACATATAGCTCCTTCCATTTAAACAAAATCCGAAAAGAAACTGGCTGTCTGGATGAATTGGAACACTAAAAAATGCATTCTTGAGGTCGATAACAGTGAAAAACGTGGCTTCGGAATCAATGGCTGTTAACAGGGAAGAAATGTCTGGAACAACTGGGTACTGAGGAATAATACATTTATTAAGCTCTCGTAAATCAATCACTAATCGATATACTGGGGGTGCATTTGGATCAGTACGTTTCATGACTGGAATGATCGGAGAATTGCATACATTGGAGTCAGTTTCTACAACTACTCCTTGAGCCATGAGCTCGTCAATAATTTTGGATAAGGCTGCTACAGCCTCGGGTGGCAATCTGTACTGTCTGATTCGGGGTAACACTACACCTGGCTTGAGAGTCACACGATGGGGTGTGATTTGCATATAACCTACATCAGTTGGACCTTGCGCCCATAAATGCTGCGGAACATTAGACAATCTTGAATCAAAATCTCGTAATACATAGTGACCCTTAAAGTCACGTAGGAACAGACGTATTCCCTCTGGGGAACAGCAAATAACTGCACCTAACTCTTTCAGTGTCTTAATGCCTAATAGATTTTCTGGACATGACTTAGTAAGTAACAGATCAGTAGTACGGGACAATGGACCTACTTCTAGAGTGACTGGCTTTGATATCTCGTTAACTATTGGTTTTCCTGAAAATCCAAGGGAAACATTTCTTGAGCCTGAGAGCGGAGCCCCTGGAACTTCGGCATGACTAATTGTGGTCCTACTTGCCCCTGTATCGATCAAAAATTTTCTGTCTTTCCCTAATACTTGACTGTGAACATAGGGACCTTCTTGATCTACAGGTATCTCGATGAGAGGCAAGCCTACCTCCCTCTCTAGGCTGTTTCATGAATATGACTGATACTCTGGATACTCGGACTGTGCATACTGATACATCTGCGATGTAACGTGCTGTGTTGCAGCTATAGGCTGCGGTGCGGAAACTGTCTGTTGTGCATTCTGTAGCTGAGGAATCTGTGAAACTTGTTCTTGTCTTGGCGGACGTGGTCTTTCTTTAGTCTTACCAGTAGCTATGTTATGTTTCAGAACTGCACACTCGTTTATAAAATGACCTGGCTGTTTACAATAATTGCAGTTCCCTCTAACGGGAGCTGCAGGATGACTGGCTTGATTGGCTTGATTTGGACCCCTCTTCTGACTGTCTTGAGGAACAGATTGTGCAACTAGCACTTTCATTTTCGTGTCTTTCATACGTTTTCTCTCGTGTTCTTGCTCTTCTCTGATTCTATTCTGGTGGTACTGGAGCATCTGGAGCATCTGGGACGGAGTATTTGCTTGCCAGGTGCTTTCGACTTTCAAGACTCGATTTTTAATTTGTGGGCTTGAATTCTCGACTAATTTGGTAACAAAAAGATGAGGGTATGACTCACTACTTGTCTTGAGACCACTATTAATACTGAAACATTTTTCAAACCTAGAATAAAAATCACTAATATCTTCATCTTGTTTCTGTTTACAGGCTGAGATTGCATCCCAGTCTTCTTTTCTCGTTGTCAATAATCTGGGTAAAACTTGAATCAATAATTCTGGTAATTCTTTACATTTATCTCCAAGACCGGTACCTGGTACTCGTGCCTTGTCTTCAGCTTCTAGAGCTGCCCAATCGATCTTTTTCTCTCCCACCTCCCATTCTTTTTCCTTTAACTTTTCATACACCCCTGCGGGTAACAGGACCTTTAACATTTTAATGATATCTGGGTAAGTGTATTCTCCCATACGGAGCATGTCTTTTAATTCTCTATGGAACCCTGCTGGATCTTTGTCATGACAGGGAATTAATTTCTTCATTTCAAGAAGTTCCATCTTTGAAATCGGAGTGTATACGAACACTCGTTGCATTACGCCACCCGCCCCTTGGACTGGGTGGACTTCTCGTAACGGATTCTGTCTGTCTATGTAAAATGATTTACTTTCTGGGGGTGAGACATGAACAAAATGCGGGTTCAGGAACGTTCTATATTTGTGGCGCTGTTCTAGAATGACACTAATTAAATCAGTACCTAGACCTCTCCATCTATACTGGAGTAACTCGTTCAGGATATCGTGCAACGGACCTGGATCAGAATGTTGACCCTCATACAGAGTGATGAGGTGCTGGATCATATACATACCCACCAGTCGTTGCTCGGCTGGGGGCAATTTCAGAAACATTTGTGCCACTATTTCGTCTGGAAAAGTGGTAGAATCAGTAATCCATCGGACTGCTGATCGGGCTAGTTCTTGTTCATGCATAGTACTTAATTCACTGTAACCGACTCGTGATTTCAGAATGTGGTCGGTAGCTTGAAATACTTGTTCTAGAGAACCTTGTTCTGGTGCTGGATGTTGAAAAATAGACTTGTGTTCTAGGCGTAAATGGCGATCTGGAAATCTAGATTTTCCTACATACGCTATTCTGGCGGGATTCTCGTTCTCTTCCTCTTCAGGATCAGAGATACTTTCTTTCTCGCTTACTTGTGCTGCTTTACGCTGGTCGTGTAACCTTATTATTTCTTTACGAATTTTCTTGTACATACTCTCCATGGCACTGACGGTCTTGTGCTTACCCTCGGCTATATTATCACTCCACCTTGTCAGGATTCTCATTTCGGCGGGATCTTTAGACGGGTAATCTTGTTCTCTTATTAGACAATTGATCAGGAACTTTAATATCATGAGCTGAATCTCGGCTTTCCTTTGAGACATAATCTCGCCAATACTTTCTGGATCATCCCCTGTACGGATGAAACGATATATTCTGTCTAGATCTTCTTTCATATTCGGTAAGGTGACTAGATACTCGGTCACTCTCCTTACACGTAAGGAATATAAAACCATAGTATATTCGCCTGGAACTGGATCATAGACACATTCGTTAAGGGCTTGCCTGATTTCTGTGACAGACTTATTACTTTTAGGAGTACGCTGTGATGCTTGAGCATGTAATTCGAGTGCTGATAAACGTTTGTGTGGCGGCGGGGTTTGAGGAGTAGCTCCTCCTGCGGCCCCTAAACTGGAGTCGTCTACTGAGGCTCTACGTCCTGGCAGAGTGGGAAATGGAACTGTAGGCTGGACCGGGGGTACCGTAACAGGTACTCCGGTGTCTGGAGGAGCGGGAAGTGCCTGATTTACAGGGACTAGCGGAGCGCGAACAGGATTTGCATATTCGGGGACTGTGTCGTCCAGATAGGACGAAATAAAAATATCAGCTGCGGTCGGTTTGTGACGTAGCTTGGTCGGAAATAATGGTGGCGGGAAATTACTGGATGCCTCTGGGGTCGCTTTTGGCAAACCTTCGGCAAGGAGAGGATACATACCCTTAATAAGGGCATGCCTCTGTCTGTCTGACTGTTCGGCTTTGACTTGTTCACCTATCTCGATTAATTCTCTTTCTTGGGCTCGTTCTTGGGATTCTCTACTTAATTCTGACTTTCTGACTTCCTTTTCCGTTCTTCTATGAGCTTCCTTACGCCATAACTCGATGGCATCTTTCTGTGACTGTCTGGCTTTCTTTTTCCATAATGCTTCTTCTACTCGCATGATACATTCGGCATCCCATGTACCCGATACGGGCCATCTATACTTTTCTTCTAACTGTTTGGTATACTCTACCCATAAATCTAGATACAATATGGCGCTTATGCCATGTTTCTGATACATAAAGTGACCTGGACTGTCCCTAGGCGGGACAGGAACTGCTTCCTCTAACAGACCCTTTCTAGTTTTTAACTGACGTAACTTGGAAAATATAGGCATGACTGAACTGTAATCTGGACACAATACAATACACAATAAAAACACGAAATCACATCGCACTCATACCACAACAGTAAATTACATGAAGAACATTATAAATAACAGTTCGAACAGAATATTACCTGGAATACTGAGAACAGAAATAGAACAGATTTTCTCGAGAACGGAACAGACTAGAGTTACTGGATGCACTGCTGTAACAGTACGGAACATACCGGTCCCATAAAGGGACGCATCAGGACCCGTATCCACCTAGGTGAACACTTCGTTTGTGAGTCTGGGCACCACCAACCCACGGACCAGGAGTCAATTTAGATTGGTCCTGTCTAGATACTACCCCAGCAATGGTACTCACCGGGCAGCACGGAACGGAAGGCCTCGGACTGGACTGGACGACGGACGACGAACTTCGGACTTCAGTTACAGGTGGGCCTCCGGATACCTCGGACCTTGGACTCTCGGCTTGGGCTCTGGTCGGGACTCGCCGCGTTCCTCCACCGTCTCGTTCGGATGCTGGACCGCCTCCTCCGTCTCCTCCGTGGGCCTGAGGGATACTTGAGCAGAAATATCTGCCACTGCGCAGAAGAGTTCCGTCACGACTGCAGAGGGTCAGGGGGTCGGCGTGGCTTCACCGACGCGTGGGGAAAGGGCAAGTCCCTATTCGGGCGCCATTATGTGGTAAATAAATAAATAATACCCTATTTTTGACTAGACTTATAGCATAACAGATAGCTCAATAAAATAAGAGTCAAGATTCGAGGTAGTAGGAGTTTCTGCAGGTTTATTACAGCATAAGGACAGGATCAGGACAACCTGCATAGGAACAGAATGACAGGGCCCAGCAGGACAACTGGGGCCCAACAGGGGAAAAGAGGCCCAGCAGCTGCTGGGGCTAGGTCTGGGATGAGCGCGCTAACATTCAATAACAAAACACAGGCATATATACATAGCGCGAACACATAGCATTACATTGCAGTAGGCGTAGCAGTGGGTGGAGCAGAAGGCGTGACGCGTAGCAGTCGCGAAAGATAACAGTAAAAATGGGTGTAACTGGGAGTATACATAGACATGTGATGCAAACGTAACAGAATATGTCATGAATGGGCGGAAACATAGGAGGGGGCTACCTAAGGAGCCGGGACCTCTAACCTAATGGTGCGCGAAAACTGGCAATGACGTGTTACTAGGAGAAGCTGGGGGCTACGAACTCTGTGTTTAGGAGCAGAGACTAGAGTCTGGAGGGTCGGAGCGACATGTACCTAAACCCTATCTGGTATCTGATGTTTAGGGAACATGTTGATATAAACTAGAAGTCATGAGGGGAAAAGCTAACTTGATTCTAAGACTGGACCATGCATTATTCTACATGTAGTGCGTGGTGAAAAATACTAAATAACCATTAAATACAGTATTTCTCTAACATGGAGACGAGAAGACTAGACAATGACGGGAACTATTGATGCAGTTCAGTAGCTTAGGAATGCAGAGGAGGAGGACTGAACTGATAACTGGAACTATAACATACTCTTGGCAGACTCAGAGGCAGAGCCAAGCTGCACCGGGCACTGCGAGGCAGGAAGTAAGTGAAGGGTCGAGGATACAGGTGGGGGCTGTATCGCTCCTCAGCGAGGCTTTCAGGAGACAGGAGCTGAATCTGTGGTCCGGGCCCTTTTGAGGCCTGGAAACGGGGACTTTATAATGGAATAACGTGCACACTGAGAAACGTGGCAACATTACTTTACATAGGCCTGATATTCGTAGTATTCACGAGGACTGGAAAATGACATACCAGAGGTGGACACAACTGGAATTGCGTCATTAATCGGACATGGGGAATAACATATGCATATTGGTCATGCACACATAACATATGATGGATGAAGCGTAGGGACACAGAACATGGCAAAATTTACTTTTCCACACAGCCACTGCCGCCTTACGTGACCTCCACTGGCTGAGCATCCCTGAACGTGTTAAATTCAAGGTACTCTGCTACATGTTCAAGGCCAAGCAGGGCAGCGCCCCAGCATATATTCAAGGGCTGGTAAAACCTTACAGTCCCCTGCGCTCACTAAGGTCATCGGACACTGGTAATTTCACAGTGCCAAGATGGAAGCTGACAAAAATGGGAGGCCGCTCCTTTTCTACTTTGGGTCCTAAATACTGGAACTCCCTCCCTTTAGCACTAAAATCAGAGACCAACCTGCTTTGCTTCCGTAAGGCTCTGAAGACTCTGCTTTTTACTAAGCGTGAACAATAGTCGGCTGTGGCCTCAAGTCAGGTGATACACCCTCCTTCTTCTACAGTCTATCCCTGGCGCCGGGAAACCCATTGTGGGTAGCTGTGCGCGATATAAGCTTAAATAAATAAATAAATAAACTGTGGTCGACAAATGTTTCTTCAAACCTGGTGAAGAAATCTGACACTGTTTCATCTTTCTTTGCTTACATGCAGACAACTTATCCCAATTTACACGTATTGCAGGCATTATCGTTTTCATGTAATCAATTATTTTACCAGGAAGTTCAGCTACTAAAGGCTCAGGCTTAGCACCACCAACTTGTCGGGCATCTGCAGCAGCAATATTAGCCCATGAGTCACCTAACTCCTGATCATGATCTGTATGACGAATCTTACCCCATAAAGGCTGTGGAACAACATTCCCAAATAACATATCGATATTGGCTAAATTCATGATACATGACCCTGTCTGTGACAACTCTTTGTAATATCCTGCGGGATTTTTACGGGGATCAGGTAATGTCTGTTTAAGGGCTAAAACTTCAGCTCGCCTCCATGGGACATGTACCCACACCCGCTGGAAATGAGGCTGAATAGGTGGGTTAGCTTGTAGGTCCCCTTCCCTCCACTGTGGGGGAACCTCTCTCATGGGGTACTGTCTCGCCTTGTTCCTACCGGATGTGCCATGCTCAAATGACGACTGAGAAGTGCCCCCCTTACTCCGAAATGACAACGATGTCTCAACCGCTCTCTCGACATCTGGACCTACGATCATGCCCTCTCCAAACTCGAACCGTACACGACACAACTTGGGCGGGTTGTATTCCAGATCATTGTCTTCCAAATCCTCACAGAGGAAAACACACATTTGTTCAAAAAGATATCTCTGCGTCGGTGCTTCCCATTGACGGAAGACTTCCATGACAGACTCTACATCATACCTTACAGTGTCCATAACCCATTTATGTGCTAAACGATTCAGTAAATCTCTCTCTCGATAGTCAGGCAGTTGACTTCGCAACTGTCTTCGTTCCATGTTAGGGGTCGTAGTAGGCGACCCGAAAAGAGGTGAGAAAAGATTAGTAACAGTGTTGGCCATTCTCTGCCGAACGGAAGGAGAAACTGACGGAAGAACGGGTGGAAAAACAGGGTGAGATAAGGCAGGGGCAGAAGCAATAGCAGAGGGATCATTAGGAGAAATAGAAGGTGCACTAGGAAAGGTCGTAGAAAGCACAGGTGAAACAGATGTGATCGGTGGGCCTTGAGGAGGCTGCACCAAAGGAGCAGGAGCCAGCTGAAGAACAGCTGGTGGGTGCTGTGGAGGAACAGGAGGCACAGGTTGCACAACTAAAGGTTGCGGAGGTGCCGTGGCATTTTGCGCATAAGGGGGTGGCGAATTTAATAAATGCGACATCAAGGGATCTTTTTCAAGCCCTTTTGCTGCATCTTGCTGAGGAGGTGGCAAAACTGGATAGCATTTATCTATTACCATTTTACGTTGCCTGTGGAACTGCTAACTCATCTGTTCTTCTTCATTGTCTTTAAACTGCATAGCAGCTTGCATTATCGAAATTCCCCCTTCTCTCTTATTTTTCTTCGCTAATTTAATTTCCTTCTGTTTGGCTTCCTTACGCCATAGGAGGAAAGAGTCAAACATTGCCGGCCGGGCTTTCTTTTTAAAAAGTTTAACTTCGAGGTTATCTAAGATTTCTGTATCAAAGCTACCATATTGGGGCCATTTTAAAACACCATCTTTTCTGGTGTATTTGATCCACACTTCATTATATGTGATGGGACCTACGCCATGTTTTACATATAATTCATAAGTTGGAGTTCCAACCGGAGGAACCGGACACGAGTCCTCCAATCGGGAGTCCCTATTATTACAACCAAGACAAAACAAATTTCCAAGTCTAAGACCAGGCATCTTCGCTAGTCTAGCTCCAAACTTCAAAGGATTATCGATTACGATATTGCTCGTGAATACACGAGTCCTTCGGCTTTGGCACTGGCAAGTTCCAAATTAAAACCAACTAAGGACTGGGAGACGCTCCACTTATACTTAACTGAGATATCGATGACGTCACCAGAAGACTCGTCTTATCGTTTCGCTCTACCAAACTTCAAGGGTCCAAATCAGGGCGATAGCCAGGGCAGCAGTCCTTTGTAGCCGTCGGGAAGCGGGGAACCTCGCAGCAAAGACTTTCGGACCACGTCGACATGCAGGGGTCGATGAAGTGGTTGGCCGTCCTCCAGAATTTTCACACGAAGCTCCTCACGAACCTCTGGCTGGAATGGTACCGCTAGTATGGCCCCGAACGTTGGGCGCCAGCTGAGGTACTGGGTTTTTCAGAACCGGTACTGAACCGGTAACCCAGCGGTGCCAGGGTACACCCAAAGACCTCGGGTTCTTTCCTGATTCAGACCACAGAAACTCAGAGTCTTCTAGGTGAAGTCAAGGATCGATTTTATTGGCTGCAACCAAGAAACAAGCGTCCTAGAAGTACAACACACGGGATGTATATTCTCAGGAGACTGCTCAATCCTACAAAGTCAGGCTTCTCTTTTTATACAAAATATTGTGCTTTAGGCAAACATTCTTCGAATTTACAGTACACTATTCACATTCTTTGTTACAAAGGAAAAGCAGAGTCATGATGACATGTCTATATTTCAGTTCGTCCAGCCCACAACAAATCACCCGGCAAGGCCCAACACTTCATCAGATATCGGTGGACCCCCAATAAAAATGGGCACCTCCCCATCATAAAGCAAGTGAGAGAAAAGAGCAGGGACAGGTGTGAGCAAGATTCGGCAGTGTGTGTGCGATGAAATGGGTTTATGGCCTGTTATGCCTTGATGCTATCTCATTCGGCCACTGGGAGAGGAACTGACCAAACAGGTTCGGCCTGGGGCAATGGTTCCAACTTGCCCAGGTCACAGGAAAGTCAATTAAGGTGTACGTGTCCTTTGGAATCGAATTTAGCTGTATTATAAGCCTATGTGAAGGGCAACTCACAAAATGGCTGCCGTATACAAAATGGAAGCCAAGGGTTCAGAATGAGAATGACGATTTCGAGGTGAAATCGTCACTGGAATATGACGAAAATGCTTGTACATAGTGTACTCGTCATTTTCGGTCTTTTGATACTAAATTCGTTATGTTACGACGAAGTTTTATTCTCAAGTCCAGAATTTTCAGAACCACAATTTGTCCCTCCCACCTCCTCCTATGTCACTGCATGCCTGCCCTTCTGCCTCTTGCTGTCGTCCCCCTCCTCTCAGAGCTCTAATGTCAAAGCACATTCAAAGTAGCTCCCCAGGGTCTGTGAGGGATTTTTTATTATATAATGTGAAATTGAGCGACCAGAAGGTGTTGGAGTGCTTTACATGAGCATTAGTTACATTACACATGCAAATTCATTTTTGGGGGCATTTTTATAGAGTGCAAACTTGACTGACCCAAAGGTATTGGAGCATTTTGCAAAAGCGTCAGTTGCATTACGCAAGGTCAGGTTTATTTCTTTGTTTTTAGGTGTGTGGAAATTAAGTGATGCCGATGCCATCCCTGTTTATTCATTATTTCCCCTCTACCTGACATATGGGAGCATTTTGTTGTTGTTGCTATGTCTAATGCTCCTATACCCAGAGGACTGGGACAGAGGGCGGGCCAGGTGCTTGCTGGTAAGCGGATGGTGCAAGCAGCGTTTTGAATTAAAAACTCTGGAGAAGTGTGCCTGGTGAACAGAGGCCTGGGGGTGGAGGGATGTGACGTCTCCGCCATTGGAAAGTACTTCACTGCTTTTTTCATTGGTTGTTCAATACTCTAGTGATGCTGTCGCACACAGAATATTATAGTTCTGTTGAATTCAATCGAGGCACTTATCTTTCTGTCTGTGTGTTAAAAAGCCTTGGAATGTGTCCATAAATGTTTCCTGAGGCAAGCATGTATTTGTGAATCACACTGCATGACCCAGTGTGTCGAAATTGTATAGCGCTTCAATCCCTGGTGGTACAGCACCCAGGATAATGTGCTGCATGTCTAAACACTTATAAGGTTACATTTAAATTTACAAGGTGCCAAAGTCAAGATCTATTGGCTGTGCCAATGCTTGTTCCTTTTCTTTAGGGAGGAGTTAGAGGAGACTGACATCTGGTCTTAGTCTTAATGCCCTTTGCTGCGGGCAATAGCGACAGTTAATTGCCTGCTCCGTCTTGGATCTCGTATGAGGATCGGGCAAATAATTTCAGCAGGGGGTAATCGACGGCCATTACTGCCCACAGCTGTGGGTAATAACTTAATTTGCTAGCAGTATGTCTGGAAGCACAGCACTTGCAATGCTTATCTTGCTCAAAGCTACATTAATACATTGCAGACCATATTAATGCAAATTACTGATTAAACATTTTGTGGCCTTTGAATTACTTTTTTCACAAAAATAACTCATCATCACAGTGTTTTTTAAAAAGATTCTTCCTTTTTCAACGCACATAAGTGAAAGTACAGAAGGCCTCACTGTCTGCATGATGTCAAACTGGGCCTGGAAACATAAGCCCGTGGAGTGAACCTGACATTCGGAGTGTGGGACTCTTCGCGCGTTTTTTGAAAGTGTAACGAGCAGATGGAAACATGCTGGTTACCATGCGAGTGTTTAGGCACAAGCTGGCTTTAGCGCCCACGTAGAAAATGTTATTTTTGTACCAGATCAGGCCCCTATCAGGGCATAATTTGTTTTCTTTAACAAGTGAACCTAAAGCGGCTTTAGACAAACTTCTTGTCTGCCACAGCATCTTTTTCACCTATAAAGAAAACTTCAGCCCAGCACTGACATTCGTAAGTAAACTGCCCATCTGACCACTGACATTCAACAAGCATTTACAATGCAATGGTCTCGGCATTGTTAAAGTTAGAGCTGTTGGCATTGCTCATGACATTATTTTTATTTATGTTTTTGTTTTTAAAACATATAAATAAATAGCATTGTCATTTACAATGCCAATAGCTTAATCTCTCGCAAATGCGAGACCTATTGCATTTGCACCCACACACAGAGCCACCCACACCCACATACAGAGCCACCCACACAGAGCCACCCACACAGAGCCATTCACATAGAGCCACCCACACACACACAGAGCCACCTACACAGAGCCACCTACACACCAAAAAGCCACCCTCACACAGACCCACCTAGAAAAAAATCTACCCACATATTACGGTCTGTACCAGAGTGGTAGTAAGATTTCGAGACTTCCATACACAGCATGTGGCGGTGGCCAAATAATTTGCCATGTGCTATTAGAGAGTAAAAGTGCTGTTCTAAAAAAATGAGGGGCGTTCAAGCCTAGCAACGGAAAGCTGGAGACTGAACGAATTTTGCACTCCTATATTACGACACACATACAAATAGATTTGTTATGGCTTTTAATTGCCATCCGCATCTAGAGACATCTTGCAGACACAAAGGATCCAACTGATGGCTAGAAATGCAATGACAGCCTAGTCAACTGGGCTTACTAGGAGCAGATTGTAATCTACTATTATAAATATATTTAAATCCTACTGAGTAACGGCAACGAACAGCAACACATTATTGGAAAACTACAGTATCTCACAGGTAATAATTAAGGCTGTAAACTCAAGGACTTCAAGCAATTTCATAAGTGAGAAAATACGTTCTAAAAAATGCACGTTACATCCAAGAGGCAAGTTATTTTACAGTATACAAATTTTAAATGTTTAGATTTAAATCCTATTGAGTACTGATGTCACTTAAATGTTGAGGACTAAATATTCCTGGTTTTTTTTTAAGCTCCTGTAGTAGTCACAAGAAACTAAAGATCTGTCCTGATCCCCTATGCCAATAAAAGTTATCAGTGTTGATAAATATCGATTTCTGACTTGGGACAGTTATACTTTTAACACTTTACATTGTGCATAAGCCGCCGTTTTGTTTCTGTATTTATGTCTAACGGAAGTCAGAGCGTCTTTCAAATTTATATCGTTGCCCAAAGTATTCCACGAAATCATTTTCGAAACACACCACAGAAATAAAATACTGAGAGAAAAATAAAAGGTGGTAGTTGTATGTTTTATACACTGTGCCTCTGAAACTCCTTATTTGCATTCTGTCACCTACCATGAAGAGTGCCTGCCACCCCGGACTGGTTTGTACCTGCTGTTGATGACAAGTAGAGAGTGCTCGCCTGTGATTGGAGCCAGATATAGATGGGAGCCTCTCGGGCTCTAAACAACAAAATAATGCCCCCGATGGACTCGGGAACCAAGGAAATGCCCAGGAGCCTCTCGGGCTCTAAATAACCATGTGCCCCGTCGTTGGAGTCCCCCCTCTGGGGACTCGAAATCAACAAATGTGCCCTGAGCCTCTAGTGGGCTCTTAAGAACTGCCCCCGTCGTTGGAGCCTCTCGGGCCCTGAAGCAATTGTGGGCACTGTGGGGAGCAGGGACTGGCCTCCCCCAACGTCGGAGTCCCGCTCTGGGACTCCCTCCAAGTCGATCTGGCCCACGCGACGCTATGATCCCCCCACTCTCCTTCCACCTTTATCCCATCCCTCCATCTCCCTTTCCATATCCCCAAAGCTAGCAGATTACCCTCAATCACCTCGTAACACCCTTAACATCATAACCTGCCATTACACCCCGGTCCCTCTATCCCCTATTATCTCCCAGTCCCTGAATGTTGCCCAGTCCCCTCTTTCTCTCAACTTTCGAATGTCTCCCAGCCCTCCAATGTATTTTACCCCCTTTCACCCCTCTCAACTTCTGTCCCACCCAATTCCCCCATGGCTTCCCCTAAATCACCTTTACCTACAGATTCCCCCATGCATACTCAGGACCCCTCCTTTATCAATAAGTTCCTAAACATGGCCACTCGTTCACCTCCTGACGATCACATTTCGATGATTCCACCCGCAACCTCCCCTTATCCAACTCCTCAGCCACTCCTCCAGTGTCACTTATTGACCCCCTGTCTCCCCCCTTTTCTAATAATGCTCTCCTCTTGACCCTCCTCCCCCCATCTGACACACCTATTGGCTCCTTGAACTTGCATATATCCCTGATACTCCCATGCCTACTGAGAATCGTTCCCTAACGCCTAACCTCCTTTGCGCAACCTCTCCCAAGCCGCCTGATGATCACCTCTTATTTAATCCCCCCACATCCTCAACCCTATCCAACCCCTCAACTACTCCTCCTGCTCCTCTTGACTCACCTACTTACCCTTCATCATCCCCCATTGCTAATATTCCTCCCTCCTCTACCCTTCTACCTGCCACTCACTCACACTCTCCCTCATCCCTTGATGCGCCCCATTACCTAGCCCACCGCTCAAATGTCCCCCTCACCTCCCCACCAACCCCACCTCCACTTCCAAAGATACCCATCTTACACACTTCTTCATCCCCTCTATCATCTCACTATTCTCCAGGTACCCCATCCTTTACCAATCTTCCACCTCCCTCATCTATCGGTCCTCTTTATCTGAATATACCCCCTACCTCTTTTAATTATCCCTTCCCTCACTATAATCCCCCCCACCACCACCCCCCTGGGCTTTCCCCCGTTACACCCCATGCTATTCCCCACCTTGATAACCCTGTACTCTACCAATCTCTTTAATTTAACTGATGCACTCTACGCCTCAATTCCCTCCCAATCACTCCATAAGGTCGAATTTCTACTTTCATCCCTTGTATTAGAACTCTCTTCTATCAGAAGTGATATCTCTCTCCTCCTCAAAGTCCATCCGTCTAATCCAGACCACACTTTTACGTTATCTGAATGCGCCGCACTGTCGCAAGATGATACTCAAGGCAAGCCGAACACTAACGGACCTCCTACTGTATTGACCTCCACCGGCTCCCCTCTCCCCCCCTGTAAACTCTCGGCCCGAGCTAAGCATAAATAACACTCTCTTAGCACCACAACTAGCAACCTTAACTCATCCTCTCAGTCGCACCGTGACACTAGCATTTTAACCTCAGGAACCAACTCTTCCAATAACCCCCCTAACCCCCCCCCCTCTCCATCCTCGCTCACCATCCCCTTTCCTTCTACAATACCTGTTCTCTTAAATTTGAACAGACTCCCCGTGCACCCGACATCTCCTAGACCTCCCCAAATACTTAGACCTATCCCCTACTGTCCCATTACCCCTCCTCCTGTCTCTTCTCCCCTCCGATGCATGTTGATTAACTGTATATCTGCCTCCTGCCACGCTACTGAGATTGCTGAAACCATCCTCAGTGAAAATATTGACATTGCATTCCTTACTGAAACCTGGCACACCGCCCACTCCACCCCTATCCTTGACCTGCTTGTCCCTCCAGGTTTCTCTATTATCAGAAAAGATAGAAACGAACAATTAGGTGGAGGACTTGCCCTGATCTTTAATGACAAATTTGACATATTGCCTGTCCTGCTCCAAGACCCTTCGTCCTTTGAATACCTTTGTGCTAACCTCTCTTTTCCTGGCTTGCCCTCCACTCGATTTCACACCATCTACCACCCCCCAGGAAACTGCCTACCCTTCTCCGAAGAGATGACTGACCTTATTATCCAAGCATCGATTTCCCATTCCAAGAATCTCTTCCTGGGTGACTACTACATCCACTGGAACAAAAATGACGATCCTGCGGTCACCCTTTTCAACGAAACCCGAGACATCACTGACCTGACACAACTCTGCCTGGCCCCTACTCATATCAAAGGCGCCACCCTTGATGCTATCATTACTAACGAAGATATAGCCTCTTTCTCTAATATACTTCCTGTAGATTGGTCGGATCACTACCTCATCCTCTTCACCTTGAATTGCCCCTCTAATCCCCCCACCCTTATCAGTACTCCTCCCATTAAATTCACTCGTAGCCTTCACCTCATCCCACCTGGTGAACTGGAATCCACTATTACAACTCGCTTACTCCTCCCCCCCTCTCCTAACACCAAGGATCTCACTGATCATTACAATAACTACATTCTTGACGCCCTTGACCTTATTGCCCCTATTAAACTCAAAAAACATCCCTTCCAAGTCCTGGTTCAATGCCGATCTCAATAACGAAAGATGGACCCTCAGAAAATCTGAACGTACCTGGAGGAGCCATCCCTCCGCTGAAAACCTGGCTCTACTTAGAGCAAACACAGCCCATTACAAAAAGCTTATCTTCAATGAGAAAGCCACCTTTCTCCGATCTCAACTAGACCAGGCTAGGAACCGCCCCAGAGAACTGTTTAACATTGTTAAAAAACAAACTTCCTCTGGCCCTCCTAAACTTGCAGCCTCTGTGGAAAGATGCGAAGAAATTGCCAGTTTCTTCTCTAATAAAGTTAACACCATTGAACTATCCTTCTCTTCCCCTCCTCTCTCTCTACATCCACCCTCCACCTAATTCACCATCCCGATCATTCCTAACTCACCATCTTCCTCCGCCCCCCCTCTTCCCACCCGACTACCGCCGCCCATCCAACTCTCCCTCCCTAGCACTGCCAGTTCTTTTTTTCCTCCTCCCTCCAACACCTCGATCCTGCACACCCCCTCCTTACTAGCACCCAGCCTGCTTCTTCACCAACAAATTCCCTTCCTAAAAACAAGGCATCATGGAGCGTATTTAATCCAATTTCTGAAACCAATATAATCAACATCATCTCCGAACTCAAACCGTCTTCACATTCTAATGACCCCCTCCCCGCCCATCTAGTTCAAGAACCCAAGCATATCATGGCCCCTATTTGGTCCGACATCATCAACTCCTCACTCTCTTCCGGTTGCGTTCCTGCCTCCCTTCAGCTAGGCCAAATATCCCCCATTCTCAAAAACCTCACTGCCGACCCTAATTATCTGAACAATCTGCACCCTATCTCCAACCTTCCTTTCCTCTCCAAAGCCCTTGAAAAATGTGTTCTGTCCCAGTTAGATAATCATATCTCCTCTTTCAATCTACTCGACATTTACCAATCTGGATTTAGAAAGGGATGCAGCACAGAAACAGCGATGCTCAATATTACTGATGACATTCATCGCTCTCTTGACAAAGGCGAATCCTCACTACTTATCCTCCTTGATCTCTCGGCCGCCTTTGATACGGTACACCATCCCACCTTGCTGAACACCCTTAAAGATCGCTTTGGTTTTGAAGGCACTGTACTCAAATGGTTCACCTCCTTCCTCCAGAATAGATCACAGCAAATTAAGCTCAGTCATTGTCTATCCAAACCCAAACCTATCACTCTCGGGGTCCCCCAAGGGTCCATCCTCTACCCAACCCTTTTCAACCTTTTCATGGAACCCCTCACTATATTTCTCAAACAAGCCAAAATCAGTTACCACCTCTATGCCGACGATACACAACTTTACTACAAGATTAAATCCCACAATGACATCCTTCACCTCAATGACACTCTGTTGAAAGTCCAAGCCTGGTTCCACCTTAATCATCTCAAACTTAATCCTAAAAAAACGAAATCATCCTTTTCACCCCTAAACACAATGCCCTCCCAATTCAACTCTGGATTAAAGACATCAATGCTCTTAATTGCTCCCTCTTCACCTCCAATTCTATCAAATCCCTTGGTATCAGTATTGATCAGAACCTTTCCCTCATCCCCCACATTAAAAATGCAGCGCAAAGTGCTCTCTTCACCCTGCACCACCTCAAAAAAATTAAACCTTTCATTCCTGCTGATGATTTCAAAATCGTTGTTCAATCTCTTGTCCTATCCAAGATTGACTATGGTAATGCCACTTTGGCCGGCACCCCCAAAGGCCACCTGGCACCGATTAAATCTGTCCTCAACACAGCCGCTAGACTGATCGCTGACTGTAGAAAATTTGACCACATCTCGCCTGTCCTCAAAATTCTTAACTGGCTCCCAATTGAAGGTCGATCCACATACAAGATAGCCTGCATTACACACAAAGCTCTGCACCAGGACACCCCCTCTTACCTCTCAAGCAAACTACATAAAGCAGGGAGTACCAGATCCTTAAGAAGTACAAACTCCCTTGTCCTTATCCCTCCTAAACTCAAATGTACAAAGACCCAATCTTGTGCATTCTCTGGCAATGCTCCTACGATCTGGAACTCTCTTCCCAAAGAACTTCGCTGCAACCCCTCCTACACCCTCTTCAAAAAAAGACTCAAATTACTTCTCAATAAACACTGGGGATCCTAATTTGTATCTATCCTGAATCCTCCTCAGCACCCTTCTATCATTAATCGCTCTTACCCTACCCCTATCCCCCTCCTTCACTATGCTCAACTCTCCCAATCCCTCTTCTATGCGCCTCTCATGACCCCATCACTTACCTAACTCCTTTTTTTCATTCTTTCATCTTCCTTTTTATTTTTATTTTAATTTTCCTGCACACTCAAAAACTGTATATTGTATTCAATATGTTCCTGTTTATATTCCTATTTTTTATTTTTATTTCCACTATTCAAAGCGCTCTGATACTCTCGGGTCCAGCAGCGCTATATAAAACCTTTTAAATAAATAGCACCCCCAGGATGGGGGCGGGCACCAGCAATGTGCCCCGACGCCCTCCTCCTCTAAAACAAACAGAGATGAATCCCGGGGCCTCACTCACCGGCTCTCCTGGTGAGGCGGCTGCTGTTGCTACGGGGCTCTCTCTCCTGGTGGCACCGAAGCCCCGCCTGCTCCTCCAGGTGGCGGCTCCTCTCCTGGGCTGCGGGCTCACCAGAACTCTGCCACAAAGGAATGTGTAACAGGGAGAAACTTGACACTCCATCTGTTCCGACTTGATTGGTTGCAAAGGCACCAGTTGCACAGAGCTTTGTGTGCTCGGTAAATCTCAAGGAATGATAATTGTAAGATAACTTCAGGGGTTAATGCACTTGCTTGACATCTTTTATCTAGTCACAGGACCACAACCACGTTTCTCCGAAGCGAGGCAGAAATGCCTCGGAGAAATGCAGGGTCATTTGTGGGACAGAGGGGCGTGTTTTCGATCTCTCCTCTTCCCATTGGCTGGAACCAATAAGAAGAGGAGAGAAAGTAAACAGAAAGAAACGAAAAAACACACCCGTCTGTCCCAAAAAGACAGGGCTTAAATTGAGTGATGCCCCTCTCCTCCAATGGCTGGCCTCCGTTTAGGAAGCCAGCCAATGGAGAAGAGGGGCGGGTTCAAGCCCCACTGTAGGAAAACATTAAATCTCGAGCTCCGCCCACACTGCTTACGCAGTGTGACGCTAGGCCCGAGACCTAAAAAGGAAATACATAAATTTTATTTAAGGGCACAGAGAATCTGACATCCTCTCTCTTCAACTTGTCCAACATGTTAGCGCCCATGAGTAGATATGTTGTGGTTATGTGATGCATTGCTGTCTTGATGTTATATTAAGCTATACTATGTTTGGTTCGTTTAGGTTATGTAATGTTATGCTAGCTTATGTTAACTACTTAGTATTTGACAACTACCTTCGTTTTGGCCTCGTGGCACCGTTGTTTTGTACAGAAGTGCTTGCGGCCACAGAGCATGGTGAGTGCTGGAAGAAGTGTGTAGGTGGGGGAAGTCCTGTAAGCATGTTACATTGACTAAGCATGCTAGTGTTGCAGATTAGGTGTTTGGTGTGTCTACAGTGCCTGTTCTCTTAGAAAAAGGAGAATGGGTTAAAGAGTTGTGGATGTGTATGCTGCATGAGCGTCAAATATGTGCTTTTGCTACATGCTTGTTCATGCAGCAATTGTCAGTGTCACTGAGAGTTTTATAATAAAATACAGCACACTTACCACGCGTACCATGGTCTTTAGTGGCATTCGAAAGACACCCCCCTTTAGGTTGTGAGAAAATTCATGGACCATGGTTCCACCTTGTTGTTGATTCTGATCTGGGTGCGAGAATCTCATACTGGGTCAACAACCAGCAGCGACATCTCAGTTCTGGGGTGGTTCATGCCGTGCTGCAGTAGGGAGGCCTTCCGCGAATCCTGTGGAGGCTTTGCTGTAATGATAGTGTCCATTGTAAAGTCAACCCAGATACAACAGGCAAGGAAAATAGGGAGGAGCAAGCAATGCCATGACTGATTACAATGAATCCATTACCAATAGTGTTTAGAAACCAGTCTGAAGAAGATACCCCAGGTTTGCTATGAAGAGGAACGCTGTGATTAATTCTTATCCCGGTTCATAATAGAGTTGAGAAAGAGGGAATATTGAAAATTCCTCAGGTCATAGAATTCCATGCGGTCATACAATTCCATGTGCTTTACTGTGAAAAAATAACCCCGATCCAGTCAATTCAGATGTGAGATTTTGATAAGTGGAAGTTATGCTGACAGAAGCCCTTTGTCACACTATATATCTGGACAGGTTTTATTGGGTGGAGAAACTGCTGGTCTATAGTTGTTAGGGTACATAGTTCCACGTGTTAGGCACTGATGCATTGCACTCCATTACTGCAGTATGTTGCTATTAATGAAATGCTTCAATACAATTTCAGTTGTCTTGTATGAAGAGAGGTCAGGTAGAGGGCAATGACAGTGGTTCCTAGTCTCGGATTTTGGGCCTTGCGGCATTACATACCAGGGTCAGATGTTCTGGACCATGATGCTGATGTAGACAATCTCAGCACTCTCCACCCGGTCATATGGAATAAGTTCCTGAGTCTTCTTTTAGTTGGTTATAGTTTCTTTTTATTGTATTCAATGCATTACAGTGCCACCATGTCCTGACTCTGGGTACCTGAGTTCAGGTAATGAGAGCTGACACGTTTCACTTGGGGTGATTTGACTTACAACATCATTTTAAGGCTATCTCGGTCATTTGTGAATTTTGTGTGAACAATAAGTTCCTATGGTTCAGCTTAAGGCTCTTTGCATAACTGCATAAAATAACTCTTTCACTCTGTGGTAGTTGTCAGCGTGGTCTTGTGAAGTCTTGCAGACTTTATAGCCAAAGGCCCTGCAAGCCCCAAACAGAACCAAATAAAGTGGTTCACAATTCAAATGTCTCTTCATTTTAGACCTTCGTTGGCGAAACACCTTGGTGATGGGATGCTTGGGTGATGATCTAGAAGATGGAGAGCACCCCAGTCACATGTTTCTCAACAAGAGTGGGCGCCATGTTGGATAGGCAGATCAGACCATTATTAAAGGCTGAAAGAAATTCATCAAGAAAAGCTTTGTGTAATCACCAAAAACGTTTGATATTTCTTAACAAAAAAATCCGAGCAGAAGTGGGGAGTACTCATCACAATGGGAATTGAGGTTTAACAAGGCAAAATTAATAATGTCGAAAAATAATGCACCACTTTTTTTTTTAAATAAAACAAAGTCACACGAATTGGAGGGGCAGCCAAAACATTCTGCCACAGAACACAGTTGTAATAAAGACATCCTTTAGTAAATACGTCTGCTTTGGTAGTAGTGAGGATATCACAAAGAAAGTGCTTCAAATATTTTTTGGGTTTCCTGTTTCTGCTCAAAATTTTCCAAGAAAAAGCCTTTCACCGTAAACCGATCGGAAGCCAGAAGAGGGGAATGCTCGACCTATGAAGCAAAGGTCCAGACTATTGCCTTATGAAGTACCACATGATGAAAATATCCAATATTGACCACCCATAAAAACTTCGAATACAGAAGGAGATTCATATTATAGGGTTGGGAATAATATCCAACCTTTGGGCGAGACTTTTTCTCTATGGCGTGACAACGTACAGTTTGTAGAAGGTAGCTACATTGTATGAATTCAACCAGTTATTCAATCCAGACATACATGAAGGACAAATGATTATTTTAAATTCAGATTATCTATTGAAAAAGACGTCTAAGTAGCAGTCACCCCAAACAAATCGAACCACGTGGAATACACATTGGTAACCACTGGTAAAGAAAACCCTGACGAAGGCTCAGCCGAAACGCGTTGGTAGCGAGCTACTAAACCAATGTCTAGAGAATGGGCTAAAAAAACATTATACTTGTCTTTTTCTCTTCTTTGTTGTATGCTGAATTTACTAGTGCACAACAATTGTAGTTATAGATTGATATAGGGTCACTTGCATTACATTGTTTGGTGGTTTGACTTTTTATGATCATAATGTCTATTTTTGTACAATGGAGACAATCAACTATGTCTGATAATTAATGTGTATCAATATATGCCATTTAAATGAACGTTGGCAGAAAAAATAGATAAATAATATGTATAAAATGAGTAAAATATAAATCAAAAATATATATGTTCCTATATATGTTGTCTCATGCACTTTGATTCAATAGTGGTGTACTGACTACAGTTTCATTATTATCCAGCACTGAACCCGGTGCAATCTTTCCCTTTTTCTCACTAGCACAGTTGTAATAAAGACATCTTTTAGTAAATACGGCTGCTTTGGTAGTAGTGAGGATATCACAAAGAAAGTGCTTCAAATATTTTTTTGGTTTCCCATTCCTGGTCAAAATTTTCCAAGAAAAAGCCTTTACTCCGCGCAATTCAGATGCAATATGGACATGGCCAATCCTATTGAACCCTTCCTCACCTACACTGACTACTCCATATCAATCAATCAGTATTTCTTAAGCACACTAATCATCAGGGGTTACCCAGGCCCTCTGTGAGGGGGAGCTTTTCGAACATACAGGTCTTGAAGCCTCTCCTGAATTCAGCGACAGGGGAGGGGGAGGTTCGGAGGTGGATGGGGAGGGTTTTCCAGGCCTTGGCAACGAGGTGGGAGAAGTTGTGTCCTCCGGCTCGAGTACGATGGATTTGGGGGAAGGTGGTAGGGCCAGGGAGGCAGTCCGCAGGTGTCTGGTGGGGTGGTGGAAGGTCAGTTGGTTGTTCAGGTATTTGGGTCCTGTGTTATGGAGGGCTTTGTAGGTATGTGTGAGCAGTTTGAAGTGGCATCTCTTCTTGATGGTGAGCCAGTGCAGGTTGTGTAGGTGGGGGTAATGTGGGCTCGCCATGGCAGTTCGAGGATGATTTTTGATGCTTTGTTCTGGATGGTTTGGAGGCACTTGAGAAGGAGGGTGGTGGTTTCGGCGTAGAGGGCATTCCTGTAGTCAAGTCAACTAGTGATGAGGGCTTGTGTGACCGTTCTCCTCATGTCTGTTCGATCCATCTGAAGATCTTGCGGAGCATTCTGAGGCTAATGAACAGGTGGTGGCCACTGAGTTGACCTGTTATCTCATGGAGAGCTCGCTGCCAAGGATGATGCCAAGGTTGTGGGTATGGGTGTGGGGGTGGGTGCTGGTGGCCCTCCCACCAGGAGTCGTCCCACAGTGAGTGGGGTTTCTGAAGAGGAGAACTTAGGTCTTGTTGGTGTTGTGTTTGAGTCCAACTACAAGTACCAGCCTACCTACAAGTACCTGTATTAGGACAGTAAATCTCTTGTGACATGGCCGACAAAACAATGACTCTAAATCACCAACAAAATGTTGTGGATATTGCCTTTCTTGTGATCTATGTATTAAAAATCTTTCTATTCTGTGGTGGAACTTACCATACCTTTCAGTCTCCGCTACTTGTCCTTACTTCCCCACCACCACAATACTGTGAATTTTGTTTTACTTTGTTAGTGTGCTTTGAGGCTTTTATTAACTTTGTGGATTTAAAGTGTAAGAAATTGTATTTTCCATGATACCAAAGTCGCAAATTAAAAATAGTGAAAAAAACATTTGATGTTGGTGAAAACCCGTCTCTTTCCTAACAAAGAGTGCAGCCTCAAAACAAGCAATGAACAGATTCTGTCTCCACAGAGCACAGGATTCCGGACCACATACCACCCCAGGAACCGTAACTTATTGCCCCTCAAAGACAGTATTTACAATGGCACATGCAACTACCTCTTAATCCACTTCATGTCACTGGAGGCATAAGTGCAGCTATCTGATTACAGGGTGGAGATTGGAGGAACACGAGAAAGGTGTTCCACTGCTTACCCCACAAATCACCAGCACACTTCCTACAAAGGCCACGATTACCACCCGCCCCCACCAACCTGACACAACAATAAACTAATATGAAATCCATCCTTTCTATTCCTCAGTCTTCTTCACTTCACTACACTCTTGAGCCTTGGAACTCATGTCAAGATAAGAGCACAACTCTCGACATCATGAAAGACACAAAAGTCTGGATTTCCAAACAACTCTCGCAACGCAGTGGAACAAGTGGTGTTTCTACTCTTTGCTTCATCGCAAGGAGAGACCAGACCTATGCCGTATTTTCAAAGAAATATTGCAATTCTGCTTACTCCTTGTGCTTGCATACTTTTGGCTGACTGGTACCAAGGCAACCTGCTTATTTAATTGCCAAAGCCTCCAAGGTTCTATTGGGTTTCCCATTTTTTGAGACATGGCACCAAGGCAGGCGTCCTTGCACCATAGTGCAAGGGTGCCTCTGTTATGGTCAGGATATTTTTTGTGCAGGAATGAGCCCCATCCGTCACCATACTATCCTTGTAGGGTATGACCTCTGTGCAATTGTGCTGCAGAACTCAGCACACATGCAAAGATAGAATAATGTGGACTAATAGAGATATTTCATCTTGTGATGCAGCCTCAGGCAGGTGCCCCATTTTGGAGCAAACCCATGCCATCCAATGCATGAAAATACCATATCCCCCTCTCCTACTAACGCTTATTTATGAGTTTTTGCTGTAGGGCAGGGCCGAAGGCCTTGCTGCTGCACAGCAAAAGAAAAGGGCAGGAGTGCCCTGTATCTATCAGATGTGCACATTCCTGTCATTTTTCCCTGCGCTGGCGCACAATGGGCTGCCATGCGCCAATGCAGGCACTTTGCACATGGTGCAAGGGTGCATGTTTTGCGGGTATGATTATTTTTGTGCAGGAAGGGAAACTTTCCTGCACAAAAACAATCACAAGTGGCTTTTTCCTCTTTCTATGTGTGCTGCAGAATGCAGCACCCATAGAAAAAGGAAAATGAGGAGAAATAAAGACATTTCTCCTCTTGGTGACTCCCTTACGCCTCCCCTAGAGAGGCATACGTTTTTGACTCTGCCAAAGATTTATGATTTCTCGTATATCTGTGACAGTGTCAAAAAGCCATGGATACTGCTGGGAACGCCCCAAGCAAAACCAATTGCACGCCCATTTAATGCAGAAAATGGTGTTAAAGGGAACTATATTTACAAGCCTGCATTAAGCAATAAAAAGTGGCTAAATGCCGGCTGGTAAGTATGGAGCAGGCTCCTGCGCCATTGGAGCGTCACAAAAAGTGACGCACCGGCGGATCAAGAAGCTTATAAATAAGCCACTCAATTCCTAATGCAATCTACCACACAGAAGCTGGAGTAAATGCATTGAATGGTTCCTATAGAGCACAATACTTATCCCAATAGCCAACAATAACTACCAGAAAACTAACACTAACCCTGGAACCTAGAGCAGCGTGCCCTTCCTGTACAAAAACTATCCCTAGGGTCTTTTTTCTCTTTGTATGTGTACTGCACAATGCAGTTTACATGCAAAGAGAAAATAATAAGGGTAAATAAAGATGTTCTCCTAGTTACACCACCCTCTGACGGGTGCACCATTTTGGTGAAAACCCATGGCTACCAATGCAGGAAATTCCCATATGTGCCCTCTCCCACTAAAGATCACATCTAATTTCTACTTATGTAACCTACCACACTGAAACTGGAGTAAATGCATGGAATGGTTCCTGTAGAGCACAAGACTAATTCCAATAACCAACAATAACTACCAGAATAAAAAACTAACCCTGGGAGCTGGAGCAGCGTGCTGCCCAGTGCAAAAGCACCACAATGCCATTATAGGGGTAATAAGTGCTATATAGTGCAATTACAATACAATACACCCTAAAACTAATACCATATTACTCAGCAGTCAGACAGGCGATTGTAGTTCATACCAAAACAACAATAGAGGAAGTGTAGAGGTAATGATAGAATCACCCTCCTAACTGATCTATATAAACAACGGGATTCTATCAATGTGTACAAGTGAGTAAACTTGATTTAAGTGATGGTGGGTCTAAAAGTGAGGTATGGTCCTTTCTTGTGATGACAAGATGAGGGCACTATGTGCTTTTAACCACTTCGATGCTAAGCATGAACTTGGACTTCAATGCAATTTCCATTGAAGTCAATGGAAACTCCATGACGAGCTGAGCTCGTCATGAGCGTCGAAGGAGTTAAAATACCCCTCACACACTAAGAAACCCCTTAGTGTCATGCTTCATCATCGGGGTTTTCCCGTCCCTCTACGGGGCGGGGCGTGCTACGACCTACGAACTACGTGGGAGCACTAGTAGTTGTTACGATAGGCTATGTGTGGTGCAGTGAAAGTGAAGTGTAGGGACCTATTTAAGTGATTGCAAAAAATTTAAAATTCCCTGGCCGGTAGAAAAATAGAATTTATTAGGTTCTCTAGCTGGGAACGTTAAAAAGGGGTTTTGTGTGGGTAGAGCAAGTTGCTTGCTACCCGGTCGACATGTTTCGTAAGTAGTCCCCTACTACTTACTCATCAGGACCTCTGATGGTCCCTACAGAGAAAAACTCAATGTAATAGTCTAAAGAGTATATGCCTATAGTCCTATAACTGAGTAGCAAAAATCGGCTACCTAGTTAAGCTTCCGGCCTTGAGTGGGCCCTGGGGGAAGCGTGGAAAAATCTGACCTTATGTGGTCTCTGTAATAAGAAAAAGGGAAAAGGGGGAAAAAAGCACAGAAAACATGTAAAACAGTGTTACATTAATCCATTCAAATGATACTTGATGTTTTATTTACACTAAGATCATATTGTCATTGCGTGGCTATATCAGGTATACGTTTGCTTTATTCATTCAATGTACACCAGGAGGACACACAAAATGGTTGTGTCCATCAATATGGTAAAATTCGTCATATGGTTCATATATATTTATAGATTCTCAGCCACAGATTCTGTGGATAAGCGCATCCCATCTCACAAAACACGTGCACTCACGTCTCAATGCACCCGAATATAAACACCAGACAAGGGAAAACAGGGGATTAACTGCCAATAATAGCGCTAATAATGTAGTGGCTATTGAAAAAAGGGGGTGGGAGTTTTGACAGTGACAAACATTCACTCCCTTTCAATCGCTAGCTTTTGGCGTTTTTTAAGTGAATAAGCAGACGCGATTCATACGTGTGGCAGAATCGAGCAGTTTTATACATACTGATTAGACACTTCTAGCGTGCCTCATGAGCTAGCAAAACGAAGGGTGTTCTCCACGGTGTACTGAAACGAAAAACCGCATCTTACAGTGTCTCCCTGGTATTGGTGAGTCATTATTACCTTGGTAAAGTACGCGACCAGTGCATTTAAAGACTCGTGGTCAGAGTCTATTACTTACATAGCCGCTTCACGGAGCAATGCCTTATTCCTACCCTTGTGCCACTCCGAGGAATGGTGTGGCCGTGTCCCTTGTTTGTGAGTGCACGTGTTTTGTGAGATGGGATGCGCTTATCCACAGAATCTGTGGCTGAGAATCTATCAATATATATGAACCATATGACAAATTTTACCATATTGATGGACACAACCATTTGTTGTGTCCTGGTGTACATTGAATGAAACAAGCAAACGTATACCTGATATAGCCACGCAATGACAATATGATCTTAGTGTAAATAAAACATCAAGTATCATTTGAATGGATTAATGTAACACTGTTTTACATGTTTTCTGTGCTTTTTTTCCCCTTTTCCCATTTTCTTATTACAGAGACCACATAAGGTCAGATTTTTCCACGCTTCCCCCAGGGCCCACTCAAGCCCGGAAGCTTAACTAGGTAGCCGATATTTGCTACTCAGTTATAGGACTATAGGCATATACTCTTTAGACTATTAAATTGAGTTTTTCTCTGTAGGGACCATCAGAGGTCCTGATGAGTAAGTAGTAGGGGACTACTTACGAAACATGTCGACCGGGTAGCAAGCAACTTGCTCTACCCACACAAAACTCCTTTTTAACGTTCCCAGCTAGAGAACCTAATAAATTCTATTTTTACCGGCCAGGGAATTTTTAATTTTTTGCAATCACGTAAATAGGTCCCTACACTTCACTTTCACTGCACCACACATAGCCTATCGTCACAACTACTAGTGCTCCCACGTAGTTCGTAGGTCGTAGCACGCCCCGCCCCGTAGAGGGACAGGAAGACCCCGATGATGAAGCATGACACTAAGGGGTTTCTTAGTGTGTGAGGGGTATTTTAAAAGCACATAGTGCCCTCATCTTGTCATCACAAGAAAGGGCCTTACCTCACGTTTAGACCCACCATCACTTAAATCAAGTTTACTCACTAGTACACACCGATTGTAGTTCATAGACTGCTTAATAATTCCATTATACTGCATGACACTCTTACAATGACGTAAGATAAAACTGCTAAGGGTCATATCCATCACCCAGAACTGTACTTCTTGGCATTTCACAATGACAATCAGATTTGGAGGATATTAACAAAGTCCATCCCAGATGAACCCTCCAACCCTTCTCCCTCTAACCTATGCCTTCTCAGGACCATAAATATTAAACAACATATCTCAAAAAGGGCAACCCAGAACAGTAACCAACTAATTGAACTATGAACATAAGAATTACTAAACAAGCACTGGCATAGCCAATAGGTCTCGCCTTTGGGACCTTATGTTTAGTTATCCAGCACAATATCCTTGGTGCAACAACATCAACTGTTGCAATGTTAAACACTTATAAGGTCCCAAAGGCAAGACCTATTGGCTATGCCAATGTTTGTTGTGATTCTTTTTTTTTTTTTCTCTTTTTATTGAGCATGATCTGTAGTATTCAATCAAATATTTTCTTTCCAAAAAAATACATTCTTAATGAAGCAATAATACATCAGGAAAGTTAATAGGAAGAGAATATATACAAAAAAAAGAAAAAAGGGAAAGAAGAGAAAAAAAAAGACAATGAACCATTGCAACCCAATACATGTACACAGCTGATATAAAGAAAATATAAAGAAAAAATGTATACAATTTGCCTCATCCTATCATGTCGGTCCCTCTCTTATCAAGGGGAAGATCTTATATTGGAGTACCAATCGGAAATTGGGGCCCAGATCTGGGTACCCCGGGCTCTAGCTTTTCTACCTTTTGTGTTATATATAGCTATCTCCTGTTTGTATGTGGCAAGAAATCGACTAAGCCACATCTGAAAGGTGGGTACGTTGGGATCTTTCCATCCGGCCGCCAGAATAATACGAAAGACAGCAGTGCCCAGGAAAACAATCCTCTGTTCCTCCAAATTGTGCCCTAAGGATTCGTCATGGCCTAGGAGATATAGTGTAGCGGAAGATCTCAGATTCCGCCCAAAAACTTGAGCCCAAAATCCTCCAATCATTGTCTGTAGATTATCTAGTTTCGGACATTCGGCAAACATGTGGATTAAATCTGCTTGCCCCTGTCTACATCTTGGGCAGCAATCATCTACCCGTAATCCCCAAGTGAAGAGTTTAGACGGGGTAAAATAAAGGTTGTAAATAGTTTTATAATATTGTGCTTTAAGGTTAGGAGCTAAATATAATGTTGTGTAGAGGGTTAGAGAATAATCAATATCCACATCCGGGTTTCCGAGTTTTAGTGCCCAAGACCGCTCAACACGATCTAGATCATCATTGGAGGATTGAGAGAATAAGTCATATAGGGTGCCTATCCTAGTAGCCCGTTTCTCAATAATAGAGAAAAAATAAAATGGATGTTCATTTTCAATTTGATAAAGTTTTTGATAATATTTTTGAAATACTCCTACAATGTCTTGAGTGGAAGTGTACTGTTGACCCTCATATTCGATATTCTTTATTTTATTGTATGTTTGTTTTTGTCTAGTTTTAAGAGCTAATTGCCTCCCTACATTTTCCCCTGCTTCATAAATTCTGTTCCTATTGATTTGATATGTTTCCGCTGCTTTTTGAGTTAACGAGCTATTAATTTCTGTTTTTAAAGTCAGTCATTTTTGTAGTGTTTCAGAGGTTGAAGCTCCTTGCTGTATTTGATTAGCATGTAGTATTTCCAGGTTAATGAGTTCCACATTAAGTTGTTTGTCGATACTATCTTGAATTCTCTTACGGTTAGCTACAAACGCTATGGTCTCCCCCCTCATTGCTGCCTTAAAACAGTCCCATACAATGAATCTGGGTGCGCTATATTGGTTACAATCAAAGAAAGATTGGGCCCATGATGTAATATGACTTATGTAGTCTGGGTTAACAAGTAGCTTACGGTCAAATGTCCATTGGATATTAGGTCTTTTAAAACTATTCAATTCAAAAGTTAACGTAAGCGCATTGTGATCAGAGATGGTTTTGGGGGATTTAGTAATGTCTATTAGAGCTGTCTTATGTAATGATGTCATAATGTAGTCTAGTCGAACATACTTATTGTGGGGATAAGAATAATACGTGAAGCCGTTATCGTTCTGCTTTAACATGTCCCAGGTATCCCATAGATCATGACTGTCCATCAGATGGGATACTGCCCTATAAACTTTAGGTTTACGGCCGCTATAATTCTGTGGGAGTCTATTGTTTACTAACTTTCCTATATTTAGGTTAAAATCCCCACACACAATGAGTGGACCAGACCAAGAAGCCAATTCTAATTCAAGTTCGATAAAGAGTTGTGGGTCATCCAAATTAGAACCATAAAGTGAACAGATGGTAATATCAGACTCTAGTTGAACCACAACCCACCTACCATGTTTGTCAACAAGTCGGCGTCTAGGGCTCCCCAAACCGGGTTTTGTTAAGATAGCAACTCCCCGTACTTTAGACGTTTGACATGTTGATGCAATCAGATTATATCCAGGAATTTTTTTTAAAAAATTATCACTCCCAGCTATATGGGTCTCCTGAATGCAAAGGATGTCGACAGGATCCTGACGTAATAGTTGAAAAAGTTGGGCCCTTTTTCTCCCATCATTAAGTCCGGCAACATTCCAGCTTCGTAGTTTTACTCTCCCCATTCAAAACTATTCCCCATTAAGCCGGCACCGTCTAAACAATATAGTTTGCACCAACACCAACCAACTTTATATTCGGTATTTACATTGATATTCCATTTCCAGTTCTGGTTAATCAAAATAGATAATATATGACTCCAGCTGCTTAAAGAATTTTTTAAAGTAACCAATAAACCTTTAAAGTTTCTTATACTATAGATCAAGCTCATTTTTGCAGTTTTTTCCCCCGTTTCGCCCTCACCCTCCCCCTCCCCGACCCTCCAAACCCCTGCAACCCACCCCCCACCCTCCCCCACCCGCAATGTGAGGCAAATAGACTCTATGAGAGTTTGTTGTGTTTCTTAAGGACTGGCGTACTCACTGCTCTGTGTGTGTTCCTGATCAGCAGATCATGGTTCAACACAGGGGCAACGTCTTTGGGCTGGTTGTCTTGAGATTCACTAAGTAGCTTTTGACTGCTCCACTCCAGACCACAGAGCCATGGGCCTGGGTCCCAGAACCTTTCACACAGCCTAGGCCTCAGGGATCATGCATAGCTGCTTATGTGTGCTAGGCTCACAAAAAAGTCAATACCAGTGAAAACTGCAGTTTAGTTAATGCATGGATGCCTGTCTGTAAAACCATGCAGGGGATATTCCTGCCCCTGCACAAGGTTGAGAGAGCAACAATGTTCCTCAGTTATTGGACATAGCATGGTTGGAGGCTGCAGTGAATGCTAACAAGGGACAGAAACACTGGTTTCACTGAAGAATCAGTTTTAATCTGCAGAACTACAGTAAAAGTCACGAAGGTCTTAAATTAAGGAGGCCAGTGCTAAATTGATGCCGTTGTTACCTGTGGGGCCCACCAACACTAATTTTTTGGCTTGGGCCCATTTATTTCCTCTTCAGACTTTGAGCTACAACAAGAGAAACAAGCATTTACAATGCAATGGTTTCGCCGTTGGAAAAGTTAGACCTATTGGCATTGTAAATGACAAAATTTGTATTTATGTGTTGGTTTTGAAAACAGATAAATAAATGGCATTGTCATTTACATTGCCATTAGCTTAATCTCTGCAGTCACTCTGCAGTCCCTAGCACTCCCTAGTCACTCTGCACTCCCTAGCCCTCCCTAGTCACTCTGCACTCCCTAGCACTCTGCACTCCCTAGCACTCTGCACTCCCTAGCACTCCCTAGTCACTCTGCACTCCCTAGTCACTCTGCAGTCACTCTGCAGTCACTCTGCACTCCCTAGTCACTCTGCAGTCACTCTGCAGTCACTCTGCACTCCCTAGCACTCTGCAGTCACTCTGCAGTCACTCTACACTCCCTAGCACTCTGCAGTCACTCTGCACTCCCTAGCACTCTGCAGTCACGCTGCAGTCACTCTGCACTCCCTAGCACTCTGCAGTCACCCTGCACTCCCTAGCACTCTGCAGTCACTCTACAGTCACTCTGCACTCCCTAGCACTCTGCAGTCACTCTGCACTCCCTAGCACTCTGCAGTCACTCTGCAGTCACTCTGCACTCCCTAGCACTCCCTAGCACTCTGCACTCCCTAGCACTCTGCACTCCCTAGCACTCTGCACTCCCTAGCACTCTGCACTCCCTAGTACTCCCTAGCACTCTGCACTCCCTAGCACTGTGCACTCCCTAGCACTCTGCACTCCCTAGCACTCTGCACTCCAAAGCACTCTGCACTCCCTAGCACTCTGCACTCCCTAGCACTCTGCATTCCCTAGCACTCTGCACTCCCTAGCACTCTGCACTCCCTAGCACTCCCTAGCACTCTGCACTCCCTAGCACTCTGCACTCCCTAGCACTCCCTAGCACTCTGCACTCCCTAGCACCCCCTAGCACTCTGCACTCCCTAGCACTCTGCACTCCCTAGCACTCTGCACTCCCTAGCACTCCCTAGCACTCCCTAGCACTCTGCACTACCTAGCACTCTGCACTCCCTAGCACTCTGCACTCCTTAGCACTCTGCACTCCCTAGCACTCTGCACTACCTAGCACTCTGCACTCCCTAGCACTCCCTAGCACTCTGCACTCCCTAGCACTGTGCACTCCCAATCACTCTGCACTCCCTAGCACTCTGCACTCCCTAGCACTCTGCACTCCCTAGCACTATGCACTCCCTAGCACTCTGCACACCCTATCACTCTGCACTCCCTAGCACTCTGCACTCCCTAGCACTCTGCACTCCCTAGCACTTTGCACTCCCTAGCACTCTGCACTCCCTAGCACTATGCACATCCTAGATCTCCCTAGCACTCTGCACTCCCTAGCACTCTGCACTCCCTAGCACTCCCTAGCACTCTGCACTCCCTAGCACTCCCTAGCACTCTGCACTCCCTAGCACTCCCTAGCACTCTGCACACCCTAGCACTCTGCACTCCCTAGCACTCTGCGATCCCTAGCACTCTACACTCCCTAGCACTATGCACTCCCTAGCACTTTGCACTCCCTAGCACTCCCTAGCACTCTGCACTCCCTAGCACTCTGCACTCCCTAGCACTCCCTAGAACTCTGCACTCCCTAGCACGCTGCACTCCCTAGCACTCTGCACTCCCTAGCACTCCCTAGCACTCTGCACTCCCTAGCACTCTGCACCTCCCAGCACTCTGCACTCCCTAGCACTCTGCACTCCCTAGCACTTTGCACTCCCTAGCACTCCCTAGCACTCTGCACTCCCTAGCACGCTGCACTCCCTAGCACTCTGCACTCCCTAGCACTCTGCACTCCCTAGCACTCCCTAGCACTCTGCACTCCCTAGCACTCTGCACTCCCTAGCACTCCCTAGCACTCTGCACTCCCTAGCACTCTGCACTCCCTAGCACTCCCTAGCACTCTGCACTCCCTAGCACTCCCTAGCACTCTGCACTCCCTAGCACTCTCTAGCACTCTGCACTCCCTAGCACTCTGCACTCCCTAGCACTCTGCGATCCCTAGCACTCTACACTCCCTAGCACTATGCACTCCCTAGCACTTTGCACTCCCTAGCACTCCCTAGCACTCTGCACTCCCTAGCACTCTGCACTCCCTAGCACTCCCTAGAACTCTGCACTCCCTAGCACTCTGCACTCCCTAGCATTCTGCACTCCCTAGCACTCTGCACTCCCTAGCACTCCCTAGCACTCTGCACTCCCTAGCACTCTGCACCTCCCAGCACTCTGCACTCCCTAGCACTCTGCACTCCCTAGCACTTTGCACTCCCTAGCACTCCCTAGCACTCTGCACTCCCTAGCACGCTGCACTCCCTAGCACTCCCTAGCACTCTGCACTCCCTAGCACTCTGCACTCCATAGCACTCTGCACTCCCTAGCACTCTGCACTCCCTAGCACTCTACACTCCTTAGCACTCTGCACTCCATAGCACTCCCTGGCACTCTGCACCCCCTAGCACTCTGCACTCCCTAGCACTCTGCACTCCCTAGCACTCTGCACTCCCTAACACTCCCTAGCACTCTGCACTCCCTAGCACTCTGCACTACCTAGCACTCCCTAGCACTCTGCACTCCCTAGCACTCTGCACTCCCCTGCACTCCCTAGCACTCTGCACTCCCTAGAACTCTGCACTCCCTAGCACTCCCTAGCACTCTGCACTCCCTAGCACTCTGCACTCCCTAGCACTCCCTAGCACTCTGCACTCCCTAGCACTCTGCACTCCCTAGCACTCCCTAGCACTCTGCACTCCCTAGCACTCCCTAGCACTCTGCACTCCCTAGCACTCTGCACTCCCTAGCACTCTGCACTCCCTAGCACTCTGCACTCCCTATCACTCCCAAGCACTCTGCGCTCCCTAGCACTCCCTAGCACTCTGCACTCCCTAGCACTCCCCAGCACTCTGCAATCCCTAGCACTCTGCACTCCCTAGCACTCTGCACTCCCTAGCACTCTGCACTCCCTAGCACTCTGCACTCCCTAGCACTCCCTAGCACTCTGCACTCCCTAGCACTCTGCACTCCCAAGCACTCTGCACTCCCTAGCACTCTGCACTCCCTAGCACTCCCTAGCACTCTGCACTCCCTAGCACTCTGCACTCCCTAGCACACCCTAGCACTCTGCACTCCCTAGCATTCTGCACTCCCTAGCACTCTGCACTCCCTAGCACTTTGCACTCCCTAGCACTCTGCACTCCCTAGCACTCTGCACTCCCTAGCACTCTGCACTCCCTAGCACTCTGCACTCCATAGCCCTCCCTAGCACTCTGCCCCCCTGGCACTCTGCATTCCCTAGCACTCTGCACTCCCTAGCACTCTGCACTCCCTAGCACTCTGCACTCCCTAGCACTCTGCACTCCCTAGCACTCCCTAGCACTCTGCACTCCCTAGCACTCTGCACTCCCTAGCACGCCCTAGCACTCTGTACTCCCTAGCACTCTGCACTCCCTAGCACTCTGCACTCCCTAGCACTCTGCACTCCCTACAACTCTGCACTCCCTAGCACTCTGCACTCCCTAGCACTCCCTAGCACTCTGCACTCCCTAGCACTCCCTAGCACTCCCTAGCACTCTGCACTCCCTAGCACTCTGCACTCCCTAGCACTTCCAAGCACTCTGCACTCCCTAGCACTCTGCACTCCCTAGCACTCTGCACTCCCTAGCACTCCCAAGCACTCTACACTCCCTAGCACTCTGCACTCCCTAGCACTCTGCACTCCCCAGCACTCTGCACTCCCTAGCACTCCCTAGCACTCTGCACTCCCTAGCACTCTGCACTCCCTAGCCCTCTGCACTCCCTAGCACTCCCTAGCACTCCCTAGCACTCTGCACTCCCTAGCACTCTGCACTCCCTAGCACTCTGCACTCCCTAGCACTCTGCACTCCCTAGCACTCCCTTGCACTCTGCACTCCCTAGCACTCTGCACTCCCTAGCACTCTGCACTCCCTAGCAGTCTGCACTCCCTAGCACTCCCTAGCACCCTGCACTCCCTAGCACTCCCTAGCACTTTCCGACCCTAGTCGCTCTGCACTCCCTAGTCACTCTGCACTCCCTAGTCACTCTGCACTCCCTAGCACTCTGCACTCCCTAGCCCTCCCTAGCACTCTGCACTCCCTAGCACTCTGCACTCCCTAGCACTCTGCACTACCTAGCACTCCCTAGCAGTCTGCACTCCCTAGCACTCCCTAGCACCCTGCACTCCCTAGCACTCCCTAGCACTTTCCGACCCTAGTCGCTCTGCACTCCCTAGCACTCTGCACTCCCTAGCACTCTGCACTCCCTAGCACTCCCTAGCACTCTGCACTCCCTAGCACTCTGCACTCCCTAGCACTCTGCACTCCCTAGCACTCTGCACTCCCTATCACTCCCAAGCACTCTGCGCTCCCTAGCACTCCCTAGCACTCTGCACTCCCTAGCACTCCCCAGCACTCTGCACTCCCTAGCACTCTGCACTCCCTAGCACTCTGCACTCCCTAGCACTCTGCACTCCCTAGCACTCTGCACTCCCTAGCACTCCCTAGCACTCTGCACTCCCTAGCACTCTGCACTCCCAAGCACTCTGCACTCCCTAGCACTCTGCACTCCCTAGCACTCCCTAGCACTCTGCACTCCCTAGCACTCTGCACTCCCTAGCACACCCTAGCACTCTGCACTCCCTAGCATTCTGCACTCCCTAGCACTCTGCACTCCCTAGCACTTTGCACTCCCTAGCACTCTGCACTCCCTAGCACTCTGCACTCCCTAGCACTCTGCACTCCCTAGCACTCTGCACTCCATAGCCCTCCCTAGCACTCTGCCCCCCTGGCACTCTGCATTCCCTAGCACTCTGCACTCCCTAGCACTCTGCACTCCCTAGCACTCTGCACTCCCTAGCACTCTGCACTCCCTAGCACTCCCTAGCACTCTGCACTCCCTAGCACTCTGCACTCCCTAGCACGCCCTAGCACTCTGTACTCCCTAGCACTCTGCACTCCCTAGCACTCTGCACTCCCTAGCACTCTGCACTCCCTACAACTCTGCACTCCCTAGCACTCTGCACTCCCTAGCACTCCCTAGCACTCTGCACTCCCTAGCACTCCCTAGCACTCTGCACTCCCTAGCACTCTGCACCCCCTAGCACTCTGCACTCCCTAGCACTTCCAAGCACTCTGCACTCCCTAGCACTCTGCACTCCCTAGCACTCTGCACTCCCTAGCACTCCCAAGCACTCTACACTCCCTAGCACTCTGCACTCCCTAGCACTCTGCACTCCCTAGCACTCTGCACTCCCTAGCACTCCCTAGCACTCTGCACTCCCTAGCACTCTGCACTCCCTAGCCCTCTGCACTCCCTAGCACTCCCTAGCACTCCCTAGCACTCTGCACTCCCTAGCACTCTGCACTCCCTAGCACTCTGCACTCCCTAGCACTCTGCACTCCCTAGCACTCCCTTGCACTCTGCACTCCCTAGCACTCTGCACTCCCTAGCACTCTGCACTCCCTAGCAGTCTGCACTCCCTAGCACTCCCTAGCACCCTGCACTCCCTAGCACTCCCTAGCACTTTCCGACCCTAGTCGCTCTGCACTCCCTAGTCACTCTGCACTCCCTAGTCACTCTGCACTCCCTAGCACTCTGCACTCCCTAGCCCTCCCTAGCACTCTGCACTCCCTAGCACTCTGCACTCCCTAGCACTCTGCACTACCTAGCACTCCCTAGCACTCTGCACTCCCTAGCACTCTGCAGTCCCTAGCACTCCCTAGCACTCTGCACTCGCTAGCACTCTGCACTCCCTAGCACTCCCTAGCACTCCCTAGCACTCTGCACTCCCTAGCACTCTGCACTCCCTAGCACTCCCTAGCACTCAGCACTCCCTAGGACTCTGCACTCCCTAGCACTCTGCACTCCCTAGCACTTTGCACTCCCTAGCACTCTGCACTCCCTTGCACTCTGTACTCCCTAGCACTCCCTAGCACTCTGCACTCCCTAGCACTCTGCACTCCCTAGCACTCTGCACTCCCTAGCACTCTGCACTCCCTAGCACTCTGCACTCCCTAGCACTCTGCACTCCCTAGCACTCTGCGCTCCCTAGCACTCCCTAGCACTCTGCACTCCCTAGCACTCTGCACTCCCTAGCACTCTGCACTCCCTAGCACTCCCTAGCACTCTGCACTCCCTAGCACTCTGCACTCCCTAGCACTCTGCACTCCCTAGCACTCTGCACTCCCTAGCACTCCCTAGCACTCTGCACTCCCTAGCACTCTGCACTCCCTAGCACTCCCTAGCACTCTGCACTCCCTAGCATTCTGCACTCCCTAGCACTCTGCACTCCCTAGCACTTTGCACTCCCTAGCACTCTGCACTCCCTAGCACTCTGCACTCCCTAGCACTTTGCACTCCCTAGCACTCTGCACTCCCTAGCACTCTGCACTCCCTAGCACTCTGCACTCCCTAGCACTCTGCACTCCATAGCCCTCCCTAGCACTCTGCACTCCCTGGCACTCTGCATTCCCTAGCACTCTGCACTCCCTAGCACTCTGCACTCCCTAGCACTCTGCACTCCCTAGCACTCCCTAGCACTCTGCACTCCCTAGCACTCTGCACTCCCTAGCACGCCCTAGCACTCTGCACTCCCTAGCACTCTGCACTCCCTACAACTCTGCACTCCCTAGCACTCTGCACTCCCTAGCACTCTGCACTCCCTAGCACTCCCTAGCACTCTGCACTCCCTAGCACTCTGCACTCCCTAGCATTCTGCACTCCCTAGCACTTTGCACTCCCTAGCACTCTGCACTCCCTAGCACTCTGCACTCCTAGCACTCCCTAGCACTCTGAACTCCCTAGCACTCTGCACTCCCTAGCACTCTGCACTCCCTAGCACTCTGCACTCCCTAGCACCCCCTAGCACTCTGCACTCCCTAGCACTCTGCACTCCCTAGCACTCTGCACTCCCTAGCACTCTGCACTCCCTAGCAATCTGCACTCCCTAGCACTCCCTAGCACTCTGCACTCCCTAGCACTCTGCACTCCCTAGCACTCTGTACTCCCTAGCACTCTGCACTCCCTAGCACTCCCAAGCACTCTGCACTCCCTAGCACTCTGCACTCCCTAGCACTCTGCACTCCCTAGCACTCTGCACTCCCTAGCACTCTGCACTCCCTAGCACTCCCTAGCACTCTGCACTCCCTAGCACTCTGCACTCCCTAGCCCTCTGCACTCCCTAGCACTCCCTAGCACTCTGCACTCCCTAGCACTCTGCACTCCCTAGCACTCTGTACTCCCTAGCACTCTGCACTCCCTAGCACTCCCTTGCACTCTGCACTCCCTAGCACTCTGCACTCCCTAGCACTCTGCACTCCCTAGCAGTCTGCACTCCCTAGCACTCCCTAGCATTCTGCACTCCCTAGCACTCCCTAGCACTCTCGGACCCTAGTCGCTCTGCACTCCCTAGTCACTCTGCACTCCCTAGTCACTCTGCGCTCCCTAGTCTCTCAGCACTCCCTAGTCACTCTGCACTCCCTAGCACTCCGCACTCCCTAGCCCTCCCTAGCACTCTGCACTCCCTAGCACTCTGCACTACCTAGCACTCCCTAGCACTCTGCACTCCCTAGCACTCTGCACTCCCTAGCACTCTGCACTCCCTAGCACTCCCTAGCACTCTGCACTCGCTAGCACTCTGCACTCCCTAGCACTCCCTAGCACTCCCTAGCACTCCCTAGCACTCTGCACTCCCTAGCACTTTGCACTCTCTAGCACTCCCTAGCACTCAGCACTCCCTAGGACTCTGCACTCCCTAGCACTCTGCACTCCCTAGCATTCTGCACTCCCTAGCACTTTGCACTCCTGTTGGACAGGCGACATGAAGGGCTCGCTCCCTCCCCGCAGGACAGGGCCCGGGCCACCGTCAGCACCATTGCCCGGCCCAGCCGCCATCTTGGACACGGCACCACGCGGCCGTGCGGCCTCAGCCCGACCCCAACCCTGGGCCTGGCCAGGCCCCGACATCCCGGCACCACCCTCCACCCAGGAGGTGAACGGCCCACTTGGCAGGTCAATGGGAGTACGAAGTGTCGATGGCTCTCCCCCGCCAGGTGCCGAGCACCCCCAGCCTCCTCGGGCGCTGGCTCCACCCCCCTGCTGGGTGTCTGGACTCCCTCATCCCAGACCTCCCGACCTCCAAGAGCGAGGGTCCGGACATCAAAGGGCGCCAGACCTATAACTGAGGCAGCCCCAGGACAGGAAGGCAGTTGTATCCTGGAGTCGAGAGACACCGCGACGAACTCATCCTTGACGGACTGCTGGCGCTGCCACAGCCCTGCCTTGTGAACTATTGTCCTGCCTGCTGGCGCTGCCGCGGCCCTCTGCAACCTTCATCCTCGTGGGACCTGCTGGCGCTGCCGCGGCCCTCTGCAACCTTCATCCTCGTTGGGACCTGCTGGCGCTGCCGCGGCCCGTTGTAACCTTCATCCTCGTGGGACCTGCTGGCGCTGGCGCGGCCCGTTGTAACCTTCATCCTCGTGGGACCTGCTGGCGCTGCCGCGGCCCGTTGCAACCTGCATTCTCGTGGGACCTGCTGGCGCTGCCGCGGCCCGTTGTAACCTTCATCCTCGTTGGGACCTGCTGGCGCTGCCGCGGCCCGTTGCCACCTACGACCTCTTCGGGACCTGCCGGCGCTGCCGCGGTCTGACCCCTCCGAACACCGAGCTCGAGGATTGTGAGCCATCACCGTTACACCCCCGTACCCGTGGGTACCCAGACTATCCCGCTACCCCCTTCCCCTACTAGAGACTAGAATTGAGAGGATCATCGTGTCCTGATTGCCTTGTATCGTACCACTCTACTCCCAGAAGTGCCTATAAAAGGTGTTACCCTGAACTTTGTGTGGTGTCCATCTGTGGGGGGGAAGTTACCTGTCTGTGCGATCACTGTGCTCGGCCGACCCTCCAGGTCCCCGTCTAACATTGGTGGCTAGCGGCGCGATCCGAACCAACGCGTACCGTACAGACAGTAACTCACCCTACGACTAAAACCACAATGACGACCAAAGAGAGCGGATCGGCGGAGAAGTTCCAGATGGAAAAGCTGGAAGAATACAACCACCGAGAGCTCAAACAATTTTGCATGGACTTAGGCATTGCTACCACCGGGCTAAGCACAAAAGAAGACTTCAAAAACGCCCTAGAGGCCTGGACAGAGACAAATACCGCAACCCCCCGGGACCCCGCAGCCCCGGAAGTCAACACCACCCGGACGGAGGAACGGAGAACAGGCCCCTCCCATGAAGAGATCCAAGAGCGGGAAAAAAATAGATTACACGAGTTAGACTTGGCACGACTCAGATTAGACGGAGAATTGAAACTGGCGGAACAAAAAATAAACTTAGAACACTTACGGCTCAGAGAAGAGCGAGAGGAAAAACAGAGACAGAGAGACCTCGAAGAAAAAAGACTGGCATACGAGCACGAGTGCAAACTAGCGGAGATCGAAATGCGCAAACTGAACAAAAACCTAGGGGTGCCCGAGCAACCGCACTCCCCGGGTCCTACCGAGCAGAAGGTCCACATCCCCAAGGATGTGGTCCGAGAATATCACCGGAACGACGACATACAGCAGTGGTTCAAGGCCTATGAGATTGCCATGACCGCCCACCGGGTCGCTCGAAGTGACTGGGGAGCCGGTCTATGGGGGAGATTCGTCAACGAGGGTCGTGATGCCCTGCTGCAGCTTCCGGACCATCAAATGACGTCCTATGACCACATGAAGGCCGCCCTCCTCAGTCGATATGGACTTACACCCGAAATGTACCGCCAGAGGTTCCGCAACTGCACCAGGATCCCAGGTACGAAGTGGTTGGAATACGTGAACTATTTCAGCCGAGCCTTCGAGGGGTGGATCAAGGGTAACAACGTAACCACTTACGAACAACTCTTCAATCTCATTGTGTGGGAGCACCTCTCCAACAACTGCTTTGTCGAGCTCAGGCAGCACCTCCTCGACAGTAAATTGACTGAACCCCGGCAGCTCGCCACCGAGGCTGACCGGTGGGAGAGCACCCGAGTGGCCCGGAGTGGGCCGAATGAGCAGAACAGAACCAACCAAGGTCACCATCGTCCCCGAGGAGGAGGAGGAGGCCCGGGCCGGGGCAGAGACGCCGCCCCGGCCGCACCCACTAACGCCACCCCGGCCCCAGCAGGCCGGGGAAACCCCCCGATGCGCCCGGGGTTCCGAGCTAACGTGACGTGTCATCGATGCCAGCGAGTCGGCCACTATGCCAGTGACTCGACCTGCCCGAAGAACCAGGCCCCCGGGCCCCGCCAGATGGCGGCCGCCGCCCTGGGAGAAGAACAAGTCTCCGAAGACACGGAGACCTATGAGTCGGAGCAGTTCGAGTGGGAACCCCCCTGCCATTACCCTGGCATGCCTAGGAGGAAGAGACATGGTCCCGCGGACTCCCCTGCCCGCCAACACTCGGAAGTACAGCCAATGGGTGAGCATCAATGGGCGCAAGGCCGAGGCCCTGCGTTACACCGGGGCCAGTGTGACGGCCGTCCGCTGTCACCTGGTGACCCCAGAACAAATCCTACCAAACGTACTTTGCCCCGTCCGATCGGCAGATAACTCGGAGAGCCTGTGTCGGATGGCCTGCGTCCCCTTCGAATGGGGAGGAGTGTCCGGCATGCTGAAAGTAACTGTCCGTGACGATGCCCCCGTAGACTGCCTCCTGGGGAACGATCTCGAGAGCTCCCCGTGGGCCGCTGTGGAAAGAAGAGAGCATCTGGGGATGTTGGGTCTCCCGGACTGGGCGTGCGTAACCACCCGGTCCATGGCCACCCGCACCATCCCTAGACCAGAAGAACCAGAATGGGCAGCACCTCCGCCCTCGATCACTCCAGAAGAAGACTTCCTCCAGACCGACCACCCGGACCCCACCCCAGAGGGGTCCACACAGCCCCCCGAGCTTCCCGACCTGGCTCAGTGGCGTCAAGAAGGGGGGCCCACCCAGGAACAATTCCGGCAGGAGCAAAAGACCTGCCCCTCCCTCGAGGGATTGCGACAGCAAGCGCTCGCCCAGAGCCAAGGAGACACCACCGGGGCCCACTGGGTTTATTGGGACAATGATCTCTTGTACAGCGAACAGAAAATCGCAGAACTGGGGGCCGGGCGAGTGCTGGTGGTGCCCCTCCACTTCAGAGACTTCCTGTTGAACCTAGCCCATGATGTCCCCCTGGCCAGGCACCTGGGCCAAGACAAGACCTACCACCGCCTGGTGACTCACTTTTTCTGGCCCAAAATGAGGAATGACGTAGCCAACCATTGCCGGTCCTGCCCGACCTGCCAGGCCAGTGGGAAGAGCGGCCGCAAACTCAAGGCACCCCTACAACCATTCCCCGTGGTGACCACCCCGTTCGAAAGGGTGGGAATAGACATTGTGGGGCCCCTGGACCCCCGAACAGCACAGGGACATCGCTTCATCCTGGTCCTGGTGGATCACGCTACCCGCTATCCTGAGGCGGTTCCCCTTCGTACGATAACAGCCCCAGTAGTGGGTCGAGCCTTGATGGGGATCTTCTCTCGAGTGGGCTTCCCCCGGGAAGTCGTCAGCGACAGGGGTACGAACTTTATCTCAAAATACATGAAGTCCCTCTGGCAACAGTGTGGGGTCACCTACCGATTCACGACCCCCTATCACCCTCAAGGGAACGGACTGGTTGAGCGGTTCAACCGCACGCTCAAAGGGATGATTGGGGGGTTGGAAGAGCCCCTCCGTCGCCAGTGGGATGTGCTACTACCGTGCCTTCTCTTTGCCTACCGAGAAGTCCCCCAGAAGTCCCTCGGCTTCAGCCCTTTCGAACTCTTGTATGGACACTCGGTGCGAGGCCCGCTCAGCCTAGTCAAAGAAGGCTGGGAAATGCCCCCTCTAAAGAACCCTCCAGATGTTTTCAAGTACCTCCTAACCCTCCGCAACCAGACCAGAAGGTTCAGAGAGATGGCAAAAGCAAACCTGGAGGCCAGTCAGGAGGACATGAAAAGGTGGTACGATCAAAATGCATCCTCCATCGAATTTGAACCCGACCAACAAGTGTGGGTAATGTCTCCCACCGAACCATGCGCCCTGCAAGACAAATGGACGGGGCCCTTCAAAGTAATCGAGCGCAAGAGCCCTGTCACCTATCTCATCGATATGGAATCTTCCCGAAACCCTCTCCGGGTCCTCCACGCTAATAGACTGAAACCCCACTTTGTACGCTCCGAACTCAGTCTCCTGATGGCAACCGACAATGGAACCGAGGAGGACTCCGAACCCCTTCCTGACCTCCTACGGTCACGGGAGAAGGACGGCTCCGTGGACGGGGTCCGACTCTCGGAGGCCCTCACCCTGGAACAGCGCCAAGACTGCCGAGTCCTCCTGCTCCAGTTCTCCACCCTGTTCTCCCTCACCCCAGGGGTCACCCCCTGGTGCTTACACGACGTGGACACTGGAGACAGTCCCCCTATCCGCCATCGGGCCTACCGCGTACCAGATCGGGTACGGGCCTGCATCCAAGAGGAGGTGGCCAAGATGCTCACACTCGGGATCATCGAGCCCTCAGACAGCCCCTGGGCCAGCCCAGTGGTACTGGTCCCCAAAGCGGCCGCCCCCGGCGCCACGCCGGAGCTCCGGTTCTGCGTCGACTACCGGGGCTTGAATGCGGTCACCAGAACAGACGCACACCCCATCCCCCGAGCAGATGAACTAATCGACCGCATGGGAGCTGCCCGCTACCTCAGCATCTTCGACCTGACAGCGGGCTACTGGCAGATCGGTCTCACACCCCGGGCCCAAGAACGATCGGCATTCTCTACCCCTGATGGCCACTATCACTTCAAGGTCATGCCATTCGGCATGAAGAATGCGCCAGCAACATTTCAGCGGCTAGTAAACCAGGTCCTGGCAGGACTCGAGGGATTCAGCGCCGCCTACCTGGACGATATCGCTGTGTACAGCCACCACTGGTCCGACCACCGCCACCACCTCCGAGAGGTGCTACAGGCCCTCCAACGAGCTGGCCTCACGATCAAGGCCAGCAAATGCCAAATTGGCCAGGGGTCCGTGACCTATCTCGGGCACCAGGTGGGAAGCGGTCTGGTGGCCCCTCTGCAACTCAAGATCGCTGCCATCCAGTCGTGGCAGTCCCCCATCACCCAGACCGAGGTCCGCGCCTTCTTGGGACTCACAGGCTACTACCGGCGGTTCGTGAGGGACTATGGCAGCATCGTAGGGCCCCTCACGGAACTCACCTCCAAAAACCAACCAAAGAAGGTCAACTGGACCCCAGACTGTCAAGCGGCCTTCGAGAAGCTGAAGGCCGCCATGTGCTCCGCCCCGGTGCTCCAGGCCCCCGACTACAGCCGGGAATTTATCGTCCAAACAGATGCCTCCGACCATGGCGTTGGGGCAGTCCTTTCCCAGCTGAACCCCAAAGGACTTGACCAGCCAGTGGCTTTCATCAGCAGACGACTCCTGGCCCGAGAACGACGCTGGAGCACCATCGAGAGGGAGGCCTTCGCCGTGGTGTGGGCCCTCAAAAAGCTCCGGCCTTATCTCTTCGGCACCCACTTCCGGGTCCAGACCGATCATCGACCCCTGCAATGGCTCATGCAGATGCGGGGGGAAAATCCGAAACTACTACGTTGGTCCATCTCCCTGCAGGGGATGGACTTCACTGTGGAACATCGACCCGGCCAAGACCACGCCAACGCGGATGGCCTGTCCCGCTTTTTCCGCCTCGACGAGGAAAGTCCCCAAGAAGATGGGTGACTCTCCCCGCCTTCAGCTGGGGGGGACGCATGTTGGACAGGCCACATGAAGGGCTCGCTCCCTCCCCGCAGGACAGGGCCCGGGCCACCGTCAGCACCATTGCCCGGCCCAGCCGCCATCTTGGACACGGCACCACGCGGCCGTGCGGCCTCAGCCCGACCCCAACCCTGGGCCTGGCCAGGCCCCGACATCCCGGCACCACCCTCCACCCAGGAGGTGAACGGCCCACTTGGCAGGTCAATGGGAGTACGAAGTGTCGATGGCTCTCCCCCGCCAGGTGCCGAGCACCCCCAGCCTCCTCGGGCGCTGGCTCCACCCCCCTGCTGGGTGTCTGGACTCCCTCATCCCAGACCTCCCGACCTCCAAGAGCGAGGGTCCGGACATCAAAGGGCGCCAGACCTATAACTGAGGCAGCCCCAGGACAGGAAGGCAGTTGTATCCTGGAGTCGAGAGACACCGCGACGAACTCATCCTTGACGGACTGCTGGCGCTGCCACAGCCCTGCCTTGTGAACTATTGTCCTGCCTGCTGGCGCTGCCGCGGCCCTCTGCAACCTTCATCCTCGTGGGACCTGCTGGCGCTGCCGCGGCCCTCTGCAACCTTCATCCTCGTTGGGACCTGCTGGCGCTGCCGCGGCCCGTTGTAACCTTCATCCTCGTGGGACCTGCTGGCGCGGCCCGTTGTAACCTTCATCCTCGTGGGACCTGCTGGCGCTGCCGCGGCCCGTTGCAACCTGCATTCTCGTGGGACCTGCTGGCGCTGCCGCGGCCCGTTGTAACCTTCATCCTCGTTGGGACCTGCTGGCGCTGCCGCGGCCCGTTGCCACCTACGACCTCTTCGGGACCTGCCGGCGCTGCCGCGGTCTGACCCCTCCGAACACCGAGCTCGAGGATTGTGAGCCATCACCGTTACACCCCCGTACCCGTGGGTACCCAGACTATCCCGCTACCCCCTTCCCCTACTAGAGACTAGAATTGAGAGGATCATCGTGTCCTGATTGCCTTGTATCGTACCACTCTACTCCCAGAAGTGCCTATAAAAGGTGTTACCCTGAACTTTGTGTGGTGTCCATCTGTGGGGGGGAAGTTACCTGTCTGTGCGATCACTGTGCTCGGCCGACCCTCCAGGTCCCCGTCTAACAACTCCCTAGCACTCTGCACTCCCTAGCACTCTGCACTCCTAGCACTCCCTAGCACTCTGAACTCCCTAGCACTCTGCACTCCCTAGCACTCTGCACTCCCTAGCACTCTGCACTCCCTAGCACTTCCTAGCACTCTGCACTCCCTAGCACTCTGCACTCCCTAGCACTCTGCACTCCCTAGCACTCCCTAGTACTCTGCACTCCCTAGCACTCTGCACTCCCTAGCACTCTGCACTACCTAGCACTCCCTAGCACTCTGCACTCCCTAGCACTCTGCACTCCCTAGCACTCCGCACTCCCTAGCACTCCCTAGCACTCTGCACTCCCTAGCACTCTGCACTCCCTAGAACTCTGCACTCCCTAGCACTCCCAAGCACTCTGCACTCCCTAGCACTCTGCACTCCCTAGCACTCTGCACTACCTAGCACTCTGCACTCCCTAGCACTCCCTAGCACTCTGCACTCCCTAGCACTCTGCACTCCCTAGCCCTCTGCACTCCCTAGCACTCCCTAGCACTCTGCACTCCCTAGCACTCTGCACTCCCTAGCACTCTGCACTCCCTAGCACTCTGCACTCCCTAGCACTCCCTTGCACTCTGCACTCCCTAGCACTCTGCACTCCCTAGCACTCTGCACTCCCTAGCACTCTGCACTCCCTAGCAGTCTGCACTCCCTAGCACTCCCTAGCACCCTGCACTCCCTAGCACTCCCTAGCACTCTCGGACCCTAGTCGCTCTGCACTCCCTAGTCACTCTGCACTCCCTAGTCACTCTGCACTCCCTAGTCACTCTGCAGTCCCTAGTCACTTTGCACTCCCTAGCACTCTGCACTCCCTAGCCCTCCCTAGCACTCTGCACTCCCTAGCACTCTGCACTCCCTAGCACTCTGCACTCCCTAGCACTCCCTAGCACTCTGCACTCCCTAGCACTCCCTAGCACTCTGCACTCCCTAGCACTCTGCACTCTCTAGCACTCCCTAGCACTCTGCACTCGCTAGCACTCTGCACTCCCTAGCACTCCCTAGCACTCCCTAGCACTCTGCACTCCCTAGCACTCTGCACTCCCTAGCACTCCCTAGCACTCTGCACTCCCTAGCACTCTGCACTCCTAGCACTCCCTAGCACTCTGAACTCCCTAGCACTCTGCACTCCCTAGCACTCTGCACTCCCTAGCACTCTGCACTCCCTAGCACCCCCTAGCACTCTGCACTCCCTAGCACTCTGCACTCCCTAGCACTCTGCACTCCCTAGCAATCTGCACTCCCTAGCACTCCCTAGCACTCTGCACTCCCTAGCACTCTGCACTCCCTAGCACTCTATACTCCCTAGCACTCTGCACTCCCTAGCACTCCCAAGCACTCTGCACTCCCTAGCACTCTGCACTCCCTAGCACTCTGCACTCCCTAGCACTCTGCACTCCCTAGCACTCCCTAGCACTCTGCACTCCCTAGCACTCTGCACTCCCTAGCCCTCTGCACTCCCTAGCACTCCCTAGCACTCTGCACTCCCTAGCACTCTGCACTCCCTAGCACTCTGTACTCCCTAGCACTCTGCACTCCCTAGCACTCCCTTGCACTCTGCACTCCCTAGCACTCTGCACTCCCTAGCACTCTGCACTCCCTAGCAGTCTGCACTCCCTAGCACTCCCTAGCACTCTGCACTCCCTAGCACTCCCTAGCACTCTCGGACCCTAGTCGCTCTGCACTCCCTAGTCACTCTGCACTCCCTAGTCACTCTGCGCTCCCTAGTCTCTCAGCACTCCCTAGTCACTCTGCACTCCCTAGCACTCCGCACTCCCTAGCCCTCCCTAGCACTCTGCACTCCCTAGCACTCTGCACTACCTAGCACTCCCTAGCACTCTGCACTCCCTAGCACTCTGCACTCCCTAGCACTCTGCACTCCCTAGCACTCCCTAGCACTCTGCACTCGCTAGCACTCTGCACTCCCTAGCACTCCCTAGCACTCCCTAGCACTCTGCACTCCCTAGCACTTTGCACTCTCTAGCACTCCCTAGCACTCAGCACTCCCTAGGACTCTGCACTCCCTAGCACTCTGCACTCCCTAGCATTCTGCACTCCCTAGCACTTTGCACTCCCTAGCACTCTGCACTCCCTAGCACTCTGCACTCCTAGCACTCCCTAGCACTCTGAACTCCCTAGCACTCTGCACTCCCTAGCACTCTGCACTCCCTAGCACTCTGCACTCCCTAGCACTTCCTAGCACTCTGCACTCCCTAGCACTCTGCACTCCCTAGCACTCTGCACTCCCTAGCACTCCCTAGCACTCTGCACTCCCTAGCACTCTGCACTCCCTAGCACTCTGCACTCCCTAGCACTCCCTAGCACTCTGCACTCCCTAGCACTCTGCACTCCCTAGCACTCCGCACTCCCTAGCACTCCCTAGCACTCTGCACTCCCTAGCACTCTGCACTCCCTAGAACTCTGCACTCCCTAGCTCTCCCAAGCACTCTGCACTCCCTAGCACTCTGCACTCCCTAGCACTCTGCACTCCCTAGCACTCTGCACTCCCTAGCACTCCCTAGCACTCTGCACTCCCTATCACTCTGCACTCCCTAGCCCTCTGCACTCCCTAGCACTCCCTAGCACTCTGCACTCCCTAGCACTCTGCACTCCCTAGCACTCTGCACTCCCTAGCACTCTGCACTCCCTTGCACTCTGCACTCCCTAGCACTCTGCACTCCCTAGCACTCTGCACTCCCTAGCACTCTGCACTCCCTAGCAGTCTGCACTCCCTAGCCCTCCCTAGCACCCTGCACTCCCTAGCACTCCCTAGCACTCTCGGACCCTAGTCGCTCTGCACTCCCTAGTCACTCTGCACTCCCTAGTCACTCTGCAGTCCCTAGTCACTCTGCACTCCCTAGCACTCTGCACTCCCTAGCCCTCCCTAGCACTCTGCACTCCCTAGCACTCTGCACTCCCTAGCACTCTGCACTCCCTAGCACTCCCTAGCACTCTGCACTCCCTAGCACTCCCTAGCACTCTGCACTCCCTAGCACTCTGCACTCTCTAGCACTCCCTAGCACTCTGCACTTGCTAGCACTCTGCACTCCCTAGCACTCCCTAGCACTCCCTAGCACTCTGCACTCCCTAGCACTCTGCACTCCCTAGCACTCCCTAGCACTCAGCACTCCCTAGGACTCTGCACTCCCTAGCACTCTGCACTCCCTAGCACTTTGCACTCCCTAGCACTCTGCACTCCCTAGCACTCTGTACTCCCTAGTACTCTGCACTCCCTAGCACTCTGCACTCCCTAGCACTCTGCACTCCCTAGCACTCTGCACTCCCTAGCACTCTGCACTCCCTAGCACTCCCTAGCACTCTGCACTCCCTAGCACTCTGCACTCCCTAGCACTCTGCACTCCCTAGCACTCCCTAGCACTCTGCACTCCCTAGCACTCTGCACTCCCTAGCACTCTGCACTCCCTAGCACTCTGCACTCCCTAGCACTTCCTAGCACTCTGCACTCCCTAGCACTCTGCACTCCCTAGCACTCTGCACTCCCTAGCACTCCCTAGCACTCTGCACTCCCTAGCACTCTGCACTCCCTAGCACTCTGCACTACCTAGCACTCCCTAGCACTCTGCACTCCCTAGCACTCTGCACTCCCTAGCACTCCGCACTCCCTAGCACTCCCTAGCACTCTGCACTCCCTAGCACTCTGCACTCCCTAGAACTCTGCACTCCCTAGCACTCCCAAGCACTCTGCACTCCCTAGCACTCTGCACTCCCTAGCACTCTGCACTACCTAGCACTCTGCACTCCCTAGCACTCCCTAGCACTCTGCACTCCCTAGCACTCTGCACTCCCTAGCCCTCTGCACTCCCTAGCACTCCCTAGCACTCTGCACTCCCTAGCACTCTGCACTCCCTAGCACTCTGCACTCCCTAGCACTCCCTTGCACTCTGCACTCCCTAGCACTCTGCACTCCCTAGCACTCTGCACTCCCTAGCAGTCTGCACTCCCTAGCACTCCCTAGCACCCTGCACTCCCTAGCACTCCCTAGCACTCTCGGACCCTAGTCGCTCTGCACTCCCTAGTCACTCTGCACTCCCTAGTCACTCTGCACTCCCTAGTCACTCTGCAGTCCCTAGTCACTTTGCACTCCCTAGCACTCTGCACTCCCTAGCCCTCCCTAGCACTCTGCACTCCCTAGCACTCTGCACTCCCTAGCACTCTGCACTCCCTAGCACTCCCTAGCACTCTGCACTCCCTAGCACTCCCTAGCACTCTGCACTCCCTAGCACTCTGCACTCTCTAGCACTCCCTAGCACTCTGCACTCGCTAGCACTCTGCACTCCCTAGCACTCCCTAGCACTCCCTAGCACTCTGCACTCCCTAGCACTCTGCACTCCCTAGCACTCCCTAGCACTCTGCACTCCCTAGCACTCTGCACTCCCTAGCATTCTGCACTCCCTAGCACTTTGCACTCCCTAGCACTCTGCACTCCCTAGCACTCTGCACTCCTAGCACTCCCTAGCACTCTGAACTCCCTAGCACTCTGCACTCCCTAGCACTCTGCACTCCCTAGCACTCTGCACTCCCTAGCACCCCCTAGCACTCTGCACTCCCTAGCACTCTGCACTCCCTAGCACTCTGCACTCCCTAGCAATCTGCACTCCCTAGCACTCCCTAGCACTCTGCACTCCCTAGCACTCTGCACTCCCTAGCACTCTATACTCCCTAGCACTCTGCACTCCCTAGCACTCCCAAGCACTCTGCACTCCCTAGCACTCTGCACTCCCTAGCACTCTGCACTCCCTAGCACTCTGCACTCCCTAGCACTCCCTAGCACTCTGCACTCCCTAGCACTCTGCACTCCCTAGCCCTCTGCACTCCCTAGCACTCCCTAGCACTCTGCACTCCCTAGCACTCTGCACTCCCTAGCACTCTGCACTCCCTAGCACTCCCTTGCACTCTGCACTCCCTAGCACTCTGCACTCCCTAGCACTCTGCACTCCCTAGCACTCTGCACTCCCTAGCAGTCTGCACTCCCTAGCACTCCCTAGCACCCTAGCACTCCCTAGCACTCCCTAGCACTCTTGGACCCTAGTCGCTCTGCACTCCCTAGTCACTCTGCACTCCCTAGTCACTCTGCACTCCCTAGTCACTCTGCAGTCCCTAGTCACTTTGCACTCCCTAGCACTCTGCACTCCCTAGCCCTCCCTAGCACTCTGCACTCCCTAGCACTCTGCACTCCCTAGCACTCTGCACTCCCTAGCACTCCCTAGCACTCTGCACTCCCTAGCACTCCCTAGCACTCTGCACTCCCTAGCACTCTGCACTCTCTAGCACTCCCTAGCACTCTGCACTCGCTAGCACTCTGCACTCCCTAGCACTCCCTAGCACTCCCTAGCACTCTGCACTCCCTAGCACTCTGCACTCCCTAGCACTCCCTAGCACTCTGCACTCCCTAGCACTCTGCACTCCCTAGCATTCTGCACTCCCTAGCACTTTGCACTCCCTAGCACTCTGCACTCCCTAGCACTCTGCACTCCTAGCACTCCCTAGCACTCTGAACTCCCTAGCACTCTGCACTCCCTAGCACTCTGCACTCCCTAGCACTCTGCACTCCCTAGCACCCCCTAGCACTCTGCACTCCCTAGCACTCTGCACTCCCTAGCACTCTGCACTCCCTAGCAATCTGCACTCCCTAGCACTCCCTAGCACTCTGCACTCCCTAGCACTCTGCACTCCCTAGCACTCTATACTCCCTAGCACTCTGCACTCCCTAGCACTCCCAAGCACTCTGCACTCCCTAGCACTCTGCACTCCCTAGCACTCTGCACTCCCTAGCACTCTGCACTCCCTAGCACTCCCTAGCACTCTGCACTCCCTAGCACTCTGCACTCCCTAGCCCTCTGCACTCCCTAGCACTCCCTAGCACTCTGCACTCCCTAGCACTCTGCACTCCCTAGCACTCTGTACTCCCTAGCACTCTGCACTCCCTAGCACTCCCTTGCACTCTGCACTCCCTAGCACTCTGCACTCCCTAGCACTCTGCACTCCCTAGCAGTCTGCACTCCCTAGCACTCCCTAGCACTCTGCACTCCCTAGCACTCCCTAGCACTCTCGGACCCTAGTCGCTCTGCACTCCCTAGTCACTCTGCACTCCCTAGTCACTCTGCGCTCCCTAGTCTCTCAGCACTCCCTAGTCACTCTGCACTCCCTAGCACTCCGCACTCCCTAGCCCTCCCTAGCACTCTGCACTCCCTAGCACTCTGCACTACCTAGCACTCCCTAGCACTCTGCACTCCCTAGCACTCTGCACTCCCTAGCACTCTGCACTCCCTAGCACTCCCTAGCACTCTGCACTCGCTAGCACTCTGCACTCCCTAGCACTCCCTAGCACTCCCTAGCACTCCCTAGCACTCTGCACTCCCTAGCACTTTGCACTCTCTAGCACTCCCTAGCACTCAGCACTCCCTAGGACTCTGCACTCCCTAGCACTCTGCACTCCCTAGCATTCTGCACTCCCTAGCACTTTGCACTCCCTAGCACTCTGCACTCCCTAGCACTCTGCACTCCTAGCACTCCCTAGCACTCTGAACTCCCTAGCACTCTGCACTCCCTAGCACTCTGCACTCCCTAGCACTTCCTAGCACTCTGCACTCCCTAGCACTCTGCACTCCCTAGCACTCCCTAGCACTCTGCACTCCCTAGCACTCTGCACTCCCTAGCACTCTGCACTCCCTAGCACTCCCTAGCACTCTGCACTCCCTAGCACTCTGCACTCCCTAGCACTCCGCACTCCCTAGCACTCCCTAGCACTCTGCACTCCCTAGCACTCTGCACTCCCTAGAACTCTGCACTCCCTAGCTCTCCCAAGCACTCTGCACTCCCTAGCACTCTGCACTCCCTAGCACTCTGCACTCCCTAGCACTCCCTAGCACTCTGCACTCCCTATCACTCTGCACTCCCTAGCCCTCTGCACTCCCTAGCACTCCCTAGCACTCTGCACTCCCTAGCACTCTGCACTCCCTAGCACTCTGCACTCCCTAGCACTCTGCACTCCCTTGCACTCTGCACTCCCTAGCACTCTGCACTCCCTAGCACTCTGCACTCCCTAGCACTCTGCACTCCCTAGCAGTCTGCACTCCCTAGCACTCCCTAGCACCCTGCACTCCCTAGCACTCCCTAGCACTCTCGGACCCTAGTCGCTCTGCACTCCCTAGTCACTCTGCACTCCCTAGTCACTCTGCAGTCCCTAGTCACTCTGCACTCCCTAGCACTCTGCACTCCCTAGCCCTCCCTAGCACTCTGCACTCCCTAGCACTCTGCACTCCCTAGCACTCTGCACTCCCTAGCACTCCCTAGCACTCTGCACTCCCTAGCACTCTGCACTCCCTAGCACTCTGCACTCTCTAGCACTCCCTAGCACTCTGCACTCGCTAGCACTCTGCACTCCCTAGCACTCCCTAGCACTCCCTAGCACTCTGCACTCCCTAGCACTCTGCACTCCCTAGCACTCCCTAGCACTCAGCACTCCCTAGGACTCTGCACTCCCTAGCACTCTGCACTCCCTAGCACTTTGCACTCCCTAGCACTCTGCACTCCCTAGCACTCTGTACTCCCTAGTACTCTGCACTCCCTAGCACTCTGCACTCCCTAGCACTCTGCACTCCCTAGCACTCTGCACTCCCTAGCACTCTGCATTCCCTAGCACTCTGCACTCCCTAGCACTCCCTAGCACTCTGCACTCCCTAGCACTCTGCACTCCCTAGCACTCTGCACTCCCTAGCACTCTGCACTCCCTAGCACTCCCTAGCACTCTGCACTCCCTAGCACTCTGCACTCCCTAGCACTCTGCACTCCCTAGCACTCCCTTGCACTCTGCACTCCCTAGCACTCTGCACTCCCTAGCACTCTGCACTCCCTAGCAGTCTGCACTCCCTAGCACTCCCTAGCACCCTGCACTCCCTAGCACTCCCTAGCACTTTCGGACCCTAGTCGCTCTGCACTCCCTAGTCACTCTGCACTCCCTAGTCACTCTGCACTCCCTAGCACTCTGTACTCCCTAGCCCTCCCTAGCACTCTGCACTCCCTAGCACTCTGCACTCCCTAGCACTCTGCACTACCTAGCACTCCCTAGCACTCTGCACTCCTAGCACTCTGCACTCCCTAGCACTCTGCAGTCCCTAGCACTCCCTAGCACTCTGCACTCGCTAGCACTCTGCACTCCCTAGCACTCCCTAGCACTCCCTAGCACTCTGCACTCCCTAGCACTCTGCACTCCCTAGCACTCCCTAGCACTCAGCACTCCCTAGGACTCTGCACTCCCTAGCACTCTGCACTCCCTAGCACTTTGCACTCCCTAGCACTCTGCACTCCCTTGCACTCTGTACTCCCTAGCACTCCCTAGCACTCTGCACTCCCTAGCACTCTGCACTCCCTAGCACTCTGCACTCCCTAGCACTCTGCACTTCCTAGCACTCTGCACTCCCTAGCACTCTGCACTCCCTAGCACTCTGCACTCCCTAGCACTCTGCGCTCCCTAGCACTCTGCACTCCCTAGCACTCCCTAGCACTCTGCACTCCCTAGCACTCTGCACTCCCTAGCACTCTGCACTCCCTAGCACTCTGCACTCCCTAGCACTCTGCACTCCCTAGCACTCTGCACTCCCTAGCACTCCCTAGCACTCTGCACTCCGTAGCACTCCCTAGCACTCTGCACTCCCTAGCATTCTGCACTCCCTAGCACTCTGCACTCCCTAACACTTTGCACTCCCTAGCACTCTGCACTCCCTAGCACTCTGCACTCCCTAGCACTCTGCACTCCCTAGCACTCTGCACTCCATAGCCCTCCCTAGCACTCTGCACTCCCTGGCACTCTGCATTCCCTAGCACTCTGCACTCCCTAGCACTCTGCACTCCCTAGCACTCTGCACTCCCTAGCACTCTCTAGCACTCTGCACTCCCTAGCACTCCCTAGCACTCTGCACTCCCTAGCACTCTGCACTCCCTAGCACTCTGCACTCCCTAGCACGCCCTAGCACTCTGCACTCCCTAGCACTCTGCACTCCCTAGCACTCTGCACTCCCTACAACTCTGCACTCCCTAGCACTCTGCACTCCCTAGCACTCTGCACTCCCTAGCACTCCCTAGCACTCTGCACTCCCTAGCACTCTGCACTCCCTAGCATTCTGCACTCCCTAGCACTTTGCACTCCCTAGCACTCTGCACTCCCTAGCACTCTGCACTCCTAGCACTCCCTAGCACTCTGAACTCCCTAGCACTCTGCACTCCCTAGCACTCTGCACTCCCTAGCACTCTGCACTCCCTAGCACTCTGCACTCCCTAGCACTCTGCACTCCCTAGCAATCTGCACTCCCTAGCACCCCCTAGCACTCTGCACTCCCTAGCACTCTGCACTCCCTAGCACTCTGTACTCCCTAGCACTCTGCACTCCCTAGCACTCCCAAGCACTCTGCACTCCCTAGCACTCTGCACTCCCTAGCACTCTGCACTCCCTAGCACTCTGCACTCCCTAGCACTCCCTAGCACTCTGCACTCCCTAGCACTCTGCACTCCCTAGCCCTCTGCACTCCCTAGCACTCCCTAGCACTCTGCACTCCCTAGCACTCTGCACTCCCTAGCACTCTGTACTCCCTAGCACTCTGCACTCCCTAGCACTCCCTTGCACTCTGCACTCCCTAGCACTCTGCACTCCCTAGCACTCTGCACTCCCTAGCAGTCTGCACTCCCTAGCACTCCCTAGCACTCTCGGACCCTAGTCGCTCTGCACTCCCTAGTCACTCTGCACTCCCTAGTCACTCTGCGCTCCCTAGTCTCTCAGCACTCCCTAGTCACTCTGCACTCCCTAGCACTCCGCACTCCCTAGCCCTCCCTATCACTCTGCACTCCCTAGCACTCTGCACTCCCTAGCACTCTGCACTACCTAGCACTCCTAGCACTCCCTAGCACTCTGCACTCCCTAGCACTCCCTAGCACTCTGCACTCCCTAGCACTCTGCACTCCCTAGCACTCCCTAGCACTCTGCACTCCCTAGCACTCTGCACTCCCTAGCACTCCCTAGCACTCCCTAGCACTCCCTAGCACTCTGCACTCCCTAGCACATTGCACTCTCCAGCACTCCCTAGCACTTAGCACTCCCTAGGACTCTGCACTCCCTAGCACTCTGCACTGCCTAGCATTCTGCACTCCCTAGCACTTTGCACTCCCTAGCACTCTGCACTCCCTAGCACTCTGCACTCCTAGCACTCCCTAGCACTCTGCACTCCCTAGCACTCTGCACTCCTAGCACTCCCTAGCACTCTGAACTCCCTAGCACTCTGCACTCCCTAGCACTCTGCACTCCCTAGCACTCTGCACTCCCTAGCACCCCCTAGCACTCTGCACTCCCTAGCACTCTGCACTCCCTAGCACTCTGCACTCCCTAGCAATCTGCACTCCCTAGCACTCCCTAGCACTCTGCACTCCCTAGCACTCTGCACTCCCTAGCACTCTATACTCCCTAGCACTCTGCACTCCCTAGCACTCCCAAGCACTCTGCACTCCCTAGCACTCTGCACTCCCTAGCACTCTGCACTCCCTAGCACTCTGCACTCCCTAGCACTCCCTAGCACTCTGCACTCCCTAGCACTCTGCACTCCCTAGCCCTCTGCACTCCCTAGCACTCCCTAGCACTCTGCACTCCCTAGCACTCTGCACTCCCTAGCACTCTGTACTCCCTAGCACTCTGCACTCCCTAGCACTCCCTTGCACTCTGCACTCCCTAGCACTCTGCACTCCCTAGCACTCTGCACTCCCTAGCAGTCTGCACTCCCTAGCACTCCCTAGCACTCTGCACTCCCTAGCACTCCCTAGCACTCTCGGACCCTAGTCGCTCTGCACTCCCTAGTCACTCTGCACTCCCTAGTCACTCTGCGCTCCCTAGTCTCTCAGCACTCCCTAGTCACTCTGCACTCCCTAGCACTCCGCACTCCCTAGCCCTCCCTAGCACTCTGCACTCCCTAGCACTCTGCACTACCTAGCACTCCCTAGCACTCTGCACTCCCTAGCACTCTGCACTCCCTAGCACTCTGCACTCCCTAGCACTCCCTAGCACTCTGCACTCGCTAGCACTCTGCACTCCCTAGCACTCCCTAGCACTCCCTAGCACTCCCTAGCACTCTGCACTCCCTAGCACTTTGCACTCTCTAGCACTCCCTAGCACTCAGCACTCCCTAGGACTCTGCACTCCCTAGCACTCTGCACTCCCTAGCATTCTGCACTCCCTAGCACTTTGCACTCCCTAGCACTCTGCACTCCCTAGCACTCTGCACTCCTAGCACTCCCTAGCACTCTGAACTCCCTAGCACTCTGCACTCCCTAGCACTCTGCACTCCCTAGCACTTCCTAGCACTCTGCACTCCCTAGCACTCTGCACTCCCTAGCACTCCCTAGCACTCTGCACTCCCTAGCACTCTGCACTCCCTAGCACTCTGCACTCCCTAGCACTCCCTAGCACTCTGCACTCCCTAGCACTCTGCACTCCCTAGCACTCCGCACTCCCTAGCACTCCCTAGCACTCTGCACTCCCTAGCACTCTGCACTCCCTAGAACTCTGCACTCCCTAGCTCTCCCAAGCACTCTGCACTCCCTAGCACTCTGCACTCCCTAGCACTCTGCACTCCCTAGCACTCCCTAGCACTCTGCACTCCCTATCACTCTGCACTCCCTAGCCCTCTGCACTCCCTAGCACTCCCTAGCACTCTGCACTCCCTAGCACTCTGCACTCCCTAGCACTCTGCACTCCCTAGCACTCTGCACTCCCTTGCACTCTGCACTCCCTAGCACTCTGCACTCCCTAGCACTCTGCACTCCCTAGCACTCTGCACTCCCTAGCAGTCTGCACTCCCTAGCACTCCCTAGCACCCTGCACTCCCTAGCACTCCCTAGCACTCTCGGACCCTAGTCGCTCTGCACTCCCTAGTCACTCTGCACTCCCTAGTCACTCTGCAGTCCCTAGTCACTCTGCACTCCCTAGCACTCTGCACTCCCTAGCCCTCCCTAGCACTCTGCACTCCCTAGCACTCTGCACTCCCTAGCACTCTGCACTCCCTAGCACTCCCTAGCACTCTGCACTCCCTAGCACTCTGCACTCCCTAGCACTCTGCACTCTCTAGCACTCCCTAGCACTCTGCACTCGCTAGCACTCTGCACTCCCTAGCACTCCCTAGCACTCCCTAGCACTCTGCACTCCCTAGCACTCTGCACTCCCTAGCACTCCCTAGCACTCAGCACTCCCTAGGACTCTGCACTCCCTAGCACTCTGCACTCCCTAGCACTTTGCACTCCCTAGCACTCTGCACTCCCTAGCACTCTGTACTCCCTAGTACTCTGCACTCCCTAGCACTCTGCACTCCCTAGCACTCTGCACTCCCTAGCACTCTGCACTCCCTAGCACTCTGCATTCCCTAGCACTCTGCACTCCCTAGCACTCCCTAGCACTCTGCACTCCCTAGCACTCTGCACTCCCTAGCACTCTGCACTCCCTAGCACTCTGCACTCCCTAGCACTCCCTAGCACTCTGCACTCCCTAGCACTCTGCACTCCCTAGCACTCTGCACTCCCTAGCACTCCCTTGCACTCTGCACTCCCTAGCACTCTGCACTCCCTAGCACTCTGCACTCCCTAGCAGTCTGCACTCCCTAGCACTCCCTAGCACCCTGCACTCCCTAGCACTCCCTAGCACTTTCGGACCCTAGTCGCTCTGCACTCCCTAGTCACTCTGCACTCCCTAGTCACTCTGCACTCCCTAGCACTCTGTACTCCCTAGCCCTCCCTAGCACTCTGCACTCCCTAGCACTCTGCACTCCCTAGCACTCTGCACTACCTAGCACTCCCTAGCACTCTGCACTCCTAGCACTCTGCACTCCCTAGCACTCTGCAGTCCCTAGCACTCCCTAGCACTCTGCACTCGCTAGCACTCTGCACTCCCTAGCACTCCCTAGCACTCCCTAGCACTCTGCACTCCCTAGCACTCTGCACTCCCTAGCACTCCCTAGCACTCAGCACTCCCTAGGACTCTGCACTCCCTAGCACTCTGCACTCCCTAGCACTTTGCACTCCCTAGCACTCTGCACTCCCTTGCACTCTGTACTCCCTAGCACTCCCTAGCACTCTGCACTCCCTAGCACTCTGCACTCCCTAGCACTCTGCACTCCCTAGCACTCTGCACTTCCTAGCACTCTGCACTCCCTAGCACTCTGCACTCCCTAGCACTCTGCACTCCCTAGCACTCTGCGCTCCCTAGCACTCTGCACTCCCTAGCACTCCCTAGCACTCTGCACTCCCTAGCACTCTGCACTCCCTAGCACTCTGCACTCCCTAGCACTCTGCACTCCCTAGCACTCTGCACTCCCTAGCACTCTGCACTCCCTAGCACTCCCTAGCACTCTGCACTCCGTAGCACTCCCTAGCACTCTGCACTCCCTAGCATTCTGCACTCCCTAGCACTCTGCACTCCCTAACACTTTGCACTCCCTAGCACTCTGCACTCCCTAGCACTCTGCACTCCCTAGCACTCTGCACTCCCTAGCACTCTGCACTCCATAGCACTCCCTAGCACTCTGCACTCCCTAGCACTCTGCACTCCCTAGCACTCTGCACTCTCTAGCACTCCCTAGCACTCTGCACTCGCTAGCACTCTGCACTCCCTAGCACTCCCTAGCACTCCCTAGCACTCTGCACTCCCTAGCACTCTGCACTCCCTAGCACTCCCTAGCACTCAGCACTCCCTAGGACTCTGCACTCCCTAGCACTCTGCACTCCCTAGCACTTTGCACTCCCTAGCACTCTGCACTCCCTAGCACTCTGTACTCCCTAGTACTCTGCACTCCCTAGCACTCTGCACTCCCTAGCACTCTGCACTCCCTAGCACTCTGCACTCCCTAGCACTCTGCATTCCCTAGCACTCTGCACTCCCTAGCACTCCCTAGCACTCTGCACTCCCTAGCACTCTGCACTCCCTAGCACTCTGCACTCCCTAGCACTCTGCACTCCCTAGCACTCCCTAGCACTCTGCACTCCCTAGCACTCTGCACTCCCTAGCACTCTGCACTCCCTAGCACTCCCTTGCACTCTGCACTCCCTAGCACTCTGCACTCCCTAGCACTCTGCACTCCCTAGCAGTCTGCACTCCCTAGCACTCCCTAGCACCCTGCACTCCCTAGCACTCCCTAGCACTTTCGGACCCTAGTCGCTCTGCACTCCCTAGTCACTCTGCACTCCCTAGTCACTCTGCACTCCCTAGCACTCTGTACTCCCTAGCCCTCCCTAGCACTCTGCACTCCCTAGCACTCTGCACTCCCTAGCACTCTGCACTACCTAGCACTCCCTAGCACTCTGCACTCCTAGCACTCTGCACTCCCTAGCACTCTGCAGTCCCTAGCACTCCCTAGCACTCTGCACTCGCTAGCACTCTGCACTCCCTAGCACTCCCTAGCACTCCCTAGCACTCTGCACTCCCTAGCACTCTGCACTCCCTAGCACTCCCTAGCACTCAGCACTCCCTAGGACTCTGCACTCCCTAGCACTCTGCACTCCCTAGCACTTTGCACTCCCTAGCACTCTGCACTCCCTTGCACTCTGTACTCCCTAGCACTCCCTAGCACTCTGCACTCCCTAGCACTCTGCACTCCCTAGCACTCTGCACTCCCTAGCACTCTGCACTTCCTAGCACTCTGCACTCCCTAGCACTCTGCACTCCCTAGCACTCTGCACTCCCTAGCACTCTGCGCTCCCTAGCACTCTGCACTCCCTAGCACTCCCTAGCACTCTGCACTCCCTAGCACTCTGCACTCCCTAGCACTCTGCACTCCCTAGCACTCTGCACTCCCTAGCACTCTGCACTCCCTAGCACTCTGCACTCCCTAGCACTCCCTAGCACTCTGCACTCCGTAGCACTCCCTAGCACTCTGCACTCCCTAGCATTCTGCACTCCCTAGCACTCTGCACTCCCTAACACTTTGCACTCCCTAGCACTCTGCACTCCCTAGCACTCTGCACTCCCTAGCACTCTGCACTCCCTAGCACTCTGCACTCCATAGCCCTCCCTAGCACTCTGCACTCCCTGGCACTCTGCATTCCCTAGCACTCTGCACTCCCTAGCACTCTGCACTCCCTAGCACTCTGCACTCCCTAGCACTCTCTAGCACTCTGCACTCCCTAGCACTCCCTAGCACTCTGCACTCCCTAGCACTCTGCACTCCCTAGCACTCTGCACTCCCTAGCACGCCCTAGCACTCTGCACTCCCTAGCACTCTGCACTCCCTAGCACTCTGCACTCCCTACAACTCTGCACTCCCTAGCACTCTGCACTCCCTAGCACTCTGCACTCCCTAGCACTCCCTAGCACTCTGCACTCCCTAGCACTCTGCACTCCCTAGCATTCTGCACTCCCTAGCACTTTGCACTCCCTAGCACTCTGCACTCCCTAGCACTCTGCACTCCTAGCACTCCCTAGCACTCTGAACTCCCTAGCACTCTGCACTCCCTAGCACTCTGCACTCCCTAGCACTCTGCACTCCCTAGCACTCTGCACTCCCTAGCACTCTGCACTCCCTAGCAATCTGCACTCCCTAGCACCCCCTAGCACTCTGCACTCCCTAGCACTCTGCACTCCCTAGCACTCTGTACTCCCTAGCACTCTGCACTCCCTAGCACTCCCAAGCACTCTGCACTCCCTAGCACTCTGCACTCCCTAGCACTCTGCACTCCCTAGCACTCTGCACTCCCTAGCACTCCCTAGCACTCTGCACTCCCTAGCACTCTGCACTCCCTAGCCCTCTGCACTCCCTAGCACTCCCTAGCACTCTGCACTCCCTAGCACTCTGCACTCCCTAGCACTCTGTACTCCCTAGCACTCTGCACTCCCTAGCACTCCCTTGCACTCTGCACTCCCTAGCACTCTGCACTCCCTAGCACTCTGCACTCCCTAGCAGTCTGCACTCCCTAGCACTCCCTAGCACTCTCGGACCCTAGTCGCTCTGCACTCCCTAGTCACTCTGCACTCCCTAGTCACTCTGCGCTCCCTAGTCTCTCAGCACTCCCTAGTCACTCTGCACTCCCTAGCACTCCGCACTCCCTAGCCCTCCCTATCACTCTGCACTCCCTAGCACTCTGCACTCCCTAGCACTCTGCACTACCTAGCACTCCTAGCACTCCCTAGCACTCTGCACTCCCTAGCACTCCCTAGCACTCTGCACTCCCTAGCACTCTGCACTCCCTAGCACTCCCTAGCACTCTGCACTCCCTAGCACTCTGCACTCCCTAGCACTCCCTAGCACTCCCTAGCACTCCCTAGCACTCTGCACTCCCTAGCACATTGCACTCTCCAGCACTCCCTAGCACTTAGCACTCCCTAGGACTCTGCACTCCCTAGCACTCTGCACTGCCTAGCATTCTGCACTCCCTAGCACTTTGCACTCCCTAGCACTCTGCACTCCCTAGCACTCTGCACTCCTAGCACTCCCTAGCACTCTGAACTCCCTAGCACTCTGCACTCCCTAGCACTCTGCACTCCCTAGCACTCTGCACTCCCTAGCACTTCCTAGCACTCTGCACTCCCTAGCACTCCCTAGCACTCTGCACTCCCTAGCACTCTGCACTCCCTAGCACTCTGCACTCCCTAGCACTCCCTAGCACTCCCTAGCACTCTGCACTCCCTAGCACTCTGCACTCCTTAGCACTCTGCACTCCCTAGCACTCCCTAGCACTCTGCACTCCCTAGCACTCTGCACTCCCTAGCACTCTGCACTCCCTAGCACTCTGCACTCCCTAGCACTCCCTAGCACTCTGCACTCCCTAGCACTCCCTAGCACTCTGCACTCCCTAGCATTCTGCACTCCCTAGCACTCTGCACTCCCTAGCACTTTGCACTCCCTAGCACTCTGCACTCCCTAGCACTCTGCACTCCCTAGCACTCTGCACTCCCTAGCACTCTGCACTCCATAGCCCTCCCTAGCACTCTGCACTCCCTGGCACTCTGCATTCCCTAGCACTCTGCACTCCCTAGCACTCTGCACTCCCTAGCACTCTGCACTCCCCAGCACTCTCTAGCACTCTGCACTCCCTAGCACTCCCTAGCACTCTGCACTCCCTTGCACTCTGCACTCCCTAGCACGCCCTAGCACTCTGCACTCCCTAGCACTCTGCACTCCCTAGCACTCTGCACTCCCTACAACTCTGCACTCCCTAGCACTCTGCACTCCCTAGCACTCTGCACTCCCTAGCACTCCCTAGCACTCTGCACTCCCTAGCACTCTGCACTCCCTAGCATTCTGCACTCCCTAGCACTTTGCACTCCCTAGCACTCTGCACTCCCTAGCACTCTGCACTCCTAGCACTCCCTAGCACTCTGAACTCCCTAGCACTCTGCACTCCCTAGCACTCTGCACTCCCTAGCACTCTGCACTCCCTAGCACTCCCTAGCACTCTGCACTCCCTAGCACTCTGCACTCCCTAGCACTCTGCACTCTCTAGCAATCTTCACTCCCTAGCACCCCCTAGCACTCTGCACTCCCTAGCACTCTGCACTCCCTAGCAGTCTGTACTCCCTAGCACTCTGCACTCCCTAGCACTCCCAAGCACTCTGCACTCCCTAGCACTCTGCACTCCCTAGCCCTCTGCACTCCCTAGCACTCTGCACTCCCTAGCACTCTGCACTCCCTAGCACTCCCTAGCACTCTGCACTCCCTAGCACTCTGCACTCCCTAGCCCTCTGCACTCCCTAGCACTCCCTAGCACTCTGCACTCCCTAGCACTCTGCACTCCCTAGCACTCTGTACTCCCTAGCACTCTGCACTCCCTAGCACTCCCTTGCACTCTGCACTCCCTAGCACTCTGCACTCCCTAGCACTCTGCACTCCCTGGCAGTCTGCACTCCCTAGCACTCCCTAGCACTCTGCACTCCCTAGCACTCCCTAGCACTCTCGGACCCTAGTCGCTCTGCACTCCCTAGTCACTCTGCACTCCCTAGTCACTCTGCGCTCCCTAGTCTCTCAGCACTCCCTAGTCACTCTGCACTCCCTAGCACTCTGCACTCCCTAGCCCTCCCTATCACTCTGCACTCCCTAGCACTCTGCACTCCCTAGCACTCTGCACTACCTAGCACTCCCTAGCACTCTGCACTCCCTAGCACTCCCTAGCACTCTGCACTCCCTAGCACTCTGCACTCCCTAGCACTCCCTAGCACTCTGCAATCGCTAGCACTCTGCACTCCCTAGCACTCCCTAGCACTCCCTAGCACTCCCTAGCACTCCCTAGCACTCCCTAGCACTCCCTAGCACTCTGCACTCCCTAGCACTTTGCACTCTCTAGCACTCCCTAGCACTCAGCACTCCCTAGGACTCTGCACTCCCTAGCACTCTGCACTGCCTAGCATTCTGCACTCCCTAGCACTTTGCACTCCCTAGCACTCTGCACTCCCTAGCACTCTGCACTCCTAGCACTCCCTAGCACTCTGCACTCCCTAGCACTCTGCACTCCCTAGCACTTCCTAGCACTCTGCACTACCTAGCACTCTGCACTCCCTAGCACTCTGCACTCCCTAGCACTCCCTAGCACTCTGCACTCCCTAGCACTCCCTAGCACTCTGCACTCCCTAGCACTCTGCACTCCCTAGCACTCTGCACTCCCTAGCACTCCCTATCACTCTGCACTCTCTAGCACTCTGCACTCCCTAGCACTCTGCACTCCCTAGCACTCTGCACTCCCTAGCACTCTGCACTCCCTAGCACGCTGCACTCCCTAGCACTCTGCACTCCCTAGCACTCCCAAGCACTCTGCACTCCCTAGCACTCTGCACTCCCTAGCACTCTGCACTCCCTAGCACTCCCTAGCACTCTGCACTCCCTAGCACTCTGCACTCCCTAGCACTCCCTAGCACTCTGCACTCCCTAGCACTCTGCACTCCCTAGCACTCTGCACTCCCTAGCACTCCCTAGCACTCTGCACTCCCTTGCACTCTGCACTCCATAGCACTCTGCACTCCCTAGCACTCTGCACTCCCTAGCACTTTGCACTCCATAGCACGCTGCACTCCCTAGCACTCTGCACTCCCTAGCACTCTGCACTACCTAGCACTCCCTAGCACTCTGCACTCCCTAGCACTCTGCACTCCCTAGCACTCTGCACTCCCTAGCACTCTGCATTCCCTAGCACTCTGCACTCCCTAGCACTCTGCGATCCCTAGCACTCTACACTCCCTAGCACTATGCACTCCCTAGCACTTTGCACTCCCTAGCACTCCCTAGCACTCTGCACTCCCTAGCACTCTGCACTCCCTAGCACTCCCTAGAACTCTGCGCTCCCTAGCACTCTGCACTCCCTAGCACTCTGCACTCCCTAGCACTCTGCACTCCCTAGCACTCCCTAGCACTCTGCACTCCCTAGCACTCTGCACTCCCTAGCACGCCCTAGCACTCTGCACTCCCTAGCACTCTGCACTCCCTAGCCCTCTGCACTCCCTAGCACTCTGCACTCCCTAGCACTCTGCACTCCCTAGCACTCTGTACTCCCTAGCACTCTGCACTCCCTAGCACTCACTTGCACTCTGCACTCCCTAGCACTCTGCACTCCCTAGCACTCTGCACTCCCAAGCAGTCTGCACTCCCTAGCACTCTGCACTCCCTAGCACTCCCTAGCACTCCCTAGCACTCTCGGACCCCAGTCGCTCTGCACTCCCTAGTCACTCTGCACTCCCTAGTCACTCTGCGCTCCCTAGTCTCTCTGCACCCCCTAGTCACTCTGCACTCCCTAGCACTCTGCACTCCCTAGCCCTCCCTAGCACTCTGCACTCCCTAGCACTCTGCACTCCCTAGCACTCTGCACTACCTAGCACTCCCTAGCACTCTGCACTCCCTAGCACTCCCTAGCACTCTGCACTCCCTAGCACTCTGCACTCCCTAGCACTCCCTAGCACTCTGCACTCGCTAGCACTCTGCACTCCCTAGCACTCCCTAGCACTCCCTAGCACTCTGCACTCCCTAGCACTTTGCACTCCCTAGCACTCAGCACTCCCTAGGACTCTGCACTCCCTAGCACTCTGCACTCCCTAGCACTTTGCACTCCCTAGCACTCTGCACTCCCTAGCACTCTGTACTCCCTAGCACTCCCTAGCACTCGGCACTCCCTAGCACTCTGCACTCCCTAGCACTCTGCACTCCCTAGCACTCTGCACTCCCTAGCACTCTGCACTCCCTAGCACTCCCTAGCACTCCCTAGCACTCTGCACTCCCTAGCACTCCCTAGCACTCTGCACTCCCTAGCACTCCCTAGCACTCTCTAGCACTCTGCACTCCCTAGCACTCTGCACTCCCTAGCACTCCCTATCACTCTGCACTCTCTAGCACTCTGCACTCCCTAGCACTCTGCACTCCCTAGCACTCTGCACTCCCTAGCACTCTGCACTCCCTAGCACGCTGCACTCCCTAGCACTCTGCACTCCCTAGCACTCCCAAGCACTCTGCACTCCCTAGCACTCTGCACTCCCTAGCACTCTGCACTCCCTAGCACTCCCTAGCACTCTGCACTCCCTAGCACTCTGCACTCCCTAGCACTCCCTAGCACTCTGCACTCCCTAGCACTCTGCACTCCCTAGCACTCTGCACTCCCTAGCACTCCCTAGCACTCTGCACTCCCTTGCACTCTGCACTCCCTAGCACTCTGCACTCCCTAGCACTCTGCACTCCCTAGCACTTTGCACTCCATAGCACGCTGCACTCCCTAGCACTCTGCACTCCCTAGCACTCTGCACTACCTAGCACTCCCTAGCACTCTGCACTCCCTAGCACTCTGCACTCCCTAGCACTCTGCACTCCTTAGCACTCTGCATTCCCTAGCACTCTGCACTCCCTAGCACTCTGCGATCCCTAGCACTCTACACTCCCTAGCACTATGCACTCCCTAGCACTTTGCACTCCCTAGCACTCCCTAGCACTCTGCACTCCCTAGCACTCTGCACTCCCTAGCACTCCCTAGAACTCTGCACTCCCTAGCACTCTGCACTCCCTAGCACTCTGCACTCCCTAGCACTCTGCACTCCCTAGCACTCCCTAGCACTCTGCACTCCCTAGCACTCTGCACTCCCTAGCACGCCCTAGCACTCTGCACTCCCTAGCACTCTGCACTCCCTAGCACTCTGCACTCCCTAGCACTCTGCACTCCCTACAACTCTGCACTCCCTAGCACTCTGCACTCCCTAGCACTCTGCACTCCCTAGCACTCCCTAGCACTCTACACTCCCTAGCACTCTGCACTCCCTAGCATTCTGCACTCCCTAGCACTTTGCACTCCCTAGCACTCTGCACTCCCTAGCTGTTGGACAGGCCTCGTGGCTGGGCCGTCCCCCCTCCGCACAACGGGGCCCGGACCCCGGCTCTCCCTGAATCCCCAGCAAGAGCCACCCCGGCAACCCCCCGAGGCAACCCACAACCCGTCCACAACGGGACGCCAGCTCCTGAACCCTCCCGTACCGGCTGGCCCTGGTCCCCGTCAGCACCATGGCCCCGGCCCAGCCGCCATCTTTGGACACTACAGCACGAGGCCGCGTGGCCTCGACTCGACCCCAACCCTGGGCCTGGCCCGGCCCCGACATCGAGGCACCAACCTCCACACAGGAGGTAAAGAGACCACTTGGCAGGTCAATGAAAGAAGAAGGCGTCAACGGCTCTCCTCCGCCGGGTGTCGATCACCCCCGGCCTCCCTGGGCGCTGGCTCCAACCCCCTGCTGGGTGTCGGGACCCCCTCATTCCGGACCTCCCGACCTCAAGGCGCGAGGGTCCGGACATCAAAGGGATCCAGACCTATAACTGGGGAAGCCCCAGACCAGGAGGGCAGTTGTATCCTGGAGTCGAGAGACACCGAGAAGAACTCATCCTTGACGGACTGCTGGCGCTGCCGCAGCCCTGCCCTGTGAACCCTTCGTCTTGGCCTGCTGGCGCTGCCGCGGCCCTCTGCAACGTGAACTACCGTCTTGGCCTGCTGGCGCTGCCGCGGCCCTCTGCAACGTGAACTACCACCTTGGCCTGCTGGCGCTGCCGCGGCCCTCTGCAACGTGGACTACCACCTTGGCCTGCTGGCGCTGCCGCGGCCCTCTGCCCATTGAACCATCGCCTTAGCCTGCTGGCGCTGCCGCGGCCCTCTGTACTTGAACCATCGCCTTGGCCTGCTGGCGCTGCCGCGGCCCCTTCGTTGTCGACCTTCATCTTAGCCGGCTGGCGCTGCCGCGGCCCGACCTTGCAGACTCCTAAGCTCGAGGATTGTGAGCTTCTCTCTTACCACCCCCTGTGCCAACCCGGTACCAAGACTGTCCCGCTACCCCTTTCCCTACAGAGACTAGAATTGAGAGGACCCTCGAGTCCTGAATCTCCTGTACCGCTGATAACCTTGCCGCAAGAACCCTATATAAAGAGTGTCGATCTCATCCTGGTGTGGTGTCTATCTGTGGGGAGGGTAGTGACTTGTCTGTACGATCGCCGGAGACGGCCCTCATCGGAGGCCTCTCCCCCAGTATTCGGCCGACCCTCTGGGTCCCCGTCTAACACTAGCACTCTGCACTCCTAGCACTCCCTAGCACTCTGAACTCCCTAGCACTCTGCACTCCCTAGCACTCTGCACTCCCTAGCACTCTGCACTCCCTAGCACTTCCTAGCACTCTGCACTCCCTAGCACTCTGCACTCCCTAGCACTCTGCACTCCCTAGCACTCTGCACTCCCTGGCACTCCCTAGCACTCTGCACTCCCTAGCACTCTGCACTCCCTAGCACTCTGCACTCCCTAGCACTCCCTAGCACTCTGCACTCCCTAGCACTCTGCACTCCCTAGCACTCTGCACTCCCTAGCACTCCCTAGCACTCTGCACTCCCTAGCACTCTGCACTCCCTAGCACTCTGCACTCCCTAGCACTCCCAAGCACTCTGCACTCCCTAGCACTCTGCACTCCCTAGCACTCTGCACTCCCTAGCACTCTGCACTCCCTAGCACTCTGCACTCCCTAGCACTCTGCACTCCCTAGCACTCCCTAGCACTCTGCACTCCCTAGCACTCTGCACTCCCTAGCCCTCTGCACTCCCTAGCACTCCCTAGCACTCTGCACTCCCTAGCACTCTGCACTCCCTAGCACTCTGCACTCCCTAGCACTCTGCACTCCCTAGCACCCCCTTGCACTCTGCACTCCCTAGCACTCTGCACTCCCTAGCACCCTGCACTCCCTAGCACTCCCTAGCACTTTCGGACCCTAGTCGCTCTGCACTCCCTAGTCACTCTGCACTCCCTAGTCACTCTGCACTCCCTAGTCACTCTGCACTCCCTAGCACTCTGCACTCCCTAGCCCTCCCTAGCACTCTGCACTCCCTACCACTCTGCACTCCCTAGCACTCTGCACTACCTAGCACTCCCTAGCACTCTGCACTCCCTAGCACTCTGCACTCCCTAGCACTCTGCAGTCCCTAGCACTCCCTAGCACTCTGCACTCGCTAGCACTCTGCACTCCCGAGCACTCCCTAGCACTCCCTAGCAATCTGCACTCCCTAGCACTCTGCACTCCCTAGCACTCCCTAGCACTCAGCACTCCCTAGGACTCTGCACTCCCTAGCACTCTGCACTCCCTAGCACTTTGCACTCCCTAGCACTCTGCACTCCCTTGCACTCTGTACTCCCTAGCACTCCCTAGCACTCTGCACTCCCTAGCACTCTGCACTCCATAGCACTCTGCACTCCCTAGCACTCTGCACTCCCTAGCACTCTGCACTCCCTAGCACGCTGCACTCCCTAGCACTCTGTACTCCCTAGCACTCTGCGCTCCCTAGCACTCCCTAGCACTCTGCACTCCCTAGCACTCACTAGCACTCTGCACTCCCTAGCACTCTGCACTCCCTAGCACTCTGCACTCCCTAGCACTCCCTAGCACTCTGCACTCCCTAGCACTCTGCACTCCCTAGCACTCTGCACTCCCTAGCACTCCCTAGCACTCTGCACTCCCTAGCACTCTGCACTCCCTAGCACTCTGCACTCCCTAGCATTCTGCACTCCCTAGCACTCTGCACTCCCTAGCACTTTGCACTCCCTAGCACTCTGCACTCCCTAGCACTCTGCACTCCCTAGCACTCTGCACTCCCTAGCACTCTGCACTCCATAGCCCTCCCTAGCACTCTGCACTCCCTGGCACTCTGTATTCCCTAGCACTCTGCACTCCCTAGCACTCTGCACTCCCTAGCACTCTGCACTCCCTAGCACTCTCTAGCACTCTGCACTCCCTAGCACTCTGCACTCCCTAGCACTCTGCACTCCCTAGCACGCCCTAGCACTCTGCACTCCCTAGCACTCTGCACTCCCTAGCACTCTGCACTCCCTACAACTCTGCACTCCCTAGCACTCTGCACTCCCTAGCACTCTGCACTCCCTAGCATTCTGCACTCCCTAGCACTTTGCACTCCCTAGCACTCGGCACTCCCTAGCACTCTGCACTCCTAGCACTCCCTAGCACTCTGAACTCCCTAGCACTCTGCACTCCCTAGCACTCTGCACTCCCTAGCACTCTGCACTCCCTAGAACTCCCTAGCACTCTGCACTCCCTAGCACTCCCAAGCACTCTGCACTCCCTAGCACTCTGCACTCCCTAGCACTCTGCACTCCCTAGCACTCTGCACTCCCTAGCACTCCCTAGCACTCTGCACTCCCTAGCACTCTGCACTCCCTAGCCCTCTGCACTCCCTAGCACTCCCTAGCACTCTGCACTCCCTAGCACTCTGCACTCCCTAGCACTCTGTACTCCCTAGCACTCTGCACTCCCTAGCACTCCCTTGCACTCTGCACTCCCTAGCACTCTGCACTCCCTAGCACTCTGCACTCCCTAGCAGTCTGCACTCCCTAGCACTCCCTAGCACTCTGCACTCCCTAGCACTCCCTAGCACTCTCGGACCCTAGTCGCTCTGCACTCCCTAGTCACTCTGCACTCCCTAGTCACTCTGCGCTCCCTAGTCTCTCAGCACTCCCTAGTCACTCTGCACTCCCTAGCACTCCGCACTCCCTAGCCCTCCCTAGCACTCTGCACTCCCTAGCACTCTGCACTACCTAGCACTCCCTAGCACTCTGCACTCCCTAGCACTCTGCACTCCCTAGCACTCTGCACTCCCTAGCACTCCCTAGCACTCTGCACTCGCTAGCACTCTGCACTCCCTAGCACTCCCTAGCACTCCCTAGCACTCCCTAGCACTCTGCACTCCCTAGCACTTTGCACTCTCTAGCACTCCCTGGCACTCAGCACTCCCTAGGACTCTGCACTCCCTAGCACTCTGCACTCCCTAGCATTCTGCACTCCCTAGCACTTTGCACTCCCTAGCACTCTGCACTCCCTAGCACTCTGCACTCCTAGAACTCCCTAGCACTCTGAACTCCCTAGCACTCTGCACTCCCTAGCACTCTGCACTCCCTAGCACTTCCTAGCACTCTGCACTCCCTAGCACTCTGCACTCCCTAGCACTCTGCACTCCCTAGCACTCCCTAGCACTCTGCACTCCCTAGCACTCTGCACTCCCTAGCACTCTGCACTCCCTAGCACTCCCTAGCACTCTGCACTCCCTAGCACTCTGCACTCCCTAGCACTCCGCACTCCCTAGCACTCCCTAGCACTCTGCACTCCCTAGCACTCTGCACTCCCTAGAACTCTGCACTCCCTAGCTCTCCCAAGCACTCTGCACTCCCTAGCACTCTGCACTCCCTAGCACTCTGCACTCCCTAGCACTCTGCACTCCCTAGCACTCCCTAGCACTCTGCACTCCCTATCACTCTGCACTCCCTAGCCCTCTGCACTCCCTAGCACTCCCTAGCACTCTGCACTCCCTAGCACTCTGCACTCCCTAGCACTCTGCACTCCCTAGCACTCTGCACTCCCTTGCACTCTGCACTCCCTAGCACTCTGCACTCCCTAGCACTCTGCACTCCCTAGCACTCTGCACTCCCTAGCAGTCTGCACTCCCTAGCACTCCCTAGCACCCTGCACTCCCTAGCACTCCCTAGCACTCTCGGACCCTAGTCGCTCTGCACTCCCTAGTCACTCTGCACTCCCTAGTCACTCTGCAGTCCCTAGTCACTCTGCACTCCCTAGCACTCTGCACTCCCTAGCCCTCCCTAGCACTCTGCACTCCCTAGCACTCTGCACTCCCTAGCACTCTGCACTCCCTAGCACTCCCTAGCACTCTGCACTCCCTAGCACTCCCTAGCACTCTGCACTCCCTAGCACTCTGCACTCTCTAGCACTCCCTAGCACTCTGCACTCGCTAGCACTCTGCACTCCCTAGCACTCCCTAGCACTCCCTAGCACTCTGCACTCCCTAGCACTCTGCACTCCCTAGCACTCCCTAGCACTCAGCACTCCCTAGGACTCTGCACTCCCTAGCACTCTGCACTCCCTAGCACTTTGCACTCCCTAGCACTCTGCACTCCCTAGCACTCTGTACTCCCTAGTACTCTGCACTCCCTAGCACTCTGCACTCCCTAGCACTCTGCACTCCCTAGCACTCTGCACTCCCTAGCACTCTGCATTCCCTAGCACTCTGCACTCCCTAGCACTCCCTAGCTCTCTGCACTCCCTAGCACTCTGCACTCCCTAGCACTCTGCACTCCCTAGCACTCCCTAGCACTCTGCACTCCCTAGCACTCTGCACTCCCTAGCACTCTGCACTCCCTAGCACTCCCTTGCACTCTGCACTCCCTAGCACTCTGCACTCCCTAGCACTCTGCACTCCCTAGCAGTCTGCACTCCCTAGCACTCCCTAGCACCCTGCACTCCCTAGCACTCCCTAGCACTTTCGGACCCTAGTCGCTCTGCACTCCCTAGTCACTCTGCACTCCCTAGTCACTCTGCACTCCCTAGCACTCTGCACTCCCTAGCCCTCCCTAGCACTCTGCACTCCCTAGCACTCTGCACTCCCTAGCACTCTGCACTACCTAGCACTCCCTAGCACTCTGCACTCCTAGCACTCTGCACTCCCTAGCACTCTGCAGTCCCTAGCACTCCCTAGCACTCTGCACTCGCTAGCACTCTGCACTCCCTAGCACTCCCTAGCACTCCCTAGCACTCTGCACTCCCTAGCACTCTGCACTCCCTAGCACTCCCTAGCACTCAGCACTCCCTAGGACTCTGCACTCCCTAGCACTCTGCACTCCCTAGCACTTTGCACTCCCTAGCACTCTGCACTCCCTTGCACTCTGTACTCCCTAGCACTCCCTAGCACTCTGCACTCCCTAGCACTCTGCACTCCCTAGCACTCTGCACTCCCTAGCACTCTGCACTCCCTAGCACTCTGCACTCCCTAGCACTCTGCACTCCCTAGCACTCTGCGCTCCCTAGCACTCTGCACTCCCTAGCACTCCCTAGCACTCTGCACTCCCTAGCACTCTGCACTCCCTAGCACTCCCTAGCACTCTGCACTCCCTAGCACTCTGCACTCCCTAGCACTCTGCACTCCCTAGCACTCTGCACTCCCTAGCACTCCCTAGCACTCTGCACTCCGTAGCACTCCCTAGCACTCTGCACTCCCTAGCATTCTGCACTCCCTAGCACTCTGCACTCCCTAACACTTTGCACTCCCTAGCACTCTGCACTCCCTAGCACTCTGCACTCCCTAGCACTCTGCACTCCCTAGCACTCTGCACTCCATAGCCCTCCCTAGCACTCTGCACTCCCTGGCACTCTGCATTCCCTAGCACTCTGCACTCCCTAGCACTCTGCACTCCCTAGCACTCTGCACTCCCTAGCACTCTCTAGCACTCTGCACTCCCTAGCACTCCCTAGCACTCTGCACTCCCTAGCACTCTGCACTCCCTAGAACTCTGCACTCCCTAGCACGCCCTAGCACTCTGCACTCCCTAGCACTCTGCACTCCCTAGCACTCTGCACTCCCTACAACTCTGCACTCCCTAGCACTCTGCACTCCCTAGCACTCTGCACTCCCTAGCACTCCCTAGCACTCCCTAGCACTCTGCACTCCCTAGCACTCTGCACTCCCTAGCATTCTGCACTCCCTAGCACTTTGCACTCCCTAGCACTCTGCACTCCCTAGCACTCTGCACTCCTAGCACTCCCTAGCACTCTGAACTCCCTAGCACTCTGCACTCCCTAGCACTCTGCACTCCCTAGCACTCTGCACTCCCTAGCACTCCCTAGCACTCTGCACTCCCTAGCACTCTGCACTCCCTAGCACTCTGCACTCCCTAGCAATCTGCACTCCCTAGCACCCCCTAGCACTCTGCACTCCCTAGCACTCTGCACTCCCTAGCACTCTGTACTCCCTAGCACTCTGCACTCCCTAGCACTCCCAAGCACTCTGCACTCCCTAGCACTCTGCACTCCCTAGCACTCTGCACTCCCTAGCACTCTGCACTCCCTAGCACTCTGCACTCCCTAGCACTCCCTAGCACTCTGCACTCCCTAGCACTCTGCACTCCCTAGCCCTCTGCACTCCCTAGCACTCCCTAGCACTCTGCACTCCCTAGCACTCTGCACTCCCTAGCACTCTGTACTCCCTAGCACTCTGCACTCCCTAGCACTCCCTTGCACTCTGCACTCCCTAGCACTCTGCACTCCCTAGCACTCTGCACTCCCTAGCAGTCTGCACTCCCTAGCACTCCCTAGCACTCTGCACTCCCTAGCACTCCCTAGCACTCTCGGACCCTAGTCGCTCTGCACTCCCTAGTCACTCTGCACTCCCTAGTCACTCTGCGCTCCCTAGTCTCTCAGCACTCCCTAGTCACTCTGCACTCCCTAGCACTCCGCACTCCCTAGCCCTCCCTATCACTCTGCACTCCCTAGCACTCTGCACTCCCTAGCACTCTGCACTACCTAGCACTCCCTAGCACTCTGCACTCCCTAGCACTCCCTAGCACTCTGCACTCCCTAGCACTCTGCACTCCCTAGCACTCCCTAGCACTCTGCACTCCCTAGCACTCTGCACTCCCTAGCACTCTGCACTCCCTAGCACGCTGCACTCCCTAGCACTCTGCACTCCCTAGCACTCCCAAGCACTCTGCACTCCCTAGCACTCTGCACTCCCTAGCACTCTGCACTCCCTAGCACTCCCTAGCACTCTGCACTCCCTAGCACTCTGCACTCCCTAGCACTCCCTAGCACTCTGCACTCCCTAGCACTCTGCACTCCCTAGCACTCTGCACTCCCTAGCACTCCCTAGCACTCTGCACTCCCTTGCACTCTGCACTCCATAGCACTCTGCACTCCCTAGCACTCTGCACTCCCTAGCACTTTGCACTCCATAGCACGCTGCACTCCCTAGCACTCTGCACTCCCTAGCACTCTGCACTACCTAGCACTCCCTAGCACTCTGCACTCCCTAGCACTCTGCACTCCCTAGCACTCTGCACTCCCTAGCACTCTGCATTCCCTAGCACTCTGCACTCCCTAGCACTCTGCGATCCCTAGCACTCTACACTCCCTAGCACTATGCACTCCCTAGCACTTTGCACTCCCTAGCACTCCCTAGCACTCTGCACTCCCTAGCACTCTGCACTCCCTAGCACTCCCTAGAACTCTGCGCTCCCTAGCACTCTGCACTCCCTAGCACTCTGCACTCCCTAGCACTCTGCACTCCCTAGCACTCCCTAGCACTCTGCACTCCCTAGCACTCTGCACTCCCTAGCACGCCCTAGCACTCTGCACTCCCTAGCACTCTGCACTCCCTAGCCCTCTGCACTCCCTAGCACTCTGCACTCCCTAGCACTCTGCACTCCCTAGCACTCTGTACTCCCTAGCACTCTGCACTCCCTAGCACTCACTTGCACTCTGCACTCCCTAGCACTCTGCACTCCCTAGCACTCTGCACTCCCAAGCAGTCTGCACTCCCTAGCACTCCCTAGCACTCTGCACTCCCTAGCACTCCCTAGCACTCCCTAGCACTCTCGGACCCCAGTCGCTCTGCACTCCCTAGTCACTCTGCACTCCCTAGTCACTCTGCGCTCCCTAGTCTCTCTGCACCCCCTAGTCACTCTGCACTCCCTAGCACTCTGCACTCCCTAGCCCTCCCTAGCACTCTGCACTCCCTAGCACTCTGCACTCCCTAGCACTCTGCACTACCTAGCACTCCCTAGCACTCTGCACTCCCTAGCACTCCCTAGCACTCTGCACTCCCTAGCACTCTGCACTCCCTAGCACTCCCTAGCACTCTGCACTCGCTAGCACTCTGCACTCCCTAGCACTCCCTAGCACTCCCTAGCACTCTGCACTCCCTAGCACTTTGCACTCCCTAGCACTCAGCACTCCCTAGGACTCTGCACTCCCTAGCACTCTGCACTCCCTAGCACTTTGCACTCCCTAGCACTCTGCACTCCCTAGCACTCTGTACTCCCTAGCACTCCCTAGCACTCTGCACTCCCTAGCACTCTGCACTCCCTAGCACTCTGCACTCCCTAGCACTCTGCACTCCCTAGCACTCTGCACTCCCTAGCACTCCCTAGCACTCTGCACTCCCTAGCACTCTGCACTCCCTAGCACTCCCTAGCACTCTGCACTCCCTAGCACTCCCTAGCACTCTCTAGCACTCTGCACTCCCTAGCACTCTGCACTCCCTAGCACTCCCTATCACTCTGCACTCTCTAGCACTCTGCACTCCCTAGCACTCTGCACTCCCTAGCACTCTGCACTCCCTAGCACTCTGCACTCCCTAGCACGCTGCACTCCCTAGCACTCTGCACTCCCTAGCACTCCCAAGCACTCTGCACTCCCTAGCACTCTGCACTCCCTAGCACTCTGCACTCCCTAGCACTCCCTAGCACTCTGCACTCCCTAGCACTCTGCACTCCCTAGCACTCCCTAGCACTCTGCACTCCCTAGCACTCTGCACTCCCTAGCACTCTGCACTCCCTAGCACTCCCTAGCACTCTGCACTCCCTTGCACTCTGCACTCCCTAGCACTCTGCACTCCCTAGCACTCTGCACTCCCTAGCACTTTGCACTCCATAGCACGCTGCACTCCCTAGCACTCTGCACTCCCTAGCACTCTGCACTCCCTAGCACTCTGCACTCCCTAGCACTCTGCACTCCCTAGCACTCTGCACTCCCTAGCACTCTGCATTCCCTAGCACTCTGCACTCCCTAGCACTCTGCGATCCCTAGCACTCTACACTCCCTAGCACTATGCACTCCCTAGCACTTTGCACTCCCTAGCACTCCCTAGCACTCTGCACTCCCTAGCACTCTGCACTCCCTAGCACTCCCTAGAACTCTGCACTCCCTAGCACTCTGCACTCCCTAGCACTCTGCACTCCCTAGCACTCTGCACTCCCTAGCACTCCCTAGCACTCTGCACTCCCTAGCACTCTGCACTCCCTAGCACGCCCTAGCACTCTGCACTCCCTAGCACTCTGCACTCCCTAGCACTCTGCACTCCCTAGCACTCTGCACTCCCTACAACTCTGCACTCCCTAGCACTCTGCACTCCCTAGCACTCCCTTGCACTCTGCACTCCCTAGCACTCTGCACTCCCTAGCACTCTGCACTCCCTGGCAGTCTGCACTCCCTAGCACTCCCTAGCACTCTGCACTCCCTAGCACTCCCTAGCACGCTCGGACCCTAGTCGCTCTGCACTCCCTAGTCACTCTGCACTCCCTAGTCACTCTGCGCTCCCTAGTCTCTCAGCACTCCCTAGTCACTCTGCACTCCCTAGCACTCTGCACTCCCTAGCCCTCCCTATCACTCTGCACTCCCTAGCACTCTGCACTCCCTAGCACTCTGCACTACCTAGCACTCCCTAGCACTCTGCACTCCCTAGCACTCCCTAGCACTCTGCACTCCCTAGCACTCTGCACTCCCTAGCACTCCCTAGCACTCTGCAATCGCTAGCACTCTGCACTCCCTAGCACTCCCTAGCACTCCCTAGCACTCCCTAGCACTCCCTAGCACTCCCTAGCACTCCCTAGCACTCTCTAGCACTTTGCACTCTCTAGCACTCCCTAGCACTCAGCACTCCCTAGGACTCTGCACTCCCTAGCACTCTGCACTGCCTAGCATTCTGCACTCCCTAGCACTTTGCACTCCCTAGCACTCTGCACTCCCTAGCACTCTGCACTCCTAGCACTCCCTAGCACTCTGCACTCCCTAGCACTCTGCACTCCCTAGCACTTCCTAGCACTCTGCACTCCCTAGCACTCTGCACTCCCTAGCACTCTGCACTCCCTAGCACTCCCTAGCACTCTGCACTCCCTAGCACTCCCTAGCACTCTGCACTCCCTAGCACTCTGCACTCCCTAGCACTCTGCACTCCCTAGCACTCCCTATCACTCTGCACTCTCTAGCACTCTGCACTCCCTAGCACTCTGCACTCCCTAGCACTCTGCACTCCCTAGCACTCTGCACTCCCTAGCACGCTGCACTCCCTAGCACTCTGCACTCCCTAGCACTCCCAAGCACTCTGCACTCCCTAGCACTCTGCACTCCCTAGCACTCTGCACTCCCTAGCACTCCCTAGCACTCTGCACTCCCTAGCACTCTGCACTCCCTAGCACTCCCTAGCACTCTGCACTCCCTAGCACTCTGCACTCCCTAGCACTCTGCACTCCCTAGCACTCCCTAGCACTCTGCACTCCCTTGCACTCTGCACTCCATAGCACTCTGCACTCCCTAGCACTCTGCACTCCCTAGCACTTTGCACTCCATAGCACGCTGCACTCCCTAGCACTCTGCACTCCCTAGCACTCTGCACTACCTAGCACTCCCTAGCACTCTGCACTCCCTAGCACTCTGCACTCCCTAGCACTCTGCATTCCCTAGCACTCTGCACTCCCTAGCACTCTGCGATCCCTAGCACTCTACACTCCCTAGCACTATGCACTCCCTAGCACTTTGCACTCCCTAGCACTCCCTAGCACTCTGCACTCCCTAGCACTCTGCACTCCCTAGCACTCCCTAGAACTCTGCGCTCCCTAGCACTCTGCACTCCCTAGCACTCTGCACTCCCTAGCACTCTGCACTCCCTAGCACTCCCTAGCACTCTGCACTCCCTAGCACTCTGCACTCCCTAGCACGCCCTAGCACTCTGCACTCCCTAGCACTCTGCACTCCCTAGCCCTCTGCACTCCCTAGCACTCTGCACTCCCTAGCACTCTGCACTCCCTAGCACTCTGTACTCCCTAGCACTCTGCACTCCCTAGCACTCACTTGCACTCTGCACTCCCTAGCACTCTGCACTCCCTAGCACTCTGCACTCCCAAGCAGTCTGCACTCCCTAGCACTCCCTAGCACTCTGCACTCCCTAGCACTCCCTAGCACTCCCTAGCACTCTCGGACCCCAGTCGCTCTGCACTCCCTAGTCACTCTGCACTCCCTAGTCACTCTGCGCTCCCTAGTCTCTCTGCACCCCCTAGTCACTCTGCACTCCCTAGCACTCTGCACTCCCTAGCCCTCCCTAGCACTCTGCACTCCCTAGCACTCTGCACTCCCTAGCACTCTGCACTACCTAGCACTCCCTAGCACTCTGCACTCCCTAGCACTCCCTAGCACTCTGCACTCCCTAGCACTCTGCACTCCCTAGCACTCCCTAGCACTCTGCACTCGCTAGCACTCTGCACTCCCTAGCACTCCCTAGCACTCCCTAGCACTCTGCACTCCCTAGCACTTTGCACTCCCTAGCACTCAGCACTCCCTAGGACTCTGCACTCCCTAGCACTCTGCACTCCCTAGCACTTTGCACTCCCTAGCACTCTGCACTCCCTAGCACTCTGTACTCCCTAGCACTCCCTAGCACTCTGCACTCCCTAGCACTCTGCACTCCCTAGCACTCTGCACTCCCTAGCACTCTGCACTCCCTAGCACTCTGCACTCCCTAGCACTCCCTAGCACTCTGCACTCCCTAGCACTCTGCACTCCCTAGCACTCCCTAGCACTCTGCACTCCCTAGCACTCCCTAGCACTCTCTAGCACTCTGCACTCCCTAGCACTCTGCACTCCCTAGCACTCCCTATCACTCTGCACTCTCTAGCACTCTGCACTCCCTAGCACTCTGCACTCCCTAGCACTCTGCACTCCCTAGCACTCTGCACTCCCTAGCACGCTGCACTCCCTAGCACTCTGCACTCCCTAGCACTCCCAAGCACTCTGCACTCCCTAGCACTCTGCACTCCCTAGCACTCTGCACTCCCTAGCACTCCCTAGCACTCTGCACTCCCTAGCACTCTGCACTCCCTAGCACTCCCTAGCACTCTGCACTCCCTAGCACTCTGCACTCCCTAGCACTCTGCACTCCCTAGCACTCCCTAGCACTCTGCACTCCCTTGCACTCTGCACTCCATAGCACTCTGCACTCCCTAGCACTCTGCACTCCCTAGCACTTTGCACTCCATAGCACGCTGCACTCCCTAGCACTCTGCACTCCCTAGCACTCTGCACTACCTAGCACTCCCTAGCACTCTGCACTCCCTAGCACTCTGCACTCCCTAGCACTCTGCATTCCCTAGCACTCTGCACTCCCTAGCACTCTGCGATCCCTAGCACTCTACACTCCCTAGCACTATGCACTCCCTAGCACTTTGCACTCCCTAGCACTCCCTAGCACTCTGCACTCCCTAGCACTCTGCACTCCCTAGCACTCCCTAGAACTCTGCGCTCCCTAGCACTCTGCACTCCCTAGCACTCTGCACTCCCTAGCACTCTGCACTCCCTAGCACTCCCTAGCACTCTGCACTCCCTAGCACTCTGCACTCCCTAGCACGCCCTAGCACTCTGCACTCCCTAGCACTCTGCACTCCCTAGCCCTCTGCACTCCCTAGCACTCTGCACTCCCTAGCACTCTGCACTCCCTAGCACTCTGTACTCCCTAGCACTCTGCACTCCCTAGCACTCACTTGCACTCTGCACTCCCTAGCACTCTGCACTCCCTAGCACTCTGCACTCCCAAGCAGTCTGCACTCCCTAGCACTCCCTAGCACTCTGCACTCCCTAGCACTCCCTAGCACTCCCTAGCACTCTCGGACCCCAGTCGCTCTGCACTCCCTAGTCACTCTGCACTCCCTAGTCACTCTGCGCTCCCTAGTCTCTCTGCACCCCCTAGTCACTCTGCACTCCCTAGCACTCTGCACTCCCTAGCCCTCCCTAGCACTCTGCACTCCCTAGCACTCTGCACTCCCTAGCACTCTGCACTACCTAGCACTCCCTAGCACTCTGCACTCCCTAGCACTCCCTAGCACTCTGCACTCCCTAGCACTCTGCACTCCCTAGCACTCCCTAGCACTCTGCACTCGCTAGCACTCTGCACTCCCTAGCACTCCCTAGCACTCCCTAGCACTCTGCACTCCCTAGCACTTTGCACTCCCTAGCACTCAGCACTCCCTAGGACTCTGCACTCCCTAGCACTCTGCACTCCCTAGCACTTTGCACTCCCTAGCACTCTGCACTCCCTAGCACTCTGTACTCCCTAGCACTCCCTAGCACTCTGCACTCCCTAGCACTCTGCACTCCCTAGCACTCTGCACTCCCTAGCACTCTGCACTCCCTAGCACTCTGCACTCCCTAGCACTCCCTAGCACTCTGCACTCCCTAGCACTCTGCACTCCCTAGCACTCCCTAGCACTCTGCACTCCCTAGCACTCCCTAGCACTCTCTAGCACTCTGCACTCCCTAGCACTCTGCACTCCCTAGCACTCCCTATCACTCTGCACTCTCTAGCACTCTGCACTCCCTAGCACTCTGCACTCCCTAGCACTCTGCACTCCCTAGCACTCTGCACTCCCTAGCACGCTGCACTCCCTAGCACTCTGCACTCCCTAGCACTCCCAAGCACTCTGCACTCCCTAGCACTCTGCACTCCCTAGCACTCTGCACTCCCTAGCACTCCCTAGCACTCTGCACTCCCTAGCACTCTGCACTCCCTAGCACTCCCTAGCACTCTGCACTCCCTAGCACTCTGCACTCCCTAGCACTCTGCACTCCCTAGCACTCCCTAGCACTCTGCACTCCCTAGCACTTTGCACTCCCTAGCACTCAGCACTCCCTAGGACTCTGCACTCCCTAGCACTCTGCACTCCCTAGCACTTTGCACTCCCTAGCACTCTGCACTCCCTAGCACTCTGTACTCCCTAGCACTCCCTAGCACTCTGCACTCCCTAGCACTCTGCACTCCCTAGCACTCTGCACTCCCTAGCACTCTGCACTCCCTAGCACTCTGCACTCCCTAGCACTCCCTAGCACTCTGCACTCCCTAGCACTCTGCACTCCCTAGCACTCCCTAGCACTCTGCACTCCCTAGCACTCCCTAGCACTCTCTAGCACTCTGCACTCCCTAGCACTCTGCACTCCCTAGCACTCCCTATCACTCTGCACTCTCTAGCACTCTGCACTCCCTAGCACTCTGCACTCCCTAGCACTCTGCACTCCCTAGCACTCTGCACTCCCTAGCACGCTGCACTCCCTAGCACTCTGCACTCCCTAGCACTCCCAAGCACTCTGCACTCCCTAGCACTCTGCACTCCCTAGCACTCTGCACTCCCTAGCACTCCCTAGCACTCTGCACTCCCTAGCACTCTGCACTCCCTAGCACTCCCTAGCACTCTGCACTCCCTAGCACTCTGCACTCCCTAGCACTCTGCACTCCCTAGCACTCCCTAGCACTCTGCACTCCCTTGCACTCTGCACTCCCTAGCACTCTGCACTCCCTAGCACTCTGCACTCCCTAGCACTTTGCACTCCATAGCACGCTGCACTCCCTAGCACTCTGCACTCCCTAGCACTCTGCACTACCTAGCACTCCCTAGCACTCTGCACTCCCTAGCACTCTGCACTCCCTAGCACTCTGCACTCCCTAGCACTCTGCATTCCCTAGCACTCTGCACTCCCTAGCACTCTGCGATCCCTAGCACTCTACACTCCCTAGCACTATGCACTCCCTAGCACTTTGCACTCCCTAGCACTCCCTAGCACTCTGCACTCCCTAGCACTCTGCACTCCCTAGCACTCCCTAGAACTCTGCACTCCCTAGCACTCTGCACTCCCTAGCACTCTGCACTCCCTAGCACTCTGCACTCCCTAGCACTCCCTAGCACTCTGCACTCCCTAGCACTCTGCACTCCCTAGCACGCCCTAGCACTCTGCACTCCCTAGCACTCTGCACTCCCTAGCACTCTGCACTCCCTAGCACTCTGCACTCCCTACAACTCTGCACTCCCTAGCACTCTGCACTCCCTAGCACTCTGCACTCCCTAGCACTCCCTAGCACTCTACACTCCCTAGCACTCTGCACTCCCTAGCATTCTGCACTCCCTAGCACTTTGCACTCCCTAGCACTCTGCACTCCCTAGCTGTTGGACAGGCCTCGTGGCTGGGCCGTCCCCCCTCCGCACAACGGGGCCCGGACCCCGGCTCTCCCTGAATCCCCAGCAAGAGCCACCCCGGCAACCCCCCGAGGCAACCCACAACCCGTCCACAACGGGACGCCAGCTCCTGAACCCTCCCGTACCGGCTGGCCCTGGTCCCCGTCAGCACCATGGCCCCGGCCCAGCCGCCATCTTTGGACACTACAGCACGAGGCCGCGTGGCCTCGACTCGACCCCAACCCTGGGCCTGGCCCGGCCCCGACATCGAGGCACCAACCTCCACACAGGAGGTAAAGAGACCACTTGGCAGGTCAATGAAAGAAGAAGGCGTCAACGGCTCTCCTCCGCCGGGTGTCGATCACCCCCGGCCTCCCTGGGCGCTGGCTCCAACCCCCTGCTGGGTGTCGGGACCCCCTCATTCCGGACCTCCCGACCTCAAGGCGCGAGGGTCCGGACATCAAAGGGATCCAGACCTATAACTGGGGAAGCCCCAGACCAGGAGGGCAGTTGTATCCTGGAGTCGAGAGACACCGAGAAGAACTCATCCTTGACGGACTGCTGGCGCTGCCGCAGCCCTGCCCTGTGAACCCTTCGTCTTGGCCTGCTGGCGCTGCCGCGGCCCTCTGCAACGTGAACTACCGTCTTGGCCTGCTGGCGCTGCCGCGGCCCTCTGCAACGTGAACTACCACCTTGGCCTGCTGGCGCTGCCGCGGCCCTCTGCAACGTGGACTACCACCTTGGCCTGCTGGCGCTGCCGCGGCCCTCTGCCCATTGAACCATCGCCTTAGCCTGCTGGCGCTGCCGCGGCCCTCTGTACTTGAACCATCGCCTTGGCCTGCTGGCGCTGCCGCGGCCCCTTCGTTGTCGACCTTCATCTTAGCCGGCTGGCGCTGCCGCGGCCCGACCTTGCAGACTCCTAAGCTCGAGGATTGTGAGCTTCTCTCTTACCACCCCCTGTGCCAACCCGGTACCAAGACTGTCCCGCTACCCCTTTCCCTACAGAGACTAGAATTGAGAGGACCCTCGAGTCCTGAATCTCCTGTACCGCTGATAACCTTGCCGCAAGAACCCTATATAAAGAGTGTCGATCTCATCCTGGTGTGGTGTCTATCTGTGGGGAGGGTAGTGACTTGTCTGTACGATCGCCGGAGACGGCCCTCATCGGAGGCCTCTCCCCCAGTATTCGGCCGACCCTCTGGGTCCCCGTCTAACACTAGCACTCTGCACTCCTAGCACTCCCTAGCACTCTGAACTCCCTAGCACTCTGCACTCCCTAGCACTCTGCACTCCCTAGCACTCTGCACTCCCTAGCACTTCCTAGCACTCTGCACTCCCTAGCACTCTGCACTCCCTAGCACTCTGCACTCCCTAGCACTCTGCACTCCCTGGCACTCCCTAGCACTCTGCACTCCCTAGCACTCTGCACTCCCTAGCACTCTGCACTCCCTAGCACTCCCTAGCACTCTGCACTCCCTAGCACTCTGCACTCCCTAGCACTCCGCACTCCCTAGCACTCCCTAGCACTCTGCACTCCCTAGCACTCTGCACTCCCTAGCACTCTGCACTCCCTAGCACTCCCAAGCACTCTGCACTCCCTAGCACTCTGCACTCCCTAGCACTCTGCACTCCCTAGCACTCTGCACTCCCTAGCACTCTGCACTCCCTAGCACTCTGCACTCCCTAGCACTCCCTAGCACTCTGCACTCCCTAGCACTCTGCACTCCCTAGCCCTCTGCACTCGCCTAGTACTCCCTAGCACTCTGCACTCCCTAGCACTCTGCACTCCCTAGCACTCTGCACTCCCTAGCACTCTGCACTCCCTAGCACCCCCTTGCACTCTGCACTCCCTAGCACTCTGCACTCCCTAGCACTCTGCACTCCCTAGCAGTCTGCACTCCCTAGCACTCCCTAGCACCCTGCACTCCCTAGCACTCCCTAGCACTTTCGGACCCTAGTCGCTCTGCACTCCCTAGTCACTCTGCACTCCCTAGTCACTCTGCACTCCCTAGTCACTCTGCACTCCCTAGCACTCTGCACTCCCTAGCCCTCCCTAGCACTCTGCACTCCCTACCACTCTGCACTCCCTAGCACTCTGCACTACCTAGCACTCCCTAGCACTCTGCACTCCCTAGCACTCCCTAGCACTCTGCACTCCCTAGCACTCTGCAGTCCCTAGCACTCCCTAGCACTCTGCACTCGCTAGCACTCTGCACTCCCGAGCACTCCCTAGCACTCCCTAGCAATCTGCACTCCCTAGCACTCTGCACTCCCTAGCACTCCCTAGCACTCAGCACTCCCTAGGACTCTGCACTCCCTAGCACTCTGCACTCCCTAGCACTTTGCACTCCCTAGCACTCTGCACTCCCTTGCACTCTGTACTCCCTAGCACTCCCTAGCACTCTGCACTCCCTAGCACTCTGCACTCCATAGCACTCTGCACTCCCTAGCACTCTGCACTCCCTAGCACTCTGCACTCCCTAGCACGCTGCACTCCCTAGCACTCTGTACTCCCTAGCACTCTGCGCTCCCTAGCACTCCCTAGCACTCTGCACTCCCTAGCACTCACTAGCACTCTGCACTCCCTAGCACTCTGCACTCCCTAGCACTCTGCACTCCCTAGCACTCCCTAGCACTCTGCACTCCCTAGCACTCTGCACTCCCTAGCACTCTGCACTCCCTAGCACTCTGCACTCCCTAGCACTCCCTAGCACTCTGCACTCCCTAGCACTCTGCACTCCCTAGCACTCCCTAGCACTCTGCACTCCCTAGCATTCTGCACTCCCTAGCACTCTGCACTCCCTAGCACTTTGCACTCCCTAGCACTCTGCACTCCCTAGCACTCTGCACTCCCTAGCACTCTGCACTCCCTAGCACTCTGCACTCCATAGCCCTCCCTAGCACTCTGCACTCCCTGGCACTCTGTATTCCCTAGCACTCTGCACTCCCTAGCACTCTGCACTCCCTAGCACTCTGCACTCCCTAGCACTCTCTAGCACTCTGCACTCCCTAGCACTCTGCACTCCCTAGCACTCTGCACTCCCTAGCACGCCCTAGCACTCTGCACTCCCTAGCACTCTGCACTCCCTAGCACTCTGCACTCCCTACAACTCTGCACTCCCTAGCACTCTGCACTCCCTAGCACTCTGCACTCCCTAGCATTCTGCACTCCCTAGCACTTTGCACTCCCTAGCACTCGGCACTCCCTAGCACTCTGCACTCCTAGCACTCCCTAGCACTCTGAACTCCCTAGCACTCTGCACTCCCTAGCACTCTGCACTCCCTAGCACTCTGCACTCCCTAGAACTCCCTAGCACTCTGCACTCCCTAGCACTCTGCACTCCCTAGCACTCTGCACTCCCTAGCACTCTGCACTCCCTAGCACTCTGCACTCCCTAAAACTCCCTAGCACTCTGCACTCCCTAGCACTCTGCACTCCCTAGCACTCTGCACTGCCTAGCAATCTGCACTTCCTAGCACTCCCTAGCACTCTGCACTCCCTAGCACTCTGCGCTCCCTAGCACTCTGCACTCCCTAGCTGTTGGACCCGGCCTCATGGCGTGGTCCTACCCCTCCCGCATGGCGGGCCCAGGACGACATCAGCCCTCCTCCGGACCTCGGGCGGCCCCTTCTGCCCGACCCTGCACGCCCCAACACCACAGATCCGGCTACCATCCCGGATCCCCATCATCGGCCTGGCCCCAGCGTAGGCCCCTCACGACCTAAGCACGAGGCCGGACCCGACTCCATCTTGGGCCCACCACGTCACGACCACGTGGCCTCGGCCCCAGCCTCGGCCCCAGCGAAGCCCAGACATCGAGGCACCAAGATCCACCCAGGTGGTCGAGTGGCCACTCGACAGATCCCGGAGGGAGAGGAGTTTCGATGGCCCTCCAGCCGTCCATGGACGCCTGGTATCGATCGCCCTCCGGCCTCCCTGGGCGCTGGCTCCACCCCCCTGCTGGGTGTCACCATCATCCCGGCCCCTCTGGCCCCCAGGCGCGAGGGTCCGGACATCAAAGGACCTCCGTCCTATATCTGGGCCCGCCCCGGAGTAGGACGCCAGTTGTATCCTGGACTGGAAGCCCTGCTGACGCTGTCACGGCCGACACCAGACGACTCATCCTTCCTGTAACCGACGTCCATCCGCGAGCCTGCTGGCGCTGCCGCGGCCTACCTTGCTGAACCATCAGAGAGCCTGCTGGCGCTGCCGCGGCCTACCTTGCTGAACCATCCGAGAGCCTGCTGGCGCTGCCGCGGCCTACCTTGCTGAACCATCAGAGAGCCTGCTGGCGCTGGCGCGGCCTACCTTGCTGAACCATCTGAGAGCCTGCTGGCGCTGCCGCGGCCTACCTTGCTGAACCATCTGAGAGCCTGCTGGCGCTGCCGCGGCCTACCTCGCTAAACCACCTTGCAAGCCTGCTGGCGCTGCCGTGGCTCGAACCTCTCGGAACCCCCCAGCTCGAGGATTGAGAGCTGTGCGTAGGGTATCCCTTCCTCCGCCCAGAGTAAGACTGTCCCGCTACCTTACCCTCCTTGTCCGAGACTTTACGGATCCCTCGATCCAGCTGTATATACTGCCAAGAACCCGCAACCGTTATTACTTATAAAAGCTTGAGAACTTGACCTCCTGTGTGGTGTCCGTTTGTAGTGTTGTGATTACTCTGCTGTACGATCCTAGGAGAGGGCCCTCATTCAGGAGGCCTCTCGGTAACGCTCGGCTACTTCTCGACGGAGGGGCGGACCTAGGGGTGGTCAGTCAGACACCTTCTGCCTCCCCCGGGTCGCCTTTCTAACATTGGTGGCAGCGGTGGGATCCGAGCCCACGCAGATCGTACAGAGAGTGATTCACTCGCTACTCAGAAAAACCCACTGCGACCATGAGCACAGAATTCCAGAAGGAGAAAATGGAAGACAACAGTCACAAGCAGCTGAAGCAATTCTGCAAAGATCTAGGCATCGCTACCACTGGCTTAAGCACCAAAGAAAATTTCAAATCGGCCCTGCAGGCCTGGGTGGACGCCGGGGAGGCGCCACCCCCGAGTGAAGATAACCCAGGCCCGAACGGAGGCCCGGAGGCTCAGCTGAACCCAGCGGGAGAGAGACCCGCAAACCCAAACACGGGCCTCTCCCACGAAGACGCCCGAGAACGAGAGAGGAACCGGCTCCACGAGTTGGAGCTTGCTCGACTCAAACAAGAAGGAGAGATCCAATTGGCAGAAAGGAAGCTAGCCCTCGAGCAGCTACGGCTAGAAGGAGACCTAGAAGAAAAGCGAAGACAAAGAGACCTGGAGGAGAAGAAACTCATGCTCGACCACGAGCGCGTCCTCAAAGAACTAGAATTTAAAGCCAAGGCAGGCGAGACTACCACCTCCGGGGGTAAGACCTCACCTCCCCCGGTGGACACGAAGGTGCACATACCCAAGGATGTCGTCAAAGAGTACTATAAGAACGACGACATCCAGCAGTGGTTCAAAGCTTACGAGGTCGCCATGGTCGCCCATCGAGTACCCCTCAGGGACTGGGGTGCCGGCCTGTGGGGGAAGTTTATCAACGAAGGGAGAGACGCCCTGCTGGAGCTCCCTGATACCGAGAGGACCTCGTACGAGCACATGAAGACCGCCCTCCTCACTCGCTACGGACTCACCCCCGAGATGTACCGGCAGCGATTCCGAGACTGCAAAAAAATCCCCGGTACCACGTGGGTAGAATACGTGAACTATTACAGTAGAGCCTTCGAGGGGTGGACTCGGGGCTGCCAGGTCACCACCTACCAGCAGTTGGTCGACCTCATTCTATGGGAACACCTGTCCAATAACTGTTTCGTCGAACTCTGGCAGCACCTCCTCGACAGCAAATTGACTGAGCCACGAAAACTCGCTGTCGAGGCAGACCGATGGGCCAGCACCCGAGTTCCCCAGAACACGATGGGAGATTACGGCCGGGGGTCCCCGGGGAACCACCGACCATGAGGTGGCGGAGTAGGCCAGAGCCGGGGTCGAGACGCCCCCCCAGGGGTCATCCCCTACCTCCACATCGCCATCCCTGGGCCGGAGAGGGGGCCCCCCAGCCAGGCCGGGGCCCCGCCCGAACGTTACGTGCCACAGATGCCAGCGACAGGGTCATTATGCGAATGACCCCCTCTGCCCGATGAACCAGCGACCCGGCACCACCGGCCCCCAGCCCGCCAGATTGCGGCAGCTGCCCTAGGTGAAGAAAGAAGTGAGGAAGAGGACGACGACCACGAGCAGGCCGAGTGGGAGCCCGCCGCCATGACCTTAGCCTGCCTGGGTACTCACGACATAATCCCCCGAGGGCAGATCCCCGGCAACACCCAGAAGTACCGCCAGTGGGTCACCATCAATGGTCGCCGGACCGAAGCCCTCCGTGTCAAGCTATCCACGTCATCCCTTACCGTGCTTGAACAGCTGCCCTCTAGGATGACGCAGATGATTCCGCAGAGACGCAAGGGACCAACTTCCCTGATTACTAACTAAAACTTACTGGTTCTAAAGTCACAGCAAGAGTTTAACTAGGAATTAGGGAGGAGGGCCGGTACTGGACGTTGTAGTGAAGACTCTTGGTTCTTGCTGTCGACCTGCGAGGCAACAAGTAAAGGAGACCTTACTACTCTGGTCCAATAGATTCCTCCTATTCTATTCTAGATCAATTTACTATCTAGTTAAAGCACCTAAGACTCTATCCGGAAGTCATGAAGTTCCCCTACCTGCGATCAGTAAGATGTTGGCTTTCGTCCAGTATTTCTTTATGGAAGGTGAAGACGATGTCAGCAAGCGTCCTCTAGAATAAATGGTCGGCTTGTGGGCTTGTATACTTTAGTCGAATTAGGCTGAAAATGAAAGAGAAGAATTACCTAACATTCTTAACAGTCTTTCGCAAAACCTTCCTAACAATACTAACACTTACGTGCAATAAACTTCTTGCATCCAAGACTTGGGGTTCTTAATAATCTTCCTCTGAATTTGTGGAAAGAAAAACACACATACAAGATATCCTAAACCTTAACAATACGCAAAGACTAAATTCGCAATCTATATATTGCTCAAGATGTATACACTTGAAATCCTAAACAAGGTTCTCCAGTGAACTGAGATGCAAGAAACAGAATTGTCCAAAGTCTTTTCCTCGCGTTTTCTTTAGTGAAGCAAGTCCCAAAAATTGTTATGACCTTTCTTGCGTGGGGCGCCTTTTAACCCAAAACAAATGAAAGTACTTAGCTTTCAGCTTCTTTGTTCTCTAGGTTCTTCACCGCTGTTGCTGCTGAGGAAGAGTCGTCTTCAAGAGCCTCGAAGACGTCCTGCCGGTATGGAGAGACCTCCAGGTAAGTTCCCAGTTCTGACGCGACCTTCTTCTAAGGAAGATGGAAGGCAAAGCGTCTTCCAGAAGGTTGGGTGCGGTTTAAGTACTGGGCCGCACCCAGCCACACCCTGGTACGCACACGGAATGTGCGCGAGATCGAAGTTTCCCGATCTCAAGAGAAGCGCACCAAAAAGGCGCGTGCGAGGGATGCGAGGAGAACGCTCCTAAAGCGAAGGTTCAGTTCCCGTAAGAGCTCAAGCGAAGGCTTGGTTTTCAGAGAGCGCTGGCCCCAAATCCCTAATAAGAAACGCATGGGAACACAGAAGCATGCCTAAAACATCAGAAATAACCACATCAAGCGTACAAGGCAACAATAAGTTAACAATAAGTTTACAATAAATGTACAAGGCATGAATGAAAATACAGTACACCTAAACACACACTGATTTGAAGCGTGCGGGCGCACGGGACAGGGGTGGGTTTCAAAAAGGGAAGTACCACCGATGCCTAAAGGGGATATGTAGTTATTAAGGAAGGGCAGGTATGGAATCATGACAGTACTCCCTCCTCAAGATCCCCCCAAGAACGGTGGAAATGGGTTTGGGTTTATCAGGATGTCTTAAATGAAAGTTCCGAATCAATCTGGGAGCATGTTTAAGATGTTCTAGAGGCTCCCATGATCTTTCCTCAGGACCATAACCCTTCCAGTCGATGAGGTAATATAACCTTCCCCTAACTCTTTTGGAATCCAAGATTGATCTTACTTCAAATTCTGAGTTGCCTTCAACAATAACAGGAGGTGGTAACTTGGAAACACGAGTTTGAGGATGAAAAGGCTTAATTAGAGAGACATGGAAGACTGGATGTATCAAGTACTTACTAGGGAGGGTCAATCTGACACAAACTGGGTTTAGTATTTTTTCAATGGAAAAGGGGCCAATAAATCTTGGATTGAATTTTCTGTTTCCTTTTAATTTCAAATTTTTAGTACTCAACCATACTTTGTCACCTATTTCATAAAGAGGTTGTTCGGATCGATGTTTATCCTTGGCTTCTTTTTGAGATTCTTTTGCTTTGGCCAAG